>NC_139762.1:35641754-36336385 GCF_965231275.1 Zosterops lateralis | reverse complement strand
ACATGTACTGGTTGTCAGGGTGCTAGAATGTGGAAAAGCTGCCTCTGACCAATTGGTAGCTGGTAACTTCTGCCCAGCTATTTGTACTTTACTGTATAGACATCAGAAGACAACCTCTCCTGACTCATTTTTTGAGTCAGATACCATAAAGGTGTAGCAACAGCTTTGCTAGTCTTACTGTCACTTCTGTCACTAAAGACCCTTCACTCAAAGGGACTGCAGAATCAGTTAGACAAGACACTGTCTCCTGGCAGTGGCACAGGAGGGGAGGTATCTATTATCTAATACCAGCACCCTGAGCATAGCATCCCTCTGTTATGCTGTAGTAATCAATTCTTTCATAAGTCTGAAAATGTTCACTCTCACCTTTTGTCTAACAGGTGAAAATTTACTTGAAGAAAGAATTTGAAAAGCATGGAGCAGTGGTAAATGATACCCAGCATGATGCTTTGGTGGAAGACATCTTTGATAAAGAGGATGAAGACAGTGATGGGTTTATATCTGCAAGGGAATTCACATACAAACATGATGAGCTGTAGAAAGACAAGGGTGGCATAAATTTTTTTGACACAAATAGCGGTAACTTAGACTGTCTGGTTCTCGTGTCATCTTAATTCTGTGTTTCGGAATTGACAGTTGCTGTTGGCAAAGAAACACTTTGTTTAGATAAAAGAGAATTTCTATTCATTATGTACAAATGTTTTAAACTATTTTTAAGTGTGGAAAATGTACCTCCTCTTATACAGCAAAGACTTGCACATCAGTGTTTTTAAAATTTTGTATTAAATTATTTTTCAGAAATGAAACAAACTTTCCAGTTATCATTCATTATGAAAATCAAAATCCAGTTCAGTGACTTTCTGTAATTTGTTTGTGTGCCAAGATCACTTTCAGCAGCTACCTTATATAGTATTTGTAGTCTGTGGCTTAATTACTTGACCTTCCTTCTTGAGTGTCGCTGCTTAAAAAGCAGTGTGCTAATCTTGAGTTTTTTTCCTGCAGACTTTTACAAGATGTAGTAGAAGGCATCAGCATCTCTCTATATAGCTAAGAAACTGATACAAAGCTGAATGAGAAGAATGATTATTGTGTGCGGATTTTGCCCTTCTAAAGGGAAATGTTACCACCCATGCCAATAATCGTCTGCATTTTTCATTAAATGTTGTGAACAAAACAGGACTTAATGTCAGACTTTCACTTCTACTGCCAGCAACATTCTAGGAAACATCTGTAATTTGGAAAGCAGCAAGTTGTGCTGCAGTACAGAGGTGGTGTCCTTTAAATGTACACACACATTTGTTTTGAAACTCGGACTCTGCATTCATCAGAAAAGCTCACACCTTTCTCTCACAGTTTGAGGGAGATCTTGAGCAGAATGTTACAAGTCTGAAGTTTTTCCTCTTTGCAGAAGGGAAAGAGTTTATTTCAGGAGGATTAGTATGGTCTGAAGAACAATTTCCATGGGCTTGTCTGCTTTGCAGCTGCGTGAGTTACAGAACTTGTTTCATTGCCCCTTTGCAGTGTTTTTTCACAAGTAGCACACAAGTGATATGAATTTTAAATAAAAAAGTGAATTTTTAGAAAAATATAGGTGTGAGGTAAGTGTTATGGTGCTGTGTCTTTACAGAGGTAGAGATCATTAGGATTTCAAACACAAAATTGGAGTTCGAAGAACAGTTTTTGGAGAGGTAGAAACATTTTGCAATTCTCCATGACTTCTTAAATGACAGGGCAAGGTATCTCAAAACCAGAATTTATTCTGACATCACTGACCTATGAGTCTATGAACACAGCATTGTACTTGAAAATTGTTACCCAAAGCTGTGTAAGGACACAAAGCAAATCCAGTTGTATGAAAGTGAGAATGCTGCATTGCACTAACCCCTGACTACCGCAAACTGAGACTGCATTTGAGGTTCTCAGTGCTGGAGGTGTGTTAGATGTTTCCCTGCCACCTAGTGTTGCAACTGAGGATTAGAGGACTGCTTCATTGAACTGAGTTCAGCTGCAGAGCGGCATTTAGAGATGCCTGTCAGTAGTGACGACTGGGGGAAAGGAAAGTTGTAACCGAGGGTATGCAGCACTGGGCTATTCTGTTTTAGTTTTCTTCCAGCATCTGACATGTTGTGGATGATGTTCTAAGTGTCAGGGGAATTAATTGCAACCATATATTTTGTTTTCAGTAACCTTAGGTCTTTTTCCTCAGTGATGCCATCTGCTTTTCTTGAACCCAATAAACTTTTGCTTCTATGGCTGTGAGTTTCAGTAAAATAGTGTAGGAGAATGTTTCCCTTCTGTTTTAGGATCATTGCCTGCCCTTATTCTTTTATTGTGAAGAAATAATGAATAGTCATTACCTATTTAGCTATTCTTACTGGTCATGGTTTTGCATATTGGTAGTTTTTCTCATCACTCACAAAAAATCAAGCTTGACCAAGGCAGGTTTCATGTTCTGTACTGGCTGTCTCAATTTCCCCTACAGTCACCAGAGCACTGAGCACCTGAGGGCAGCTCATTGCATGTGTGTTATCTTGTTTTGAGATAAAACCTTACCAAATAGAATCTTGCTCTGTTGACTGTGTGGGGAACCTAGACAATTATTATGGCCTAGGCCAAGGGAGGATAATAGGATATGAAGTTGATCTTCAAGCCAGTCTTCCCTAGATGTGGGAACTGGCGGGTACCCAACCAAGCAAATAGGAACTACTCTGTTTGTATGTGTGTGTGTGTGTGCTGCTGGGAGAAACAGAACTGAAAGTTTCATTGGGTCTGAGAGGATTTTAGATCATTGTTTGCAGTGTTTAGCATTTTCTCAAATCATCTGGCTGGGGAATGAAAGCATAAAAGCATGGAATAAAATTTGCCCATCTTACTGACCTAATACATTAAAAGTTAAGATAAAATAATGGAGTGCGAATATGTGGCTCCAATAAGGGCCAATTGTTTCTTTTGTATTAAATTGGAGTTTATAGTCAGTGACTGCTGTGAAACGTACATAGGCATAATCTTCTGCTTGGATTTTTAAAGCATTTCATAAAAATAACTTTCAGTGAACATACAGTTACTTATTAATGCCAGCAGAGTGTTAAAGCTGCAAGACCAAGATGGCCTTATTTGGTGTTGTGTATAGGTTTATGCCAAATAAGAGTATGGTTTTTCTTAGTAATTTTTTTAAGAGCTGTGTTAAATTCTGAAATTGAACTGAAAATGGTTTTTTTAAAGTGCAGAATCAGCAGCAAATTTGAAAAGTCACTTCAACTTGATTATCATTTGCTACCATTAAAAGTCCTCCTGTGAAGATGAAAGGCTTTCTTAGGAAGAAATAGCACTGCCTGTTTTAACCTCAATTGCATTTGCTTGTTAATCCATAAGGCAAACTGCTGCAGTGCCAGCAGGAACCAGCCAACAACCTGCAGGACACCAGAGGCAGGCAGCTGCCTGTCCCCTGAAGTGGTATGAATACTGGGACTTCAGTGGGGATGAATACTGGGACTTCAGTGGCACTCAGGAACATTCTGTCTGGCTTGTGTGTGAAGTGGGAGGGGTATTTCCCCTGAAGAAACAAATCCTCACTGCATATCTGTAAAATATGGCACTTGAAAAAGTGGAGAGGGTTCAAAACAGAGCACTTTCCTTCTGCATCTTACAGCCTTCTTCAAACATTTCTTGTTGGCTTGTAGTTATTTGGGAAAATATTTAGTGATGTTTTTTAGAACGGCAGCCTGTCATTCACAGCCAATACCTAACAATTCCAGTGGGAGTTGCTGCTTTCTGTAGGTACAGAAGCAGCCTTCAGAGCACATTTTATTTAAAAATTCTTGATATGCAATGCAATGACACAAGAAAGCTTTTGGCAGAGCCTCAGGAATGGTGCTTTTAAAGTTTTCTTTTTTGAGATAAACTGACAAGGAAAATAGAACAAATCACTTTACTTGGTCTTGAATCTTTTCAGTAACTTATGTCATAGAATTATAGAATCATTTATGTTGGAAAATACCCTTAAGATCATCTAACCCAACTGTTAACCCAGCACTGCCAAGTCCACCACTCAGTCATGTCCAAGTGCCACATCTTTTGAATGCCTGCAGGTGTTTCAGTGGTTCCTCCACCACATTCCTGGGCAACCTTTCCCAATGCTTGACAACCCTTTACATGAAGAAATATTTCCTAACATCCAAACTAAACCTCCCCTGATACAACTTGAGGATGTTTCCTTTTGTCCCATGCCTTGTTACCTGGAAGAAAAGCCCTACCCTCACCTCACTACAACCTCTTGTCAGGCAGCTGTAGAGAGTGAAAAGGTTTTCCCTCTCAGCCTCCTTTTCTCTGTCCTAAACACTCTCAGCTTCCGCAGCCACTCCTGAGTGGCTCCTGACAATGGTCAGACTTGTGCTCCAGACCATTGAGCAGCTTCATTCCCTTTTCTGCATGCACTCCAGCACTTCAATGTCTTGTAGTGAGAACACAGGATTTGAGCTGCAGCCTGACCAGTGCTGAGTGCAGGGGGACAATCACTGCCCTGGTCTTACCACACTGTTGGTGACACAGGCCAGGATGCCAATAGCCCATTTGGCCACCTGGGCTCACTCCTGGCCTCATGTTCTGCAGCTGTTGACCAGCACTCCCAGGTCCTTTTCTGCTGGCCAGCTTCCCAGGCACTCTGCCTCAGCCTGTAGCACTGCCTGGAGCAGATGTGACCCAGCACTTGGGGGCTGAACCTTGTTCAGTTGGACTCAGCCCATTGATCCAGCTTGTCCATACTCCCCTGCCCAGTGTATGTCCTTGTGCTGCCAGGAACAACCCAAGTATAGTGTTTTGGTATTTAGGTGAGTACGATATGTTATAGAGTCATAAAATTGCAGTGTTAAGTGCATATTGAACAAATTGCTGCCATAATTTCTTTTTAATGATATCTTGAATGAAAGTGATACACAACTGCTTTCCTGAGTACTTTAGGGTAAAAATAGGTTGTACAGGTCAGCCCTTAAATTACCTTTGTTGTACATGTTTCCCACATCCCATTGTTTATGTTGTAAGACACAAGGTGTTCTATCCCTTGATCCAGAAATCCTAGTTTCAGATGCAGGTGAGTACCACCAGGATCGAGAGAGCTCACTGCTTTGGGGCATTCTGGGAAGAGACACAACACTAGGGAAAACATCAGAGAGAGTGGAATTATGCAGAGTGACATGAGAAATGCAAAAGATTTTATTTCCTAGATCCTTTGGCATCTGCTTACTGGGAAGAAAGAGCACTGGCAGCCACTGAGGTAGGGACTGCAAGTAATAAGGCTAGTTCCTAATTTGACTTTGATTAGAAACCACTGCTTTGGACCATTCCTATATGGAGTTTAAGGCAAAATTTAAATTCACACATCCAAGGTTTGTTGAAGAGTTTTCAGAATAGGTATGTTGAGTTTACCTCTTGAAAATAGATTGGCCTCATCATAGAGTTTTTGCAAAAAACCCCAAAACACAGCCCAAAGCACACTATCCCAGACCACTTAATTTGTCTTCAATGCTGAATTGTTTTTGGTAACAGGAAATAAATCAAAACTGCTTATATTTGTATAATCCTGGATAATTTTAGCTTCTCTTGAAAGTTAATCGTAATGCTTACATTCTGTGTCCTAGTTTTCTCCTGGTTCATAGGAAAAACAACTCTGACAAAATAAGGATCTTTCTTTAGCTATACTGCTTCTGTTTTCATGTCTGTGCTTGATTATGTCAACAGTTTCACACAAGAAATATAATTGACAATCTCAGTGGGAGGCTGTATAGGGACAAGAACTTGGTTATCGTCTCTTCCAGCCTGGAGGGGATTCAGATGGAGGCTCCTACTGCATCACATTTCTTCCTCCTGGGAATTTTTGTTCCAAAAAAAGGTTGGTTTAACCAGGGGTTGTATCTGGTCAGAGACTATGTGGTATTTCTGTTGTATGTTGTAAAAAAATATGAGCTTGGTTTATCTGAGAAAGTTGCCATGACAGAGGATAATTTGAAACATGGCAGGTAAATAACTTTTTACAAATTTTCTGAAGGTCATGTTCTTTGTAGGCTTGAGATTGTCCAAAGGGATATTAAAAAGCAAATAAATTATTTTCTTATAAATGGTGCTTTGCATCTCCATTAGGTAAACAAGGATGAACACACTTTTAAAATATTAGGTTCTGACTGCAGAAATCCAATGGAGCCAGCTCTCCAGAGCTCCCCAAATCCTAGCTATATTTTCCTCTAAAAAATCTGAGGCTGATTAACTACCATTAAGAGCTGCTCTTCATTTTAGACACGATGCTTCTAATTTCTAGTTTGTGTCATGACCTGCATAAGGAGATTATATGACGCAGGATAATTGATTCCTCATCTGGGAGTCAGACTGGAAGCATTAAATCAATCCTGTCCTCTTTCATGTTATTGCCATTGAAATTTGTTTAAAGCAGCTATGTTTCCTCTTCTGCCACTTTCCCTGAGTAGTGAACTAGATAATACCTATTTCTTTTGTGTGCTTGGCCTGCTCTCTCTCTGGGAATAAATAGCAGAGTTTAGCTCTGGTCTCTCTAATCTGCTGGGATATATCTTTAGAGAATAGGTTTTCATTCCACAAATGCAATGCAAAATGGTTTTGGTCAACCTGTGTCCATCTCTGAGTATGGGCCAATTGTAGTTTAAATAAAATCATGACCTGCTGGATTTTACTCTTAACAACACTGACCACAATACTTCAGAGAGACAAGACTGGTGGTGTTCCTTCATTTTTATGGAAGGTGAGAACTTACCTTTGCATCCAGTATCTCGGCCCTTATGTGCCATCATGTCTGTACTGCTGTTGTCACTACCAGCAGCTGGGTTAAAACCTGGGCTTCACATGTTCATGTGGACATCGTGATGTGCAGTGCACTCCGACATAATCCAAAGCTCCACCTCTGCAAAACAGGCTGAAGCAAAGCTCACAGACACATGGTGCTCATCTTGCAGCTGACAAACCAGCACAAACTGCAGTGGGAACATGTATGGAGCAGAAGCAGCCAATGCTCCCGCGTGTTTGGTACCAGATGCTGTCCCTGCCAACTTCAGCCAAGCCCAGCTCACCGTGACACCTTTTGAAACAGCCACAACCTGCACCCACGCAGGGCTGGGGCTGTGTGGGGTGGGCTCTAAGGCACCAGTTCTGCTCTGCCAGATCTCTGCTGGCTTTGGACCTTCAACCTTGTTTCCTGAGCAGGCAGTTGTCAGCGGGATGTGCCAGAGCCTCAAGACAGACTGAAGTGGCACCAGCCAGGTTCGTGCTGTCACACCACTCCTTCACACCAGTAAAGCTACAGACAGGCTTGGAGAAAACACAGGGCCCTTGGGCTGAAAGAGAATAGCAGGGAAGATAAGCAGGGGAATATCTCTCAGTACCATCCAGTTTTTCTTTGCTGATATCCACAGCAAATATGGGGAAGTTTTAAAACTCCTGGGTAATTTATTATTTACATTTCTCTGTTAAAATACCTACATAAGGAATAACATGCAATCAGAATGAAACTTACAATACAGAGTGAGCTTTGTAATTTTGCCAGTCTATTAACTATCATCTTCCAGTTGTACCTCATGGATAAGGCCATTTATGTAAACATGGACTCTTTCATGACAGAGATACTCAGTTGTGAGCATTTTAGAAAAAACCACATTTTTCCTATCCCTTTGGAAGTACAGGAGCCAAAAGCACTTCTTTTATTTTAGTTAAAAATATTTCCGTTATCAGTGATCTCTTCCCACTTTGCAGCTATCTACCCCTGCCATGAATAAGGAAAATGGCCTAATCATGGAGAGAGCTTTCTGGAGTCAGAACTCCTTGAAGGCATATTACAAAAAAACAGAACAAAACTCTCCAAGTTTTAAGTCTCCTGAAAAACGGAATACTGGAAAATGCTGCAGCAAAACCATCTGTAGCCCAAGAAGGACATGCTTAGTCCTCAGTGAATGACGTGTAATGGGAGAAGAGAAAAGGTTGCTGACACATGCATAACTTTTCAGAGTACTCAGCAGACCTGTTGCTGTGGTTACTAACCAGAACCTCCCCTGAATGAGTGCTATTTGCACTGCACCAGATGGCTGATAAATCACATAGGGGAATTTGCTGTCCCTTGTGTTACTGTCCGATCTTTTCTCCAAGTGCTATGATTTAATTTGCAGCAATTCATGCACAGATTATTTAGTTATGACACACTAATAAAAGACATGAAACTGCTGCAGGTGTGCAGTCACTTTAATGAACTGTGTATCACCCACATAGCACCAAAAATGTATTTTGTCTTACCTATTGATGTTCACAAATGTATTTTGTCTTACCTATTGGTGTTTACATTGTTGCAATTTGATGAATAATACTAAGCTAAGGAAAAAAACTATGCCTGAATTTTAATATAATTTTAGTTACTGTAGCATTGTACATAGCTACTGTAGTACATTTATTGCAGAGGGAAGTGAGATGCCTTTTGCAGTTCATCAGCCTGCCATAAGCATTTCTGTACAGGCAGCATCAAAAACCATGAAGCATAGATGAAGATGAAACAGGTTCGTTGTATAAGAAAGTAATGCTGTTGCCTCTGTATTTTCTGCTGCTTTGTTGTCATTACTGCCTTACCCTCTCAGGATGACAGTCCACCTGCCTGAACTATTTATTATTATGAGTCTTTAGATATTGTCAAGTGCTTTAGCCTCATTGTTACAAGTGGCATTCTAACACATCAAAAAAGCTAATAGTAATAAATGTGTCCTGAGATACATTTTAGAGTGACAACATAAATAGCTTGTCGCAGATTTCTATGAATTAAAATAAGGAAAATGAAAAAAATTATGAAAACAAAGCAACAGACCGATGATTTTTTGCTACAACATTACTCCTGAAGTAGGCAACCTTCTTGACTGGGCAATGGAGCAGCTTGGTTGTGTGGTTCAGTGCTGTTGTGCCTAACAGGTTTCTGGACACTGAGAGTAACTGCAGCATGCCTGGAGTCCTTGCTGCACTCTGCCCCTGTCACACTGAGGAGCTGTGTTCTGTTATGTCACTTGTGTAATGGGGATATGAATCACCTTCTGTGGTGCATGAGTAAGAGCTCAGCATCTAAGCCTGCCGTTGTGCCTACAGTCACATTTTATGTACAGCTGCAGCCATTTCCATAGATTAATCTTCAATGGTATAATTGGATAAAGAGGCTGCAGCTAGGATTTCTCCTATCTTTTTCATTTTGAACATTCACAGAGCTCAGCAAAAGATATCTTTATTTTACATCATAATCCAGCACCTGCCATCCTTTTTCTTTGTTATGGATGGAAGCCACCTTTAGTGTGGAAGAATTACTCTCAATTCTCTGGTCCAGTGTTCTGACTATATAAAAATACCCAAGGGCCATTGATACCTCTTGATTTTTAAGTTCATTCTATGACATCAGTTAAATTTCCTGGCCTATGATGGAACTATCATCTAGGGTCTCATAGGTGTTTTCAATGTTACTTACTCTTCTGTATATAAGGAGCTCTTTTCTTCCTATAATTCACTCACATTTAAGTTTAGTGGAATGTCTTCATGGGTATAGGCTTAGATTGTCTCAGCAATCAAGTACATTTCTTCTGAACTACCTGAGTTCATCTGATTTTTAGGTACTCCAAATCAGTGTTCCACCTGAAAGAACACAACTAAGATGGTGCCCTGAAATGACAAAAATGAATACCAACAAAAAGGTTTTCTTGGCTGTACTACCCTTCCACCAAAATCTATAATTTTAAGCCTCTTAATATAATTTCAACATTTAGATGATATTTTCTACTATCTACATTAAGTCAACTTCTCTCCTAAACACAGTTTATTGAGAAAACTAGTCCCATCTGTTGTATGCCTGCATGGCTACTGTCTTAAATTTGCAGAGAAAAGTATTTTGGAAATGATGAAACAAAGACTAGTGCTGCAGTGTCTTGATGATTTTGGAGTACTGCTAATTCAGTTCTGCTGAATCAAGTTTGATCCCCGACTAAGGAGATGATTAAAGAAAACCAAAAACCCACTGTAACTTAAGCTGTATATCGCAGTGTCTGCCTTTTGTTCTCTTTCTTTCACACATAAAACATGGAACAAAGATTCTTTGAAATTCTCTTTTCTAAAGAGGTGTCCTTCCTGCTCTTCTTTGATTTTGCATCCCATTGGAAACCAATCTTTTACAAGAGAAAAAAAATATATAAAATCCATACATTATGCTGTTATGTTTTTAAAGAGGAAATAATCAATAGATAAACATTGTGGCTTTGTCTTAATTACTATAATTTTGTATTTTCTGCTTACGCAGCAATCTCCATTCAAAGATTTTAAAGATGCAGCTCTGAGTAAGTGCTCCCCCCATTTCTTGTGTGAGGTAATTTAATTACTGTGAGGCTACAAGATTTATCCAAAGCCAAGCAGCAAGCTTATGGCAGAACAACACACACCCCAGGCTCTCTCGATTCCCAGTACTGTGCTCTAACCACTCATCCTTGCTGCTTTACACAGTTCATGACAGCTTACACAGAAAGGAAGCATCAAGGGTTTCTGTGTTGACAGTATGTAATCATTCTGTAGACAGTCGAATAATTCTTAGGTAGATTATACTCAGCCATAATCATCTCCAGTGTAATTAGAGAAAAGACTTAGTCATCTAAGTGAGCATAATATAGGTAATGTAAGTGGCGTGTTATAGGATATAATCTAAACCCATTTCTAAATTGCACCTGCTCTTTTCATCAGCTGTCTTTTTGATTCTAAGAAGCAAGCTGCCTGTGACGCAGTTCATCCTTGATGTAACTCCAGAGCAAGGAATTTGGGTTACGTTCAACTAAACTTGTTACAATTATATTGGTATAAAGTCCTCAGCTTTTCAGCGATTCAGATCACCTTTCAATTATATATCTTAAGCAGGAGATATACAGTCCTTTCCTGTTTTAAAACACAGTGAAATGTAATTCTGATGAAACGTAATTTCTATCAGAAAAACTGATAGCAGAGGAAAACAAAGGTCTTGCTTAAAATATATAATGGAAACCCTTAGAGTATGCAGGGCTCTGTATTGCTAATGATCAGCCCTGCTTTTTAATCGAAAGCCTAAGTAGTCCCTATTCAGGCTACTGACACACCCCAGAAAGGTGCAATGCCACAGTATTTCACATTCACTGAGACTGGGAACAGCAAACTATTTTCTGTCTTGCCTATATAATGAAGCTCAACTTTTGGTCTGCATTTAAGTTTGATGGCAACAGTGTCCAAAGCTTATCCACAATTTCTGAAAAGACATAGACCCGTGGTGCTGTTTGTGGTGATGAGAGGAAATTCTTTTTGGCACAGACAGTTTCAGAATTTTTCTGTCTACATTTTCTTTAAATGTGGGGTCCCATATGCAGATTCCATCTGGCTTTTTGTTTTCTCTTTAGCCAGGTTACTAAACCAGATCCTCTGATTTAACAGGCAGTGCAGTGTTTAAGTGGTACAGCCGTACCAGCCCAACCTACTTGCTTCTTTCTGCTCTCATGGTGAAAGACTGCAGTTTGTAATGCTCTTTAAGATCTCTACTGGCTCATCCTTGCCTCTCTGACCTCTTCCCCTGCTTCCTTTTAACCTTCCTTTCTTCCCATCAAACATCGTTGGCAGTCTCTTCTGTACATTAAATGTCTGGTTCAAGGTAAGAATTGGTGGAATGTGCAGCAAGGTTCTTCTTGTCCTTGAAAACAGAGACAGAAACATAAAGGTCCTGCCTTATACCAGCACCATGTAGCCATATGTGTTAGACCATATTTAGCAGTTTAACCATTTATGCAAGGACCTGCATGATTATACTTAGCAGTTAAACTATTTTCACCTCTGAATGGAGGCACAGGTTGTGTGCTGAGGATGGAGCACAGAGGACAGCCCCATTTGGGCACGTTTGGCAAAGAGAGCAGCCATCTGCTCCACATGCCATGGCTGAGGGATGCTGTGGTGTCAATGGGACCTCAGAGGGACAGCAGGTACTGCTTTGCCTTGGACCTGCTGGTGCTGCTGCATCCAAAGAGCTGAGAGGTCCCTGGAGGTTCAGCTGCTGGAGGAGCAGCAGCCCACAGTGACACTTCACATGCAGCAGCAGGGAATTCCTCAGTCACGAACCATAGAATCAATCAGGCTGGAAAAGATGTTCAAGATCATAGAGGCCAACATTTCACTGATCACCTTGTCAACTAAATGCCAGACCACCTATTTCTTGAATAATTCCAGGGATGGTGACTTCACCACCTCCCTGGGCAGCCCATTCCAATCCTCAACAACCTTTTCCTTGAGGAAACAACCCTTGTCCTGATGAGGTCGTGTCCTCAGCTTTGCAAAGTTTGGAGAACTCTTACACAAGTGGTTTGGCTGGTTCATGAGGTAGAAGCCATATTTTAGAACACTCGCTTCACTTGCTATACTTACCTTCTGTGTGAGACAGAGGAACACAAGTTAGCCGTAAGACTAAAACTGAATTTAAAAAGCCCCTTCTCTTCTGAAACACTCTTGGTCCTCGAGACGGGCTGGGGGATAACGCCCCGAATGTAGCTGGCTCTCCGCAGCATCACTTCACGGGTCAGGTGGGAAGGGACCACAGTGGGGCATCCGGTCCGGGGTCATCCCAGAGCACGGGCCACGGGCTGCGGCTGCCCAGAGGGCCCCTGAGCATCCCCGGTGCGCTCAGGGCCGCAGCGCGCTCGGGGCCGCGCCCTCCGCCGCCGGCCGGGACTCGAGCGCGCGGGGCGTGCGGCGGCTGCGCGCGCAGGGGGCGGGCCCGGGGCGCCGCGGGGCCGAGCGGAGCGGGAGGAGCGGGAGCGGCGCGCAGGTAACGGGAGCGGGGCCCGCGGCAGCTCCCCATCGCCTCCCCATCCCCTCCCCATCCCCTTTCCATCGCCTCCCCGTCCCCTTCCTCCCCGGGGCGGCGCGGCCGGGCTGGTGTGTTACTTCTCGGCGCGACGGAAAGTGTCGGGGTCTGCGGGCAGCGACCTTCCCTGCGAGGCTCGCCCCGCCAGCGCCGAGGGAGGGAGGCAGGAGCGGGGAGGCGAGGAGCGATGTGGGGAGGCAGAAGAGGAGGGAGCCATGGGGGCCGGCGCGGGAGGGACAGCGGGGCCGGCGCGGGAGGGACAGCGGGGCCGGCGCGGGAGGGACAGCGGGGATGGCGCGGGAGGGACAGCGGGGATGGCGCGGGAGGGACAGCGGGGCCGGCGCGGGAGGGACAGCGGGGCCGGCGCGGGAGGGACAGCGGGGATGGCGCGGGAGGGACAGCGGGGATGGCGCGGGGGATGGCGCAGAGCCGCTCCCCGGGGCCGGTGCGGGCGGTGTCCCCCGCGCTCCCCGCACTCGCTCCCGCCCCGGGCGGGCTCTGGGGCCTCCCGCACCGGGGCTGCGCCGCCGCCTCCCCGGCCCGGCCGCGCGGGAGGAGCTGCGGGGTGGGGGAGGACTCTGCCATCAGCAGATGCTGTCCCCGGCTGTCCTTTGCCTTCTCGTTTGAAGCAAGGCTCTCCGGCCTCTCGTCTTCGCTGCACTCTAGTCACTGCTGTTTTCCCTTCTGCTCTTTAAGGACCCGGCGAGAGTTGCTTCCCCCAATCTTTTTCTTGAAGGTGCCTTTTCGTATGGTCACCTTGAAACCCAGATGCCTTCATGTGCCTTTCTGAGCGTACTGTTACACGCTCAGGTGGGTATGTGCTGGCCTCAGTCACTGATGAGCAGATACACCTTTCTGCAGCAGCCTATAAAACTGACATCTCTAATTGTGCTGCTATAATAACGCTGCAGGCTATGATTAATTTGCCTTAAAAATTCTCCAGTACTGAGAGTTAAAGGGGAAATAGATCATATTAAACGAGATTCCCAAACAGAAGACAGCTTAGGGCCTTGATCCTATGAATGCACATGCTCGTAAATCTATCCGTATGAAAAAGTGTCACACAACTGAGAAAAGCCATCCATACCTGTAAGATGTGAAACTTTAATAAACCCAGAGAAATGATTGTGCTGCAGTAAGCTTGGTGAATTTTGTGATGCAAACTATGTGTCTATGCTGACTAGTTTAAAAGATAATAAATACATGAACTTGTGAGAAATGGAGTGACTGGCTCATTTGGTTATAGGCTACTGCAGTTTCAGCTATTGCTCTAAAAACTGTTTTAGAATTAGTGATTTAAGGCACCTCCAAACATGCTATTTTGTTCATAATATACGCTCTAAATCTTCAAGCCAGGCAAAACAAAATCTTGAAAACCCTCCAATCATATTCTATTTAGGAAGTAGATCTCGGTGAACACAGAACTTTTGGTTTTTTGAGGTGAACCAACACTGAAATTAACTTAAATCATTTATAATGCTGTGGACTTTTGCAAGTAGCTTATGTCCCAGAGCTTACATAAACAGTCTAAAAAGGCAGGTGGTGTATTGAGGCAAATGTGGTGGATGAAAATCCTTTATTGGTATCAGTCAGTTTTGTCGTCCCCAGAAAATTATTTTTCATGCTTAGAGCTTGAGATTTTTAGAGGTCTCTTCCAGTTTTGAAAGACATCTGTAACTTTTTTTTTTTTTTTTTTTTTTTTTTTTTTTTTTTTTTTTTTTTTTTTTTTTTTTTTTCTGGTAAAGTACAGCATGATTTAAGATCCATTTATTTACTTGTGCCAAGGTTGGTATCTTTGGTAAAGGCTGCTGAATTTGGCTATCCCCCCTCTCCTTAAGAAGTCATCAACTGTGGATGTTTTACACAGCTCACGTGTTGGAAACTTTGCTAGGTGTTTGAAGCTTCTAGTAAGAATTTCTTTATTATGAACTTGAAGAGTTGTGAAGATGGACATTGTCCCCATAGTGTATTTTTCTCTTTGCTGTAAATTCAGCAGATTGAGGAACAGAATTGTAGCCCAGACCTGCCTCTCTGTGGAGTCCCCAAATGCCTGGTTTCTGACAAGGTGCTGCGTTACACTCTAACATTTGCGAACTCTTCTGGGTCGTGTTGCGACACTTTCTAGTTTTTAGGGTATATTTAAAACTTAAATAAAAAAACTTAAAGGGAGACTTCCAGCAAGCTACTTTGATGCTTTTTATTTTGTGCCTTGTTAACATAACAGTGTTGCTAATTTGAAATGATGAGCAGTCAGTGTGCATTAGGCAGCTGTGTGAGGAGGTGGACGGTCTCCCTTGTGCAGGGATGGAGACCCGGCTGAACCACAAAACGCGATTGTGCTGCCTCTTCACAAAAACCAAAAGCTGCACGGCCAAGAGTTATGCAGCAGTTCGCAGCTTCTCATTATGAACTTAAGCGTACAAAGATGCTTTAGATGCCAGCAGCCCCTAACAAGGGTCCCTGCCCCAGTGACAGAAGCAAGAAAACAGGTGCTTCTCTACAAAAGAGAGAGTGTTACAAATATGACCTTAAACTGCAGGCTGGGATAAGAGCCACAAAAGGGATAGAGTTCTGTGACTGCTTGGAGACTTAATTAAGAGCACTGACACCCACTCAGTGAAAAGTCTATATAAATAATGAATTTTCCCTGTATGTGCAGCCTGTGATGGAAATGAGTCTGAAATCTGTTGTCTTCTGGATGACTGACCCTGATTTGGTTTTAAATAGAACTATGTTTTCATTAACATAATTCAGATTACGCGGAGCAAAAAATAAGATCCTGTCTTATTTTGAAAGATGCCTGCTTTGAAAGCAAGGACGTACTTTGGACAAGGGTGTATTACAGAATTAAAATAGAACTGGTTCATCAAGGGATTGTAAACTTTTATAACAGCTGAAATCTCACCATTTGTTAGGACTTAAAAGTGCTGAAGAGTTTTAGAATGCTCATTTGATGGCCACTACCTGATTTTTTTTAGACAGTCTAAAGCAATCTGGCAGCTGTTGCCAGGAATATTCCAAACTTTCCCACATAGAGCAAGAGAAATATTTTCAATTCCTTCCAGGCCTGTTATGCATTTGTTCAGTTAAATGACTGAAGGGAGCATACAGCTTAGTAAAGCTTTGAAGTGCAACTTGATTTTATGCCTGTGTAGGGATTGCTGTTTCTCATAATTCAAAAATAAGAGTAAATTTACTGGAGAAAAAGGCCATCGCAGATCCTTGAGTCAAAGTCTGAGGTATTTCGAGTAAATTCTTGAGAAATTTTCCGCATGTAGTTAATGTAAAAAAAAAAAAAAATGTTGAGCATGGCTTGCTAAATTTCAGCTGCTGATTAAACTCCTCTTGGATATCTTGTCAGGCACAGCTTGGAGGGACAGAAACAATCACAGCTGGATGTTGCACCTGCAAGTGGTAAATTGGTGTCATCATCCATTGGTAGTTAAGAAAGAGTCAAACAATTTGACTTAGGTCTGATAATGAAATGTCCAAACCATAGGGACACAGGGATCTGGCATGGTTTTGTGCTTTATATTCAGGAACAATCTCTGCTTTCTACTTTCTTAATATATGCAACCTTCTTCTCTGCTGATAAGCCATGCATTAAAACTGTAAAATTTTCGAGTTAAAAAAATAACCTTTTAGTGTTTCCTTAGATGGAAACAATATTGTTATTGTGCCTTTCAGTTTGCTGTCTTTGTCCTGTGCCTGCAGCTGAATGAATTTTGCTTTTCATTTCTGTTTTTGGAAGCACTGCTTTTCTGCAGGGTGCAGAGATCACATGTCTCTATGTGCATGAGATGCTGGGCTTGATTTGTAAATGGAAATCCAAGCTTGTCTCGGGCACAAGAAACATCTTAGTTTGAAAGTTAAAAATAGAGGTTGAAAACCAAAAACTAAGCACTGAACAAGGTTTTCACAATTGTAACTGACCTTTCTTTTCCACCCCATTAAAAATACGGGAGAGTTGAGAATAAACGATGCATGGCTCGTTCCATAAGTTCTTCCTTTCCTAATGAGACAGCCTTGATCCAAATCCGAGGACCCTTGTTTATATACTACCTCTCTGGTTTTTATTGTAAATGTTTCTTGCAGACTAGATCACTCTTTCTGGTTGCAATGAAAACAGGTTTATTGAAATCTTTAAATGTTACTGAAATAGTTTGGCAATATTAGCACAGCTGGATTTCTGTTTTATAAATGCACAAAATATAGTGAGGAATAGTCATACTTTAGTATACAAAACCACATTATATGTCTTCATAAAAGGTTTAATGTGCTCTCTGGACCTTAAAAACAGCTCAAATCTCTTTTGTAAGATAAATATGAAAGAAAATGCTGTCGCCACCAGAATGTAGTCCAAACTTAGCAGCAAGGAGTTTAGCAGCCTCTGTAATTCTGCTACCTAAAGCACCTGTTAAAGACTAGCTTTAATTTGAGGAAACCAAAGAAGTGAAGGTGGGAAGAGCAGGCTGTATGATCAATAAAACTGATGTTCTGGCCAAACTTACTGATCAATAAAACTGATGTTTTATTGAGATGAAACCCTAGTGTTAACATTACCACACTTTTTTTTTTTTTTTTTTTTTTTTTTTTTTGTGGACACCTGTGGTGTCTTGAAAACATTATGTTGATTATTGCCAGCATTAATAATGGGTTCTCTAGGGCAATCACAGGTGTGCTTGAAAAATTGGGAATTTGGAGAGGCTTAGTCTTCATCCTGTACAGCGCTTTGATCATGTCTGAGCTTCAGAGAGCTTGACAGTTATACCAACAAGGCTCTTGAAGACAGACACAGAAGATGTTTGAAAGATGAGTGTGTGTGATGTATTCACCTCACTAAGGTGACTGAAAGCAAGGTGTGTTGTTCCTCGCCCCGTCCATGCTTGCTAACATAGCTGTGCTGAGTAATGAACACAGCAATTATGCTGTGAGGTGAAGGTTTGGTTTGATCAAGCTGAACTTTTGCCAGCTTCTGAGTCAAATCAAAATAAGGAAAATTTTACAGCTGAATGCTACTCATCACAGCATGAGGTGAATGCTCTTCTGGTGTCAGTGCTGGCTGCTTGGTCTCACTGAAGCTTAACATCCTTAATATCTGCTTGAGTGTTGCTTCTGTTTCTTGTGAAGAGGATCTCTGTTGGTGGCAGCTGACTTCTCGTGTAGCACCTTTTACTTTATACATCATAATGACTAGGTATTGTTAAATTTTTGAGCAAGAGACTGTATTGTGTAGAAAACAACTTTTGTGTAGTGTGTTAGGGGCAGAATTGTTTGTAGATGTACCTCACTTAAAATGTCTTAAATGGTGTGTTGCTGGGAAAGGACTTGCTCTACACAGGAAAAGCTCCTTCAGAACTTTGTCATCTGGTATAAATCTTAATTGAGATTAACAATAACTACTAATTAACATTTCAGAAACTTGTATTATACCCAAGGGGTTTTTATATGTGATGTCATCAGCGTCTCTACCTTTTCCTGAGAAAAAGTTGCAGGGCATTATGCAAGCAGCAATTAAAAGAAGTGTGAAGAGCAAATATTGTTTTAGTTCAATAAACATGAGTTAAATTTCAAGGCAGACCCTTACTTTCACCATTTTTTTTCTCACACCAATCCTTTTTATCACCCACTGCTTCCCAGTGAGTGCTGCACTTTCATTATAAACCTATTGTTTTGTTTTTCAATTGACAGAAAAGAGCAATTCCAGTTGTACTCTTACAAGTTTTGGAATTACTTGAACAATAACTTGTTATAAGAGCTTCAAGATCATAGTAGTTCAAAAACTATTTTGTTTAATAAATGGGTTTTTTTGGTATTTTTTTTCTTAATAAGACAGCAACTGAAAGCTACTGTTGGTTAGCCAGTTTTCACATAATTTGTAGCTTTATAGAACTAGTAATTACTTTATGCTTAATGTCTTCAGGTTATTTTGGCAAACAAAGAAAGTTGACTTTAAAAGTCAACATCTATTTGATGTGGGATGATAAAGTTATTTTTCTGAGAAGTAATGTTATTGTAGCAGTCAGGTTCTTGAGCTTTATAAAAGATCATTGCAGTACCAAATTACAGCTTTCAGAGAAAGCACTGAGAACACAGCGTTATTCTGGAAAAATAACAGAATAAAAGCCCAAAGAATCTAGAGTGAATTACTATGAAAATCTTCCTTTCTTTGGTTTGGACTCTGTCATGCTAAGCTGACAGTGCTTTGTTGTGGATACATAGCTATTTCAGTTTTCTTGGGTTGGGGGGAAGGAAGGCTCCAAAGCACACTGAATTATTTATGCCTGTCTCTGTTTTCTTAAGAGCATGGCTTCAGCCTCTGACACTCATGTTCATGAAGTGGAGGATGGGATACTGCAGTCACTATTTCATGTGTTAATCTCTCTTCTAGCATTATTTGTCTGCTCATTTATTTTTGTAAGTGAAAAATGACATCTAAATGAAGTTTCCATTAGATTGTCACAACCCGTATGTACAGATTTAATAGCAATTTTATTCTGTGTTGGGCATTTAAATTTCTGATTGAGGATAGATACCTAATAGTATAAGTTGTTCTAATTGGAATTTGTGAGCTTTTTTAAATATGTGTCAGCATTTTTAAGATCCTCATGCTGTGAAATAGAAAACTACTCCAGAGTAAAATGTTTCAGGTTTTGATATTTTCAACCTAGAAGTCGTTTTTTTATGTTTATCAAGATTTTTTTGGTTTAGTTTTCTTGAGGTGGTGCCAGGCAATAATACACCCATGTTCACCATATTTCAGGAGCGTAGCAATGTTCAGACATGTGTATAAAGCCCTCATAATTGTTGTATCTGTTGCTTCCCATTGTCGTATTTGGAGCCAGACATTTGTCCAGAGAAGAGCAATGAAGCTGTGAAGAGTGAGTCCTATGAGGAGCAGCTGAGGGAGCTGGGGGTGTTCAGCCTGGAGAAAAGGAGGCTCAGGAGGCTTTATTGCTCTCTACAACAGCCTGGAAGGAGGCTGTAGCCTGGTAGGGATCAGCCTGTTCTCCAGGCAACAAGTGACAGGACAAGAGGAAATGGTCTAGAGCTGCCCCAGAGGAGGCTCAGGTTGGACATGAGGAGGAATTTCTTCATAGAAAGGATTGTTAAGTGTTGGAACAGGCTGCCCAGGGAGGTGATGGAGTCAACATCCCTGGAGGTGTTCGAGAAACCCCTGGATATGGCACTTAGTGGTGTGATTTAGTTACTGTGGTGATGTTTGGTCAAAGGTTGGACTCGAGGTCATGGAGGTATTTTCCAACTATTTTGATTCTGTGATGGCCCAATGGTTGTTACTCCTTTCTTTCTGCATTAAAATACTTATGAACTCAGTACTGTCTGTTTTACCCCTGACAGTAGTGGTGATATATTCATACAATTAATTTGGCTTGTCAGGTGTTAAATGGGGCTTATCACAATGAGAAAAGATCTTAATAAAGGAACTTGTTAAGTAAGTCTTCTTTGTGGTGTCAGAACACAGGAGACTGGAAAAAAAATATGACCAGGTGGAATATTGCATCCCTGCTGTAGCATGTTTTTTTCAAATAAAAGGATGGCAAGTGGAGTATATTGGCTTGTGGCTGCTGCTCAGAGCTCTTTTTTCAACCTTTGTGCCTGCAGTGATTCAAGGTCAACCAAGCATGATGCCTGTTAATTCTCTGCAACTGCAGCAGTTATTATATAGTGGCATAGCATAATGTACAGCTCTGTCTGTTTCCAGGGTTTCCATATGCAGAGTGGTATTGGATATAGCCTATATGGTCTGCACAGTCCCCATTTCTCTGAATTCACAGCAGTCCATCTATGAGTGTAATGGTTTGCCCTCAAGACATATGGTACAGGTTTACCCCTGTCTACACCAGAATGTGGGTCTGAGCTGTGATCTGCTGAGAAAATCAGGCCAGTATGCTTAACATGCTCTGTGGTAAAGAACTGTGTGAATGGGCAGCAGGCTGTTCTTTGAGATCTATTTGCAGTCATTCCCTGTGTTTCCTAAGGTTTTCACGGTTACCTTTTGCTGGAGGAGCAAACTGTGAAAAAAGGTGTAGGAATTATAACAGGAGGTGGTTTTATAAGTGAGGCTGATTTATCAGAGGTACTATGAAGGAGTGTTCTTTTCCTCCTGTGGGTGAAAGATGTTTGCTCGGTATTGAGCCGTGTAAGAGGCAAAGAGGTGGCAAATACCTGAAAATGAACATGAAAATGAGGACAACCTGAATCTGAATAAAGAAAAAAACCACGAAGTAGGCAAGTAGAAATGTCCTGCTTACATAGGTGGCTGACAACAGACTGTTTTAGGTATGTGTCAGAGGAAGATAAAGTACAGTGGAGTTCTGAAAAAATAGAGATTGTGGGTATATCTGAGAAATGGCCATCCTCGTCATATTCAAAATGAGCCCAATAAGATTTTCATATTCAAAATGAACGAAATGAGGTTGTCATATTCAAAATGAACCAAGTGAAGTTCAAGGAAAAAGTGCTACCTAGCAAAATGAATAGATTTAAAAGTAGACTGCTAGATGGCTTCCTTCTCTAAAATGTAGTCTGAGATCCTACTGTGAGCTCCTCCCTTGGCAGTCATGTTTTCAGGATAAGGTTAAAACATTTGACATAGTGTTTGACTGTTGCATACTTGCCTGTATGAAATACTGTGTTGAAATGACCTCAGTTACTGAGTAGCTTGCTCATACTTATGAAATACACTGTGCGTTGAAGGGAACTCTAGTTATAGTGCAGCTTACTCATACTTTTGTGCTTAAAAACATTACCAAAATGGCAATTTGTTTTAGGTTCAGTAAATGTTGGTATATTTAACGGGGGAAAAAAAAAACTAATCTCACACATATGGTTGAGACTATTTCAGGGAAGTTTCAGAATTCTGAAGGGCATTAGATACCTACAAGCTTTTAATTCTTTTCCCTATCTACTTAGGCTGTAGGTATGTAAATGTCTGCCTTGCATACCTTTATATATGTTCAGTAACAGGGTGCTAAAACATCTTCCGTCTTTTTAAGCCTATCTGCCAACATGTTTAGGTATTAATTTAATAAAAATTAATATTGTATATATTTTTAACCTTTCTTGCTAGGCTCTTAGATGCCTAATGTTTTTTAGCTGTGCCATTTATTTCAAATAAATCTGCTTAGTGTTTAGAATAAAGGAAATACTATTTTTCAATAGCAAGATCCTCAGTAAATCTGCAAGAAATTCAAGATTTTGGCTTATCTGGCAATGTATCAGAAGTCAAATTTGGCAGACTAAAAGATGAGTTACGTGAAGGCAGATGGGAACTCTCAGAGTGCTGGAAAGCAGTTCCATTGACATCACCAACACACTAATACACAGGCTTAATGCAGGAATAATTCATAGCAAAGTACTGAATGGTTTCATTAGTCATGAAGGTTGGGCAATCCTCTATATACACACCGAGTTCCATTTAAGCCCCAAATCCTCTGGTGACTCGTAGGAGTCAGTGGCAACTGATGTGGCCTTTTTATTGTGTCCATGTGCAGGACATTCATGTAGAACCCTCCCAGATTTAGAGGCACAATAGGCAGGTCTGCAGCCCAGTGTCCTCTGACAGATGCGTTTTATCAGCTGAAGTAATTCCAGCTCAAAGTAGCTTGTCCTTTCCCACTGGTCAAAACTCTGCTTATGAAAAGGAATTTGTTTGTTTCCTAATGCATTTTCAGCTCAAGTGGATGAGTATAATTTTACCTAAATGGGAAGATTGTGTGAGTTCCCTGGACAATTCATTACTTCACATTGTGTTGGTAGAGGGCACTTCTAACATGGATCTACTTAACCTTTTTTTGCAAGCTTGAAAATCTGTGTGACCTGTTCATAGTCAACAGGCAAACAATTAGCATTTTATGGATTACAGTCTATACAAAATGAATTCTTCCTCTGTTTTATTATCTACTATTCTGTGAGGAGTATATACTTAAATGGTATTGCTTAAAAAAAAAGAAAAAAAAGAAAAAAAAAAGAAAAAGCCAGATTTGAATGGTTTGAAGCATGTGCAAGGTAATGGTAAAAAAGCAGCTTTGCACATTCCCCCATGTCCAGCATTGTCTTGGAGATGAATTTGGAGGTGGGGGGGGGAAACTCATGTGCTTGCTGTTTCTAAGGGGTGCTAATGTGTGCAAGTATTTTTACTTGTGGATAGGATATTGTGGAAGACAATGTTTGTTTATTTGGAGGCTGAGTTTCTATTGCTGTGATAAGAACTATGAGGAAATCTCAGACATACGCCTTGAGTGCTTTTTTAACAAGCGATAAATATCCCACATTCTTCTTTTGTAAGCATATGTGCCAGAAATTTTCCTAAATGCTTGAAAAAAATGTCAGATATGGCAATGTACACAGGACCAGCTACAGTAGTGTAATAGTCCTGAAAGAATTTATATTTTTTCTTAATTTTAAGTGTTTGCAATGACAATGTATTATCCTATAAAAATTTCACATTAGCCTACATAAACAAATAAACAGCAATCAATTAACTTCAGGTAAGAGCAGCAATGCAGATAAACCACAGAGAAAATAAAGTGCAATTAGTGCTTCAGTCTCTCTCCCATCTGAGTAGATATGTTGACTGACAGTTTTTGATGTAATTGTGCTGTATCTTTGTTCTGTTTCCAGTTATACTATTGTCCTCTCTCAGGAGTCCCTCAAACATGTTTTTATCTTCGCTTTGTAAAAATATTAAAGTGCATCTGAGCAGAGGGAGTAAATTATTTAAAGTTATTCTGTGTCTCTGCACTTGTCTGAGTCAGCAGAATACATCTAGGTCATATGTTCCTGAGCAGCTCCAGTGCAGAGTGTCTTCTTTCAGTGGGGACTAAGCAGACTCATTAAGGCACAGTTTTCTTGCCTTTTTCCCTATTTATGCCTTCACAAAGCTTGGATGAAAAATTATGAAAATTATTATATTTTTAAAATTAAATTCGGATAAGCTTCCTTTGAGCTGACCTCTTCTTCCCTTATCGTTGGGCAATCAAGTGACAGGGAATGCATTCCCTCTTACCTATGGTTAGCACCAGTAGACTGACTGATTCTCTAATGTTTGCAGTTATGAATAAAGAAAACTACTAGTTTTGTTTGTTTATGCTTTCTTTCCTTTCTAGGATGGCTGCAGCTCCTCCAAGTTATTGTTTTGTAGCCTTCCCCCCGTGTTCTAAAGAGGGACTGGTGGTATTTGGAAAGAATTCTGCACGGCCTAGGGATGAAGTACAGGAGGTGGTCTACTTTGCTGCTGCAGAGCATGAGCCAGGAAGCAAAGTTGAGGTAAGGGTGAATTGTTGCATTCAAACTGTGAGAAATCACTGTTGTTGGAAGAAATGAATACTGTCTTGTTTTCTTATCAGATTATGGAGTCATTGCTGACTTCTCTCAAATCTCTTGAGTAGAAAAAGACAAGATTTTTTAAAAGTCTGAAAATGAAACTCACAATGTAACTTTTTTAATTGGGGAAAAATCCATGTTCTCTACTTTTTCTGGCAGACAAGCAAAACTGTTCACATCTCAGATTCCCGCACCATGTAGCTGACTGATTTCCTTTTAAGGGAAAAATATCCTGGCTGACTGGAACTAGAAGCCAATTTTTGGAGTTCATCACACACCAAATGAATTATTCTCATTCATGGTTGTTGTTTGGCAGTAATGGGGCCTCTCTATGCTACACAGGTTGAAAACAGGTATCCAGCAATCTGGGACTTGAGGAACTTGTGCTCTAATAAGGTTATGTGAAAGGAGGAGAATAAGAGTACCCAAGCTTTGTAAGCCATACTTAACTCTTGTATGTGCCATTGGCTCTGTTGGCATGTTCTGCAGCTGAGCACCTGCATCGTGGTCAATTTTTAGTGCTGTGGTTTTTCTCTGAATCCAGGCTGGATGTGGAGTCCTGAAGCTGGACACTGATGGCATGGATGCAGGTTGAAAGGGACCCTGCTGGGGGTTATTGTAATTGTAGTCTGTTAGTGCGGGCTTGTTTTAATGACAGAAGAAATGAAAGGATAAGCAGATGTGGAAGAGTGAAGCAAAGGGACAAATGAGCAGGAGGACAAGAAGAGGGGGAAGTGTAAGATGAAGGTAGAATGAAGAGACTGAGGCACCAGAAGGAAAGACAAGGATCTGTGCAGGCAGTCATTTCATCAGAAGAGACAGGGCCTGATGATGCATTGCCAGGAGCTTTTAGAGTCCACAGATTCTTGCTCTGACTGTCAGCTGGGAAAGCAGAATCTGTGAGGTTCCCTGCATTCACTTCCTTCTGCCCCTGTGGCTGTGCAGAAGGCTGAGGACAGGAGGTGTTCTGCACCAGGCTGATATCCCTCATCCAAACAGATTCTTTATGGATCTAGTTGTCACTTAGCCAGAAGATATCCGAAGACCAGTGCCGGTTTTAATTCTGCGTTTCAAATGGGATGAATTCCAGATTTTGGAGGGTTTGGTGGTCTTCTTTCTAACAGTTAACATTCTCCTAATTATTTTTGCTGCCAACATCTAGTACAACTTATGCATTATTAAATGGTTTAATTTTAGGTATAAAGAAATCCCCTCCCCCAGGAGCAGTTATGTGCATTTTAAGTGCTATAGCACCTTGTAGACATGCGCTGGCATATGTAACGCAAGTGTGACAATAAGACAAGAAGAAAGCTTCAGAGCAGTTTGTTTTAAAACACCTCTTTATAAACTGGAAATGAAAAAAAAAAGTTCTGTTATTGGAGAAGAACAACTTTGGAAAGCTTCTCTGGTTTGTATCCTTAATGAAGAATAATTTGTAAGAACTTACTGTAAGAGTTCTTGATTCTTTTGGTCTCTTTGCCCCCTATGTTACTCTGTGATGAGATTGTCATAATTTGCTGAAGCATATAATTAACCCATATATAATCTATTATGTTTCCTCTTTCACACCATAATTAACCGGTTTAATGCTTTTTTTTTTTTAGAATTCAGTCATACACTCAGCTCTTGCCAGACCTTTTAAAACTGGGAAGGATAATTCCTTTTCATAGCACAACACAGTTTGTAGATTTAGTCTGCCAACCAGGATCTGCAAATATTCTGCTTAAATTCTGAAATTATTTTTAAAATCAAGTTTACTTTATTTAAAAAGTTTGTTGCTGTGTGGTAAAGATGCACTTTTTTAGATGAGAGACGGGAGTGGGCCTTTTTCTTTTTTTTTTTTTTTTCTAAAGTAGGGGCTTAAGTCCTAATTAATGGATACTTTGGCTTCTGCTGGTCTATGCTACTACCTAATTCTTCATTAACTAGCCTGAGGTTTACGAAGTTGTGTACAGCAACATACAGGCTCCAGATGTTTGCCAAAATTCTTCCTGTTTCCTCCTAGCACAGGATAAAAACATCATCATTTTCTCTGAGAGTAGTGCAAGTAATTGCTTATCACTGCATCTTCATCTTCAATACTCAGCAATAAGTATTGTTAATGTGTGGTTTGTTTTTTTTTTTTTTAACTCATGCATATTTTGAGTAGAGTAAGCTGGTTTTAATTGTTTTGCTAGGTCTAAGGACTATCTGGTAGTGTATAGGTACTTTGGTACCTCAAAGTCAAGACAAGCTTTAAGGAAAGGCTTGAATTCAGCTGCTTGGCCTTGTTAAGTAGCAGGCATGCAACACTATCTACCTTCCAAGCAAACTTGTCAGAGGTAATTAACTGATGGGGGAGTGGAGTGTCAAAGCTTCTATATGTAGCTTTGACATACACAGAGTCAATAGTTTGTTCTCTAAAACCCGTGAAAGCTGCCAATGCTTCAGTTATTGTTTGTGTAGATTTTCTTTTTTACTACAGTATTCCTTCACTTGCACTTTGTAAAACTAACTAAACAGCTCTGAGAAACTAAATGTATGATATTTACAAATGGAAAAATGTGGCTGATCAATTTCACACGATAATCACACAGTAATCCTTTGTGCCTCTGACTAGATTTTTTTCTTCTCATTCATCCTAATGTTTTGGGTTTCTTTTTTCCAAATGAGCAGCTTTTCTCTCTATTCCATATTGTGTATTTACTTTGGTTTCTTTACCTTCCCTGGACAATGATAGTGGACTTGGTTTTCATTATGTTCTATTTTTTGCACATAATGTGGTTCAGTTTGTGTCAAATTGTGATTACTTGTTTGTGGCTGTCACTCATGTTCTGAATTTCTGTTAAGAGGTGGTAATGACATAGGTTGTTCTACGGAACTCTGTTAGGGAGTTCGTATCCTATTTATTTCCTATTTCTGTTCTGTGTTGCTCCTGTTTGCAACTGTGATAATGCACAGTGTAACCAAAAGTGGCACAGTAATTCAGTGGGATTGTTGCCATAAAGGAATGGGGTGGGCTGTGCTGTACAGCTATCAGTTAGTTCTGGCAGGGCCTCAGGGGAACTCAGTGAATGCTGCAAGTCATTTTCAGCCTGATCTCTGTGGCTCAATCTACCAGACAAGTAACCCTGCAGCTAGCTCATCAACATAATTCCTTCCCTCCATGTCAGCAGGTTCCCAAGACCCTGAACAATGGGGCTTTTCATTAAAGGTCCCTTCTGTGTGTGTGTGTGACAACTTTCTCAAAAGTTTGTTCTTCCCTTGCACTGCAATTCTGCAGGGGCAGATGCTGATCAGCTCTCTTCCTTGTTATAATGATCAGCCTAGTGAATTTGTGTGTGCAGGCAAAGTATTGCTCCCCTAAGCATAAATAAGGTCATTTTTTGAATTCCTCTACTAAAAGTAAGTGTGATCTTTTTTTTTCCCAGATGTGGATTTTCAGAATTTGTCACATGTTAGGGAGAATTCTTGTCATATGCTTTTTAAAATCAAGCCCCTCTGTCTTATTTTTAAGGTAGCTTTTACTCACTGCATTTCTTTTACTCTCTATCAACCTGCTGCTTGCTGTGGTTTTCCTTCTCCTGAAAAAGTCTTGGCTGAATGATTTTTTTGTGGATGAATTTCCCATGTGGATTTTTTTTTTTTTAGACCCACCTTCCTTTACTCTGACTTGACCTTATATTCATGATTTCAAAATAGTTGTAGTTTCTTGCTTCACTATAGAGCTGTAAAAACTCTTTTATCTTACCATCATGCTACTTCTTATGGAGTAATGGAAAGAGGAAAGTAGGAAAGGTAGACTAGCAAAGAAGTCTATAAAACTGTGGAATATGCAAAATTTTTCTAGTATGTTGGTATTAAATACAGATCTGGGCTAAAAGCCAGCCCTCTGTGGGGTAGAAGGAATTTTTTTTGTTCTCTAAAACATCATGTCATAGTTATGCCTTAGTTATTATTTTGTTTTCTCTGTTTTATTTGTTTGTTTGTTTGGTTTTTGTTTGTTTGGTTGGTTTTTTTTAATTTTGGGTTGTTTGGTTTTTTTTTTCTTAATGGTTATAATTCTACCTCCCCTTGCTCTGAGTTTTCAGAGAAGCAGCAAAATTTTTTCTGTACATTGGTCTAAGGACTGCAGACATAAAAACTCACCTAAAGGTTACTGATGGGTCCCTGCCTGCAAGACAGTATAAAACTTGGAAAGAAGATTTTAACTGTATTAATATTGGCTTTGTATCACCTGGTGATTTTAATCCTGGTGTTTGTAACATAATCACCAGGCATCACACCAGTGGTGCAGTTCAGTGCTGAGGTACTTTGGCTCCCTTTTTTGCCAGCTGTTTGGTTATCTGCACTGTGTCATGGGCAAGATGCTCAGAATCTGGTGACAGAAGTCAATCAGCAGCAGGATTTACTGAGAATTTGCTCTTTGGGAAGCCTCCAGGTCAGACTGGCTGTGTTAACTCAGAGTCACATTGCTGCAGGTGTGGATGGAAACCTGGGCACCCCCAATGACACTTCCACGGGAAAGTGGTGCCTGGCAGTACCTTGATGAAACATGGTAGTGTTTGTGCCTATGATGGTGCGTTTCGCTTGCTCTCTGTACATCACTGAGGTTGCAGTTTGAAGGCTTGCAGTGCAGAGGTGGTTTAGGAAGCTGCATTCTTGCCTCTCCAGGTGCTGGCAGGTCACAGCAGAGCTCCTGCACAGACAGACAGATGGCTTTGCCCAAGCCACCTTGCTGGAGCTCAGCCTGAGCCTTTGCACACAGAATGAAGGAGAGGCACTGTGCAGGCAGACAGCAGCTAAGAAAAGAAACTGGTTGCTGCCTTCAGCAGTCTATTGCTTGGCTAATGTGAATGTTTTCTCTCTTCTGCTCCATTGCAGGCCACTGGCCTTTAAACTAATGTGTTTGACTTGGCTTTGAAGCACAGTGCACAACCCGGCAGCAGTTCAGAGGTAGAAGCCACAACCTTTTGGATGTTTCTGCCCTCTCAAAGCCTGTTTTTACTGTGGAAGTGCTGTTTATTTGTTCTCTTCTGCTACCAAAGCAAAACTGGTTAGATTGAACTATTCTTTTTTGTTCTTAATATTTTTAATTTTCCTTTTTTTATTGTAGCACACAGGAAGAGGAAGAGAGAGTATTAGAATTGTGTGGGGCAAAAAACTGCCACCTCTTCCCTCTTAACCCAAACCATTTAATTATGTCAAAACATATGAATGAGCAAGTCTTTTAAATGCCTAGGATATCCAAGAGTTCCAAGACTATCTATATGATTGGCTTTGTGGCTTCTTTGAAGGCTATTTCTTACTGTTTTAAAATATTAAATTAATAAGCTTCATCCACATTTCAGTTTTTACTTTAGCTTATCACCTGGGAGACTGCTAAATTTGTATCTTGAAAAACAAGAGGTAAATTCTTGGCTGCTAAATCTACTCTGACATATAGTATCTCCAGAGAGTGTTCTCAGCCTTGGGTGCCTTGCTGCACACTGTGGTGTTTGATTTGATTTGTTTAAAGATAAATAAATTTCATTTTGAGGAGCACTTTTCCATACAGTGGCTCACATACTGAGCCTCCTTGGTGGCTTGATAGAACAGGTTAGAATCAGTCAGAGGGTGCAGATAGTTTTGATTTTTGTCAGGAGAACTGTTTGGCTTTTTCTAGCTTCTCTAATTTTTTTTTTTTTTTTCATCCTTACACACTGCTAGAGATAAGATTCAGATTTTATAGTTAGTGGTTGCAAGGCATACAAACAGATGGGAACAATATGCAATTACAAAGCATATGTAAAGTGCACCAGGGTCTTCATAAAAAGAGAAAAAAATTCTTCTGTTTTTTATATGAAGAAGAAAGAGACTACTGTGGCAGAAAACGTCTTTTTCCTCTATTTGTACATTTAGTAAATACTTTTATAATTGTCTAGAATGTGAGGATACAAGTAGTGGCACAGTGTGTGTTTCTAAGAGCTGGGTAAGTGAGGGTTCACTAAGTAAGTGAGGGTTCATTCTGCTGCTGGAAAGACTTCTGCTCACTGTTCTGGTTTGACAATGTGACCACTAGAATTGGGGCTGACTGCTTGAGAGGCACCCAGGCTGGATTTATCCTGGTGTATGGCTGTCCCCTTCACTGTGCCACAAGTTTTGCTGCTGTAGGAGATGTCATGGCCATGTTTGATGTGTGTGGTAAAGTCATCCAGATGTCTTCCAGTCTATTAGCTCTGCTTACTGTGCAAGCAACAGTGGTAATAGCATTGGCTAACCACCTCTTTTGTGTACTAGTGCTTGCTTGTTTCTCTTTCCAAGGAGTGGTTATTCCCACTTCTTTGACCTCTACTAAATTTGTTTCTGTAAATGAGCAGCAGCAGAATTGTCTGTAAAGCTCATTGCTAGGCACATCTGCTTTAGATCATCTGAGAGGCTTCCTTAAACAACTGTGTTCTAGTTTTCCAGATTTCCACTTCACCATGGTGGGAAAGGCCAGGCAGCCCATGTCACCTGTGGAATCACCTGTCTATACCTGTTTGATTAGAAACAGGTATAGACAGGCTGTCAGTCTCACTGTCTTGATAGCCAGGGAGGCAGCAGGCTGTGAGACTGGCTCAGCATGGTTTTTGCATCCCTCTTTTAGAAGGGATTAAAAAAACAGCCATAGTGCAACTTACTGAGTTGCTGCAATCATACAGATATTTTACCTATTTTCAGACATGTGCTCTGGTATGGCAGTGCTTGAAGTAGTGGAGCAAAGAGTTAATGCCAAGTTCAACCTGGATCTGATGGCAGAGAAGGGAGTTGGGGTGGGATTGCTTTTGTAATCTGGAATCTTAATGTCCCTTTTCAAAGATCATTTTTTTTCTAAGGCATTCCCTGACTATTGCCTTTGTTATCCAGGGCAGAAGCCTATGTGATTTCATTGATATTTCATAATGACCTGACTGACAGTGCTAGGAATTGGGCTTCTGCAGCCTCAGTACAGTAGAAACTGCACAATAGTTTCTTTTCATTAATGAAAGAAGAAATCTCTTGTGCTTAGGACTGTCGTGTCTGGTTTTGGAATACCTCCAACTTATCTGCATGCCCTAGCTAGGCTGGTAGATACATTTGTGCCTTGTGCTATTCTTAGAACTCCTTTGATAAGATTCTCTTCTTGATACTGTAAGTGAAATAAAAGTATCATTAGTTCCCAGCCTGCTCAATTCTCTTTAAAATTACTGGCTTCATCTCCTGTGTGTGAGGTCTCTCTTCTTTAGTTTTATATTTTCTAATGGGAATTTACTGTCACAGGGCAAGATGCCAGTTATGCCACTTTCAGGGCTTGAATTCTAGAAAATCAATGGAGCCTGACACCACTCACACTCAGCCTTTGCCACCAAATTTGTCAGTATTCTTCTGTTCTTAGCATTTGTACTCAAAGAAAAATGTTAGTCCAGCTGAGGCTGGACATTTCAGGAATTTTGAAGACGGTTAGTGGCAAGCAGAATCACAGAGAGTACCTGATATCTGTTTTATTTGTCATTGCCTAGTTTGGCACAGTGCTCAGTCGAACAGGCTGCTCTGCTGTTGTGCTGGAGGGATTTGCCAGGTCTGTGGGGTGCAGGAGAGGGGACAGAGATGTTGGAATTTTTGCCTGCCTTTGAAATCCTGTCATCATCCAAGCTCCTTTTCCTGGAGATTTAGTGGCCAATGAGGTTTTTTTTGGTGGATGGTGTTGGCTTTCCCCCACTATTTCCTTTTGGGCTTTAGCTGTTGTAAGGATATGTCCTGGATTCAGTGGCACAAGAAGCAGTGGTTTGCTGTGCTGCAAATCCAATGTCTGGCTCTAGCTGACCTACCTTTACAACTGATGTGTCTTAGCTACAAGTGGATAGCCCAGTTCCTCTTGTTTCTTGTGAAAGAATTTTCTGATGCTATTTTAAGGGAGAGATGGTGAAGTTATGAAGTGAAATCTTTATGTTTAAAAATAATAATCTACTGTCACCTCTGGACCCTACTTTTTTGAGAAGCTTGTAACTTCTATTATAAATATGAACCAAGCTCCTGCCTTAATACATCAATCCCATTGAGTGCCTACTTTTATACTTACTGGAGTAAATAATTATAGTGGGAAGGTGAAATGCTATCAAGACTTATTCAGCAGTGTCAGTAACCATGACAAATGAATAAGAATCAAGTCAATAGTAGTTTTATAAGACCCATCAGTGACTGTCAGACTGAAATGGTTTTCTGTTATTTAGATCTTCTGAGACAATTTATATAAATGAAGCAAGGCTTGAATATTGTCTATGTACCTGAGTTATTGTATGGAAACTGAATATAGCATGAAAATATGCTCCATGTTCATTTCTTTTTGGGCTGGGGGACATAAAGAAGCAACATCAAAGGTGGTATTTTGAGGTGTGTGGTGTTGCCTGTGGATGTTTTCTGGCCTCTGATTACATCATTACAAAACAAAACCACATTTTCTTCAAAATGCTCTGGATTCATCAAGCAGGAACAAACAATTTCCTCTTTCCCTTTTCTCAACTGCTACCATTGACAATAAGATCTTTGCAATGAATAGCAGCTTTGGTAGTGCTTGCATTTTGGAATGAGGCACCAAGTAATAAACGATTGGTAGCAAGGATAGCCTTGCAAATATGTTTTGCAGAGGAAAGGCATTCAGCATTTTTTTAGCTTAACTATCACTTTTCAGAGTGTTATCATTTTTCCTTCTAAAAAAATCAAAGAGTCAATGTAAGCAAGCCTGTATAATAGGGCTATTCAGCCAGAAAATGCTATGCAAGTGTGGGTGTATGGAGTACTGAAGTCTCCTCCACAATGTGTCTAGGTTTTTGCTCTCTGCTGTAGGATGGAGAAGGTTCATGGATGGCTCTGCAGGATGGCTACAGCCAGCTGACTACCTATGACATGTGGGGCTGAGGCTGCAGACCTGGGGCCTGATAGCTGCTCTGGTGTTGTCTTCACATATAATCTTCCCTTGCTGCTCCAGCTCCCCCTCTGCACATCCAGCAAATACAATTATTCTCTGTTCACACACATGCTTATCCAGGTGCTTGTCCAAACAGCACTGACCTGAAGCTCTGAAATGAAATTGTGCAGAATGTCAAAAATGAGATTTGTTTGCTGACAGCTCAAAAGGAGAAGGGGGAGTTTTGATTAGAAATGTCAGTTATGGCATGGCTTGGTTACACAATGAAGCAAAGGGTGAACTGTATAAAGAGTTTTGATTAGCTAGATCTTAGCTCCTGGCCAGTGCCAAATGTTGTTGCACCTTGATTGATGAGGAATTTGCGTCTACAAAATGACAGTGTATTACTGTATAAGCAATTTGGTCAAACAGTCTGGTCAAATATTAGGGATGTTCTCCAACAAATATAACAGGTATTCACCCCTGACAGGATCTTCTTGCCTAAGCCTGTCCTTAGACTGACAAAGTTCACTGCCCCTCTGCATTGTGGTGTTTTGTTTTTTATTTTGTTTAGTTTTGACCTGTTTGCACACATACCCTAATGAAGGTGCCAAGCTCATTTCTTATATCCCTCTTGCATGGTCAAAGTGAAGGACTCTGAAAATACCATTTCTGACCAAAGATAATCTATTACACATTTTAATTGCATGCTAGAGGAACTGTTACTGTAAAAATCATTGCTCAGGACTGGAGGCTGAAGATGATCATGCTGTATAATCCTTAAAAGTAGAAAGAAAGTCTAGGAAAAAAAAAAACAAACAAAGCTTCTTGATGCTCTGATAAATTTGGACTGCCTTTAGATTTTAATAGAGGCATAGCCTGGTGAACAAGGCAATAACTTTTAGTCCACAATTCCTGAGGGTCCTGTTTACTTGGATACACCTGATCAGATAGTCCTTCAAAATTCTGTAGCAGATTACTTCCTGTAAGGAAGATGTTGCAACAGGAATGCTGAACCCTGAGAGATGCCTCATAAATAGAGTGAGGTTTCTCAGAAGCAAATTCTGCACAGCTTGATCCATGAAAAACTTGATGTGAACTCAACAGTAAAATGTGAAGTCCATTTCTTTGGTTTGCGTGCTGTCTGGGAAAACAGTGCTTGTTTTGAAGGCAAGTAAATGTATTTGAAAGGTAACATAATTGCTTTCTTCCTTGCAGTTGCAATGACTTCTCTGCAGCCTTCCTTTGTATTTTTGGCTTGTCAGAGTACATTTGCAACCTCTAATTAAAGTAGACCATTTAAAATAGTAGAATCACCAGTTTAAGCAACAGCAATACCCATGTTTTTTTTTCTGTGACTGTTTATCAAAGTGATTTATTACACCACTGAATCTTTTGAAGGCTTGTTTTTTTCTGCCTTTCTATCACTTGTCTCTGTGTTGGGGGCAGCTGCAGGGGAGGTGGCAAGGGAGAGAAGCAAGCCTTCTAATGTATTTTGTCCCAGTTACCATTGTTACACTATGTATACACTAAAGTACTGGAGGTCGCACTTAGGGGACGTGGTAGAATGGTTTGGTGTTGTTACTATGTACAGGTATGATCTGTGATTTATTAATGTAACAGTACAGTCTGTCTCCTGCTTTCCACTGATGTTAGCATTTGGGTCCTGCATGTCTCTTGGAAGCCTGCAAGCATCAGCACGTGTATTTTCCCAGGCTTATGCAATATAAGGATGTGAAGGTTCAAACATGACACTTAAATGTTGTTTAAAAAACATTCCTTGCTCATTCACAAAACATGAACCTTTTAAATAACATGTGTCCTTTTTGTACATCAAAGTCTTGTGTTACTTCAGTCACAGCAATAGATGAAGTGATTGTTTAACTTTCTCCCTTCCTGCTGTCCCTGCAGTGCACGTATATCGAGATCGAGCAGGTGCCCAGGACTCACGCCGTGGTGCTGAGCAGGCCCTCCTGGCTTTGGGGGGCCGAGATGGGAGCTAACGAGCACGGAGTGTGTGTGGCTAATGAAGCTGTGGTGACCAGAGAGCCAGCTTCTGAGTCTGAGGCCCTGCTTGGCATGGATCTTGTCAGGTGGGTGTCCTGCTGAGCTGTGACCAGCCTTTCATCATCGGCCTTAGATGATGCTGGTACCAGGTAACAGCTTTGTGGTGTTGGCATAAGGAGATTTTAAAACAGTATAAGCAGGCTAGGTAGGGCTCCAGTACAGCTGAGTGAAAATTTGAAACACTTGCAATCTGAATTTAGCTACCAAGAATGTACCAATCTCTTGTGGATTCACTCAAACTACCTTGTCTACCTACCCTACAGTGCAGCAGTGGCTATTCTGACAGGGTAAGAGATATGATTACATTGTTAGTAAGGAACTGCTAACTAATTTGTAATATCAGATTGCTGGTGTGGCCTTCATTCTCCCCCACTTTGCAACAGCCTACTCTGACCTAAAAAGCTTATTCTGGGCTTATAGCCAACTGTAGGCATAAACAAACTACTATGCCTTCCTTCAGCCCATGCATTCCAATGCAAATCATTGCCCTTATTCAAATGCTGGCACACAAACTCCTGTGAGTCTGTTCATTGACGGCTGTCTGCCCAAAAGGCTTGTGCTGCACTGTGAGCCTCAGCCTGCATGCTGGTCTTGCAGCGAAGAGAATTTAAAGGAGATATGGGTGGGGGATGCAAGCTGAAAATAAAAGAAGAGAGAACGTGTGAACTTATCACAACCAGAAATGAAGCAAATGGACTCAATTTAAAGACTGGACAGGACAATAGCTGCATATTTAATTAAATCAGTGTTAGTCAAAATAGTCCTACTGGACTTTGCCCTAGCATACTTAATGAGCTGACTGAATCAGTTACAGGTGAACTCTCATTTTTCTTGAGGACTAGTGAAAAATGGGAGAGGGTTTGATTGACTGGAAAAAGTTAAATGTTGTGGCTATACTTAATATAGTTTGAAAGAGTTGTTGTAAAGCAGCTTAACCTCAGTTCCTGAAGGGGAAAAACCTCAAATATCAAGGAGTTGATGAATGCATACACAGTAATAATTGGTAGTCAAGAAAAATCACATCAAACCATTCTACTTTACTCCTGCAATGAGTTAACGTATTTTATAGACGAAAGGATAGGGAATAGATTCCTTAACTTTTAAGAGGATGTTAAAACCTTAGAAGTTATTCTCATGAGCAAGCTGGGAAGTATGAGTTAGAGGAAATTGTTGTTAGGTGCATAGCTACCTGAAACTGTAACTGTTCTCTAATATGTCTCTGCAGAAATACAGTGTCTGCTTCCAGGTACCATAAATCAAGAGGAATATGGGCCAGTTGGAGAGAATGCAGTGGAAACTGGAAACATGATCACATAGCTATAGAATCTGACCAAAGAGAAAATCATGAGGGAATTTGGGTTATATTTCTCTTTGGTATTTTCTCTAAGCCCCGTATATACTGAAGGAATCTGTGAAGAACCTGTACCTGAGAGAACGAGTAAATTTAATGGCATCAAGGGAGGCTGAGTAGATGTGAGGGGTTGTTTAAGAAAGCATAGGACAACCTTTTGTGAAGAAAATGACTTAGATGACTTTCTAAGCTCCACTTCTATTTTTTTCCATCCTATTACAGTCCTTTTAAAACTTTACAAACCATTGGTTTAAATGACGAGTTCTACTTATTTCTTACTCAGCCATTGCAGTCTCAAAGGACTGTTTAACATTCAAATATATGTGTTATCCAACAGCTCTAGATTTACCCACTCTAGCAAATCAGGACACACCAATGTAAGAAGTGATGGCCATAAACTACAAGTAATAATCACCTGTAGATGCTACCCTCCCTCTCTCCCTTCTTACCTGCAGAAGAAATTGTAGCTCTGATGCAGAGAGAGGGTGTTTCAGGCAAAGAGAGTCAGAGATGTGTTGTTACCATCTGCTGCTTGTTCCAGCCTACATGGTTCTTTCTCTTACTGTGAAGACTTGGCCAGTTGAATTAAGTTGTGTCTATTTCATGTCACCTCATAGAATAGAGACCCATAAATACAAAATTAATCTCCATAAGCTGCAGTGAAGCAGCTGGCACCAGCTCTGCCTCTTTGGTGGAGTATCACAGCATGTAAGAACATTTGAATGATTCTTAAGAAACTAATAAAGTTTGCATGATGGATTTCAGGGTTAGAAGTTGGTCCTATTCCATGCAGGCTGGTCACCATCCCAGTTAATCTAAATGGAGAACATGGATCTAGTCACAACATACAGGAAAACCGAGAGAAAATATGCTCCAGCACAAATTCCTAAGGAAACTTTTGTTTTTTCCCTAGGGATTTATTCAAAAGCTGATTTTTGAAAGCCATACCAGTATTGCTGCATTTGTTAGCTTATTAGGATTTTCTTCAGGTATTCTTCCTAGCTGCCTGCAGTTTTGGGGCTTTTTGATGCACAGTTGAAACTATAAAGCACCTGTTCACTTGGGGAAGCATATTCTTCTGAAGAGTTCATGTACTGTTTTGCTGATAGGTTAGGACAGCATTATGATACAAAAGAGAAATATGGAGAAACCTGGAAATTGCATCCTTATTTTTGCATTTTTGTCTTCATTTTAATTCCTATGTGTTTGTATTATTTATTTGTTCTTTTCATCACAGGTGCAATAATTTTTTCAGAGCCACACAGAGATGCCAATCTTGGCAGGGAGTCAAGAATGCTCTTTAAAATGGTATTAATTTGTTTACCAATTTCTTTCCTTAGAGACCTCAAAACTGAATAAAGTAGAATGTCATCAAGTATGTTAGTTAATTTGGAAAGCCTGCATTATGTAATTGATAGGTGAAGTTGAAAAGCTTAAGATAATATTGTTTTGACAATATGACAGCATATTTGAGGTACTTAGGCAGTGGATTGTACTAAATTACTGAAATTTCATTAATAACTCATTCAAGCTCTCATCTGGAGTTGAAATTGCTTCTAACTGTTCTTCCAGCTCACCTTGAAGGGTACTCTGAAGTGTGTTAGTGGGAGGATTATGCTGTGGTTGCCTGATGCTGAGATAATTGACAAGACTTAATTTTGTGGAAATGAGTTATGTGGTTATTGTGTAGGATGGTGGGGTTTTTTTGGTGTTTTGTGTTTGGTTTTTTCATTTGTTTTGTTTGGGATTTTTTTGGGGGAGTGGGGGTGGTTGTTATTTTTTGGTTTGGTTTAGTCTGGTCTTTTTTTTTTGGGGGGGGGAGTGGTTGAGGTGGGGGCATTTGGTGTTTTGGGTTTTTTTTTTTTTTGCTGTCTCTTGTGACTGAAAGATAGGAGCAGCCAAGCAAAAGTAGAGCCTAGACCTTTACTTAATGGAAATAAATGTAACATTGGAACCATTTATAAAAAATAGTACCTAAATGATACTTCTTCAGCTTGAATCCCTACTGAGGTTTTGACAGCAAAGGCTAGACTGTAACCATCTCAAATAGAAAATTTCGGGGAGACATTATTAAAGTTTTAGTAGGATGTTATGTCTCTTGGCAGGTTTTGATCTAATTATAACCTGATGGTTTTGATCCTTAACTGGGGAGAAAGCAGCAGATTATCTCTGAATCTAGGGACTGGGTGGTCACCAAGGGCAGTTTTCAGTCCATTCACTTACCTGTGGCAGGGATTGCTCTTAGGGAGTAAATATAACATGCTTTTGGGCTGGCATTTAAGTTATGTCTGTGGAATGTGCAAAGACTGACATAGCTATATTGGTCTGAAAAAGCAATTGCACCAGTGATGAAAAGAATGAAGGAAAAACATAAATGCAGAGGGACTTAAATGGAGTCATCAGTACAAAACAAGTTTCAGCTAACAAGAAAAGACAACAGGGAAAGATCCCATAAATGCAAAGTAAGAAGATGATGGGGGAGGAACTGTCACTTTAAGTTAAGTCTTAAAAGTCTAGTTGGCTCTTCTTTGTCAGTAAGTGATAAATAGATGCTGCTGAGAGAGATGAAAACACTGCTTTCAATAATTCAGCCTAAAACAAGGCTAATGGTAGCCAAGTATTTAACAAAGCAGAGCCAGTGCAGACATCAGGTTGAGAAGTACTGACATCAACAAATCTGTATTCAAATTATCAGGACATGATTTGTCTACTGTAGTTTTTAGGAAAGAAACAGAGTGGTGTCTTCTTATCATGTGATTTCAAGAGAACTGAAAAGAGCTAGCATAGATAGTACTTATATCTAAAAAAGTGATTTCCTTGGAGCTGTCCATCACTCAAAATTATTTTGTCCGTAGAACGGTTAGAGAAAGACAAACGCAGAGGAAAATATTAAGACAACAGAGAGAAATTTTGAACTGGCCCAGGTAACTCTCCCAAAGGATGGAGGCATGAATATGCTGTTGTATGAAATACTGCATTTCCTCATTACCAGTAATTGGATTTTGTGACCAGTGAAATCATTTGCAGGTCTGATTTCAACTTCTGGTTACTGCTTTTGTTGTTGATTCAATTAGAGCTGTAAATTAGATCAAGAGATTATTTAATGCCATTTATTCAAGGCAGGATACAATCATTCTAGAAATGCCTTTGTAAGATTTATTACCACACCTGAGTTTACTTTTCCATAAAATATCCTTACTTTGCTTGAACTTTCTTTTAAGATTCTGTTCTTTCAGACATACAGTTGCTGTTACTTCTGACAAAAGCTGTATCTGGTATTCAGATAGTTTTTTGGGGAAGCCTCTGCAGGAACTCTGAAGTTTGACTGCACAAATGCTTGTCTTTACAGCATGTAGAATGCATGCAAGGATAACACCTAGTTTCCATTGCCTAGTTTCCAGAGCATAGGGAAAGAGAGGTTGTAGAGAGGTTATAATATTGAATAATTCTTCTCTTTTTCGATAGCTGGTAATATTAATTTACAATTTCCCACCCTTGTACAGAAAAGTAAACTTGGTAGAGCTGTCACTTAAAAAAAATACTTGCAAGTTGTCCTTCAAATGTATTCTGCCTGAGGAGGAAATAAATAGAGCATTGCATGTTTACAGTGCAGCTGAGATCATTGGTTGGTAACTGGACTTTTTTTAAAAAACTAAAAGCCAGCTATGATAGGCTTGAGAGTAAAGAACCAGCATAGAAAATCAAGACTAGAAACAAATAATTCAATATCTCATCCTGTAGTTCTAGTAACTGATTAAAGCAAGAACTCTTACACAAGGCATACCAGACACTTCAATATTTTAAACCCAGATGAATGCTGTGGTTTAAAAGTAATAACTTAAGGAGATTTCACTGTTTTTTTCCTCTCTGAATCTCTGTTTTACCCTTTTCTTGTAGACTTGGCCTAGAAAGAGGTGCAACAGCTAAAGAAGCATTGGATGTAATAGTTGCTCTGTTGGAAGAGCATGGACAAGGGGGAAATTATTATGAAGATGGGAATTCATGCCATACTTTCCAAAGTGCATTTTTGATTGTGGACAGAAATGAAGCCTGGATATTAGAGACTTCTGGAAAGTATTGGGCAGCTGAAAAAATCACAGGTTAGTTTCAAATTCACAGCAAATCTTATTAAAAGTAGCTGTAAAGAGTTCTCTTGGAAGAATTAGTCTTAAATTCAGTAAGTTTTAATAAGTGGCTAATGAATGCAAGTGTTTGATTAAATCACCAGTTTTAGCTTTCTATATTTGTACTACTCTGATTTTTTTCTTACATGTTGATTTGCATTGGCTGATGTGACTTAGCATTTTCTGTGAAGATGGAGATTGTTGCCTTTATGCATAAACTATGTAATAATCATAATTTTTATATTTGATAGGTGTATTTTCCAAGATTTATTTTCTGTTTGGAACATATCAGATTTTTTTTTTGATGGCGTTAATGCCCAAATTATTACTTACAAATCTAAAATGTTGTGAAGAAAGGAATAGCATGGATAGTTTTGACAAAAGGGCTTTTTTTTCAGGTGATAGATTGAATGGGTTGCTGGTGGTGGTTCCTTTACTGAAATAGATATACTCCCTTCATATCCCTGTTGTTTAAATGATAGTGCAAAACAACAATTTTCTGTTCTTTAAATTTGTAAATGGTTTCTTTTTCTGTATGTGTGAAGACAGAGCTGCCAAACTAACTTCTAGAATTCACTGGCTTAGTGGATGAATTTATTTAAAACTTTTCCAGCATATATGGGCTGCCTTAATGTTATATGATTGTTTAAGGCCTGTATTTAATTTATTGTCATCTTGACTTTGAAGGGATTTTTATTTTCATAAGAGTAGAGCTTTTTAAAATGTACTCATCTTTGAATGAAGTGGAATTTCAGAGTATTCAAGAGGACTTTTGTCATCCATGTCTTGAGCTATGACAGATCCATTAAATTCTCTCCTCTTTTCTCCCTAAATATAAGGTAGAAGATAGATATGGGAAGGAGCAAAGAAATAACACCAGGCTGTGCAATGTTGTGTGATGGCCTGCTGTCAGTCCCTGCCATCAAACAGGAATGAGTTACCTTCACAGAGGTGGTGTTTCCCAAGTAAAACTTGTATTTTAAGGATACCTACAGGTTATCTGCACAAACAGATACCAAACACAGAGGAGGGAAGACTGAAAATGCTGTCCTGATAAAACCCTAGTTCTGGAAAGCAGCCAACTCCTGAGGTTCCTGGGATTATGCAGTGACAGCCTGCCTTCTTCTCTTGACCTGCCTGACTGATATTTGAAGAACAGTGGGTTTCATTTAGCAGTTTTAGCTGCATCAGCAATACATAACCTTCATGTCCTTCTTCTCAGCAAATAAGCTGTTGCCCTCATCTGCTGCTTGCAGCTTTTAGAAATGATCCTGCAGTTCTGTTCTGGTTTTTACCAGCACATTGCTCTTCAGGAGATCCCTGTGAGCTGCAGATAAGTAGTTTCCATCTCCTGCAGCCTGGCAGGAGGAAAGGCTGCTGGCTATGTAAGAACTCTATATTTCATACTTTGCTCAGGGGTTCTTTTTTGCAACCATAAATGTGCCTCCTAAGCTTTCAAGTGAATGCACAAATGCTGTTAAAATGGGGAAAATGTGTCATTCCCCAGTGTGAAGGCATATTTTTTCCTGACTATCCTCAGAGTTCTAATATTACTGCTGCAGGACTGTAAAGCTTATAGTGAGTGTTTATCAAGCAGCTCTCTGACAATATTTTAAGAATAAACACTTCAAAATCCTTTCTATTAATGTTCATAAATCTCAGTGAAAAAATTTATTTGATTGATGAATTTTATTTTTTGTGGTGGATCAAACTCATGAAATATAATTTTGCATGAGCAATAAATGTAAAATATTTAAAGAGCTCTTTAAGAGTGGCTTGCCCAGCTGGACACAAATACAAATATCCTCATCACTCAGGTCAAGAAAAGTGCCTGAAAAGTGTGTTTTTTGAAAGTGTGAATCAGAATAAGCTGTCAGTGACCCTAGTGTAAGTCGGAATTGGATGACGGGGACTTTTTTGCAGAATGATGCGTAGAATTTCCTTAAATTGTTACTCGTTATTTAAAGTGCATGCATGAGGCATTACAAAAGCAAGCTTAATTTTTTGGAAGGCAGTATTAAAAACTTCCACGACTACTGGATTTGCTTCTGTCTAAGAAATTATTTGTGCTAAATTCTAGATTCTGTGTTTATTTTAGTTTATAGTTTTACTTTATCAGCTCTTTCTCTGGCTTCCAATACATTTGCTTTATTCTCTCTGAGGAATATCTGCAGCAACCACTGCCATACTGTGGATATATGGTTGTAAGCACTGCAGTATTTTTGATAAAAGGAACTTAAAAAAGCTGTTTAGTACTCTTTGCAGGCTACTTACACATTCTTTTTACTTCATGCCGTTTTAAAAGTTAAGATAATTTTTTTTAATTTAAATTGATCTTGCAGCTTACAGTGAAACTGCTTCTCAGCTGGGAAGCTTAAAGCAATTGTTAAGATTTTCAAAACATTTTCCAAATTCTTAATTTTGAAGGGCAAGGCAGGTTCATGAAATACAGCTCTGCTGAAATATATTTTGAAATCAAGTCAGATCTCAAGCCTTCCCATGTCTGTGGAATATGCCTTGGAAAAAAGATTAAGCCTTTGGCATTTGGAAACCCCTGTTGCTTTGTGGTCAGAACGTGTGAGGTGTGGATTTAGGTGTGGACTGGCATTCTGTCTAAATCCTGCTATTAATCACAAGTGTCAGTGTCTCAGTAGGGCACAGAGGATTGAGCTCTGCAACCTGCAGTGATTGGTAATTCTGTGTACATGTAATTATATAATTACACAGTCATGCCTAATGTACATACTGGCCAATGGTTTGTTTCCTAATTGATATGACATTTTCCTTCCAGCTTCTCCAAGAAAAACTGTATTAATGCTCTTTTTTAATATGTGACTTTCTAGAGGGAGTGAAATGCATTTGCAATCAGCTTTCATTAACTACAAAAATTGATGCTGAGCATCCTGAACTAAGGAATTATGTGAAAAGTCAAGGCTGGTGGAATGGAGACTCGGACTTCAATTTTTCTGAAGTGTTTTCTCTTGCTGATGACCATTTAGCCTGTTGTTCTGGCAGGGAAAGCCTAGAAAAACAAGGTGGTAAGTGTTGAACTATCTTTCTGTGGGCACACTGTGTTTTTAGTCACTGCTGCCTCCTTTTCAGGCATTCTGTCCAGAACTATGTGTGACTGAGAACACCTCTGCATGTAGACTGTGTAGGAAGGAAAATCAGAGCTAAAGACAGTCTCTAAAACTTGCCACAATTTAGGATGAAGTCTTTAATGTCACCCTCAAGGTTTCAAAACAGGATTGCAATTACAAAGTAACTTCCTTCAGTCTTCTGATGTGCATGATGTGCCACTGCATTTGTGCTTTCCTGTAATTTTAGTGGCCCTACCTAACACTAAAATTCTACTATTGAAAAAAAAAATATGACCTCACATAGATTGAGCTCAGTGGAATCTGCATTTTGGTAAAAATGTAGGTTTAACCTTTTGGTTAAATTTCAAAAGCACAGTTTAAGGAAGAGCAGTTGCAAACTAAAGTCCTTTTTTCTTTGTTGAGCAGAACAAAGCTTCTGGAACAGACATTGTGCCTATTCTCTGCAATCAAAGGAAGGGTTTAATTCCAGACCCAAATTTATTACTCACTTCAGTTCTCTGCAGCTGGCCGAAATACCTCTGAAATGGCCAGCCTGCAGCAGTGCATGGCTGACATATATCTGCTCTTTCATGCATGAAAAAGAGCACAAATTTTCATTTTCTAAAAAGCCCTTTACTATAGATGTGAATTTACTAGACTGATGGCATTTTCGCATGTTGGTCAATGTTTTGAAGAGTGTAGAGGTGAGATATTTGTTGCACTGCATGTTTCTTGCTAAGGCTGTAGAATTGCAGGGAGCGTGGTTTGTGTCTGAGGCAGACACAGTAACTCTGAAGGACTAGAGGTAAAAGATCTTAATAAATCTGGATTATAGCACTAAAAACCCTGCAGGCCCCTACAGACAGATGGCTGTGGCTGAAAACCTCGCAGGCTGCTGAGTCATTCCATGTCTTGTTGTCTCGGGTTTAGTCGGTTGTTTCCTCACCCGAGATTCCAAAGCTGGCTGGTGGTTCGTGTGGGCACGAAGGGAGTGATTTTCCCTCTTGACCTCTGAAGGATTTAGGTCTGCTGTCTGACTCTGTTTCTCTGTGTTCTGTGCTGAGCTCGGTGCTCGGTGTTCTGCGCGAGAATGAAGGGAGTCTCAAGGTCTTGGTTTTCGGGTTTCTCGCGTTGTTTATTAGTTCTTATCTTACAATTCTCTGTGTCCGGCCATGGTGTTCACAGCAGCCTGGACACGAGGTGACTCCCCTTCCCCTGTGTCCAGCCATGATGTCCCCTGCAGCTCGGACACAAGGCGACTCCCCTTCCCCTGTGTCCGGCCATGATGTCCACTGCAGCTCGGACACAAGGCGACTCCCCTTCCCCTGTGTCCCGCCATGGTGTTCACAGCAGCTCGGACACAAGGCGACCTCCCCCTGTGATGGGAGGTCGCTACCTCTTATACAGATAACTACGTACTCATTGTTTACAATTCTATGCCAATGTCTATCACCTATACTAACAGGGTCATGTCTACTTTGATCCAATCCACTGAAACTACTTTGTGCCCATGTCACTGCAGAAGATGGATGCCAAGGGAGAAGAAGAAGAACCCAGGGCACCACCCTAAAATCTCCATCTTGTCCCTTTGCATCTACATTCTAAAAATCCATAACTACAAAATCTTCTGCACAGTGATAACTACACTACTCTCTGTCACACCTTTATGACTTGCAATTCTTCTCTCTGTTGGATGTTTTTCTCATGGACCAAAATCAAAGACTGTGTCTTCCTGGGCTCTGTGCCCGGCAAACCCCCCTGCACAGACCCCAGACCCCCTTTCTTGGGTCCCAGACCCTCTACCGAGGTCTGTGACTTCCCAGGGCACCCAGAGGGATGCCCTGGACTCCAACATTGTTGTGTGTTGAGACCCCTGTTCATGGAGGTTTGAGTCACTGCAGCCTGAGAAGGTACAGGGAAGAAGCCTGACCTGCCAAAGGAGCAGTGTGAGAAAACATGGAGGGGCTGTGGGGGGAAAGCTGTGAGGAACACAGGCAGGAAACACAGTGAGGATGAGGGATTCTTGTACTTAAGAGTTTGGAGAAAAATCTTGGTGCCTAGGTCTGCTGCTGTAACATTTTGTGACTGTGAGATGATGTTTCAAAATTTTGACTGAGAGATAATGGAAATTGAGAAGTGGAAGATCAGAGTGCTCTCATTCTGCCCTGCCTGGGTAGAGGAAAATGGATGTTTTATGTAAGTAGTCTGTTCATAGTGACTGCTAAAGCAGTATTACAGCCTTCTTCCTGAAAAAGTACCTTTTAAATAGCATTTCTCCCTACCTGGCAATTGCCATGCCTAATTAATGCTTCCTACTGTTCTCATTTGCTACCTAGGCACGTTCTTTCTGAATGTTCATTGTTTAAGTAGAAACTATTAACTGGGATTTGTGACATGCCCATGTCAAGTGTCAGTGGCTGTTTTAGGCCAAAGCTTGTTCAGGCTAAAATCCTTACCTGGGCTCCGAGCCATTGAACGCTCAGGAATTTTTTTCTCCCCCTCCATATAGGTGACGTTTCTGCACAAGCTATGATTGATGTCCTGCGTGACAAGGACAGTGGTGTCTGTGTGGACTCTGAATCTTTCCTTACTACAGCTAGCATAGTGTCTGTTCTGCCTCAGGACCCTAGTTTTCCCTGTATTCATTACTTCACTGGCACGCCAGACCCTTCAAGGTAAGCCACAGCACTGGGGTCCCTGGGGTGCAGAGCAGGTGGTGGGTTGAAAGGTAAAAAACAAACCCTGCCACCCAAACTGGAACATACTTCAAGAGCATGTTCTAACCAGAACGCAGTCAGTGCTCTGTGATGTGCAATCTGACAGTCCCGTGTTACCAAGCTTCTAGGGGAAATGCAGTTTAGGGAGGAGCCAGGAATTCCTGGTGTAGTTGCTTTCCAGTTGGAAAGTTGTTGAGATGATGAAGTTGGGGACTTCCCAATTCACTTCCCTTGAGCAGGTGGGTGCAAAACTGAAGCAAATGAAGTGTCTTAACTATCAGAGAGGGTTTGTGTACTCTAGGTAGCTTCATATGGCATCAAAACGTTAACGCAGCAAAATATCTGCAAGTTGCTGGGATCCCAAGCAAGTTTTTTATTGGAGGGACAATTTCTAGTTGGTCTACATGGTGTTCTCTCTAGCTGAAAGTAGCTGAGGAGATTAGGGAACTCATGAGCCAGATCATCAAATAACTAATGAATTACCTTGTGTTTTAAACAGAATCCAGCTGAGATTCACAGAAATTAAACTAAGCCACTTGCAGTTATTCAGGAGATCTGGCTCTCGCATTGAGGTGAAGAGATTATGGGGAGAAGAAAATGGTGCCCTCAAACAGCTGACAGTCATTCATGTAGGAGAACTGGTAGTAATCATTAGGTTTTACTGAGGGCTGTGGAAGTCATCCATGCCAAAGGAACTTTACACCTACCTTTCATTATGCAACTCAGACTTCCAGGGTTAAATGTCAGTTTTAAACTTGCTTACCCAAACTTTTCTTTGACTCAATGCAAATCCTTTGTGACAAAATGGAGCAAGGCTTCAAATAATTTTGTTGGGATTTCTGTCCTTTTGAAGGTGGAAAACCTGGCTTAAAAACCTTGTTTAAATAAAGTAAGACCTTTCTTACTTTATTCTACACTGTAATGCATTAAGAAAGAATTATTTTAAATGCAGCTAGTGAGTCATGGAAATTCTTAGTCAGCAAGGCTTCGTGACAGTGATGGAAAGGGTAACAGCACTGAACCTGCTGACTGTATACAGACAGTGGTTATTAATTGTGTGTTGCAGAAGTCTTGCACTTTTGGCAGGTTCTTCTCTGCAAAATGCAGGGTGCTTTGTTGTTCTGTATCTAAGAACAACAGTTTGGCAGTTGTTCCATGCACTTGTCAAAACTTACTTTCAGCTTCTCAGGAATGAAGATCTTGTATTGATAAGGTTTTTTTTTGTTTGTTTGTCTCTCTTTGGAGTTTAGATTCAAAGTCGGTGTTAAAGTTTTTTGAGAAACATCATAATATTGGTAGCCATGTCTTCCCCCAGGTCTTGAAGTAAAATTCTAAAGTACTGCTGTTTATATGCAAAATTCTCTGATACTAAGCATGATATATAATCTTCCCTGCTCCACACAAGTGATTTTTTTCTGATTTTAATAAAAATTAAATCTGGAAGGAGGAGGAGAGATGCCAGTGGGAACAGAGGAGAAAAACTGATATGAAGCCAAATGTTGAGATTTGTTACAAAAAACTTGAAGGAGAAAATCAATGCTACTCTTCTAAAGAAGTGGCAGAACTGGCATGAGGACCCCAGAGAATTGTATAGGTAAAAGGGGTAATAAGGTTTTATAACAATTGCCAAACCCAGTTATTTTAAAGCACGTAGATTTGTTTTGCTTGTGACCAGTTCCAAGTCTCTAACCTTACCCATGCCTAGCATAGATGAATTACCTATGCTACACTTATGTGTTGTTTTAAAATAGCCTGGTGAACACTTCAATAATATATACAAGATCTCTCTTATTACTGCAAGCAGTAATTCTCATTTCTTTCAGGTCCATATTTAAACCCTTTATTTTTGTCGATGATGTAAAATTAGTACCAAAGGTGCAGTCTCCTTCTTTTGGCAATGATGATCCTGCTAAAAAGATACCTCGATTCCAGGAGAAACCTGATCGTAGGCATGAGTTGTACAAGGCACATGAATGGGCCCGATCTCTCCTGGAGAACGATCAGGTAAGAGCTGTGGGACCTGAAATTAAAGAATTGAAGTCAATGTAGATTCCTAACCCCAGAACTTACTTCTCAGTCACTGACTGAAAAGCATTCTCTGAATATTCTTAGAATCCTTGTGAGTTTAGCTTGAGTAATGATGCCCTCTGAAGGACAAACTATTCTGCATATTTTTTGTTATCCTGTGAGAGTGTTGCTCTGTTCCATTACTTTTACAAAATGAAAAGTCAAACTGTTAAGCTGTTTATCTTGTTCAATCCCCACTGTGCATATAGTCTTTTTAGTGATTAGAACACTGGATGCTAGTGCAACATGGTATCAGAATTATGTGCTAGGATGAGGACTGGAGTGTTGTAATTTAAATTATATGCTGGATTAAGAACTACGTTTGGAAAGGTATTTTTCTTGAAGGAATAATTTGCACATGACAGTTTTGCAAGTCTTGCGTTTTGCAATTTGGTGCGTTTCTGTTAATTTTTAAGATTTAACTGAAAATGTCATGTGAGAAGACACACCACTTTGCAGTGCCCTGCAGTACATACCTGAGGGCTGAAAACCTTCCATTGGAAAAATTTAGTGTTGAAGAACTCTTATGCAAATAATTTTTGGAATAAGTAAAGTCAGGAAGAGGATTATTCTGTATAGCTCTTTCAAATGGTTGAGATACAACTTTTGATGTCATTGGGCAGGTAGTTCAATAACTTCTCAACATTTGCAATTACAACTACAGCAGTAAAGTGGATAAGTGGTTTTAAGGAAGTGAAACAGAGGAAAAGATCACTAAGGCACACCTGTCAGGCTTTTATTGGTATTCAGGCAATATGTGGAATTTCCACAGAGGACTTGCTTCTCTACAATTTTTCTCTGTGTGTATTTGCGTGGGTCAGAGTCTTGCTACGAGCATAACAACATTCAGAGCTACTCATTATTGATTAAGTAAGCTATGATAACCTTTGCTGGTACAAACATTGGTTAAATGCAGTTTGGACTAGATTTTTAATTTCTTGGAATGGTGTAATTTAAAATCTGTGGCCACTGGTAACATTGTTTTAATGTGCAGCTGGCTATCTCATATCATTCATTATGCAAGATGGAAAGACCTAGAAGAGGCATCTTAGCATTTTGTGGACTCTTGCCTGTTAAAGTCCCCCTGGTAAAGAATGTGACACCAATAGTTGTGGTAGAAAAGGAAATGCAGTTTCTACTCAGGCTTCATGCTATAAAAGCTGCCCATACGAGAGCTTACACCTTAGATGAGATGCTCTATTCTTTCTGGACAAAATGCTGAGAAAAATCCTGAAAAACTCAGAACCACCACTCATTCTAAATTGCCTTTCGCCCTCCCCTCCTCCTTGCAACTCAGTTTTGAAAGCTGCAAGCAAAACAAGCAGCACTCCTCCATAACAAAAAAAAAAAAACAAAAAAAACCCAAAAAAAACCCAAAAAAAAAAAACAAAAAAAAAAAAAAAAAAAAAAAAAAAAAAAAAAAAAAAAAAAACAAAAACAAAACAAAACAAAACAAAAAAGTAGCATTTAAATAACATTTGGATAGAACAAAATTACAAAATTACACCTTTTCCAGGAGCAAATTTTCTAGAAACACAAAGCCCAGTAAGTCAGAATGGGACACAAAAATCTCCCTGGGATCTGGAGCCATAATATTGTTACATTTTGTTACTGTTACATTACTGTTACTGTTACAATTTCAGATCTAGTCATCATCTTGCAGGTGTTGATTTGAGGGATGCACATGGAAATACCACAACCTGTACAATTCTTAGGGCTTCTAGTCTTCTCATATAGTTCTGGTAGTGAGATTACAAGCTTAAGAACTTGCTTTACCTCTATTATATGTACAAGCCTTATACAGTTTTCCTCTACCCATTGTTCACCCTCTTCCTTCTTTGCTTTAAACTTAGCAACTCCTTTTTGGCTATTTTTCTTAATGCAGAAAGTGTCCAAGATTGTTCCCTTTAGCCTTTGGCCATGCCAAACAACTAATAACAGAAATAGTTAGTACCTTAAAAGGCTTTTTTGTTTTTAAAAATGCTTGAAAATATCTCTGTAGCAAAGAGAAACAGTAAAATGCTTTAATGAGCCTGTTTGCTGGTTAACTGAGTTTGGTTGTTTCATGCCTTTAGGATAAAGGCCAGAAACTGATGAGGATTATGTTAGACCTTGAAAAACAAGGTTTAGAAGCAATGGAAGATATCCTTTCTCGTACAGAGATTCTGGATCCAGCTGAAGTAGTGGATCTTTTCTATGACTGTGTTGACACAGAACTAAAGTTCTTCAAATAAAGTAAGCAAACAATTCTCTTAGGTACTACTTTACCAGTGAATGTGAGATGTTGGATCCGATTCTGAACCTCCTCCTCTTTTACACGAAGCTGAGGATGTTAAGAATTGGGTTCAAACCCACCTTTCTACCTGCTCAGCTTGTCTCCAAAGTCCCTTTTCCCTATGCTGCATTGCAGGTGATTTTTTTTCAATTTCACTCTTGCTTGGAATGGATTTTCAACAAATTTTATCTCATTTCAGCTATGGTGGCTATTGTTAGCCTTTTCACTGGAAGACTGCAATGTTCTTCAAGCCTTGAAAGAAAGTCTTCACACTTGTGATTTTGCAGGAAAAAAACATTTCTAGAGGAAAAAATGTTACTTGCTAGCTGTATCCGGTTAACAAATTGCTTTCCTTTGTCCAATCTTGTGGTGTTCCTGTTTGTGTATGTATATAGTGAAAGGAGAAAGTCACTGACTGGTCCAATTACTGTGTGCATGCTGGCTAATTTAGTACAGAATGTTAAAACATGTATGCTGGGCAACCAATTAAAGATTTAACTTCATCAGGCTAATTGCCATATTGTCATTGAAAGCAATCTGGTTTTCCCTCTCTTGCTCAGGACTAGGATTGCAGCAAAGCTGACTTGCATTTTTCTCTTCGTGCTAATTCATACAGAGTTGAAATGGTAGAGTTGAGATCACAGTTTGAGACGGGCAGGAAGGTAAGTCCTGGTTCTTGACCTTGTTGTGCTGGCCTCATGTGCCCAAATCTGGTTGCAGTAAGTGAGCACCTGACATTATGCCTGTACAAATGATCAGAATTAAGTCCCCAAGTTAAAGTTCTGCCTTTGCCCTCAGCCAGCTTGTGTTTGTAGTGCACCTGGCTGCTGCTCCAGAACTGAGTGCTGAAGTGCAGAGCCAGCCTGGATGCCCTAGTGATCTACACATGTTGGCTCTTAAGATGCAATTAATAAGGTGTCAGATTTATATACAAGTTACAGATTTGGAATTTTTTAAAGGAATAGATGCTGGACATGGATAAATACCTGGCTATTCTCCATCTTTCTGCTTTTGTACTGCTGAACAATTCCTAGTAATCTCTGTTATGAGATACATGGCTGACGAATCCATTAAGAACCAGCGAGTTGCTGGCAATCCAACTGGTTAGGCTTAGGAATGGCTGCCCTATGCTTCCTTACATTAAGTGCAGTGCTGCAGCATGCTCCCCTTCCTCCACAGTCCTACAGGCAGACCTACTTTGCATTGTATTTTCTTCTTGTGGAAGTGAAATAGGCCAAACACTGAGTATTAAACAAGTAAACATTGTGTTGAGTGAAGATGGTTGGTGAGGTTTTTTTTCATACTGGAGGTTGAAAGAAGATCCCCATGTCTTTGATAAGTGGAAGTTAACATATATGGAATTAAAATCCTTCACTGTTTGGGAATGTGGATGGTGAAGAACTACAGGCTTCTGTATTGAGGAAGTAAAAGCTCCATAGAAAGCAGAAAACACCTCAAGTTGAAATTGTAAGAGTCGTGCATCAGGGAAATAGTCATTGCCATATAGGCACACTGCATTCTCAGGATTTTTTTAAATGAAATTGTTCCATTCAGACTCATTGCTTTGGTATTGCCTTATATGATAAATGACAATTGGACAAGAAAACATGGGGCCTTTTCACTTACAAGAAACAAGGAAGAATATATTTTCTATTATGGCCTACCTAATAATCTCCCACTCACAATAAAATCCTCCCATGCTGTCTATCATAGGACCAACTCCTAAGTCTAAGTATTTTTATGTGTAGACAATAGGAGAAGAAAATATTCAAGTAGACCCTGAAATTTAGCTGCTCTGTATGGTAACCAGAGGAGGGGCTGACTGCAAGCAGCACACTTGATTTCAGAGAACGCTGAGGGGGATGAAGCCCGCTGAAAGAGAAGTGTGCTTTTTCCAGCTGTCTGTAACTGAAGTAAATAGATTTCCCATGAAATCACATTTCCTGATAGGAGTATCTGGGCATTTCTGAACAACCAGGGACCAGGGATAAAATGATTGCCCCAGCCAGAAGACAAAAAGTAGGATATATAGTGAGCCACTTCTCACAGCTATTCTGCACAACTTGGATCTCTAATCTTTGGGAGTTGGCAGGGAGGCAAGATGAAAGAAGTGGGTGTTCCTGTTAGAAACATCATATATTTTATTTGCCTGTTTCTTAAGAAAGAAGAAAGCAACACTTGCAATTATCTCATGGGCGTTTATGTCCTTATTTAGAACTGCTTAGATGATAGAATGAATAAACTGTTTTGAGCACAGTGATCCAGGTAGTAATTTTCTAATAGTATGTTGATTTTGCTCTAAGTTGTATAGTGCATTAAAAAAAAAAAAACAGCTGTGGTACAGCAACATGACTGGGTGCAGTCAATAGAAACCAGAGCAACTGCATGGTCTTAATATTTGCAGTGGTCTTGAACAGAGGTGTGTCTCAGTGGAAGGACACAGTGGGACTTGTGGGATCAGCTGCCTCAGGGTGACAGCCAGTGTGATGCTCTGTATCTCCAGAAGCTTCATCAATGGATCTTGAATAACAAATAACTGGGAACATTTCAGAAATGCTAGAAAATAGACACAGGATTTCTAATTTCATCCTTGAAAGATGTTGTTTATTTCTAAAATACCCAAACCATAATAAAAAATGGATTAAAATTTTCTTCTCCTTTATGTATCTGCTGCCAGGTAGTCTAGCATTAGGTAGTTTTAAAATCCTTTGGAAGGTACTTCCTACAGAGCAGTACACAAATTTCAGAATAAATGAGAGCCAACAATATGCCACTTTTAATAGTACTATACCAAAAGAGTTTTTAAAACAGTATTCAACTTTTCCAGTTGTTTGAGAAGCAATGCAGATGTAGACTCCTGCTTGTTACTATATTCATGCATATTTATCAAGTAACTACAGTGAGTGACAATATTGGTCAAAGCATCACCACTTTTTTTTTTTTTTCTTTTTTTCTTTTCACATGATGTACAGCAAGTTATCATAATAGGCTAGAAAAAGACTAATGTTGCTTTATTGGAGTCCTGTGGGTGAAGAGCTTCTTACCCCTACACCATCTCACACCATGAATGTGCATGTGTGTGGGAATAGTTACAGCATAACTGAGCTGCTGTAAGAACAAAGAGAAAAGCAGGGATGTAAAGATGAAGTTACCTGTCTTTTCCAAATAGTTTTTTTTCAAAGGTGACACCATGGGGAAAGATCATCAGTGATCTATAACATTATTACACCTCTAACTGAGGGGAATGGATGACAATTATATAAATTAATGCCATAACTGTAATAGTCTGGCCGTTAGCACCAGACTCACTCTGGAATAGCAGTATTCTTTTTCAGGCTGGTGAATCATGCAATCATTTATATTGGAAAACAACTCTTGAGATCATCTAATCCAACGATTAACCCAGCACTGCCAAGTCCACCACTAAACCATGTCCCTGAGTACCACATCTACAAGTCCTTTAAGTACCTGTAGGTATTAAATGGTGACTTTGCCACTTCCCTGAGGAGCCTGTTCCAATGCCTGACCACCCTTTTGGTGAAGATGTTTTTCCTAATATCGAACCTAAACCTCCCTGGCACACTTGAGGGCATTTCCTCTTGTCCCATGCCTGGTTATTTGAGAGAAATGACTGACCCCCACATTGGTACAGTATCCTTTCAGGTTATAGAGAGCAATAAGGTCCCTCTGAACCTCCTCAGGCCAGGATGTTGTTGGCCTTCTTGACCACCTGAGCACACACTGGCTCCTGTTCAGCATGTTTAGCCACTGTCAGCCAGCACACACAGGTCCTTCACTGGCAGGCAGATTTCCAGCCCCTCTGGAAAGTGTTCCACTCCAGCAGTGCCTTGGGTTGTAAACCAGGTCTAGGAACCCAGAAAAGTTGTAAAAAGGGGAATCAAAGGGTGGTTGGGATTGAAAGGGATGGCTACAGGTCATCTGGTTCAACACCTCTGGCCAGGCAGGGTCACCTAGTGCCAATTGCCAAGAACAAAGTCCAGATGGCTTTTGAGTATCTTTAAGGAGTGAGACTCTACGAAGCCCCTGGGCAACCTGTCCCAAGGCTCAGTCACCCCCACAGTCAAAAAGTGTTTTCTGAAGTTCTGACAGTGCCTCGTGTGTTGCATGTGCCCATTTCCTCTGGTGCTGTCACTGGACACCATTGAAAAGAGTCTGGCTCCATCTTTATACCTTCTCTTCAAATATTTATATACACTGGAGAGATCCCCTCTGAGCCTTCTCTTTTCTAGGCTGATCGGTCTCAGCTCTCTCAGCCTTTCCTCACAAAAGAGATGCTCCAGTCCCTTCATCACCTTTGTAGGACTCTGTTCAGCACAGCCATATTTTCCTTGCACTGGGGAACCCAGAATTTGGACACAGCAGCTGTGGCCACACACCAGGTGTGGCCTCACTAGTGCTGAGCAGAGGGGAAGAATCACCTCTCTGACCTGGCACCACTCCTCCCAATGTAGTGACTGCACAAGAATAAGGGTAATTCTTGCTAGAAATAGAATCTTAGGATTCTATTTCTGAACATCTGTGATCCAAAGACCTTACTCAAGGTCTGAATATTAAAAGCAGTAGTTGAAGTCTTGTCTGCTGCTAGGTTGTTACTTTTCCCAACCAACTCTGTTTGGGACAACAACCACTTGTTGAGTGTTGAGGGGTTGAGTGTTCCATGTGGTGTGTTTGGGACAATGAACTGTCACTGCTGGCCAATAGCAGTAGCTCTAGTTGCCTGTTAAAATGTAGGTTTTGGACCCCTCATCCAAAGGCCTTGTAATTGCTGGGTAAAGGCAATCTATCACAGAAATGGTAAATATCCACTTTGCCAGCAGGAAAAGACAGGACATGTGTCCTTACATACACTCATCATGGCACATGTATTCACACACACTTTTTCTTGCTTACAATAGAGCAACTTCCTTTTTCTCTGCTTTGGAAAGGTTCTGTCATCTTTGTCAAGTCCATGACCACCCTACCCAGCTGGGCTTCTTCAGACACTATCCTACAAGGATATGTAATCTTTAGGAGGTAGGCTTATTAGCAGCCACAGCCACAGCACCTTGGCATCTCCTCTTCATGCTTCATGAGGAAAGGATTCTGGGCCCATCTCTTCATGAAGGTGACATCCTGCTGCAATCTGAGGCCAGGCAGAATGGAAGAGCGAAGACACATAAAAACAGGCTAAAGATAGCATATTAGTTTGACAGTTCATTAAAAAAATGTCTGAATAATAACTAGAGAATTTCTAAAAATAATGATAGAAGGGGAAAAAAGAACTACAGGCACATAGCACAAAACATTCTGAGGTAATATTGTCAGCACGATAAGAGTGAGAATTGTTTCAACACTACAAAGAATTTAAATTTTATGCTGCTTTACTTAAAAAATATTCGCCCTATATACAGTAATTTAAAAGCCTGTACTAACATTCCTGTAGTATGTAGGCCAGTTCAAAAGGTATCATTTATATTGTTTTACAGTTTATAGAAATGTTAATATTGCAGTACTTGTGACTCAAGTACAATCTATCACTGCAACAGGGACCCCTTCTGTTTTATATATTAACTTGATCTTCTTTTTTAATACTAGTCCAGGGAGTATCAGAAGACTCTTCTCATCTCACGTGTGTTCTTAATGGAGGATTTTTAGAGGGATCTGTAAATAAATAGGACAGGTTTTAAATTAGTATTTTGGATGCAGTTATATAGCAGGGAGGCTGCATTTATCTGCTACCCCTGATATATACATACACATACATATATACACACACACACATATGGTTTGTGCTCTGCAGCCCTTCAGTAAAAAGTCAGAATATACAGCAGACAAATTTAGCCTGACTGAGGCTGCTGTGAAAAGGCATGCAAAGTACCTTAGCATGGAAACAAAATGTTAATTAAAAGTTGCAGATCTAATAATACAGAAAACCGTGTTTTACAAAAAGCAGAATATGAGCATGAGATCTTTTGGCACTTTCAACGACCCATTTTCAAAACTGGATAGGTGAACTGCTCTTACAACAGTGACCTGATTCTAAGTTAAGAAGGGAAGAAAAAAAAAATAAAGCAAGGTTCAGCCATTTATTTACCACTTTTCTGACAAAGTTCAGGTACTAAGTCTCTTTGTTATTCAGATGTGTAAAACACCATGCATAGGATTTAAATCAAAACACATAATGGAAGACATGGATCAAGTCATCTTCCTCTGTGATTTCACAAGTTAGTGAACAAAATATCAAACTCAGGTCTGTTTTGCAACAAGACTGTTTTTAACATCACAGGCTTTGCAAATTTAGCAATCTAAAAATACAGGCTACATGTCCAGCCACATAATTTGTTTTTAGCTAAGACGCTAAAGTAATTAAGTACTTTTCATTATATCTTTGGTCCCTGTTGCCACTGTGACAAATCCCATTCCTCTCTGTGCCTATGCCAGCAGTCCAGTTATGCCCAGTGCTGGTTCACTTCTTTATTTTTGTCCCCATTTTTAAACCTCTTGATAATGATCAGATCTTTTCATGTTTACACACTTACCTCTAGGTATCTTGCTGGGATATGTTTTCTGAAATGGTTTGAATTCATCAGGTGGGGGGAAATCTTCCACAGAATGGAAAGTAAATTTCGATTCAAAGTCATCTGGGAAATTTCAGGGAAATAAACATTAATTGCTGCTAGAGAGAAACTTCAAAACCAAAAAAAACCCCAACCAACCCAACAATGTTGCCACAAGTAATTTCAATTAAATATGCTGGCTTATTTTTTTATTTTCCCCTGGAATTGATAGTGGCTCATTGCATATAAACCATCTTGATGAGTACTTCTGTGAGCCATCCAAGTTTCATGCCTTAATTGCAATCACTACCTGCTATTAAAACTGAAGTTAAGCTTCTGGCTGCTGTTCCAGTTTTCTGCATTGATGGTATTGTGGTAATAGAGGTATTCCTTAGCAGTTTTCAAGACATATAGCTGTAAACAAGAATGAATGGCCAATTCATCAGACCACAAAAATAATCCTTAGTAGTCTTTGCCCAATATTAGTGAAGCCTCTAAATGTCCATGAACTGGTTTTAGGAATGGTAATATAAGCACACTGGGAACTTTTCATATTTATAAGTGTCTTTGCAGGTAGTGCATGCTTTCCTTTTCTACTGACTGAATTCAAATCCTTTGTGAAAAAGCCTTAATTTTCCATCATTGTATGAGGTTGTACAAAAATGTTTCTCTTATACTACCCTGTTATTGCTAGGGCAAGGTCTTGAGTGAGCTTTTGAGGTCTGAGACACACACAGGACTTTGTACAAAAATTATTAACTAAGGCAAAGAGATTTAATTTAATGATATTACCAATGATGTGCATATTTCCATTTTTAAGTGGAGTGTAGGGGTCATGAGCTGTAGCCCAGGCTGAGACTCCAGACTTGCTTGTAAGTTCAGTTGTTGGGGATCTTGCTGGTGGCTGTGGAGGTGTGACCAGCTTCCCTGCACCGGTTCCTTTAAAAAAAAACCCAGGAGACCAGCATATAAACATCATCATGACTTAAACCCAACAGTAACAGACACACAAAAGTGGAGGAGTGTAGAAAGAACGTAATATTTGGGGCAAACATACCCGTAAGCCAAGCCTGACCACAAATTTGTAGCATTAAGTACTACATTCGAGTCACTATTGGAATTGGCTGAGACTTTCCATTTCTAAGGAAAATGTGACATTCTGAAGTGTGGTTTATGTCTCAGTCTGGAAGGGAACAATATCCTTCCATTTTCACAAGAACAAGCAGTCTCTTTAAGCAAAGGAAATCAACAAGACAACCACACTAGGTGGTATGTCTGAAAGAAAATTTCCTGACACTTTGGCAGCTATGCAATGGAATTACCATTAGTCTTGTGCATTTCACTGAGAAGTTGCAAGGGCCATCAAAGTTTACATCTGGAAGACCTACCACTGGAGCTGTGTGAGGGGGAGGAAGCTCAAGGCCTCCAAGTCAGCAGCCTCTCAAAGCTGCTTATCTTCCTACATGGCAAGGGACAGGCAGGGTAATTTTATGGGAAATGTACAAATTGTACCATGAGAAATGGGCATCTCGACATAGTTACAGTTCATCAGCGAGTTCTGAGCAGCATTAATCACCACCAAAGGCACCTGATCTGCTGTACTTACATGGCCTTTCCCCTGGCTCTCAAAGGGAACCAGTAATCTTTCTCCTGACATGTGGCTGCTAAAATACAGGGTACAGAACATTCTCTTTCAGATGTTCCCTGTTAAGTAGCTGTCTCCATTTCTCAAACCCACACAGATCAAGACTCATCTTTTTTATTATTTTCATTACATTAGAGGAGTCTAATAAAATTTCCTTCTGTCATCTACTCAAGGAAATACTGGATAATACCCCTCTTCCCAAATAGTTGGAGAAACCTTTGGCCCAACTACCTTGATCACAGGAGGCACCGGCTGCTTCTCTTTGTTGAACAGCAGAGGGCTGCAGCCAGATTTGCTTTTGCTAATCTATGGCCGGTGAGCCATCTCTGAGCCCCATCTCTGTGCCATTATCTCCTGTAGTGTTTCCCCGCTGTTGCCAGTATTGTTCCTGCATGGGTACAGCTGTAGAGGGATGTCCTGGCACATGAGCAGCTGCTGACCTGGCAGACACCACGGTGTGTACTCTGCTCCCCCACCTGAGCCTGTCAGGGTACCACCCACTGCAGTGCTGGGGACACACCAGTGCCAACACCAAAGCAAGAAGCAGCTCAGTGGTCTCAAGACTTTGCCTCCACTGATCAGCATGTCACTTCCAAGAGTGGCAGCTTGAACTATAAGTCATGGGTGCCCAGTGCTGAGAACTGCCTGACATCTGAAAAAGCTGGATGTCTTGGGTGTTCATCACGAGCCGTGCAACCTACAGGTATTCCGGCCACGTGTGCTCTTCATCCCTGCCCCTCCATGCTCTCCAGTCACCAGCGCAATAGGATGGTTTGCCTTGGAAGGGGCCTTAAAGAACTAAGTCATCTTCAAGGTCCTGTTCCAACTCAAATCATTCTATGATTTTCCCCGGTGGCCGAAGGGAGGGAAAAGTCTCCTTCCTTCAGAGGTGCCGCTCTCACCTGCGCCTCGGCCGGGCCTCTTCTTCCTGGTGTCCCCCCCGGCTGCGGGCTGGGGGGGGCCGGGGGTGGGCGGCAGCGGGAGCGACTGGATGTTGCTTGGCTTGTGGAACTGAGACAGCACGTGGGGAGACTTGGGGGGCAGCGGAGGGGGCACGTCGGCAGCGCTGAAGGCGGGGGTGGGGGGAAAGGAGAGCCTGTTGGGGGCCGGGGGGTGGGCGTGCGGCGGAGGAGGGGGTGGGGGACAGTCCCTTCCTTCGGGCGGAGCGGCGGCGGCCGCGGAGGGCTCGGCCCGGGCCGGGAGCCCGCCGGGGGGCAGCGGGGGGGGAGGAGGAGGAGGCGGCGGGGGCGGGTGTGGGGGCGAAGCGCCCGCTGGAGACTTGGAGGGTTTGTCGGCCTGAGGGGGAGGGAGCGGCGGAGGGAGCGGGGGAGCAGCGGCGGGGGGGACCCCCTTGGCGGGGCGATCGGCCGGGGGGGGCACAGCGGGAGGGGGCGGGAAGATGAGGGAGGGCTTGCTGGAAGCGGGAGGGGGCGGGGGCGGGGCGGGCAGGCTGGGCCGCCCGGGGGCCGCTCCTGCCGCGGCTCGGGACGTGCCGGGAGGCTCCGGCGGGACCGCGGCCCTGGCGCCCTCGGCCGGCGGCGAGGAGCTGCTGCTCGCCTTGGCGGCGCCGCCCGGCGGGGCGCAGGGTCTGGGAGATGCTGCTCGGACTCCGGAGGGCTGCCCCGGCCTCCCTGCTGGAAACCAAGTATCGCATGTTACACACTGGGATTGCGTTCCCGCTCCTCGGATCGAACAGCGAGTTCATCTTCCCCTCCCCAGCGGATACCCGGAGGCATTAAACTCATTCACCCCGGACGATTCACATCCAAAAGGTTGCCCACGCTGTAATGGGCTTAGGAGGTGATGTATTCCAGTGGACACCAGGGATTGTCTTAGTTTTATAAGGACCTGCCGAGACACCCTGCTCCCCTCTCTGTTCTTAAGCTTCTGCAGAATGAAACAGTTTAAGGAACTTTCCTGCAGAGTCTGGGGCCCTTCACAGCAGCCTCATCTTGTGTGGTACAGCCTGCTGGGCATTGAGAGTCCCGGTGAAAAACACACGAGCAGTGTGACACACACCAATCAGCATCCTTCAAGTGAAGTATTTGCTTAGGATCAAAAAACTCACACAAATGTTGCAGAAACCTCAACTCCATGGATAAAAGCCAAGTTTCTAAAAGCGATGCCTCAAAGGCTTTCTGGAAGACACAGGTTCTGGTATTTCCTTTTTAACAGCAAATGTCTGAAGACTTTTGAGCTTACAAAATGTCTTTTCCTGAATAAATGTCAAGGATTTATCACAAAGGAAGATGTCAAAAAAGGCATCTCATTCGACACTCACATAGTCTGATAGGCATGGCTATGGTTTTAAAAACAACTCAAAGTAGTTACTGCCACTGAAGCTATGACAAAAGCCCAATCATACACAGCGCTGTGCATCTTTGGCTTGACTTTTGGGAGCAAAAACCTTCAGGTAGAGCCAAGTTTGTCTTTCCCTGCAAAAACCTACTTTGCTCTATGCTGCCTGAGCAGGCACCAGCTGCCCAACAGTGCCAGAGGTCATTACTGTGACTGTAAAAGTCATCCCTCATTGATGCTGGCACTTCTTGAGGTGAAAGCAGCAGTGGGGCTCCCAAATGTGCCTTCCTCCTGTCATTGTGAAGCAACAATACTCTTCTTTTTCAGGTCAGTAAATTACCTTGCTGGATCAAAGCTACACTCGATAAAATCCAGAGGACAAAAATCTTAAATATGAATCTTTAAAGTAATACACAAGACTGTAATACCATAGAAATATACACTAGTGGAGAGAAGGAAGTATGACTTTGCCATTTGGGATGAAACTGATAAGCTCAGATTTCAACACTGTATTTAAGACACAATTAAAAGTTTTCATTAAAATAATGTAAAAATTTCAGTTAAAGAGATCTGTTTAATCTCTTTCTTACCAAGTGTGGAAATAGATTTTTATTTATATTTTGAGGAATAAGGCACTTGAGATCTAGAAGGGTGGCTTCAATTACATTATTAATTGAGCCCTCCATGGTCACATAATGAAATAAGCATTCAGGAAAAAAAAAACCCAAACCAATAAAAATCAATCAGTAAAGCTAAGCCCAAAGTACTTTCATCCCAAATTTCTGGCTGCCCAGCTATGCTTTCATACAAATTAAACCCTTACCTGTCATGTCCCTCTGGCCTGCTGGTCTGAGAACAGGAAAGCCACCAGCAAATAAACCTCCCAGAGGCTGCTGGGAGCCACCTTTATTAACAGCTGTGTTACCTCCATCTCTGTTAGCTCCTTTGGGTTCTGTTAAAGAGAATGAAAAACCCAGGGTATATCAGAAAATCATTTCATCCTTGCCCTGAGACTGCTAAGGCTTGGTGCCAAGGCTACACTTGTCCCTGTACTGTTACTACAGGAACTGCCATCCCTCTCTGACCTGTACCTTGGAGCACAGCACCCTCTGGTGCTCTTCAATCTCACACAAATCACGACACCAAGAAGTAGTTGTGTCGGGCCTAATATTGAATTTATGTTTCTAGAATTTTTTTCAGTGTTTTTTGTTCTTTTAATCTAATAAAGAACAATTCTTCTGCTAGAGCCAACAATTCCCTCTTAATTATTTTATTGAAATCCTCTCAAGGATTTAATCATTCATTATTTATTTTGGAACAAGGGATGCCTGTTAAGGTGATAACCAGTTGGAGACTAACCGTGAAGTTAACAGTCATTCATCTCTGAGCAGGATGCATGTTTAGAAAAGTGTCCCCTCTCTGCATCCTAAAGCCATATGACCTTTGTGGACCTTTAAACCTGCCCTTCAGTTTGAAACTGTCCATCTGACCCCCACCCACACCCGAGGCTCCAGCAAAGCTCCTCCAGGGCCTCACTGAGGAGCACACACTCACTTTCAATCTGTGGAGCACTGCGGTCGTTGATTTGAGTCACTTTCCTCAGGCGAGTTCCCTGCTGGATATCAGCCAAGAGTGCGCTTCGTGCTTTTTGGTCTTCCTTTCGCAGTTTTGGTATCTCTGAGCTTGCCTGTTGACAGAAAGAGTTTTAGATGGGAGGTACAGACAAAAATGCGTGTTTAGAAAGGATACACAGATAAACAAGGGATGGAAGATTTGAAATAAGCCCTACTTGGCAGCTGTCACTGCCAAGCCTTTGAGTCGAATCAACAGGAACAGCATTTGGTTGTGCAGGAGGCAGGAAAGCTGAAAGTTTAAATATAATACAAATGTAATACTGGGTGGGTTAATACTGTAGAAAATAAATTAGGAGGCATGCTTAAATGAAATGTGACCTCATTTGGCCATTTATGGCCTCTGTCCCACAACTCAGCTCTGACTGCTTCTGTCAGCTCTTACCATGCTATTTACAATGCTTTACATCAAAATTTTTATATGTCAAATTATAATAAATATCTGTTTTATCCACTTTTCTTAGGAAAAGAGATAAATGCAAGCTTGCACTTATATTTGAATGTGATCATTAACTTATTTAAACTGTCTCTATACTGGAGATTAACACTAGTTTAAGCAAAATGCCTTTAGAATAATACAATTATATTTTAGTAATGTTTCTATCCTAACCAAGCATGATAATCAGGTTGCAGTTTAAAGTTTTGTAATAAAACAAACAAAATTTATTCTTTATTCTTATGTCTTCAAATTTCTTGTTATATATATTAGAAAAACACGTATTTTTTTAAAATGGGATGTTTCACTTTTTAAAAGCAGATAATAAACAGCAAAGTTGTTATTCCTAAACCTATTGTGATTAACAGAGCAGTCTAATAGAGGGGAATCTTCACATTAGAGGAGCAATGTTCTCCTTTCTTCCATAATTCCCAGAGGTTAGCTAACTCCCTAAAGAGAACGAGCACCACAAATGTTTCCATAGCCCTTAATTTTAGCATCATAGTTGTAATAAAGCAGAACAATACTGTCACACTTGAAACCCCCCCAAAACCAACCCAGCTTGGTAATGGCATTCTGAAAGCAAAACAGAAACTTAAAGACACTTAACCAGCTGCTGAATTAATATTATGTCTAACTCGCTAATCCCAAGTGAAGAATTCTGTCGGTACGATATTATTCGTGGTTATTTTTGTACTTGCTAAAAAAATTCCAAACCCAGGCAGCGGGATTTGCCGCGCCCCGCTAGATGGAGCTCCAGATCGCTGCTCACGCCGCCGCATTCCCGAGCCCTGATGTAAAAACTCGGAATTGCAACCTGGATGACATGTAACCGCGTGTTATTTTAAAATGTTAGGAAAACCCCCACTCTGTTACATTTTCCTCGTTTGAAACAGAGCTGCCTGCCCTCGTACTTGCAGAGCATGGAGTCCCTCTGGCCCTTAGGAGGCCCCAGAGGAGCTGCCCGTGTCAGCAGTGTTAGACCATGTACCAGCCACAAACCATCCCCACTCGCCCTCTCTGGAAGCTGATAATACTTACTGTGAAAAATGGAAACACCATAACTGGAATAAGGGTGATTCCCTTCCTCACAAAACCTCTTTACCACTATCTTCAACTTCTTGTCTCTATTCCCACTAATGACTTTGCTGTAGCAGGACAAGCAGGATCTAGAGTGATCTGATCAAGAGCTATGTTTAAAATTAGATCCAGCAGCTGTCTTTCGTTTCCGGGTTCAAGTGTCCATATATTATGCCAGCTGTCCACTTCACCTCCCAGATCTACTTTTCTGGGCAGACAGGCTATTAGAATATAGTCTTGACGTCCAGACAACTGTGAGGCCAAAATAACCCACCTGTGGCAACTTGTGGCAAGCGACCCATGACTCGATATCAATGTAACACAAGCAAGACAAAAATTTGTTGCATAAAAAAGCAGGAATATTGTTCTGCCATTCCATAATGCAGCATAACAAGCTGCCTCTCTCTTACAACAGATTCTCTTACTCCAAGCATAACTCCATCCCATGCCCCAGCTGTTTCTCCTTCCTCCTCCTGTACATAAGAGATACAATTTTCCGTGCCCAGCCTGGTGGACTCAGATGATTGATTAGCTGCTGAGTAGCTTGATATGGATTCTCTTTTTCCATTACAAAGTCAAGGTGGTCTGGGGTGTAGTGTTGCCTGGTTGCACAGCGGTCAGAGCTCTTTCGGATTTCTTGTTTGCTGCCTGCACTCCCAAGGCCAGTGATAATCCTTACCAAGAATCGTTTCACCAGGTAAGTATCTCACCCATTCATCTACTGGTGTCCAGCATTTGCAAATTCCTGGATTTACCATGTTGTTTTTGGAGAGAACCTTCCTTTCTTTGATGGAGGGGTAAATCTTGGATTCACGCTCATGCTGTGCTGGCAATCCATAGCACAAGCACAGATAATAAACATGTAAGTTCTGCATCAAGAGAAAAACTGAAAGAAGAATGGCTGTCAAATCTTCAGCCCTGATCACATGCAATAGAAGTGTTTCAGCAGGAAGACAAATACATTTTAAGTCACAGAGGGAAAACAGCTGCAAGACAAAAGACGTAATTCTTAGGCTACTTTCTACCCCACCATCTGCAGGGCAACCTCCTTTATTTACAAAAAGAGAAACATCTCAGTATTTCAATGACAATCAGAAGGGAAGTGGAAAAGAATGTGACGATCATTTGTTTTATCAGATGCCAGAGCTGCCTCAGGTAACAGGGTGAAAGTAAATTCCATACTTTATTTACAGGAATTGGTAAGGGAATGGTGGGTTCTCATTACCTTAGCAACCGCTAGGTTATTCTGCTACTATTCAGATACAAGGAACATCACGTTCAGTACATACTTAGAAACAGAATGGAACAAACCATGCATGTAAATAGCCTGAACATAAGAATTATTTCCTTTTCATCACACCCAACTCCACCATGTTTTGTCTTTAGTGTCCTAAATTACACACTCAGCTATGATATGCAGTAAAGTATAGAACTAATGTTTAGGCTATCTGTAAGGTCTTCAAAATACCTGTAAATAGGAAAATACCATCAAATCATATTTTTTAGAGTGATATTTCAGACTGTAAATCATCAATGTTGGAAATAAACATTTCAGAATTTGAAGCTGGTAACTTAGACCAGTAGAGATATGAATGAGGACAGCATGAATATAGAGAGAGATCTAAATCACTGCAGCTTGAGGCCATTTGGAAAGAACAACAAACCAAAACATGTTTCCCCACTGTTGAGGTGGAGGAGGGAAAGGAGAAAAAAAAGTGCAGAATATAAAAATGTCAAATGTAAAACTGAAAGTGACCGGATTACAAATAATGGTCATATCTCTGAAACTAAACCCTGCATTCCAAGTCCCACAAGCCTGGACCTGGGAGGGGGCTCCAGCAGCAAGACTGAATTAGCAAGTTATGGCAAGGAGGGATAGTGCACTCCTCCAATATATCTCATCCTTTCAGAAAAAACAGTGTGAGCAAAAATTGAATGACAACCTCAGTTCTGGTCTCCAGATTTTTAAAATTACATTGCGGAAACCTGGAGATGCAAAAGAGTCAGAGCAGTGTTCAGAACTCTGGAGGAACAGCTCAGATTTCAGAAGCTCCCTTTAGACTGTCAGCCCAGAAGCCTGTCTGAGGGGTGGTCTGCCTGCACATGACAACCCATACTGGGAACGGTGGTGAGGACTCGAGTAGCAGAGACAAGCATTTTGTGAATTAATCTGAGATGCAAACAGACAAGCTGCAGACAGCAGCAGATTGTCAATCTCTTGATAATACTAAGATCAAGGTTGGATCCTCTCTGGCAGAAGTGGTTTTTGTGAAGCACAAGTCAGCAGGTCCTGCACAGAGCTATTTGGTGATGTGAAGTACCCTGTGGTGGAGGGAGCACCACCAGTGGTTTGTAACAGCTTCTTCCTGTTGGGAGTTCTGCCAAAGTGGATTGTTTAGTTTAGAAGAACAGCTCTGTATTTTAACACGTTATGTACATGGACCACTCCAGGTTTGACCCCAAATAATCACAATCTTAACACCCTAAATTGAATTGTATCAGACAAATTAAGAACTGAGAGAATTTTTCTAGGGAAAACTGACTGAAATGCATGGCAACGAGCTCCATTTCTGGGTACACTCTGCTGTGATATTTGCATGAATGTCACTTTACATCCTGCAAGACAGATGGGAGCATTGACCTATCCTCCCAGCTTCTATGATTCTTAAAATATTTAAGAGATATATGTGCTCAGATACTAAAGTGATGTAAATGCAGGAGGCGCCAGCCATTTGAAAAAGTTTATATTAATACTAATTAGGATCTTCAGATTTTAAAGAGTACCCTTAGTCACAGAAAAGGGGAAATCCTCTGGACTTTGGACAGGTAGTTCAGTCACAGTTCATACATACTGTCCCATAAATGGCTTGTATTTACTCTGATTTTAAATACGCTTTTTAATGCATTTGTAAAGTACTTCAGGGTAATACAGATCTACATAAATAGGACAGCTGCAGGAAAAATGTACCTCTAGCCTTCTCTACAACCCAATAGCCAGGCAGTCATGGGCCTTTCTTTCAGAGTAAGCCCATCAGGTCATGTGAAAAGATGATCCAGTACTAAAACTCTAAATTAGATAGGAGCCATAAGTAAGATAAAGCTTATTCCATCCAAAGGCACTACATACTTTTACTCAGAGAACTTAATAGTACTGAGTATTTACACTCCTAATGTGCAATGAATTGTATCATCACAGTAGATTCCATCTCCTAGTCACATTTTATAAGAAACACTGGAAAGACACCTGTGTAAAAAATATTTATTATATTTATTTATTTATTAGATGAAGAACTAAAACAAAAAAGTCAAAATATATTTAGCTTTTCCTTAATTATTTTGTGAGATGTATAATGATAAAATTAAAGACCAATCCATACATTTGACACCAGAATTTTATTATAGGCAGAAGGAGAGCTCTCTCTTTTGCTGACAATATAAATTATTTCTATAAATCTGGTGGCAATTAACCTTCCTCTCTCCCATTACCAATTTTTCCTTCCACAGATTCAAATCCCCTAGATTCAATGCAGAGATCAAGCACAGGTACTGGCAGTAGGCATAAGCAGCATATTTTAGTGAAAAAAGAGTTTGAGGACACCCCTTGCTGCCTTATTTTTCTCTGCCATACTCAGCCAAACTTGCACAGATCCAGGCTGAGGAAAGTGATTTTCACCACTGCAGCATGAAACACCTCAGGTTTGGCTTTTAAGGAAGGGAAGGGCAGTGCAGCAAGATAAAGATTGAGCAGAAAGCTCTAGGATAAAGAATACCTGATCACAGAGACAAATATTTATGGGGGAGGCAGGACTGGGGGGCAGAGAGTTCCTGAGCCAGTCCTGGCCTTCTCTGGCATCTAATCACTCATGATTCAGAGACCCAACTTAAACTAAAAAATTGCAAGAGAAAAAGCCTACAAACATGGCACTGGACAATTAAAGCCAGCATCTAAAACAGCAGGTAGGGCAAAACAAGCAAGAGCTGTGGAGACAGTGCAGTCAGTAATGTGATAGTGCCAGGTCTGGTCAAAGAAAATATTTGTCAACAATGAGAGACAACTGAAACAACTAAACCTTAAATAAAGGATGTATAAAGCATCAAGACAGAGCAGAAACCACTGGAAATACAACAAAATTCTCTCAATATTATTTCTATATTAACAATAACTGAAATTCTGGTGTAAACAAATACCAATTTTTCAGGAAAGAGGTCAAAAAAGGTGAAGCTAGCTGTCTAATGCAGTATGTGCATCATGTCAGAGACAGCTGAGCGTATGAGAGAAAAACACAGCTTGTTTGTGGATGGTAAACCATCTGAGAAAGGATGATGAGTGTTCTTACTACCCATATGGCACTACAAGACTTTCCAAGCAGGAGAGAATGAAGGGAGAGATGATGACTGGCTCCCCATCCAGCCATAAATCTCCTACTCCTTTGAAGGAAAGCCAGGGATTGGGTTGGTGCTCACAAGAGTCTGGAAGGGCACAGACCTTGAGTAAGGGGCCTCAAAGGGCATGAGTCTGTTAAAATACCCTTCTGGGACCACTGATGATAAAAAAGAGTGGACCAAGAACAGGGGAGACCTGCTTGCAAGAAACTTACTCTGTAGCTTCCTTCCACGACTGCTGACCACAAGTGTTCCATAAAGAGATTCCTGTAACCATTAGGACAAAGGTATTTAAATTAATTCAGCTCCTCAAAGACTGCATCCTTTTCAAAAGCAGAACTGACAGAAAAAAAGTAATATTTCCAGCAAGATGCTAGAGCAGTCTAACAAACTACAATGTCATCAATTTTTATTAAAAGAGTTAGATTGTTTTGGAACAAAGTAAAACATAGAAGTTGACCAGAAATCTCACTGTAAACTGACCAGCATGTCTTCCTTGACATAGTACAGTATTATAAAAGTCATCTATCCATTTGTAGCTCAGCATGAAATCTGAAACCCCAGAGGAATTTGGAACTTGGTTCCAAGATCAATCCACTATTACTAGTTTACAGTGATGCCAGGAATTAATGATTTTACATTTGCAGCAGAAACAGTTTGCCCAGCAGGCAAGAGCATTGTTTTTACAAAGAATTCTCAAACCAGCAGCTAAAGTCTTCACCAGGAATGTGCTAAGCAAAGCAGTAGCAACAGAAAAGAAGGAGCTTATTAAAATAATAAACCCAGTTTCCAGCACATGACAAACAGGAGTACCACAGAGAAAAACATTGTCATCCTTCTTGCATTTTCATTACATATGCATCAGGTGTGGTTTCACTCATGCATTGTCACATACAAAATAAAACAATCAAAATAATCCCCCCTTCCAAGTTCAAGGAAAAAAATCTAGCGAGTGTCAACAACAAAGTAGATGTCTTTTTTATTTTAAATATTTTAAACTGCTTGTTTCTAAAGAAGCTTGGGAGTTCTGGTACCTGGCAGCTTTGGTTCTGTCCACAAGAGAGCACTGACCTCTGATTTAAAGCTTTTTAATTATGGAAGACCTCACCACAGTGCAAGACTCCACCTGCACAGTCATTTGCAAGATCAGAGCCACTTCTTGTGTTTCTGCTGTGTAGCATAGGACAAAACTAATTAATTCTTGGCACCTGGTCTGCCTGGGCAAACATGGCACTCTCTCAGCCTTCTAGCAAGCTGAGCTTCAAATGCTTCCCATGCGAGGGGTCACTCTCCAGCCAACTTTTCTGAGGGAACACACATGAGGGGACCTGCCAAATAGCTTCCTGGCAGCTAATGAAATCATTGTTTCAAGAGAATGACAGGGCCAGCACTTGAAAATTCCACCTACACCCAGCTCAGTACTGATTAACCGAGATCTCAGTCTCGGTTCTGCAGTCTGAACCTGCCAGGTTGAAAAGGTCATTGAGCAATGTGTGTGCTTAGATAGGCTGTGTCTACACCAGCCTTGTTCCTCAGCTCCCAGCTAGGGAAGTAGTGCAGAAGTTGTTAGGGATCTCTTTCTGGCAATGGAGCCACCACCCAGTCCTGGCTTTAGTCCCAAAGCGTGAGGCCTTTCAGTGTTAGCAGAGCCTGCAGTGCCTGCTCTGCACCTGCTTGAAGCTACCACCACACACAGTGGCAGGGAACAGAACACAAAAACCAGCACAGCAGGAGCAACTTTCTTCTAAATCCATGTTCCCAGTGCTCATTTCAAACACCACCAGAAATCAATGCCCCTGCACCCAATAAACCCTCTGCACCTTATGCTAGCACCGCTGCATCAGAAAATATAAAATGTTGTATACTAAAGAGTTCAATTGCTCTTGCCTCAAATGGAGCAGTGGGCTTATTCACTAGGGCATACTTAAGGTTTTTCAGCATGGGTTGCTAGATTTCTGTACCTGAATACAAAAAAAGCAACAGAATCAGTAGGATCATTTATACCTGCTGAGCTTTTCTGTGGGTATTTAACTTTCTGACACCCACATTTTAAATGTAAATTCTGACTGTTCTTTCACTAAAAGAAAACATGCAATAACAGAACCCACCAAAATGGAGGCAATATAAAATTTAAACTACTCTAAATGTGTTTCCCAGCAGTCCAGAAAAATCCAAGTCAAATACCAAAAATTCCCTGGGACTGGCTTAAAAAATAATTTTGAACTTCATCTTTTAGTTTCTAATTTTTTTCATGAGATTCAAAGTCCCATGATTGTCTCTGCATCAATGAAAAGAAAGGGAAAGCTCTTACATAAACAAGAAAATCTGAGGGCCTGGCATTGCAATAAAAATGTCAAACAGTACAAGGCTGAAAACATTGCCATGGGAGCTGGTGACACTAGCACTGTTTATTCTCTCTGTCTACCATAGCAGATTCTCCAGAACAACAAGAGGTACCATGAATAGTACCGGAAATTTCAGCATGTAACAACTTACATCACAATTTAATCTCTCTCAAAGAACACTAGGCCATTTCTCATACTCAGTTACTTGTGGAGAAGCTGATCATTCTGAAATGCCTTTTAGCATCCACACAAAATTATGATTAACCCAAGAGCAAATAACAACAAACTAGCATTTCTTGCACTGTCACCTTCCAGCCATTCAGAGAAGTCCTACTCAAGTGTTGCTACTCTTCTGAGTTCTCTTAATTAAAAGGCTAAAGGTATAATATTAATTGACAGATGGAATTTAATAGGTAGCCACTGCATACACTAGAGATGGGGTACTGACTTTTAAGGGCATTATTAGATTAGAATGGTAAATTCTAATGTGTGATTAGAATGGTAAATTAACCTATTAGTTCTCTGCAGCTAGGCTGAGCTTGATCATTTACAGCTGGTAACTCCACTCTGCAGTTTCCATACTTGTATATTATACATATGAAAATCAAAGAGAAAGAATGCTGTTTAAATGTGTTCCATTCCATTCAGACGTGTAGAACACATGACACTATGAAGAAACCTGCAAAACAGAACTCATTATCTAAATACATTTAAAAGGGTGATGTAAGAGTTCTCAAGGGAAGCATTCAAGATTAGCCCTTAGGAACTATATGCAGTCCATGCCCCTGTGCCTGTCCAGATAAAACAGAGCAATGCCAGCCTAGTATTTATGTTTTCTTTTCATCTTCTCCACCTTTCACAGCTCCCACTTACCCGTTCTGTATTTGTTGACTACAAGAGTAGAAGGCTACAGCAGCAACACTTTGAGATGCCACAGCCATGCAACCCCAATTTTCCAACAGCTGAAAATTAAATTAAATAAACCACACAAAGACACAGCATTTTTTCCCCCTACATGATTGCCTCTCACTTCTTTATGAAAGTAGGCTGGTGAGAGATATGATACATTATTAAAACATTATAAATCAGTATCCTTTATTTTGTCTGTAAGAAAGCACTTCAAAATTTCAGCTGTGCTTTGTCCAGCCTTTAGCACAGTTTGTATGTTCAGTCAGTCACCAAGATTACCAAGCCTGCACTTTCTCTCACTCTGTTGTATTTTACCTATCAACAATAAATATTGTACTTTAGTATCTCCTGGCCTAGAGACTCCATGACTAAAGTACTAAATATGATCTTGCAACTCAGATAAAGTTTTAATAAACACATTCCTATATATTTTGCTGTTGGCACCCTCCACAATTCTGTTCTTTCAGTATCACACTTGCATGTCTAGGGGTCTGAATAAAAACTTGAGAGATTACTTTAATTTTTACAATAAATAATTAGCAAGCATGACTGAAAATTTATGCATACGAGTGCTCATATGTGCACATTCGCTCATACTATATTTGGTAAGACCAAATCAAAATTCCATAAATCATCATTATCTTCAGCCAAGATGTTTTACATATGTTGTTTGTTCTCTTTCCAAAGAACAGTAGTGCTAAATGTCATAGGAGCAAAACCAACTCCCACACAACTTCAGATGAGCACTGCAGTGCTCTGAATTTCTTAGGAAGGCTGAAGGAAACAGCTCAGCAAGGTTTTCAATCTAACAACTGCACGAAGGAGGGGAAAAAAACATCCCCCCAAGGAAAACTATCAGGTGATGTTTTTCTGAACCTTGGAAATCCTTCTTCTGTGCAAATTATGGTTTTATCACAGCATTATATCATGAGGAATTGCTTTTCTGAGTTTTCTATTACAAGAGTAGAAAATAAGAAAAGAAAACACTGACAGATTTATCTACAAGTCTAATTCTGCTCTTAATTCTTAAAAAAAAATTAACTAAATAAGAACAAGGTAATAATTAAGACTAATCTACATGCTAGTCTAGCACTCATCATTGTTTCAAGTTTCATATTTCTATCACCAAAGTAAGCATATTACTTTCTCCTCCTGCTATCCTAGTTTCTAGTGTGCCAAAAGACAGCAAATAAACACCTGGTGCTACTTCATGAGCTTTAATCATTTGAACCATTGTGATTTTTGGGGTTAATTTCTATGCTAAGACTTTAATCATAACAATTCTGAAGAGAACAGAAGTATTTTCTTAATCTCCACAAACATATGAATCATTAAACAAACATCTCTGAGTAACGCACAACCCAGCAGGGCTGCTATGCATCCACACTTCCTCCAATATTAACATTTTAATAGGTGATGACTGATCTTAACATTACAAATTCATATATAGAGAGGCTACACAGCAGTAAGCAACCTTCACTGCATGTAATAAGTGAACAGGGTTTATCAAAGCAAAATTTTCTCTTGATCCTTTTCTAGGGAAATAAAGTAGAAAAAAATTTTAATCAGTCTCAGTGGTGACACCTACTCCAGAAAATATGACAAACCAAAACCAACCTGGTTGCCTCATATGCCAAACTTAAAGGCAGTGGTAAAGAGTGGTAAAAAAATAGAGAGGGAATAAAACGAAGTTATTCACAAGCAGAAAGCTTTAAAAAACCCCAAACCAACCACCCTCTTCCCCACGACCATCAACAAAAACCTCTATTAAAAAACCCCCACTTTATAAGACATGCCCATAAACTAAAAGAACTTTAGAACAAACACCCTATACCTCCTATCTAAGTGTGCTTTGTTAAGGTGTAGAGGAAAAGGGAACAAGAAGAGAATAGAATTCTGTAAGCCAGTACCAGAAATCACATCAGGGCACAGTTTTATCTTGCCTACTCACCCCACTCATCTTTATGACCCCCAGAAGGCAGGCATTTGAAGACATGCTCAATTAATCTAATTAGCTATATTTACATTTTGACTCAGCCACCTACATCTGCTACGGCAGACACCCCACCATTCCCTCCTGAGAGATACAGGAATTTGTTGCCTTTTAAGTTTGCTCTAACAGCCAGTAGCTTTTTGGCTGTTGGGCACAGGTGGCTCCTAGCACATCTTAAATACCATCTCCAAATCACTTTGTATTGTCTTGTAACAGTTTTTGTGAACAAAATTCACAAGTAAAAGTACTTACAGAACATCAGCAAGTCCAAAAGTCTTAAAAAACAGTAGGAACAAGGCCAAAAAAATACTAGGAAAGAACTTTCTTCTGCCTTAAGAAGGAATTAACAGGACAAAATAGCTAAGTGCCAACAGTGATTAGAATTTCTATGAAGTAAGGACTGCAAAATTGTTTGGGATCAAGGCTCACAATATTTGCAAAGAAAATGTGCAGAGAAAAAGATAACGTGGTGACTACTTCTGGTAAAAACCTCTTGAGAGTGAAAGCAAGAGGAAAGTACGTTTCTCATCCATAACTCGAAAAAGACAAGCCTATGGTACCCCTGCAACAGCATAATGAAAAACTATGGGATTCTAAAACCCCACCTACACCAGACATTTTTCTTTTAACATAAATCACCTAAGTTAAACTAGTGGCTTACCCACATATCAATAGCAAAATTAAAACCTAACTTTTAATTGCTAATATGCAAATCTTACCCTGATTTAATCATACCAGTATAATAAAAATCACTGCACTGTTTACTTTGGAACTTTTCCAGCTGTTGGCCAAATAATAACTTATTTGCTTTGAAGGTTTTCCTTAAAGCTACATGCCTGTTAAATTTTTTTCCTTCTTCCATCCCCCAACTGTAGATCTAGCAGCTGTAACAACAGCTGGGCAGTTTAGCAACTGTAAAAGACAAATGCCAATTTCTAGAAAAGGGCTTTCTAGCATAAGAAAATAGGGTCTGAAGCAAGTTTCTGCAGATCTCCCAACTATAAGATTTTACACTGTAACTTGGCACCAGCTGGAGAGCTGCCTCTTACTCTCTGCTTCTGCTGAACTCACCAGGCAGATTCCTGATCCTGTCTCTCATTCAGTTTCGACAAGGAAAAGTAATTTTGCTCTTGCAGAAAAAATAATGTCCTGCCATGCTCTTTTATTAATTATTTTTGTTGATTAATATACTCTTTTTAGTATCAATACTTATTAAAAACAAGGCTTCACTATCCTACATTAACTAGAAACACATCTAGTGTATCATGTCACCAAGATTGAACTGACTCTAAATTCTGCATGTCTTATACAGAGATCACCCCACTTGAAACAGAATGATCCAACTACAATATGAAAATAGGCCTTCTTGTATCAAAACCCTATCATGGTAGTGGGTTTAGTCATCAGAAAAGGGAAGAGGAAACAAAAAATCCTAACCATGTTCATAATGATCCTTAGGAGACCTTTTAGTTTTCTCAAGTAATTTACAATTGGCGTATATTAGAGGAGTCTAAAAATGTCTCTAGATACTTTACTGACCTAAATTTATTAGGATAAGAACATTTGTAGCTGCTGTTGACTTTAATTGCAGTTGTGAGCATTAAGCTGCTTACAATATGCAGCCCACTTATTTCAGCATCTAAGTATAGGTTGTATACCAGCCCAGAAGAATTGCTAATTGGAAACACTGCTCATGGTGCCAAAGTTAAAACTGAATGCTGAAAAGAATCAAACACTGCTTATTTCATTTGCTGTCTTTATCCTCCTCCTCTTCATCTCCACAACTCATGGGGAGTTTTACAAAATGGTTCAGCCTGTAAAGTAGCAGAGAGAAACTTGCAAGGAAACCTCCTTCTGGAAAAAAAGATAAAATAAGACCATTATGAACAATACCAAACAAAATCAACCAACCTTCCTGGGCACAAAACAGGCAGAGATGCCAGGGAATGCAAGCCAGAAATGTAGTTCTTAAAAAAAGAAATAAATATGAAGTACATCAGAAGTACATTTGAAGTACCATGTACTGTTTTGCTACAGAGACTAACATACTCTGCAAATAAACACAGCAGTGACAGAAAAATGTATGAAAAAAAGTCAGGAGAGATTTTATGACTTGAACTCAACCATGCCAGGTTCCGCTCTTTAAAAAAAACTAAGAATTTCAATGCAGAAACAGGTTATGACCAACTGATCACATAATTCAAGGAATTACTTGAACAGGTTTTACCTGGTGCAATAATTGATTGTGAAGGTATGAAAATGTAATATCCTGAAAGTTCACCCAGAGCATCCTCCTCTTATTGCAAACATGCTGGCAAGGCACATGTTCTAATTCATGACACACAGAGTAATGATCTGTTACAAGCTGTAACTGTTCTGCACATGTACAAGAGAATATTGTGCTGTATCCCCAGGAAGACACCGTGTACTAGAAAGGGCAAAATGTACAGCTGAACACTGTGAGTCTTAATAGGAGCTGTAGGAAAAAGGATGAAGAAATTAATACTTACCATCTGTACATTACCAATACAAAAATGAATTCCCTTTGGCTGGAAAAGTATTCACAAATGCTAAATTCTCACCATATGCACTCTAATAATCTCAAAACGTTTTGATCATACACTCCTAGCAGTAACAAAATTTTTGAGCATGTACCCCAATATACATAGGTTTATTTCTTTAAAAGTATACACATGTATGACTGGAGTTTCAGTATTTTCATCCCATGCATCAACAGATCATCTCACACAGCCCACTTTGGAGACCACTGCTATAATGAACAGAAGAGCCAGTGCCAGCAAAACAAACATCTGCCTGAGATATTTGCTATGAATATGCATGCCAAGATCCTGTGGGCTATGAGCTGGCTAAGCTAAGCTTTTGATCATAGAAATGAAAAGTCAGTCTTACCAGTGGTGGTGGTGGTGGAGGGGGCCCTCCAGAAGGTGGTGGTGGAGGGGGGCCTCCAGAAGGTGGTGGAGGTGGTGGAGGAGGAGGTGGCGGTGGTGGTGGCACAGGCATCTGCTTGGATTTCTAGCTTCACGCCGTTGAGAAAAATATACCGAAGTCTATGTCCTTGAGCTAGGAGGAGAAGGAAGGGAGGAGAAGAAAAAGTGGAAGAATAAAAATAAAAAACAGAGAGAAATGTGTTATACACTGCAAGCTGAAGATTGGCCAAATTATCTAGCTCTCAGCAGACTGAAGACTTTTATACTGCACTGCTTCCAAAGGTACAGTACGAACAGTCTCATTACAGTTTTGATGACAACATACATCTAAAGAGCAAGCTCACGGATATGGACCAGTGCCATGAGTACCAAATGCATAGACACTAGCCTGTCCAACTATTACATCTTGCAGGAACCTAGCCCATAGCCCTCAAATGCAATTCTGCTGAGAACAAATCATTATCAACCACATGTAGACACTCCTGCTGGGACAAAAACTCTGTTGACTTTAAGCCAGAGGTTTGCTGCTCTAAGGAGAGAGTAAGGGACTTAAAAAAACCAAAAAAACAAGGAAAAACACCCCTCATGATTAAATAATAAATAATTCTACAAATTAATGCTTCTATTACCAAATGGCATCATATCAAGGATAAGACATCACAAGTGTTAAAGTGAAGTGTCTTTCCTGCCATTTTTAAATATTAATTTTCACAATTCTTTAGCAATACACTGGAAAAAAGGCACATATCTTCCAACAAAAGCTATATGCTTTTTTTTTTTTTAATATTTTTTGCAGAATGACAGCGCATCACTCACTGATTTTCGTACCAAACCCAGCCCTCAGCATGACTCAGTCATCATTAAAGTTAACAAGAAACCCCTGTATTTCATTAGTAAAGTTGCAAATGGGAGTACTAGGCAGTGCCGAAGAGAGCCCTCTGCAAGCCATACTTGAAAACTTTTGATAGTGACATTTGGATAAATGCTCCAAACACATCTAGTTTTACATCTTGTTCTACATCCATCATGTCACAATTATTTTCTGAGATTCTTCACAATGTCATATGAAACAGTGTCAAAAGCCCTACAATAAAACAAAATATGTCATATGCTTTGTCTTTTCTTTCTGCAAGGCTTTATCTTAACAAGAAATTACATTGGTTTCTCACATTTACTCTTTATACATCTCTCTAGGTCCTAATTTGTTTCCATGACTCCTGAAAGGTCTTAAAAACATTTTTCACATTTTACTAGAAATTGATGTTAAGTTGAAAAGACCACATTCCCCAGAGCCTATTCCCCTTGCTTCTCCCATCATTTTTAAAAGCGGGCAATCCATGCTTTTCCAGAATCATCTGTGTATGGAGGAGGCATGACAGTTACATCTGGAAAAGTTCAGGAGAGAAGACAACATAGAAATGAGGCAAGTTACAGTCTTCAGTGGAATATGTGGCTATTTTTGCTAGAGGGTTAGATTGGAAGAGCCAGTGAAATTAAAACGTACATGCAGACTTGTTCTCTTCCTACCTAGTGTACATGAACAATATCCCAGTAATGTCTGAGTATTTTTCTCCTCTTTTATTTTGTAAAATACTTAGTGAGAGATCAGTCAAAAATTAAACACGCAGAGCCTCTGAAACACTCACTTTCTCCCTTGAGAGACTGCTGTGCAAAGGGCTGGCATATCAAAGCACCCTGATCTGTAACAGAATCAGTTACAATCACTTTAATAATCTCTTAATGAAGCTTTCCAAGAAAGCTGGCATTACAGCATCTCCACCATTCCACCCTCATTGTTGCCCTATTCAAAAATCCATTATCAGAAGATATCTCTTTTCCTCAATTAAGCCATTCAAAAACATGGACATAAGGAGAATGAGTCTTCCCTGCTAATAATATGTTTCGGGTTAGTGTCTTCCTACCCTGCAATACAGGCCTTTTGTCTTCATTAAGGATTTGGAATGGGAAATATGCTCTTAGTCAAATTAGGAAAAAAAAATACAACCCACGCTCCTGTGGCAAACCACATGAATGGCAGCAGGAGGTAGAGCACATTGGAGGCAAGCAGCAGTGGGAGAAAGGAAATGGGAATCATCTCCTGCTATTTAAAAGTCACAATCTGAAATGCCATCAGATGACTTTTCTAGCTGCCTCTCCATCAGCCCCTGTCCCAGCACCCGTTCCTCCAAACGATGCAGCCTAAATTCAAGGACTAGAAACTGTGTGACCATCTACAACCCAAAATTCAGTGCAGAGGAAGGGTTCACCATGTATCCCACTCCCATATCCTGCTGTCCAGTGGCATCAGGGAAAAACGCATTCTGTGGGGCTATAACACATAGCCCTTGAATGAAATACTGAAAACACCATGTAGCTTTCCTCCCATGCTGTTTTGAACCTTCTATAAATGAACCATCTTTCAGAAAATCTTGCTGATGTGTCTTCTTTTGTCTCTTACCACAAATTCAGAAGCTTGATGTCCTGACCTCGGCATGCTTTTGTGTAAACATTAAAACACATGAGTTTTATACCAGCACTATTGCACGGTAATGCCTACACAATGAGGAATTATTTTCCACATAGGGGCTCTATTTGTTCAAGTGGGCTTTGAAAGGAGCGCTGCCATCTCACAAGTAGACAATGTATGCTGATAAAGACAGGAATCTTCAAGCTAACTTACAATAAAAAACATTTGGCTCTTAACATTTAATCATATCTACACATTTTAATATGTAGGACTGGCTATGATAACCTCTTCTGTGTTACTGAAGCAATATCATGCTGCATTGAAATAAACTTATAAGAAGGCTGCAACTCTTTCATTATATCAACACACGTTACTTTGAGGCTTCTGTTCATTGGTTAAAGGCTGTATTTCATTTGCTTCTCCCCTTATTATATTTTATTTTATATATATTATATATATATATGTATGTATACAAACACATATATATAAAATATATAAACTATGGTCAGTAATTTCACACAATAGCTTCAGAACATGCTGAGTTTATGGATTTTTACAGAATAATCTAAATGAATTCTGAATTAAAACAAAAAAAGGAGTATCATATTGATCAGTTCTAGTGTCTGGTAAGACCCAGGCAAGAAGGAAATGCTACAAAGGATCCTTAAGGCACATGTGCCCTTTCTCCACTCCTCTAAAAATACATACCTATAATTGGAAGAGAGGGGTCTGAACTATCCCTGAGAGACAGAAATAAAAAGATACAGTTTGAAAGGCTGGCAATAGGTGGAGGGGAGAAGCCTATATGATTAACCTCAGTTTCCTAAGGCAAGAAGCAATGTAAATCTTACCTTGACTTAAATATCACACAACAGAATCAAGCCCAACAATTGTAGAATTTATTGCAAAAAAAAAAAGAAAAAAAAAAAAAAAAAAAAAAAAAAAAAAAAAAAAAATCGAAAATCTCAAACCCTGACTTTTCTAGTCCACCTCCCTACCAAAGCAAGGTTGTACTTTTTTTTTTTTTTTTTAGTGCTTTCTGAAGTCTAATTTTAGGTGTCCCAAATAATGTGGCTTTTATTATTTCCCTTGGGAAGCTCTTTCCCAGTCAAATAACTCTTTTAGTTCAGATTGCTTGACATGCAGCCTAATTTCTCATCTTAGTTTGATCCCATTTGCACTCCACTGCAGATGACTCTACCTTGTTCCAAGCAAAACAGTTTTTCCTACTGCTCAGCATCAGCTTTGTGGAATATAAGCACTGTATATATAATTCAAAAGTACATTTGCAAGAACTTGTTATACTTTTTGAGTTGTTTTACTGCTCACAAGGCAGTGAATTTCTCATCAGTTGGAGAAGATTATTACTCTTCTCTAATCTCAAAACAATTGGTCTTCTTTTGTTCTGTTAGTAAGGATAATTCTGAACCTGGTAATTTCAGGTGTCACAGATTGTTCTTTGCGTGTTCCCACTGGTTGTGTTTGAATAGCAGCTCAGTTTAAGAACAAGACTGCGGTCATCAATGCAAGAACTCAAGCTCCAGATTCCTGAAGGCCCAAAATAAAGTCTTCACCCAGACTTTAATTTGAAGTGTCAGGCAAGACAGAGGAGGTGCAAATCTTTCTTTTTCATGGGCTGCTGTCACAGTCTTGTGCTAGATTTGCCTGTGGGAAACTCAAAAACTCTGCCTAAGCTTTTCTGTAGCTTTAGTCTCACTTTATCCAGCTACCAGACATGCAGAAATTCTGATCCAAGTGCTTCCCAAAGGTCTCCTCCTGAAGCATCGCTGCCACAGCCTCAGTGCAGGGCTCATACTAAAACAAAATCCTGCTGGGAGCAGAGAGATGCACAAAAAAACAGTGGATTTTGTACAGCAGCTCACATGTCACCTGCCACGCTGACGTTCAGCAGAACCACCACAGGTGTGCCTTCAAAGACTATTCTAAAATACCTTCACCCATCAAGGAAAGGGAAGGCATAAACCAGCTGTGCCTTCAATTTATTATAATGCTTAGAAGGGGAAAAGATAGAGGGAAAAAAAAATCACAATTATTTAAATATGCATAATATGCATTTATGCACTAAAACAATTCTAAACTTTTAAATGGCCAGTGTCCTTAGGTCTTTAGGTGGTATAGTCATTAACATGAAACAACACAGATGGAATTGAAAATCTGACACTTATAACCAAATTGGAGAAAGGACTGCAAAATAACAGATTCATTACTACTGGATTTGCAATTGCTGAAGTTGCACATTCTGGAGTAGGTAATCAGCTTTGGGGAAATGTTCAGGTTTTCTTCCTTCAAAGGAAAGGCTGGGGTAGATCTTTCAAAGGTGTGCAGGAGAGCTTATCTATAATATTGGTCTTACTTTCTTGATTAAAAACTAAAGAAAAAAGTAGACCACAAACTGGGTTTATCTTTTAATCAACTTTTATATGATCAAATATTATTTCCTGATTAACTGTAGTGTTCTGAGTTATAGCTTTTAAGTCCCTATAATTCAACAGAAAAGTCAAATATTTTCAAAATTACCTATGAAAAAACAGCATCAATAAGCATCTACTCAACTTCCATGATCTCAAAAGTAGACAATTAATTTTGTGCCCATTGGCTCCCGTGAAACATCACTGAACAACAACTGGAACCATCGGTATGAGATCTCCACAGATCTTTTAAAGACAGAACAACACATAGAGATACACTGAAGACTATAAACAGAGAATAGCAGATGTGTGTTACACAGATCCACTTCCTGCTGTCACTATCACACAACTGGAAAAGATTTGGAAAAAGCTTCTGTTTGAAATGAGCTGGTCTAGAGTCTAGTTTTAAGATAATCAAATAATTTGACATTTAAGCATTAGATGCTACTTTTTTTTTTCTTCTTTTTGAGTATGAATGACTTTTTTGAGTTTTGAGAACCCAACAAGAAAGAATCAAGGTAGACCCTCTGAATATCCTCTTTTTCACCCTGCAATGATAATCCCATTCACAAAATAATTTATAGTCTCTGCAGTATTTGAGACATTTAAGAACTGTGCAGAGGAGTCAAGCTGTTAGAACCTTCATTTACAGAAGGAAGGCAAATACCCATCCACATAACTATCTTATTAATATAATATAATATAATATAATATAATATAATATAGTATAATAATTATATATTAAGACTTTCACATGTATATTCTGGCAGCTGACTAAGAAAACTCCAGCCTTTCACCATCTCCTAACAGTTGTGCACCTGACTTGTGTACAATTTGAGAGAAATTTCTCTTCTCAGTCGCCGTTTACGTCACTGCAACTAAAGGCAGAATCTGACTTTTTCAATTCCATTGGAATGTGCAAACCTTAATGAAGGGTTCTTTCTCCATTAAATACCTGATGAAACACTTCTAAGCAGCATTTATCTTCTACAGGGTCTGTAGGATTGTCTCACAGCACGTAGCAGTATCCTGAATTTAAGCCAAGGACTCTAAGTTCCCCTCACCTTGGACTATTTCCACCAGGCTTAATGCAATTAAGGGCTGCAACCCCTTTCTGCCTGAAAAAGACCCAGCATGACTCTTATTCTGTCAGAAGCCTGATAAAATTGCCACAAACTGTCCAGGGCTGACCCAGCAGGGACCACAGGAATTTGAAGACGCCTTGCTTCCATGTGTGCTGTGGGCAGATCTCTGCTGGGCTCCCGATGGTGCTGAGGCCAGAAATTACAGTGCTATGCCTTAACAACCTCCCTTCAGAGGCAAAGCTGCACAGATGACTTCACATCCCTACATATGACTATTTCAGGGTGTAGCTTCCTCTGCTCCATGGGGATCTGTCACAGAAGACTGATTGTAAAGGAGCAGAATAAGAGAATTCATCATCCTCTTTGAAATAAGGAGTAAGAGAAAAGAACAACACATACCAAGAAGAAATATGTTGTGCCTATAGTAGTGTTAACCTGAAGTTAGAGTCAAAAGACAAATGAGGTAAATTAGAAGTAATTAGGACTTGAACAAAGACATAACTTTTCAAAGGAAACAATTTATACAAAGGGTTTCCTTGAAATTAATACTGCATCATCCACACAAAGACAGACATGGCTTATTTCACTGCCAGATATACAAACAATGGTGAATTCGATATACAGCCATTAGCAAAGTTAATCACTGGCCTAAGCTAAAGAAAGTGCAGCTCAGTTCAAGGTCATGGCCACATTCTGAAGACAACTGTTTACTCTTATACTCCTCAAGAGTATCTGTATGAGCAGAGCTTGATCTCTGTTGTAGAGGTAACTTGATGTTTCAGGTTAACATTTGCAAGTTTTGTAGCCTCTGCTAAGAAGCTAATGGTATGTTCTCACATAATAATTAATGACCTATTCCTTTATAGTTATTCATATATTTATTTACTATCCTTTTTTACTACAGAATTATTTGAAAAGTATAGCTGTACACAGAACGGTTTCCACAAAAAAATTCCAAACATTGTTTAACTGATTTCCTTAACAGAACAAAGTTTTGCTTTCCGATTTAGTGGCTAGCACCAAAATGGAAAATGCAAACAATTCAGCATCTTGCTCTTCTATATTTGCTACAGACACCTCAAACTGGTCTTAAAATGCCAGTCAAGTGAAAAGAATTTGCAAACCTGGGTATCGAAAGACTAGAGGACTTTATAAATCCAGTTCTTAAATAATTCTGAAATTTCCACTTTCAACCACGTGTTATTTTATTAGAGGTCCTATTTTCACAGCTTTACATCTTGAAAAGATAAATTTATAGAAACCTGCATGCATGCCACATCAGGCTGATAGCTATGAGCTTAAGAAACAGTCTAATACAGGCAATGCAAGAAAAATAAATTTTGCAATTCAAAATGCACCATGCTTTCCTACAATACAGTCTGAAGCCCCAGCATGGACTGTGGTCATTGTATGTTCTAAGGAGAATTGTCTTTCACAAGGGATGTAAAACACAACGATCTAGTCACCTGCAGGAATAAGTTGTCAGGCAAATCCTCACCCCAAAGAAAGAATGGGAAGCTTCGATTCTGGTTTTCAATGAAATTGTGATTACCTAATTTCCATTCCAGAAGTAAAAATGTTATCACTGATGGCCTAACAAATTAAACTATAACTTCTATAAACTATAACATTTATTCTCACTTTCATGCCCTTTTCTGTCAATCCTGTTGAAGTTGTTGTCCCACTTCAGTGACATAATTGATAGCTTCATCTCAGATGTTCTTTACATCAGGGTAAGGCTTCCAAACTTGTAAGTATATAAATATAAACCCCAGTGTTATTAAGAAAGTTTTGCTATGCTAACACAATATTGGTTTTTTTGCTATTTTAACTAACTCATTATTCTGAAAAAATAATATGCTATATGTTCTTATTCTCCTTTAAGTATCAAAGCTGATATCAAACTTCCTATGTGCTTTCTTGTACAGAAAATTGTTAGCTCTTTTTAAAGGCAGTGCACAAAGTATCTAGCTCCAATCTTTTTACTCATCCATTTACTCAGGACAACGATTTTACTTTGTACAATAAACAGCAACTTTCAGTCATTTGCAATTGCAACTAAAAAAAAAATCATGACAAAATCTGTTTTGATTTGTAGGCCTAGTTCTGAATTTCTAACAAAACAAAGTGCTGAGAAAAAAACAACATGAGTTTATTAAATTGAATTTTCAGCCTTTTGACTTATTAAAGGTCTTCATTTGTAATTCCTTGGGAAAGGCATTATATATAGCGAGAAAATTGTGATTGATACCTACCTGTACCACATGGCATAACCAATGAACATCAGGGATTCAAAAATACTCAACTAACTTTGCTGCCTGATGAAGAAAGAAAATGATTCTAGGGATTAAATGGCAATAGAAATTTTTCTGCATTTGTATCTATCATAGGCACAAAGGAGAAGAGTGGTTTTCTTTTAACAGCTCCCAAGTAAACTTTCAGAGCAATCAGTATCTGCTACCATCAGACCGAGCAGCTTAAAGATGAGAGCTCACTTGCTTCCATGAATTCTGGTGTCAAGTTTTATGTTGGCTTTGGACTTCAGCTTTCACATTAACCAGCCTGGATCTGGTGCATCCTCTTTTTTTAATTTCATTTTGTGAATATCTCTCCCCTTTCCTAGTGGTTTGCCAATCTCTCCATTCCCATCCTCCTCTTTCTTTGCCCTGGTCACCATTCACCGCATCTGCTGCCTGCTGTTGATGTAAGGCAAGGCAAGTAGAGGCATTTCATTTAAAAGGTAGAGTTGTCTGCCCTGAGGAAAGAACCACTGCACATGGAACAAAAGTAAGTAAGTAAGTCTGCATGATGATACTAAAGGTTCAGCACAGGCTACTAGTACTTAGAAAAACAGAAGAAATGCAGAGCTAGGCTTATCCAGCTCTGGAAAAACCCAGAAAACGTGATTCTAGGGGATATCAGGATGTATATTCTGACTAGAACTGGTAAGTATTAGTGCAAATGTACAAAGCTCCACCTGATGGATTGGATCAAAGATTGAAGTATTGGAGAAAAACAAGCAGGTCTGGGCAGAGGAAAGGAGAAAAACTAACCACAGCATATTAATTTTGCAACCACTCCAGGCCTTTGCAGCTCTTGGTACAGTCTGTTCAGAGCAAGCCCAAGTACCCCCACATGGGACTGCATCATTTATCCTACTGTTAAATCAATGTAAACTCATGATCACTTGATCCAAGAATATTTTGTACAATCCGCTTTTGCATAATTTCCTTGCTACTTAGTCATTTCACAGCTAAAAAAGGCTTTCATTCTGCATTAAATGCCCTGTTAGGCCCCACATCAATCACTCACACAGTACATTACAGAGGTAGTCTCCACCCCATCTGCCAATTTACTAACCTAGGGGCTAATCCATCTCTTTTTTTTTTTTTTAATGCCAAATTTTCCTTTGTTTTCAGCAGAAGTGAGATCAGTTCTTTAGGATTTAACTCTGAAAATACTCCAGGAAACATGATCTGCAACAACAGAAGAAACTCACTAATGCGTTAGGCTGTTCACACTCACACAACTGACCAATAAAAGCAATTTTCTGTCCAAATCCCAGGCAGAATTTGACAGATATTTTTGCAGTGATTTACATATCCCCAAGAGAAGCAAACATTCCCTCTGAAAATGAGTTGCTAAAACCCCAGTCTGTTTTCCTGGTATGTAAGCTTGGCTTGCTTTTCATGTGCCTCATGATTTTCTTTATTTGTCTACTCACCTAACACAGCAGATCTATAGATTTTGAACAGATATAGAGTTATTTATTTTCTTCTTTAGCATATTAAAAATGTGTAACTGACTTGGACAAAAGCCAAAAACCTCTCAGGACTATTTTATACACATACATATTTTTGCTGCATACATATTTTTTCCTCACACAAAACTACACCACTAAGGAAAGCAGTAACATAATAGCTTTAAAACAATAGGGTACGAAAGAGGAACAAAAGACCCCAAGACCTCCTTTGTGATGTAGTACCATATTCTGTTCTCTTTTTTTTTTTTTTTTTTTTTTTTTTTTTTTTTTTTTTTTTTTGTTACTTATAATGAAAAGAGGAAAACATGATATACTAACTAGAAAAAGTTAAATGGTACAGCAGTCATTTAGAGACCTGTGTATGGCTCGCGAAAGGGACCAGCACAAAGGGGTTACTATCTCTAAACCTATTCATTCACTTCATTCATTTTACCCCTCTCCTATGAATGAAGCAGAAGCACTGTAATTTCCAGCCAACACTTCCATTTATCAAGGCAGGCACGGCAGTTGCCACCAGTGTAAATGGAGGATATAGAATATCCATTACACAGAAGCTGCAGAGCAGACACAGTTTGTTTAGTTTTCTTAGACACTTGTAAGAGCAGGGTCAAGACTGAGCAAGAGCTTTCATGCTGAATTTTCAGTTCTTATGCTTAGTGAACTTAACCATGAAGGGGCTTTTGGCCCAGTTTCCCCCACTTTTCACTTTAGCACCTACACTTTAGCTATAGCACCTACACTAGCTATAGCTGCTGTGTCGCTCTGCTCTGCCTGGGCTGGCTGCAGAGTGACACCATGCACACCACAGAGCATTATATATCTATTTCTAACAGTGAAAGATGACACAGGGTCAATGCAAAGAAGAATGAGGCTCTCCATGCATGATCTTATTGAGAGAGAGATATTTCTGGTACTGAAATCTGTTTCAGCTGTTGTTTCAATTACCATGGCATGAAAACATGCTTTTTGCATCTTGTGAAAATCCTTTAGCTGTTTCACATTCTTTCAAAGCAATCAAAAGACAGCTTTACAGCTGTCATGTATGTAATACTGAATGAGTCCACTTCACGATACTCAGAAGTCAAATTAAGGTGGTTTTTTTAAAAAAATACAATTTTGTCTAAAAATACAGATTCTTTCTTTCCAATCTGGAAGCCCCAAGGACATTTTTTTCTGTTTGCAAATATAGCACTCTTTATATCCCTGTTCATCCTGGCTACAAAGCCACCAGACAACCCTGATGCAGAATGACCACAGATAAAAAAGCAACTGTGAAGTACCATTAAGGTTTTGCTACTATAAGCCCGTTTTCAGAAAGCTTCAGTCTTTCAAAGACAGTAACTACTTTGTGTAAGAACACAGACTAATTGAGGAAGATCTATAAGAACAGTGTTAAGGGCAGTCCAGAAAGCTGCATTTCAAAACTGCAAAGCAGCCACTGGTAACTCAGTGTAATGTGAGTACTAAAGACTTCTAGACAAAAGACTTTACTGGATATCTCACTTGATTATTATGATTATTTAGTTACAAATTTCATTACACTCTGAAGAAGACAGGAATCTTTATTCTGGTGCAGCAGAGCCTAATATCGTTTCCCCAAATGTGATCTCATTTATTAGAACTTAAAAGAACTGAATAAAATACCTATATAATAATGCAGCAGATGCTCCACACACATGCAGGATCTGTAACTTACAGGGCAAGAAAGCTGAGCTGAGCTTGTCCAGTCTCACCTACTTTGCATGACTGAACAGAACTTTTCCCAGTCATAGAGTACAGAGAAGAAAAGCTTCCAAAAAAGAAAATGCTTCTGGAAAAATAATGTAATTTTTATAGGTGAGTTATGACTTACAAACCAAGAGATTTGATATCTGTCTTTTCACTGTTTTGCTTCTCTTTGGAGCTAAAATATTTTAAAATATTGCTATTAAACTTTTTAATACTTAACAGTAGTTAATTTTTTAATGTGTAAAATAGTAAATTGTGTTCTTCTACTTTGGAGTTCTCAACATCTCTCCCTTAAAATGTGCAAATATTTTTCTATTTGTTATGACTAAAATATTATTTTCTGTTCAAGGTCTTCTTCTCAGAGGACAATGAGTTTCCCACAATACTGACCTCATCAAGCAATAAAATTACTAAGTATAAGATCATCTATTAGCATCTGGCTCTATCCTGTTAGGATGTTCAACAAAAAGTGCTGATTTTTATGGATTGCTGAGATGTGGCAGTGCTATGTTTTGATTTACTATTAAAAACAAACTATCTAAATACTTTCTGCAAGTTCAGATTAAGTAGTCATTATGTACATACTACAAATATTGACTGTACATTCCCCTACTGCAGTAACAGAAATTGAGATGTTACAGGATCTTTATTTATATTTCCTCCTGTAGGTGTGGAAGGAGTGAGAGAAAAAAAAGAGGAAGTTACTTGCTTTGTATTATATGACATGATTTGATAAATACAGTCATATGTTGCCCTTTCCAGTGAAGTACAATCACAGAATCTGAATTTCAAGTGCATCTCAATCATTTTCAGGCATAGATCCAAACCAGCAATAACTTGAGCACTGCAGCTAATGAATTAAACATTGCATCTGCCCCTAAGCAACCAAAGTCTGTATGCAAAGCTGGTCAAACTATTTATATACCCCTGTCTTTATTAAAAAAGACAAATAAAAAGTTTCATATTTAAATTGCAAGCCCATTCCCTAACCCGCATCTTCTACAGGAAAAACATCAACTCCCACAGCATTCTTTCTGGTTATGAGTCTAACCCAGATTTTGTCATCATCATTTACAGCAAAACAGCCAAAGCAGTCTATCAATTAAAAAAAACACACTTACGAAATCTGCTTTAAGGGTCCCGCACTGAGCTCCTGATATGTTATCTGGCACATGGAAGCCGGTACCTGACAGCAAAGCTCAACCTTCCCACCGCAGGCAGGGCAATGTCCCGTAGGAGCCGTGGGTGGCAGCAGCGCCTGCACCGCCTGCGCATTCCAGCCGGGACACTGTTTTGGGTCACAGGTTCACGCAGTGAACGGGAACCATCCCCACGCACACAAGTGCCTAACAAGTGTCCCAGCGCCGACCGCCATCGCGCTGTAAAGTTGCATTAATTTCCTTGATCATCTGCCCTATGGCTTGTCCTGCAGAGCAGAGCACGCGAACCGAAGATGTGAACGCTGATTATACAAACACACGTTGTGAAATAAACAGGAACTTGTAGTGCATATACAGATGGAGAAACTGAAAACACTGATTGTATCAGCAAGCAGTTCAAGGACTTGCTTCATGCAGCGTGCACAGTAACAGGTATCGCTGCTATCGCAATTTCAGCAGTATGTCACTGTCTGTATCAGCAGAGCACTTGCAGACTTTAGCCCATAAATCCAGACTGCCCCATGACTGTTCTGTGTGGAAGTCATCAAACTTTATCTTATATCAGTGTTTCCTCTCCTAAATCAGGCTTGTTTTGCTATCTTTCACAAATCTTGCCTGGTAATATTCCACTTTCAGGACCTAAGGCACGCTGGTCTCATGTGTCCTCCCTATTCTCAAACTCCTGAATTTCTTGAGCGACACAAGCCCAGCCCCCTGCACAAGCCCAGAGATGCAGGCTGTCACACAACCCATCATCTCTATGCCTTCGCCAACTCCGAGCATATCCGAAGAGAAATGAAAAATCCGCATGCTGTCCTTTACCAACACATTCCCTGTCGCGCTGTATGAGCGCCAACAGGCTGAAGGGAAAGTCACTAGATTTTAGTCTCAATTTTATCCATGTTAATTATTATTAAACCTTTAAGAACTTCTTTTCAACACTTCCCCAGCACTGCCTCTCCAACATGCACATAAGTATTATGTACACTGCGCTTTTCACAATCGCTCAGCCCCGTTTTCCCGGCTGACCAATTCCAGCACATCTACTCCAAGGACGACAACTAGGGGGAAAAAAAAAAAAAAAACAAACACCAAACTTCTTGTCACGCACCGCCGCCGGAAAAGAACCCTTGTTCCTGTGCTTGACAAAACAGAGGAGCAGCACCGTGCCTGATCTCCGCCACGCTTCCCTGTCCGCCGCCGGGAGCCCCCACATCCCCAGGGATGCCCTCGCTGCCCCGCCGGCCGGACGCACCAACTCTCCCGGCCGAGTCGCCTCTGCCCCGGCGGCCCCGCGGGAGCCCCGCCCGGCGCTCCCGCCCGGCCGGGGCTGTGAGGGGGCCCTGCCCGGCGCTCCCGCCCGGCCGGGGCTGTGAGGGGGCCCGGGGGCACCGGGGACCCCCCGCCCCGCCGCCGCCCCCCGCCGCGCCCACCTGCTCGGCGCCGGAGCCGTCGGGGCCGGGGCGGCTCCTCCCGGGCAGAGGGCGCCAGGTACAGCGGCCGCCCGTCTCCCCGGGCCGGGGGCGGGGAAAGGAGCGCAGGGATCTCGGGATCCTGAGGGTAAAAAAGCCCGCCCCGGTCTTCACGAGGGCATAAAAATAAATATATATTTTTTAAAATAGTAATTTAACAGACATGCACACACGTACGCACCCCGCCCACCCGCGGGCTCCACTTTCCATCCCCGCCCCCGGGAGCGCGGCCGCTTTGGTGCGAAGGTGAAGTCCAGCTGCAGCCCGGAGCACCCTCCCACATGCTGGGGCCTCGGCAGAGCCAAAGCTATTTTTAAGAGCCGAGGTGGATGCCACAATGCTGCCCCATGGCGCAGAAAAAAGATGGCACTATCCTGGCCCCCTGCAGAAAGGCGTCCACCTGCCAAATCACTTCTGCCCTGCAATGCCCTGAGGTCCTTGTACTTGGAACTCACTTGGCACCCTTGGCTTTTGTACCCCTAATTGTGCACTAGAGGCATCTGGAAAAATAAATAAGTCTTGTTTTCTTCTGGATTTATTCCAAGGCTGCTTGTAGATGGGAGCACTAAGGTCATGCCCTAATGAGCCTTCCATGTTTCTATCAGGGCAAGTGGAGTAACCCTCCCAGAGAGCTGGGGGAATGGGGCACCCCCAATTTGTCATGTGCGAGTGTCTCAGGAATGAGGATGCTGATGAATAACTTAAAAATCATAATGTGGGCTCTGGTCTGCCCAGCAGCCTGTGGATGTTGTTTTCCTATGTTTTGGATGGTGCCTGAGAGGCAAGCCCATCTTCACTGGATTTCTCTGGAAAACCTGTTTAGCTGTAGAAATGTAAAGTGGTGGTTTTCATTGCCTTGCTTGCTTTTAAAGCATTCCAAACAAATCAACGTCACTTGGACCTGAATGATGGCAATGTCAGCCTGAGATTGGCAGAAAGTCAACAGCGGGCTGTTGTGGCACTTCTGTTCATCAGGGCAGGGGATCGAAAATCATTGCTCTAGATCTCCAAGTCCTGTCTGTCCAGAGGTGTGAGTTTGATTTATTATTCTGAAAATATCCTCCTGATTGCTTGCCAGACTAAATAATTTTCAGTCCTAAGTGTCTGCCTCAGTTGCTTCCACAGCAGTCAGGGAGCTCTAAACCCATTTCCAGCTGGCCACCAGTTTGAACTTCAAAGCACAAAACAAAGCCAAAAGGGTCATAGGTAGTGCTCCAGAAAAATCAAAATGTCAGCATTTACTTTGAAAAATACATATATAATACCACACTTGAAAACTGCTTTCATTATTCATGCAAATTAGTCTCAGCTGAGACTTGATTTTAGATTTCTAATGCTGAAATGAACTCTGTCCACCTTTTGGATTAGATAGAAAAAGAACTTTAGAGGAACAGGCTGCATGAGCTGCAGGAAGAAACTGTTTTTATCCTGTTTCTATGACTTTTCTTTCATTTAATTTCTTTCATTTCCTAACAGGGTCCACATAATGACTGCAGAATTTGTCCAGTGCAGCAGCGACCATTTCTACCTATGGGGCTGGACTGACCCAGTCCAAAGGTTGCACACTGGTCTGGTCTGAAATAATCAGCTTTTCCTATGGTACACACTTTGCCCACATTCAGAACACTGCAGGACGTACTACTGCCTCTTGGCTTGCTACAGAAACTTGTCATGCATTATATTTAATTCAGAGAATCCTACTGGATTGCATGCCTAGCAGTTATGAAAGTCTCCTCTTTCTGTTTTGTCTTTGGGAAATGTAAATGGAAAGGAAAAAAGAAAGAGGTGCTCCCTTTCCAGTGCTGAATTGGAAGGAAGGCACTTCTGGAGCACATGATGGCAGTGGAAGAGGCCAAAGACTTCTGCACAACCTTCAAGGAGTTCTGTGAAGACCAATGCACTGAAATACTCATTTCTTCTCCACGTGTAATCCTCCTCCTCCTCCTTCTCCTTGTCTTCCTCCCACTGTATCCAAGATCACAGACAAGGTAATGCAGCAGGGACAAAACTGACCCTGCATTATCATATAGAATGTGCTTTTCCTGGGTTTTATTATCTACCAATTTAAGACTATTTGAAGTATTTAAAATGCTGAAAAATTGCCTGAAACATATTTGTAGCTAACATTGATACATTTTACAATGCATAGCCATAAAAGCAATTTTATTTTCCATACATTCTGCCTGCATAAGTGTTAAAAATTATATTGTTATATTTTTACTCTTGACAAATACTTTTTAACATGGATCAAACAATACATCAATTTGTTTAGAAAAGGAGAATCTCTGTATGTGTCTTAGATTCGGGCTACTGGTTCTCTGTAGTTCCTTGGTACCATTTCACAAGCAACTGTAAGAATTATTATTTTGGATTTTGTTACAGGTTGGGAACAGGTCTCTGAGGTCAGTCTGGACAAGATTTTCTTAGTGGCTGTGCTGAGCAACATAACAGCCCTGGCCTGTAATCTTTGTATTCCAGAACAGACAGCCAGTACTTTCCCCCTACATTTCTTTCTTTTGCTGTGGCCTGCAGAGTTGAACCTCAGCTGAAGGTGTCTTCAGCCTTGTCAGACTTAATGAGAAATTTTGCACTCTTTCCATTTTTGGTCTTGGCCCTTCTGCTAAAAGCCAAATTCATTATGAGCCTGTAGTTTCTAAAACATAACAAAAGTGTAATCTAACAAGAGTACAAATGAATGTCAGAATAAATCTAACCTAAAACAGGAGGAAGTAGAATCTCTGTCTTCTATATGAAGAAGTCATGGCCATTAAAGACAGGAGAGATGTGAATGGCCTGTGGTGAGCTGCTACAGTATCTGATGGAGACTGAGAGAAATTTAATTTTGATTCATCATTTTTACTACAAACAAATGAAAATTAGAACAAAAACCCACATATAACTTTATAGGAATTTCCTCTCCTTCATAACTTGTTCAGTACTAGATGATGATCATTCTTAGCAAATATATCATTGACCATTTTTTAGTTAAAAATACTTTTCTGCACTAAGCGTGTTTATGAAACTGTCATCTTAAAGACTCCTCAAAATCCCACACACAAAAAATGAAAAATACCTGAAATAAATGAAGCCAATGAAAAGGAGATAACGTGTCCCAAACAGAGAAAGAACCAGAACTATTTGGCATGGTTACTGATTTTGAGAACAACAATCTGTGAGGCTTTGCTGGCATGTGTCAACATAAATACTTGCCAAAGAAGTGCTTATACTTATCCTAAGTACTTACACTTCTTTTCCCCTCCAGACAATATAAGAAAAAGCTGAAAATCTTCTTACAGCATTTGTGCCTTGGTGTTTTGAATAAGAAGCACATGTAGAGCTTTCTTGTCTCCACTGAACACAAACAAAAAATACATAACTTTAACACACAAATAAAAAACAACTTTGATCAAAACTAAATACATCTCAAAATCCACAAATTGGTTAGTGTTTGCCTTTATTTATGCATGCATTTGAAAAATATAATAAAAATACCCAGAGATCAAAGTGAACAATAAAAAAATAACTTTTGCATAAAAATGCATGAAACTTACAAGCTTAAAAGCAAAAATAAAAAAGTTTCTTCCTTTCAGGGTGCCATTTGATTACACTTCTTGATAGCTTTCAACATTTGAAAATTTTTACAATAATAGTCTCAGCCATTGTGTTTGATGGCTTTGTTAGCTTTAGAGCTAACACAATTAACAGAGACATTCCCATGCATGAACAGAGATATTCCCATATATTTATCTCCAAATATTTACCTTTCCATTATTATCGGTACAAATAAAATGTTTTCCATCGAGAATTAATAATAGCTCAAAACTTTAATTTTCTCTAATGCATTTTAGCAAGAAATTCCTAAATGTGCATTAATTTCTCGCTACAGAAGAATGGAGCCATGTTTACAAATGCAGTTTAGACAGCAATATTGAGGAAAGCTGTAGACAAATAATTAGTAGAGATGATTTCCCTAGAGAGGGATATTAGTGTTTACTTTTTTTTTTCTGTGTTTTTAATCCAAATCCTAAACCCTTACTCCTGATCTTGTTGAGCAAGCTGTTTGCTGAGTTCATTGGAAATGATGTCTAAGTACATTCAGGCTCCTAGTAAATAATTAGTGCCCAATGTCAATTCTTTCTCTAATTGTATTTCTTCAGCTTATTTCTGTTTGTACTGTGGGATGTCTTAAAAAGTATCTCTTAGGAAAAAAACTTTGGATTCTTCTTGGTGCTTGGTTCTGCCATTCCTTTTCTGCATGACCCCTGTGAAAGTACTTAATCACTTTTAATAGTGTGAGTGGAACAAGAACACATTCATTAATATTTGTAAGGCTGCCAGATACTATACTGTTGCAAGCATTTACAGTACCTTAAAAAAGAATTATAATTGCACTATCCAGCTGGTTAATGTTTATCCAGTTACTGAACAGCTAAACAAAAAGCAGAGGGGCAGACCTACTGTTTGCTCTCATCGGTATTGAATTTGAAAGGAATTTTTCCATGTTAAAGCTGTAGAATTAGGCAGTAGATGAAATACCATTAGCAGGCCTCTGTAGAGAATAATGAGCTGAAAGCATGCCCGGTGCTAGTCTGCAATTAGGGTGAGAAGTGAAATAGGGCAAGAATCAGAATACCATTCCGGGCTCTCACTGTTCGGAGCGTGCCCTTTTCATCCCCGCCAGGGGGAGCCTACTTGAAGTTAATAATTAGGAGGCACAAATAGCGTGTGCGAAGGGGATGCTTTGCCACTTTCTTGAAATAGAAAGATACTTTGTGATATTTGTAAGACTTTGTCGGCCCCCCGGCTCTCCCTTCCCCCTTTCTCACCCCGCCCCCCGAAATTCCTTTTGCTTCAGCTCTCACATTGTAGCAGAGACGCAGCATGAGTGTTTTGCTACATCCCGGGCCTATTATTCTGAACATTTTTGGTTTTAAGCATTGATGTCAAGTACAAGATTTACCTCAGAGTTCACCTAGAACACCAAATGGAAGTCTCCTACACCCTGGCATGCACAGCTATTTAATGCTGCATGTGCACTCAGCATAGTCAAAGTGCAGTAAGAATCCGCATCTGTTCATCTTGAGTACAAGTGACCAGATTGTCCTCACAGCTCCTGACGGTAACTCAGGCATAATTATGTTCTCAACAAATTACTGTACTTCCTTGTACTCTGCCTCTAGGGTGCTTCTCTTCTCTGTCTAGTGAAGCTCCAGTCAAACCTGAAATACTGTTCAACTCGGCAGTCCTTAAAACCATGCTCCTACAGAGGGCCCAGTCTGTGTTGTTGGATAGCAGGAGGCATGCAGGCAGCAGGCCTCGTGATTTGTCTGCATAAGCAAATTTGCAGCTTTAACGCATAGATATATTATTGAGAATCCTTCAGATTTTCTCTGAAGTAATAATTTGGCCCTTTGTGTCTAAAGAAAATTATAGCCTTGTTTGAAACTAAGATTTCTCTTTTGAAACTGAGAAATTCTTCACCGTGAGGGTGGTGAGGCACTTCAACATGTTGTCCAGAGAAGCTATGGATACCCTATCCCTGGAAGTGTTCAATGCCACATTGGGTGTGACTCTGAGGAACCTGGTCTAGTGAAAGGACCCTACTCATGACAGGGGGTTGGTGCACAATGATCTTTAAGATCCCTTCCAACCCAATTCTGTGATGTACATAAAATGTTAGTAAATGCCTGTTCAGCATTTCAGCACTTAACAACAAAATCTGAAATTTTATGTTCTGCTGCACATGAAAAACATTCATGTAATACCTGTAGGAATAAGTGGGCTCACACATATTCTTTACAAGTGGTGGGATCAACTATTTAATATATGTTTAAAAGCATTTTTCTATTTGAGATGTAGTTGCTATCTCTCCCAGCCCACTTGCAGTACTTTAGACTCATTGTGGGGATCTGAAGAAGGGAGTGCCCTCTGCTGCACTGTATGCAGATAGGAGTTTCAATCAAGTTGTTAAGGGGGAAAGATTGCACTTGAAGGACTATCATCGAGTTCACTGTCAATATTCTCAGCAGCAGTTACTATCACTGTCTCATTTTGCTCAAAGTGATATTATTATTTCAGTCATTCAATTAAGTAAAATTCAGTAATAATTTATTATCATGGACTACTTCTATGTGCAGGATTTCTTCTCATATAAAGCATATAATACAGGTTATGGTGTGACATTCAGGAAAGGTTACTAACAACAATAGGCCAAGATGCAAAAAGATTATAATGGATAACTGCAGGAGGAATGGCTGGAGAAAGAGAAGTTAATGGGGATCATTGAGAATAGAACAGACATCTTGCACTTGGGAAAAAAATAGTAGTCACCAGCCATAAGCAAGAGAGTTTCACAGCTGGGAATCCAGTGCCAGGAATCTGTTCCTCCTGGCCTGGGCTGGTCTTTGGAGAGGCACTACCTCCATAGGAGAGAGCCTGTGTCTGTGGTGAGGAGAGCCAGAGAAACAAGCTGGCTGAGCGTCAGAGAGCAGAAATGCTGCTGGACTGGAGTCCCAAAGGGATAGGACTTCTCTAGGTACTCCTGGAAGGAACTTGAGTGGTTTCCCTTTTTTTATGTGGTTACTGAAGGCACCAGGATGGAGGTAGCTATTGGAAAGAAGATTGCTGGGAAAGGGGTCAATCAGATAAGCATCTGGAGGGAAATAATAATTTCTGTTTGTGTGTTCATTGCTTACTTTTCTTTCTCTATAGTTGTATCCCTTTCAGGCCAGACCTTCAAATTACAGAGCAAGCAGAAAAATGGAAATGAGGAAACAGACCAAGTAGCTGTGATCAAAAGTATTCCTCTCTCCTACACCAACCTTGAGCTCACTCATGCTGTAGAAAATGCAGGAAGCAGGGAGATCATTATAGAACAATGCATTGCATGTGTTTTCTTTCCACAAAACACTTTAGAAAGTCTTCAGAAAAGGTGCTCAGGGCCTCAAACGGGTGGCAGGAGCAGCGCAACTGATGTTTTTGTCTCACTACTTTTTTTAGAATAAAACTTGACAACATGTTGGCAATAAGTATCAAAAGGAGAGGACTTAACTCTCTTCATTCTCTTTCTTCTGTAATATTTTTCCCCCTTCCCTTTCTCCTTTTTGTCCTTTCCCCCCCTTTCTATTTTTTTTTTTTCTATTTATGGCAAACTGACACGATAATTTCTGGGAGTTGGTGGTGTTCCCATAGAAACAGCCTTGATTTGATGATATCACTGCAGGTTGCTGCTGTTATTCTGCTATGTTCTAATTACAATAAAATCTTCATAGATACATTGTATTTAAATCTTCAGACTTTTTTCTTCTATGCATTTGGACTGGTATAATCTCCATTTTTCTTATGACCATGTTTGAACAGGGGCCCAAAAAATTACGATGATCAAGACACTGTTCTCTTTGAAGCAATCTTTTTGTCTCAGTTCTCCAGCATTCGTAAAACCCAAGTGGGCTTTTATGCCTAATAATAGTAGTTATAAGTGGCTTTAAGTGATTTGTGGGATAAAAGCTGTAACTGTTACATGCCACTGAGGAGCTGCTTCTTTTACTCAATGTTTAATACTTTGTAATAACAACTGTTTTTGTTTCAGGATCTCAATGCACTTTCCATTATTAGGGACTTAAAGTGCTAATGAATTCTACATTAAAAGCCAGATGTAAAAGTATCTGAGAAAAAAACTCTCCAGAGAAATAGTTCAATTGCCTGCAGTAACTGTCCTGCGAGTTACAAAAGGCATGGTGTGTCAAAACCACCCTTTTTTATCTTCTTGTTTGCATTGACTTCTCCTGTAGGGCATAGAAAAGGCTTAATTGCCAACTCATCTGTTCAAGATACTGAGATGAAAATAAAATTGTGGGTTTTGTCTAGCTTGTGAAGCAAATGATATTAAAGGATGGAAGGGCAAAGCAGGATTCCTCTCAAGTTTGTGTGAGTTTGAGAGACCCACTACAGTTCTTATTGATGCTGACAAAGACACCTCACCTTCTCTGACAGATGAAAACTGCTGTTGCAAGGTTTGCTACCATCTGGTTTGAGGTGGCAAAACACTAAGAATACAATATAGCTCTTATTCTCTGATTTATCCACCTATGGTAAACTAGCCCAAATAACCACAAGCATTGGTGCTCCTCAGCAGAAAGGAACATGAGTAGGCCCACAAATTTCACCTCTCCCCAGGAAAAGCAAAATCTTTTGCAGAGGAGATGGTAATTTATATAAATACAGAAAGTCCTACAAGTGGAAAACCCATGAACAAGATCTTTTTTCTGTTTTCTCTATCAGAAACTTGCCATCAAACTCCCTTTTATTTAGTGCTATTATTGTGCTTTGTCATTTGGTTTTAATCATATATTTATCAAGTCACTTTGTTTATCCTCAGATAAACTCTCATAAGTAAAGAAAATTTACCTGAACATGAGGTAAAATGGGTCAAAGCTGAACACATTCTTAGAAAATACTGGGAGATGAAATGTACCAAGGCAGAGATCACATTTTTGTTCTGAGGCTAGAGTGTGATGTTTGTGGTAGGATCAGAGAAAACTGAGGATCCTTGGTAGTACAACAGTAAAAGAATATAGGAATATTTGTTCCCTTAGAAAGTGTTGCAGTATCCAGAACTGCCCAAATAACTCATCTCATAAATATAGCATGTACTTCAGCTCAAAAGCTAAATGAATAAACAGAACCAGCCCAGATGAAATAATTTCTAATTGAATTTCCAAGGTTAGCAAAGACAGTGTGCAGAGGAGCAGCTCAGCACTAATCAGGCTGATTATTTTGCTGTTCAGCACAAGAGAGAGAGGGCTGTGGAATGGGAAAACCTTCCCCTAAAGCTGCTCAGGTAGCCCTCAGTTCCTTTCCCCTCTAGAAACTCTGCAGCAGGGCAGGTGCTAAACACCACAGGTGCTCTGGAGCAGGAAACATGGTACAGAACGTTTCACCAGCCAAATTAGTCTCAACACAAAGGGCACAATGACCCCGCAGAAAATGAGCTGCCGGCACGTTGTTTGCAATCAGCCAACACCTCTGCCTTGTACTGCACTGCCAAGTCTATTCCAGCCAACTGGAAAGTCACTAACAAAGCCCATTTAAAATGTTTCCAGGGAACAAGGTCACCACGTCTTCCTCAGTTATGCCATGTTCTTTTTACCTGGCAGGCAACCACTTTGTCTTAAGAGCTAATTTCTGCCTTTTCTTTGCCTTCTAGGACTCTCCAGTGTATTGCATACCATCCTTTTCTCCAGCTGGGGGGCAGTTTTTGGAGGGCTCAATAAAAAGGAAGGGATTTGGATGCAGAATTCACTGAAATCAGAGGTTTCACACCAAGTGGCTTCTACCTCAGCTACTGCTTTTAATGTACTTAGTGATCTCTTTCATGGATCTTTTTTCTCTACTCATCTTTGAGCTCATCTATGTCTCTTTCATTCTGATTTATAACAGATCACTCTTTTATTTCGCATCTAAGATTTTCCAGGTTTTAGTTTGTCTTTTGAAGAAAAGACAGAAAAATATTTTTGATTTGGTTGGAAAACATGACTTTTTTGTTCTATAATTTGTAAATATCCTGACAACTAAACAAAAGTTTTCTTTTTTTGCAGATGGTACCTTTCTTTGTGAGCTTTTGTATATATAGTTTGGAATAAAATGAGATTTATTAGGCAAAAGTGTTATGCTTACACCAGATTCAGCTTAAGGCATCTCAGCGGTATCAAAAAAAAAGAATTTTCCTGCCTGCAGTTAAAGCCCAAATTCATTCTACTGCAGGAAGGGAGGAAGGGAGGGGAAGGATAGAACTCTGGAGAAAGTGGGGAGGACAGTTCAGGAGCCCCAGATTTGCTGCTCCCAGAGGAAGAAGGGGTGGGGATGACAGCTGCTTACTCTGCAATGGCTCATTCCCTGCCCTGCCCAGCAGCCCTGGTTAGGTTTTCAGGCTCCAGGTCTGGCTAAAATGAGAAGCAGGACCATGGATGTCTACTGCCTGTAGTACAGCTCTTGTTGTCTCTGCTGCTTGCAGTTGACCTAAATCCCCATACAACTCTCACTTAGGTTACAGGAAGATGATGTTCAGATCCATTTCTTGTCTGATTTAAAGAAAGAAATTAAATTTAGGTCTGGTGTTGTATGAGAGTCCCTTGCTCATTGATTTAAGGAGTGTTTGAACTTCTGCTCTTGAAACTATCCACTTTGTTTAACTCTGGTCATCAGAGCTGGCCCTGGAAGACACACACAAGAACCTTGAGCTGCACTGTTCTTTGCTCTTTGACCTAAAGGACATTTGATCTCTATGAACAAGCCCTGTGGGACAGACTGAAAAAAAGTGTTGCTCCCATGGCTGTGTCACTAAACCTGGATGTTGCTTTTGGGTGCCAAAGCATAGATTTATTTTTTATTCTCACCAAAACACCCATTTCCTCATTCTGATTTTCACCTAGTTAGTTCAGCAGACAACCAAAATTTATGTTTAGTTTTACATTATGTTAACAACAACATCATTGACTTTCACTCTTCTTGTATGGTTCCTTTCTTACGTGTCACACTAGTGCAGGGTTGAGGTGTTGCAGGAATTTGAACTGAGTCTACAAAAAAAATCCTGAAGGAAGTGGTTTTGTCTCTCTTCCTGAATCCATTTCTGTTTTCTTTTCCTGTGTTTCTGTGTGTTTTTATGGGACTCTGCCAATCTGATCTATTGTGTATTTCTGCAATCTTAGGGCTCACACGTGTGACTGAGGTATGAGAGCTTAAGAAGTTACTGCACATCAGCTAAGCCATGGCAACTATCCTGTGTTCAGGCTTAACCCACAGCAAATGCGATATAATGTGAGTTATCTTAAGCCTCTTTCATGACAGACTTATCTCTCCTCTGTATTTTCCTGGGAGGTTGCTGGGTGTCATTATTCCAGCTGCGCTGATTTGTCTATTTGGGCTCGCAATCCCCCCCACTCTGTGAGTAATTAAATCACCTTGTGCTATATTTTTAACCTTGAAAATCTTTCCCTTTTTTACCTCACTTTAATTGGCTGTTGCTGCAGATACCTTATCATACTTTGCTCCTATGTGGAAGCCTGCACTAAACATTACAGGCTGGTTAGAGGAAGGTTTTCAGTACAGAGGAGAGCAAGAACAAGAGTGGATGCAAACAAGTCTGTACACAAAGGCAGAGAATCTATTTCTAAACAAATGTCTGCTGTATAACAGACCACTCACCTGACTGCTGATGCATGAGGCTCCAAAGGCCTGATCAAAAGTGATGGATGAAGAGAGCAGTGCACCCAAGGGAATGACAAAAGCTGGACTGGGGTCTGCAGCTGCTGCTTGGAGGTTACCTTGGCGCAGTCTTATTTTGGTTATGGGGCAACTCTGGCAGGCACTTCCAGGGCTGCAGGCCCCTTCTCCAGTGCATTTGAGTTGCAAATGCTGGAGCTGCAGACTGCAGCCAGGCAGAGGTTAATGCAATGCAACAGGGGCCTGGGAAGCTGCAAGTCTAATTATTACAATTGAGCAACTGAAGTAAAGAGAGTGACTGCTAAAGGCTCAAATACCAGACAAATGAGCAGAATGTCTATAGTCCATCCAGGGACCAGGACAAGCCTATCTACAGCCTTAAAAGAAGCAGTCTGACCTGAGTACCTGTCATTGCTGAGGCTTGGAGATTGTGTGCCTCCTTAGGGCTTGGGAAAACTATGTAACTCTTCAGAAAGCCAATGGTAAAAGAGAATACCCAACAATATACTGCAAGATACAAGAAACTAAATAAATGTATACAGAAGACATTTGCAGCTTGAGGGTTATGGGATTCCGGGAGCTGGACAACTGACCACTGTTCAACTGACAGTAAACCATTTCTGTTTGTTATCCTGCCTTAATAAAGTAAGGCTAGTCATAAATCTTGTGTCAGCTTGAGCTCTGTGGCTGAGCAAGGCTGGGAATAAATTTGGTTCCTGGGATAAATAGGATTTGAAATCAATTTAGGAGCAGGCAATTGTGGCTTAGCAGCTGCACCCTGGGGAGGCAGGAGTTGGAGCGAGTTCTGCCTCGGGGAGTGGCCAGGGCAGGGTGGGCCTGGGGGAAAAACTCATTTGAGAGTTCTCAGTTCTCATGTCATGAAACATAACAGGTCTGAAACAAGTTAACAGAACTACTTTTCAACAAACTTTGTCTTATCCACATTTTCAGCCCAGCTAACACACGAAAGTGGAACTAAAGCAATCCCAACATTCAAAATTCAATAACATCCAAACTCAACCGTCTTTCCAAATATGAGCTAAATATGGGCCAAATGTGATCAAACATTTGCATCTCAGGGTCTTCCCTGCAGCTAATAATTCCAGAAATATTCTTCCCTTATTAATTATGTAATGAAATGCAGCAGATATTTAGTAGCCTCCTCCAAAATAAAGACCACCTGTCAAAGACTGGTGGAACTGGGTGCAGCAGAATCCTCCTGCCAAGTCACTAGGAGGTTGCCACATGTTCAAAAGAGATTAGGGCAATCATGGGACACCTACAAAATCTGTCCTGAATGTGTGCAGTCAGGTTATTACTTTCTGTAAGAGTTTTTTATGCCTTTAACAGATTGTTCATTGCAGTATTGGGTCTGTGAAGAGAAGACAGTTGGCCTATTTAACTATCTCATTACTTTAACATTAATGAAATTGCATAAACACATTATAATCAAGGGAGTTGCAGAGCAAACAACCAAACATTGCCTTAGACCCATGAACAGATCTCTGTACTCTGAGACAGTTGCCAAAATGGTGACTATTTTCATAGCAACGGGGAAATAAAATCTACAAAAGTATGTTAAATTTTTATAAATGTATATGAATATGTAAAAAGGAAACGGGTTTGGTTTGACATAAATAGAATTGTCACTGCTGTAGCAGAGTGTACATGCACCCAAACACAGGAGGGTGCTGCTAAAGAAAGCTGATCCTCGTTTTCTGCTTCAGTCTCTCAATGTGACTTAAGCTGACAAAAGGATTAATAACCTTGTCACATCACAGAGGTTACAAGTCACAAACTGACACTGCTCCTATTGCCATCACTGTAGGAATGAGAATAAAGGCAAAGACATTAAGAGACCATTTTGATAGTGGTATTCATAGCTATTTATTCATTAAACCAGTAGGAGTTTAAACACAGGAGTTCATTGTTCAGCCCCACGGCCAAATTTCATCTGCTTGAGGTAGCCAGACTTGGCTGAACTGAAGTGCAAACCCCTTGTGGTATGTGATACAGATCCCATCTGTGCTGATGCACAGAGGCGTTTTACAGCTCACAGCTACAATGTCAGTGATCTTCAGCTCAAACTGTAGCAGCACATAGATCCCTGAGGTTGGTTTCCCCCAAGGTCTGAGCTTCATTCCTCAATGTATCAGTCAAGGCAGCAACCTGCACACAGGCTTCCATTACAAAAAAGAAATTGCATGTGAGGCCTTGATATCACTGAGAAGATGGCCTAGTAAATATGATTAGACACCAGCACATCCCAGGCAGCCGAGATCAGCACCTTTCATATAAAAGCTGTCCATGCAGTAGACTGGGACATTAACTTTGAATGTACCTTCGCCAAGTAAAGCTTTACACTAATCAAGGGACTGCAATTGTGTGATCAATTTGAAGATGTAATTATTACAAGGTGCATAAATCAGGTTTTTTAATCCAGCAAGAGCTACGTGAGTAGAGGACAGATAACACATGATATTGAGGTGATTTGCATCTTTATGACTGATCGTTGCCCAGTTAACCTCTAGTATTTGCACTGTTTAAGCTGTATCAGCTTAAAACCAAATATAATTAACATGCTAACCACCATCCTGCTAGGACCTGGTCCCTTGAATTTAGATTTTATTCCCAAACAATATTCACGTCCTGACCAAGGCTGTTGTCATAATCCAATATAATTCTCACCAATTTGTTTGCACAAAGGGAGGATGGAGCTTCTGTGAGTGATGGAGCCTTCATTTCCCACACTCTTTAGGACTTCATGTTGCTCAATGCACAACAACTTTCAACTGCACCCTGTTCCTTTAATCAACAGGAAGCAGGAAAATATAGGTCTGGCATTCCTCCCAGGTTTTAAACAAATACATACCTAGCTACATGGTCTTATGAACATATTCCAACCCTGCGTAATGTTTGCATAACTACATGCATGATAAAGCATTGGGTATTTGAGTTTTGCCACAGTATTTTCAGGACATGAATTGTAACAGCGTGACGGTGGCATGGTGGCCACATCCTGAGCACAGTCTCTGATATCCACAGGGTGACTGGAGCTGGACCTCCTTTTCAGGTTTCACTTTCAATGTCACTGACATAAGTTGGTCTTGAAAGATAAAGTTATTTTTAAAATCAGCAATCTTTAAGTCAAATTTCTTCTGGGTCAGTTCCTGAGAGGCACTTGATCCTTGCTGCTCAACAGGAAGCCTGTTAGCAGTATTGGTGGTTTGATGAAACACAAGCTAAGGTTCCTAAGACAAGGTTGTCTGTATTGGATCACTGGCTCAAAACAGAGTATAATGTAGTTGGCAGGAGGCTCTTTATTCCAGAGAATAAGTGAAAAGTTGTCTTGTATAAATGTGTGTATTTTTGTCTTTGAAGATGGTTGCATTTGGTGATCTGTTTGGTCACAGTGCAATGAATCACCAACACGGACGTTTCATGATGGTTCATGGATCACTGGAGACACAGAAGACTTGTTTGTTTAAGAGCCCAGAAAGAAGTCAGTCTTTTGCAATTTTTTTTTCATTTAATAAATCACATGGAGCTAGAGACTTGTCCCCCACATTGTAAGTGCCATTTAAAAAACCTGGGATTTGCAGGAGAGGATTAATGATTATGTAAGCACTGAATTTCTCAAAGGACAGGATTCTAAATGCCATTGCTTTTGTTAGGTGGCAGAACACAGCCTGCAGAAGTTCTGGATGAAATGGTTTCTCATGAAGTCCAAGAACATGGGAGGGGACCTCCATGGACCAGGAACTGTGGTTGTGATTGTAGATTCTGTAGCTGCACCTAAATACAAATTTCCTGAAGACTATGAGTTTTTTTCTGCATAGCTGGCTGGCTTTTATAAATGGCAAATAATGTTAGACCACAGAAGGCGTTATTATTGTAGAGCCCTCCAACAGTACTGTGGAACACAGAATGAAGGTGGTCTGAAAACACTATTTAAAGATGACTTTACTTTTAAAAAAATTGCTAGTTGTGATCCCAAGAATTCAGGTATCTCAAAATGATGTAAAAACACATTGGTTTTGTAGAAGAATTGATGATGGTAAGTATTTTGTGTGTTTTTCTGACTTCTGTTATAGAATACAGAAAATACTTTTGAAATGGCAAGCAAATAAGAATAGATAAAGAAACCGCGAAGTTATATTTAGTGGACTAAACACGTTGACCTCTACGGAGATGTAGCACATGAAGTTCCTGTTCTCCCTTCTTTCAGCACTTCCAAGTTGACAGTTTCCTTCTGTGAATCAATAAATTCACTTTTAAGGAATTCTTTTTGGTAAACTTGGTGTGGTAAATGGAAGCAGAGCTAGTGCCCAGATAACTTTTGAGTGACTCCAAGAAGGGTGACTCCACAACCTCTGTGAGCAGCCTATGCCAGTGCAGGTCATCCTCACATTGATGGCTGCACTAGGTGATATTTAGAGGTCCCTTCCAACGCAAACCATTCTATGATTTGAAAAGTGTTTCCTGATGTTCAGACAGAGCTTCCCGTGTTTCAGTTTATGCCCACTGTCTTGTCACTTGACAACACTGAAAAGAGATACATCTTCTGTGTATCCTTTGTTCAGATATTTGTACACATTGATGAGAAACCCCTGCTGAGGCCTCTCTTCTCCAGACTGAACAGTCCCAGCTCTCTCAGCCTTTCCTCATACTCTGCAGCCTGGGATACTGTTGGACTCTGGCTACAATGCCCAGCTTGTTGTCCAGGACTCTCTATGAGTCATCCTGTTCTCCCTGCAATCATAGAGTTTACAAGTAAAATTTATTAGGCCAGAAAATTTGTGACTAAATAATAGCATGCTAATTTTTAAGAGACTTAGCTGCTTGAAACTCGGCCAGCTAAAAAAGGTAGATGTGTTAATGCAATCATTTCTATTGAGTTTTCTGAATGGTGATAAGTCAGAGTTGTGCAGTTCAGGTCGTTCTTGTCTTCGTAATAACCAATGTCAGTGGTTCAAATAAAAAGTTACCTACTTAGGGCTGTTTCTTTTAGAGCAGGGCATGGTAGTAAAAGCTATGTCATCTACATTTAAATGGTTTACCTCCTTGATTAATTCACTCTAAAATAAGAACTACCTTTGATTGCATGATCCTTAATATTTACTTTGCATGTGTTATTATGGCGATATTTTCATCTGCACCGTCATTTCTAAGCAGTGCCATACACCTGCTGCCTACGGGAGCTGGAAAATGGCATTAATTCCCTTTTACCACTTGGTGGCGATCTCTTAAAAATTATGGAAGCTTAAAGTATCTTGCTCGTTCTTATAATTTCTGTATAAATAAAGGAAAACTCAGACATAAGAATTTAATACATCAGAATAGCAGTCATAAAGTCTGTCTAAAAGAAAACAATATACTAGAGTCTGCTTTTTAGGCATAAGTCTCAGCAGATCTGTCCATGCTGAAAACAATATCAGTTTGTAATGTCACCTGTGCCAAAGTATTCAGGTACTACAGAGTTTATTATGACTTCTCACAAGAAACAAAAGGCTTTCTACAGATGTAGAAAGAGATGTAACTCACAGCTTTGAGGAAATGTTTTAGGTGTAAATCCTCGGACTGGCATGTATTTCAAAGTGAATTGCAGCTGCTTTTCAGTCACTGTTGAGGGTTTTGTTGTCAGTTTTTTGAGGCTGACACATATACACATAAGCAAGACTTTTCTGTTTGCACTCTGAAGGGACTCTGTCATGTCAGCAAGTCCCAAATATTTACCTATTTATTATAAGAATAAATAAAGATTTAGACTCACTCAACTCTCTAGGAATGTAATGTTAAATTATCTGATCTACATTTGAATTTGTGTTTTCTTTTATAGAGTTTTGCAAATACTACTGAGAGTGAATGGTGACCATTTTCTTACAAAACATTGCTGCTTCCTAAATTCAAAGCTCTTCTGATTTTTACCATACTTCCAGTATATGCAGTGCTGCTGTGCATGTTCTTTAATATCCTTTTCTGCATTTAACAGTAAGAGTGGAGTACCTGCCCAAAATACATTTCATCTCATTCTCTGATTATTTAGGAAGTCACCAGGAAGATCTTACCTTTAATGAAGACCTACCAACTGTGGTTCTGAAATACACCAATTCCTTTATCATGCCCTCAGATATGAAAATGGAGGAGGCAATGTGATCAACAGGACAAAGTAAAATAGAGAAATGTTTTTAAGAAACCTAGCACTTAGCCTTTTCAATATACTGAGGGTATGTATTGTCCACAGACAGTGTTTATAAATTGGTTTATCTCATAGCCTTAAAATGCCACAGTCTGTATAGAGGCATGGCTGTATACTCCAATTGCTTTTAATTAGTTGAAGTTTAGTTGAGCTGTTCAAAGGAGCTATAGGTTAGATACAAAACTAGCAGCTGGTCATGCATCCTCTGACAAATCTCCCAGGTCTGGGAAAATTTACAAAAGTGATACCTCATAGATGGGTGCATTATTTTACTGCATCTATTTGAAAAAGTATTTGTAGTTTAAGGATTATTCTGATTGATGCTGAGATATAATTGAAGAAGTCTTTTATTTATAGCTATAGTTCTGCTGAAGTTTTTAACAAGTGTTTTAAAACGCCAGTGATAACGAGCTGCATAGCACTGCAGTCCTGCAGCAAAAAAATTAGATTTTATATAAGGTGACCACTACCTTTTCCTAACTTAATCAGAAGCCACAAGACATGCCCATTTCCTTTTGACAACAATTAAATGTAGAGATACGGATTTCAGGGAATAAGATAAATAAGTTGAGCCTGGACTCTGCCAACTGCAAACAAAAGCACGAGAGCAAAGGTTGGCACCACACCCAACTACCCTTAGCTTGCTTGTTTTCATTTAGTCAGCTTAGTTACAGCTGAACAGCGTGAGATACACCTTCTTCAGTCACAGGACATGCTGGGGAGATCAACAGGACCAAATGGACAAGAGGCTTTGGATCTTCACAGGTTTTGTCTCTTCCTTGTCCAAATGAGATAAGAAAAGAAGTGTCATAATTTTTCAAGTTCATTAGAAGTGTTCAAAATAGGAAACTATAAAAAAGCAGTATCACAGAAAGCAAGAAAAAGCCCTTAGCATAGCTATGAGATGGGAGGACTGCGGCTCCTTTGCCAAAGAACTGTCTCCAAAATGTTTGTCCCTATGTAACATTATTACAGTAGTCATTCCTGCCATGCATCTCACAGAGTTATGTCTTCATTGCTGTCTTTTGGATTTCTGCAGGAAATTTAACTCTCTGGGTGCTGTGGAAATGCAGAATCACCCTTCTGAGCAACCACTTGGCTTTTGGCCTAGATGTTCTTGCTGTCACTGAGCAAAATGGAAAGGAATTATGACCACAATAAAGCATTCAGCTTACTAATTGCTATTTAATTGCTGCTCAGAATTTCCATTGCATTAGTTAGCAATGACAGTGTTGCATACACACCTGAAAGCAGCAGCTGACTCTTCAGGACGAAGGGAATGGCAGTGTCTGGCTGTGTGAGTTCATGTGCATGTTTGGAGGCACTGGACTTCTTCACTTCTTCACTATCTTCACCAAAGGAATAGCCATGGAGCCTGGGTGCTTCTTTCCTACAGACTTAAAGTCCCCAGAGGATGTACATATCTTCCAATACAAAAGTTCTCTGACAATGGGCTTCCATCTTCCAAATGGAACTCCTGGATTTTTTGTTTCCATCCCCACTCAGAAAGTCTCCTCTCATAATGTTGAGCCTCATCAGAAATGCAGTCTGAAAATGCAGGATGAAAAAAAGAAAATTAAAACAAAAGCAGAAAAGAATCATCTACTTCCCTTCTCTAAAAGGAGGGAAGAACAGCACACAGGGAGAGCTGGGGGAGACAGTAGGACTAGAACCATAGGCAGCCTGCAGTGCAATCCAAACCCAGGACACAATCCATCAGAGGCAGTGGCTTCTCATGAGCAGAGTGTGGTTGTGGTTATAGTGGGCTGAGATGTAGCAGCTAGGCAGCATTTCAAATGCTTTCAGAGCAGCACAAATCTTGAAATGTCCTCAGTTCTGTGCACTTCAGGATGGCAGACCTGCACTTTCCATGCACTGCACTCTATATCTCTGTTTCTGGCACTGACAGGTTAATAGCTAATTCACATTGTGTGAGTCTGACTTTATTGTCCTCTGCAGGCTCTAATAAAAAGAAGGAAAAATGATCCAGAAATCCCATCAATATGGTCCCATCAGCAGGAGTCGAGGTGCCTTCCCTATGTGTGGGATAAATGTGAACATTCCCTTTCCTTCTGCACTTCCCCAACACCATTCTGTGGCACAAAGGGAGAGCCACCAGCACATACGCACTGCAGAGACTTTAGGAAGGGCACTCACTCTGTAAGCACATAACACTGGCAGATGTCCTGGTGAGGTGTGGATGACATTTTGCTTAAGGTAGCATTAAGGAATACATAGATTCAAATCTATTTTCTGTCACAAGCTTCCTGTCTGATTTTGGTCAAATTACTTCATCTGCAAAATAGGGCATAAAATAATTTCTTTCAAAATCTGTTTGGGGTAGAGACTCTCTCTGAAACATAGGTGCATAGTATTGACTACAAAGAAATGTGGATTTTATTGAGAGTCTCTTCACATGCTTGTAACATATAATGAAGTAATAAAATAGTAGTAAGGGGAAATTTTCTTAGTAACAAGATTATCTGGGTTCAGGGATTACCTTGGTTAATGTATTTGACTTCACATAAACCACAAATTAGGAGGTTTTGACAAACATTTTCTTGCTTGAATTAAAGCCTTTTATATATAAATAATTTTATTACTACCTTAAAATTGCAACGATTTTATAAAAAATTACATCTTATTTATAATCTGGGTTTGCTGCCATCCTGTCCCAGATCTTGTTATATCTTTGTCTGGGAGATGAAGGAGGCCAAGATCAAAGTTTTGTCATGCTGTGGCTCCTTTGTTAAGCTAAATAGATTGAACTCTTCTTGTCTCACACTGAGGTCTATTTTCTAGTGCTTTAATCATTCTTGTATGATCTTACATGATCAGCTTTCTCTCTAATCATTCCCAGACAAACAAAGTAGATGTTTCTTTAGAAGTGGCTACACCATTGGAATGACAGAGGCAGTATGCCTTCCCCACTCATTTTCACCATTCTCCTGCTCACACATCAAGGTTTATGGTACATACTTTGGCCACTGGAAGCTTGCAAAGAGGGGTTGCCTTTCATGGTCTGAATACCCCATGGTTTCTGTAGGAATTGGGGTTCTTTTCCATGTATTTTTTGATGTGACCAAAAGACCCAGACTGGTCTTTGTGCATGACACCTCTTTGTTTTTTACCCACTATCTCCAGTCTTTGTTTAAGCTCAAGACTGCAGCAATTGTTAAGACTGGGAATTATTTTTTGCTTCCATGTCACTGATGAAAAATGTTTAATTACATAGGAATAAGAGCCAATTCATGTCAGATTTTTCTGGCAACATGACCATGTTAATTTCCTACCAGCAATGAGATTTTGGACATGTCAAGTATTAACTATTAAAACATTTTAATTTTTGTTGGTATTCTATTGACTATTAATAAAATAGCTAGTGTTTTTTCCATTAATATTTCTGCATATAACAGTTTCTATATCTTACCAGCCTTACTTTATAATCAGGGTATTTAGGGATTTCTTCTCCTTGCAATTTCTCTATTCAGGCTTTAAAACAGAGATCTGAACACTTTTGAAAGGGAAAGGCTAGTCCCATCTCCATCGTCGCATCTCCATTGTCCTGTCAAGGGGCAGGGAGGATGGAGGCATGAGTATACCTCAGAATCAGAGAATTACAGAGCCAATTAGGCTGGAAACGACCAGCTCATAAGTTCAGCTCATGAACCAACATCACCTTGTCAACTAAACCATGGCACTGAGTGCCACATATCCAGTCTTTCCTTAAACACCTGCAGGGACAGTGACCCCACCACCTCCCTGGATAGCCCATTCCAATGTCTAATCACCCTTTCTGTGAAGAATATTTTCCTAATACCCAACCTAAACATCTCCTGGCACAGCTTAAGACTGTGTCCCCTTGTCCTATTGCTGGTTGTCTGGGGGAAGAGACTGATTCCCACCTGACTACAAACTCCTTTCAGGGAGCTCTGGAGGGCGATAAGGTCAGTGAGCCCCAGGACATGACCAAGTCCTGCTATCTGAAGGAAGCTGGACAAACTGCTGATCAGCAACAGTGAGGACAGCAGGGTGCAAGCTCTTCTCGCAGAGGTTGTGCTCCCTAAGGAGCACCTGTCTGCACCTACGTCTTCCTGCTTCAGGGACATGTTCCCTCCTGCTTGGGAGTTTTGGCGCAAGTTTACCCAGACATCTTTTAACCTGCGCTCTACCTCCCACAAAAATCAGAACTCTGTGAAATCTGTTTACAAGGAAGCAGTGAAAGCTTGTCTTCATCTTGCTGTAAGGAGACCCAGCCACATTAGATGAACAGATGAACCTTCTGTGGAACCAAATGCACGGCCAGCAAATGCCAATTCTTGCTCCATACTCTGAAAGTCCTCAGCCAAAGACTTTTGCTGCTATTTAATAATTGGATTTTTATTGCTAATTTCTAACCTAAGTTGGCAGATTTACTGCTCTGAGGCTGTGTTTGCTGCTGACAGATGGGAATGTGAATATTTGCTGTCTCCTTGGATTTGTGCAGCTCCAGGGTGGGCACTGTGTTTCCTGCTGTTTAAATGAAACATCCAGGAACTGCTGCAAGGGACTGACCTGAAACATTCCCTTGTGTTGATTCATGCCTACTTCAGGGTTCTCTAGATGCAGACAAAACTATCTAAACAACATTTTTACTTGGTTAGGAAATGAGTTGCTCCAGCTCAGGCAAGAAAAGGTAAATGTTTGTGGGCACAGTGTGAAATGTACTGGGAGAGTAAAACACATGAAACTCAGAATCTTCCCACACTGGTTTGCTCTGGACCTTGGAAACACCTGCACTCACTGGTTCTTGCTGAGATTTTATCTCCTGCTTCTTCATCAGAGCCAGTTGTTCCTCTTAGCATGTACTTTGCATTTATGGCTTCAGCTTCTCCAAGGCCAGATGGCTGCAGTCCTCAGAGTCATTGTGGAAAGGGCTGAGTTTTGGCATTTACAACCCCTTACAAATCTTACTGCTGAGAATGACCCAACATCATTCCCAATAAGAGGCTTTCCTTTATATTACTCTACCTTCCCATAGTACATGCCAGGTATCATGAAGGTGTTACGGCCTTTGCTGGTGTGAAAAAAATCCTAGGTCCCTACAGGGATTGCAGTTATTCAGCATGTTTCCCAGGACAAAACAAATCTTTTACGCATGATCAGCTTCATATAAATTTCTTTCCTTGGTGGGAATGCTCCTCCTGTGTCCATAAAACAGCCATCAGAGATAGACAGCTACTATTTCTCCCTTTACAACCAACTGCTTGGAAGGCTGGAAGGAATCTGAAGAGATCCCTGCCTCCAGCCTCCTGCCCCAAGGCAGTGTTAGCTGTATTTCTGAGAGGCCCTTATCTTAAAGCTGAGTACAGCAAAGGCAAGCCTTCCAACCTCTGCTTTTTCAAATGTCAAGCCTAAGCTTCCACTTTCAAGTCAAGACCTATTACTTCTTGTATTAGCTACCAAGGACACAGGAAACAGATTATTCTATCTTACAGCAATTTTATAGGTGTTTCAAGATCATTGCGTTTCCTGTTCTTTCTTTTCCTTTCTAGATTAAAACTCTTTAATTTCTCTTGTCTCTCCTCATATATCATGATTTCTAGGCTTCTGCTCATGCATATCAAGTACCTCTCATAAACTCTTTTTACTTACCCTCCCTATTAACGCCTGAAGGATTCAAACTTGGATGAATACTCCAATTGCATTCTCATCGGTGCAGAACTGATTTGAAACATTGTTTCCTTGGCCACCCTACCCTTGATTCAACACCTTCCCTGCAACAGTTTAATAGCATTGTTGGTGGGTAAAAAGCAAGTGTTTAAGGCACCTCAAGTAAGAGCATGGCATTCTTCATCACAGGGGTCAGAATGCACCTTCAGGAAGAAAAGAACTCAGAAGCTTGGACACATGAAACCATCATTACTTTTCTACTTTTTTTTTTTAATTTTTTTTTTTTTTTTTAATTTACATTGTTTTGCTTTCAAAGAGACTTCCGGCTGTTTCTGCAATAAACTGGAGAACAGTACATCAATGCCTTGTCAGTAAAATTATAGGGATCTTATGCTCATTAAGGATATAGACTCTTCAGTAAATTACTGTCATTCTTTATTTCATTGAGCAGCTTCTGTGATGCAGCTCGTCCAGAACTGCAGCAATTCTCTCTGCCCTGGTTGTTCTGCCACCCCAGCCTGTCATTTGCACACAATCTTTGCACTACCTTCCTGGCTTCCTAACAGCCATATTCCCATGGTGCCTAATAACAATTTCCCTCTAAACTGATGAATAACCTCCTCCCTTTCTTCCTTCAGTTCCTTAAAACCAGCAGGCTGCTTCATCTGAGGTCAGCTGAAACCTAGAATAGACGTTTCAAGAACAGCTTGGGGAATACCATGCTTTTTTCCCACTGACAACAGCAGAAGTTGGATGTCTAAAACATATTAACATTTTAAAAAATTAAATAAGAATTCTATAAAGCTCGGTTGTGAAACATTACTTGGTCTCTGGATTATGTGAAAGGTTTTAAGATAAATGGTCCATTGTTTTTAAAAATGGATTTTTAATCCTAAAGGGTGCTGTTTGTAACTCCCTGAAAATACTGGGACTCATTTCTAAACATTTTGTCTACTTGCATGAGTAATTGCATGTTTCATTTTACAGAGAGCATACAGCAGTCACACCATGAAAGGAAAAGGATTTAAAGAGGAATAGTTCCACGCTTTGTTCTGAGAGAGCCTTCTTTCTGTTGCTTTTCTTCATTGAAGTGTTCTTTATTTAAAATAGAAGACATTGAAACATATCTTGGTACTTTGTGGACAATATTCCACAGGAAACACTAAGGCATTTAAACAGATACTTGATCACTAACTAGTGCAAGAAGCAGTGACTCATGGTTTGAGTACTCAACTCAAAAAGTAATTTAAAGTATTTTCAAGGAGGAGCCCAGTTTTTCCCGAGAAAACGGACTGCCAACAGAGAGGCAGAATTTAGCATTTTAGCCAGAGCCACCAGCTCAGAGCATGGCAGTTACAGGATTGTTTTCACCTACCTTTTAATTTCTCTTGGAAATATCCCATCTATTTACCAGGAGGCCACATTTCCCACCCACTTTTCAAAACTTGGCAGATGACAAGTGAAATTACATGGCTCATCAGGACCAGCTTTACCTTCATGCTCTCCTCCAGCTTTCCCTTCTTGCCCTTTTTTTGCATTCACTATTTACATTCACAGGCCATTTCACAGGGGCACCACCACTGAAACTTTGGTCATGGGGCTATTTTTTATTTGGTTTTTTGTTTGTTTGTTTGTTTTTGTTTAATGTGAAACAATTAGATGTCTTCAACCCCAAAGCCTGTTTGCTAAAACATCTGCAGTAACTGATCCTCCAGCTGAACCAAAACATCCATTTCCATAGCAAAGGGACACCAGCTTTGCTCCACCTGAATTGTCAGCTTTCAGCTTCCCCAAAACACTGTACTCTCTCTCCCCTTTCAAAGAGGGAATGTATGCTGATCAGTGAATAATGCCTTTGCTATTGAAAGTATGTGACTTAACCTGGAGGGAATATGCCAGAGAAATGAGTGATTTCTAAGTTAGCACTTAGGATTTCAGAGGGTGGCATTGTTGTGAGTAATGAGCTCATGGGAAATGCAGTTGCAGAAGTGAAGTTTGCCAACAGGAACAGGATTATAGAAAGTGAAGTTCAGTTGAGTTGAACTCAACCACAGCTGCAGGAAGGTGTTGGGTTTTTTGTTTAGTTTGTTTTTGGGTTTTTTTTTGTTTTTTCTTTAAACAAATACTGGACTCTCAGCCACTTCTTTAGTAAGTATTTAATCTTTCCTTAATTCAAAGTGCAACATGTAAAAATAGTGTGAAAATATGGCACAGCAGAGACATGTAAAGCTGTCCTCACAAAAATAACTTTTTTGATGCCTTTTACCAGGGGAAATTTTTAAAAATCATTTAAATTTTCTTCAGGGAAGTCTTCTCATTCTAAAAAATGAGGCTACTCCAGTGTTTGTCTGCTTCATAGCCATTAGCTAACTCATGTTTGTAAAGCACTTTGAATTCCTCATATAATGAATGTTACTAGACAAATGAGAAAGTGTGGTTGATCTCTGTTAAAGATAAATCACTCTTTAGTCTGGATCTTTCCCTAATCACGAAAAAAATTCTTTTATCAGCCCTCTCTAGCACAAGGGTTAGAGCTGTTAATTCATTGAGGTTGGTAATATTTCGTAAACTCTTAGTTCTTTGAAGTCTGATTTATTTTCAGAGATTAATCTAAACCTGTGAACTTTAATGCACCTCAGACCTGCAGTTTAGGCATATCCTAATTTTTAAGATCCTATACAAGAATTTGTTAAACCAGACCAGTTGGTAGCAAGACCCTAATCTCAAAGCAACTATTTGACTATAACAGAGAAATAACCTTTTAAACTCCTCTAAGTCGTGGCGCCAAGACTCTGCCATGACCTGTGTTATGAAAATAACATAATCTGTGGCAATATAACAGTACTGAGTTAGTATCAATAGTCTGACAGAGCATAGATAACGAGCACATCATGCTGTTTTAAAACAGCTCTCTGCCATATATTTACAAGGGAATGATAGATGGCTTGTATACTTTTTATGGGACTCACAAGATAGCATGTATCTTCCAGCACTATCTGATGTACAAACTTAATTTCAGTATTTGCCTCTCAAACAGACAGATTTATGACTCCCAAGTGCAGCCACACTGGATCTGAGCAAAGGTCTGTCCAGGCTGATAGCTGGGCTCTGTGGCAGCCAGTAGCAAATGTTTGGGACGAGAGTGTAAGTATAAAGCAAGTGCACAACTCTACTTCCTCTGGTATATCCTGACAGATCCTACCAGACTAGCTAGGGCCTATCCGAGAGAGGGATTTAATCCCTATCTTTGTATTTAATAGTTCTGATGGCTTTTTTTTTTCATGTGCAAATTTATTCATAACACTTTCCTCAACTTATACTTTTTGTCTCCACAACACCCTATGGCAAGGCGTTGCACATCTTAATCCACTGGCTATGAAAAATAATTCCCAACTGCTTTAAACCAGCTTTCTCAAGCTTTTGCACAGACAGAAAATAATGGTGTTCTCCTCACCTTTCTTTGCTGTTTTTGATTTTGTATAGGTGTGTAATGTCTGTTATGTTACTATTTTTGGCCAAGCAAACGTGCCTAATTTCATCTTGAACAAAAACCTTTCCAAAACTATGAGAGCCTCTTCACCTTTCTATACACCTTTACTAGTCCTACCTTCATTTCATTGAAATAAGGATCAGAACTGCCTTTGACAGTCACACTGTGGCCACATCATGAACTTGCAGTTTTCATGTTTGCTCTCTGTTCCTTTGCTGATAAATCTTAACACTTGATTTACCTTTCTGGACTGTCACAGGGTACTGAAATGGCATTCTTGCTGAAAAAGCCAACACAACAGTTTCAAGCTCTCTTTACTGCACAGTAATAATTTCTGGAGTTTACCATTACAAGGGTTATTTTCCTTGGACCCATTACTGTACTGACTTTGGCTTTCATCTGTCATTCTGTTTATCAACTCTTCAGATTGTAGTTTAAACTCTGACTTTTCTGAATAATCAATAGTCTTGTCACCTCGCCCTCTACTACCTTTTCACCGAGAGCTGCTTCCAGCACTTGACTGTTTATTACCCTTTAAAAGTTTTGACGTCTAAAATATTATTGATTCATGAGAGGACTATTCCTCTTTCAATTAAATAATTTATTGCCCAAGTAACAAGGGAATCATTCCACTCAGTTTTGATTGCTGTGGAAGACAACTTCTCAAATCCACGCCCTTTTTATATTTACAGCTTCAGTCTTCACACACAAGAATTGAAAGAAATGTCTTTCTTTATATATAACAGCTCTGGATGCTGCAGTCGAATACGTATAATTTTAAAATACATACAGTGATTGCTGCACTCTGAAGTTAAAACATTGCTTTAGCCATATAGTCCTATGGTCCAGTAAAGCTCTCCATGTATCTACCAGTAATTATTTGTTTTCCAAAGCAGCAGGAAATGAAGATGTCTCTGCATATAAATTTTGGACAATAAAAGCAGAAAGAACTCATAATAGTTCTCTTGTCTCTGAGGCCAGCAGGGATTGTTGGTATACTCCTCCGAGTATCAGATATCAACAGTATAATAGGAAAGCTTTTCTGTCCTTAGCAGCTTTTCTCAATCGGGAAATTAAATGTCCTTTCATCCACTAGCCATAGAACAGGATTAGCTTTTGTACATTACTACTTAAAATGCCAATAAAGGATTTGTTAATAGGCATTGTGTCGTGCTCATAATGCAAATAACAACAAAAGACAGAATGAGCGTCAACCCTGCTCCCAGTTTCTTAGTGGGTGCTTTTCTTACCATACCAAAGCAGACTGCTTGTCCATCAAAGAGCACACAACATGCATAAATATTTATGTCCAAACCAGTTTCATAATGAATGTCACTTCTGAAGACAGTATACTGTCACACCTTGTTCCTTTCTGGCAGGTTTCCCTGCTGTGTCTGTGACCAACACAGAGCACATGATGTCCTGCCCCTCAGCTGCTGGTCTTCCTGCTCCTTCAACTTTCCAGTTCCGGCACATTTCACAGTTCAAACCAATAGCATTTGTAGCACACATGGCAAAATCACAAAGAATAAACTGTATTCCCCATGCTCTGGTTGGTGGAGAGACAGACTTTGCCCTACAGATTTCTGGCTCCCCCTTCCAGGTGCCTGCTTGGACATTTTCAGGAGCATACTGTCAATGGGTTATGGGTCTTGTGCCATCCCTTCTGTGGAGCTGGAAGTGTGCATGAACACAGGATGAGAAACATCCCTTGATCAGCTTTTCTAAGCCAGTAAAAAGCAGAGCTACTCAGCACATGCAGATGGAAAATGAAAAAGCCTTAAATAGAGAATACAGAGTCAAGGGCCTTTCATCTATGCCATAGCAGCTACAGACAGCTGAGCAGAGACAGCAACAACTCCACCTTGTGAATGGAGCTACTAGGGAAGTTGACAGAGATTAAAAACTATATTGGTGCCCACTGAGATTGCTCCAGGCCCAAGACAAAACCATATCAATACAATGGACTGGTGAGATGCCTCTGTGCTATTTTTTAAAGCTCTCCACCACTTCTGGCAAGAGTGAACCATTCATCCTTTGTAATGCCTTAAGCACCCAGACATACTTTTACACAAGTATTAAGAACATCAGATTAAGTCTTCCTCCCCAAGGAATCTAATAAAATTATAGGTCTGAGTTACTTCTGATTTAGTTATATGAAGTACTCTTAAATTTAAGACAAATTAAGCTAATCTTACAGTGTGTTATTAGTTGTGGACAGCAGACAGCTGTTTAAAATCTGTGAAAGTTGTGTCCTTTGCTGAGCCATCACTGTCAAGAGGAATGCCCTCAAACATGAAAACTAACATTTATGCCATCATTGCTAATGTATAAAGCTTTAGGATATTTATGTTTATCATAATTAAAAACCTGATTAAAACCTCTTGGAATCTCCTGGTTGTGTTTTCCCTTGACATACCGGTCTGCAGTTTCAGCATGGCTCTCAAGACTTCAGAGAGCAGAGTGAGTGTGAAGACTGATGCATCAAAGAGCAAAGCTTTAATTGTTATGGAAAGATTAAATCCTCCAAACAGGATCACTCCTGACAGAAAATCAGAATCAATAGCAGCAGCTATTTTCAATGCCCAACAAATAAAGCTTGTAAACTGCACGTTTTCAAACTCACAGGAAGATGAGAAAAAAATTTTGTCAGTGGCAGGTTGTGTCTGGGATTCACAATTCCTACAGGTTAAAATCTCAGTAGTTACTAAAAGTCAGCTGTCTGGTTTCCTTGCTTCAACTTGGTGAAATGATTTACAATAGCTCCTACTCCAGAGGTACTTTGAGTTCCTTAAAAAAAACCTTTGGATTTTTTTGTTTGTTTGTTTTGTTTGTAAACAGATTGTGAAATACTTATGACAAAAGAAGCATTTTTAGTGCCCCCTTGGGCTTACTACAGTGGTGTAAAAAGCCATTCTCTGTGAGACTGAGGCTGTTGCTGAGGAATCCTACACAATCACAGAATATTCTCAGTTGGAAGGGATCCATAAGGATCAAGTCCAGCTCCTAAGTGCATGGCCCATAGGGGGTTAAATTCACAACTTTGGCATTATTGTCACCGTGCCCTAACAACTAAGACCTAGAAACATAAACTATGAACATAAACTAAAAGAAGCAACTATGTGCCAGGTCAGGAAATGATCAGTGTTAAACAATTTTATGTACACATGAAAGGGTCAGCTTCACGTGGCTGGAATTGTACAGGTAAAATTCTCACTCTTCTTGCAGATTAAACTTTTACCAGGGTGTACTCCAGATCATCTTAAGGTTACAACACAACTTATTTAAAAAATATTTCCCTCGGTATTTAAGTTTAAAATCTGTGGTCATCAGAAAGAGTAGGTGAGTGTAAAAGCTACCTTCTACTGTAAAGCAAATGTTGGAGATGACACATCTGTGTGTCTCCACTGGGAAGGAGATGAAACCTCCCAAAGGATGTGGGTGAAAAGCCTTTCACATCAGCCCCTCCCTATAGCAGGAAGGACATTTTCTTTTACTGTGTAATTCTGAATATTTTATTGTTTGAACATTGGACAGTTTAATTGCCATAAACACCTGCATGCCATTTCACCCTGCACATGCCTGGAGCTGTCTTTCGTGTTTACTGTTGGTTTGTTTTGAGTTTTTTTTAAATGTCGAACATGACAAAGCATTTTAAAGATACTTCATGTTCTAGCGCAGGCACAGGAGCTCCTGCCAAGTACTCATTCACCCCTAGGAGCAGAAAGCCATCCCTTCTGTTCATGCAGCTCCCATGCAGAGGAATTCAAAAGCATTTAGGAAATACTATCTGCCTGTGAACAAGTACATGATGTGAAAAAGTACAGGCACAATTAGATAAAATATGGCAAAGTTATAGCACATTGTAGCAGTTGCAAAAGGTACCTGTTAGGTTTGAACCAGAGAGAAACCAGCACTGACAAATGCACCTTTACTGTAGTCTTTCATAAAGGGTCATTGCTCTGGTGCAAATTACTTCTGGTTTGATAGCACAGCCATGTTCCCTAAGGAATTTCAGTTTTGGACTCCACTCCAAACTCAAAGCTTAGGTGCTGGGTTCAGGTGAAAGTTCTAAGGACAGTCATGAGTACTTTGTGTCCTACCTTTCTGCTGGATCATGCTTTCACCAAGGCCACCTCCAGAGCCTAGGACTGCTTCTTGAGCCCACTATTTTATCCACAAAGACACAGAGCTTATTTTCATTATTTCTTTAACAAGATACAGGTTTTTACCAGGTCAGACTAAACATCCATCTAATCCAGTACCTCCTGACAGTCATTGATAGCAAATATTCCCTTCTCATGTAAAGAGGATGAACATGGGAGAGCCTTTCTGCTATGCCCTCCCACTTCTGACAAGACATCAACACTGACTGTTTGAGAAATTCCCGTTGGGGGGTTATAACCCTGTCTTTGTACTGGAATTTGCCTAATAGTTTTTGAGCCCCATCAACAGCACTGAGATACCTAACCTGACATTTAAAGCACTTACAAGGAAGGTGGCTCCCTCAGTTATGTTTCCCTCATGTCTAAGAGGACTCAGACCTACCTCTGTCACAAGAGATACCTGGGGCCTTAAATCTTCCCAGTCTATTGGATGGGCAGGTTTCTCTAACTACCTGATATCACAAGGCATCTTCATCTTCAGGCATATTGTTGATAGCCTCTGGGCAGGTTCAGGGTGAAGATTAACAGCACAGGCTAACAGACCAGCTGTAAGGAAGACTGATTAAAATGGCACACAGGTGATACATTGCCATAAGCATAAAAAGAGGACTGCCGACATGCTTGTCTTAAAAACCAATTACATGAATGAAAAGTCTCCACACTCTCTACATGTTGGGATTTCATCCATTGGAAAGGATGAAGAGCCTCAGGTTTAAAGTCCTTCAGAGTGCACACCACTTCCTACTGGAGTGTAAGGGTACCTAGATCCCTCCCCCATAGTCAGATGCATCTTCAGATAAGATTCTGCCACTCATATTCACAAGAATTTAATGGTTGTGTTCATCAACAGATAGAGGCCTTAGACAAGGGATTCCCTCCCCATAAATTTAGCTCTGTTTAACTTTTCTCCAAGTTCTCTCCTTAGTCAAGCCTTCAGTGAACCCTTCTCAAATCTGTCAAATATTTCCAAATGATATTGCCATGCTACTTAAAGGCAGATGAAAACAGGTGGTAAAGCTGTCACAGCAATAGGCAGCAGAAACACAGCTCCCATAAGTAGCTTTGATTTGGCAAAGAAGATGAAGAGGTGCTTCTCCAGGATCCCTGTGGCACTAACACTGCTGGTAGTAGCTTTTACTTCCCATTTTGTTGGTTGAGCAGGTTCTCTTTCCTCTCAAGGGACTGCCAAGGTGCTGTAGGAGAGATGTGGCAGACTCAACCTCCTCAGGCCCAATGCCACTGATGAGTCACATGGGGTGTGCAGGGATGCCCCGATTCCCAAACAAGATAGGAAGGACAAAGTTTTCAAAATGTTTCCTGCCTGCTGATTTGCACAGATCCATGTCTAAAAGCAAATCCTTCACACACTCTGGCATTTGGCATCTTATGTGCAGACACCAAAGGCTGGGTGTATATACTGAAAATATCCCACTTGCTAGTGCTCACTGGGCATTCACATGCAGAAGTTGCCAATCTCATGAAGCCAAATTTGTGCTGCCATTTTTGCCTCTTCCCTAATAGTAGTGGGAATACTTTCCGGTATCACTTGTAGAAACTGTCACAGAGCACACAAATACCATAAAGGACCAGCAAAGCCTTGGCAACTGACCTTTCCCCAGCCTTGGGAACAAGCCCTGAAAACCTTTACCATGATGGTTCAAACCCAAAAACAACTTAAAATTGTGCTGCTGGTTTCTACTCTGGATTAAAGGGTTTCGAAAGGTGTCTTATGACTGCTGCTTGACATGGGCATTTGTTAAAGCAAATATTTTTAAAAAGAGCTTGAATAGCTCTTAATTAAATGGGTTAGTATTGTGCTGTGTGAGGGTGTGCCCCATCCTGGCTGGCAAAGCAAAACAGGTAAAAGTCAAAGCAGTAACTAACACCGAAACACAGGGAGGGATGGGGGGGCTCCGCACACCTCAGGACTTAAAACCCTCTTCAACCTTTGGTCTTGTTCTCAATGCAAACAAAAGCACGAGAGAAGGTTTCATTGGGCTTTATAAAGAAGCTGTTTAGCAGTAAAAGCTGATCTACAGGCAGTGGACAAAAGAACAATAACCCTGCCGAAATGCTACACGGGGCTGAGGTTCTGTAAGGAATAATTTCAAGTCGACTGGAAAAGATCAAATAGCAGCTGGAAAGCAAGAATATACCAGGGAGGAGGGGAGAAAGCAGCCACACTGCTTCAGCACATGCAGCTGAAAATACAGAATAAAAAATACATGTGTTATTAGGCAGCTCTTTTGCATTGTTAACTCCATTTGCATTGGAAAATAAACCAGAAATTTTCCTTTTTTACCTTCTTGTCTTTAGTACAATGTTGACAATTTTGTATAACTACACTCCCTTTTTTATGATGTTTTACTGAAGCTTAGAGCCACAAGGGTCCTGAGACACCATTGAAGTAAATGGAATCAGACACCTCAATGCTTTTGTCAGTGTGACCCTTTGACCACACTGGAGATCTGCAGCTGCACGAGGGGAGACACATTCCCATACTAGTTCACATACACATCTTAGGATATAGCTAAAGTGTTTTTCCCAAATGTCCAAGCGGGATGCCAATGCCACAGATGCAATTCCACTTCTGCCTGTCTCTGGTTCTAGCTGAAGTCTCAGCTATGTCCTGGAAGTGGCTATGATGTGTTAAGTTTAAATCATGTTAAAACTCCCACATACCCAAAGGTTCCTCTAAGAGATCTAAAACTTCAGAAAGCCCATTTGACACTCTTGCCTCCACTTTTCACACCTTGGTTTTCTTAGGTACTTTTGGCATAGTCTGATCTGTTCTCAGACCTAGATGCATAATTTTGTTCATATACTTAGAAGTTTTACTTTAGCCCTATTTGCTGCATTTCCTTTCTTGAAAATAGGGATGATGCATGCCTTTTTTCAGGAAGATTAAAGGATCAGTCTTCAGGTGAGCTCACTTCTCCAGAGTGCTCCACATCTGCAAGATTATGAATTTGAGTTTAGGTTTATGCATAAGTCATAGGCTTATCTTCTAATTTTGTGGAAACCTTTTGCAGGTGACAAGCTCAGCCAAATTATTGTTTTAGCAGAAAAAAAGTGAAAAAGCAATCAATAAAACTAGAGAGGTAATACATAGTGTGTAAGAATACTCATTAAAAAGGTATCTGTATGGTAAACTATTACAGCAGAAAAATAAAAATGTATGGGTTAAGAAAAAATAGCTGTCATCAACAAAAACAGATAATATTTTAAGTGCTTCAACAGGTCATTTAAAACTTCAGCTTCTAAAGCTTATGTAGTTTCAGTCATGCTCAGCAATGTCTGCTATTCTAATATGATTCTTCACTTTCTCACTCTTTGCCATTTCAGAGGCAATTCAGCAGATGTTAATTAACACCTGTGATAGCTAATATATTACCTAGAGGCATTTTCCTATCTACTGTTAGTCAGTGGAGAATTGAGCCAGGAACAAACCATAACTTGCCAGCCTTGCAGGAAGAATTAAACTACCTCTAAATTCTCAGCGCAGTATCTAGCCACGGGCTTGTCTCTTCCTTAAATATATGCCAGTGTAAAATGCGTCCTTGTATATTCTGTACATCTGCCTATTTCATAAATTCTACTTCTCTAGCTGTTTTAGGGTCTAGCAAGGGGATTGTTATAGCACTGGTATAACAAGAAAAGAACACAACAATAGAGAAGTCAGAAAGTGTGTTTTTTTCTCCTCCTCCTCCTCTTTTTGCAGAGGTCTGAGCTACAGAATTTCTAGGAAGTACTGTTGGCAGAATTTCTCTTTGAAGTTTACACCATGCTCCTATCCTGAACCCAATGATGTTAAACAGGACAGGTGAACCAATTCTGTTCTTTGGAAGCTTGTCACTGAAAGCACATGCCAAGATAAACACAACCAAGAATGCACAGACTATGAGGCTCCTTCTGTTTCCCAGGTAGTCATAGCTCCGGAATCAAGACTAAGGCTCAGTTCTGCTCCTGTTCATAAAATTCAGTGGGAAAGAGACCAGAAAAAGATCTATTTTAACTTTTCCTTTTCCCTTGGCCACTGAAGTGCTGCCCACTCTCCTGTCACTAAGAAGCTCTTGAGAGATCAGCGGATGGTTTATCTGCTCAAACATTTACAGACTGAGGATAAAACAAAGACCCGGAAAACAAAATGAACTTAAGTCAGCAGTGGGAAAAAAAGGTGAGTCACCAAAGTTCAAGTGCACACTACCTCTAATTTTTCACTTCAACAGGCATACAAAGACATGGTTCCTATTTTCAGTAATGTGGAGAGTAATGCTCTTTACCTCCTTATGTAAAAGGAACTACCACAATGAACATAACTTTGGATGGAGGGAAAGACCTGAGACACTGCAAACAGGCAGCAGGAGATTCACAGCATGCATAGGCTTGTGTCTGAGAATCAAGCTTATTTCCCTCATCCCAAAACATCTGATAGTCTGGTAACTAATACTTTGAAAAGAACCATTTTATTTCATTTTATTTGCAAGAAACGGGATGTTTAGATCTGATGAGGATTAATCACCAGGGTAGATTTATTGTTAAAATCTTGCCTTACAGCTATCATGGAAAGCCACTTGCTATGCCCAAAACACATATTATCTGATGTTACATTGCTTTATCTAGATAAAATGGGCAGTAGATCAAATTCATAAGCTGCAGCTGCTAATCAATATGCTTTAGTTGAAAACTACACTCAAATACTCTTTCTTAGAGCTACTTGTGAATTTCAGATGTGTCATTAAGGATAAACTACTTCACTGTTTCTGGTGTCCATAAAATTGAGCAACCTTCTCTCTTTTGTTGTATTCTGAAATGAAAAATCAGAGCCAGCAGATTGGCCATCTTATTTACAGTAAATTAGAGATGAAGGGGAAAGGTTTGCTTTTAAAAATGGTGTAATTATATGGTCTCAAATATTATTCTATAACCAACTCTCTCTTGCCCCAACTTTTAAAAGGCATCTTAGAAAACACCAGGTTTGGGTTTCTTTATTTTGTCCTACCAGACAGAATCCCAAGAGGAGCAAAATGAGCTTCCAGTTTGTGCCTGTATTTGAAACAGCTTGTCTTCTGATATCAGCTGTTTAAATGAACCAAATTAAACATGGACTTAAAGGTCAAGCATCCAGCTGCGCTGGCCAGGCCAAGGCCAGGAGTTCTGTCCTTCAGATTTTAGCCTTCATATGAGGTCATCTTGCTCAGGGACAAGACACTTGATATTTTAAATATAAAATTATCACTGGTGCCATTAAAGTGAAGAGAGAACTAAAAAAAACAACAAAGCAAAAAATAATCACCATAAAACCCCCCAAAACCAACAAAGCAAAAAAAAAACCAACCCAACAACAACAAAAAAAAAAACCAAAACAAAACAACAAAACAAACAAAACAAAAAACACCAAAAAAAAACCCAAATAAAAAACCCTCCAAAATCAAAACTAAACCAAATGAAAATAACCTACAACCCCTCCCTACTCCCCTAAAAAAACCCCAATCCTCCAAAGAGTGAAGGCTCCTCTCTTCCTCCAAACAGTAAGGCCCCCTCTCCATGCTTCCAGTTCAGTTTAAGTGGCATAACTGACATAACATCTGAGGTTAGAAGTCTGGAGGCTTTCAAGGCATTTATTCCAGCGTTTCCAATTTAGGATCATTTTCTGCAGGTGCTCCCTATAATCTTTGTTGAGGTCCAGACTGACCAGCCTACAATAGCAGGGAATGATTCACCAGGCAACCACTCAGAGATTTATTTTTAGTTTTGGCAAGAGTAGGAATAAGCAAGCATATACTTTGCAAGTTTATTTGAAAAGTTCATTCTATTTGCTAAATATTTATTTTTTGCCTCAAACCAGCAATCTGTAGTATTTGGAATAATATTAAGAAAATTGCACTACAACTGACATAGCTGAGGTTCACCTCATCTACTTATTTCCACTTATTTTGTCAATATCGTTGTTTACCTTTAAAAATATGTAAGTACTTTCTCAATCACTCTATTTCCTCAACTTATTTTCTGATCCATAATCATTATAAAGATGAGAAAAATACCCATACTAAGAGTGCAAACTGCCTTTTAATAATCAAATGCCCTGAAGTGCACTATTTTTATAACAGAGCAATTGTTGTCCAATACATAAGAAATGATTTCTACTTCAAGGGTTACAAACAGTAATTCAGGTGCTCCATAAAATGCCAGGGTTTTGTTTTTTGTTTTTTTTTTTTTTTCTGTATCAGCTTAATTAATTTACATGTGTACAGATTACTTAAGCTTTATTTGGTGCTCTGAGAAACAAGAGGCCTTCTTCCTCCTCCTGGTATGTGGGTGAGCACTAAGCTGCAGGTATTGCTGTGCACAGAGGGCAGGGAAAGTGAGACGAGGCAGCCAGCCCATTTTCTCATGGATCTAGTTTTTCAGGGGCTGCTATCATATTCATTGAAGCAAGGATTTGACTGAGCAGGAAGATAGAATTACGTCTCCTTCCCACAGCTCAAGGTCAGGATGAAGATGGAGGAACACTGTGAGGTATTTTACATGCGTTCATTGACTTCATATTCTGACTAAATTTCCAAGAGGAAAGTATCATGTGCAAGGATTAAGACATGGCTAACATTTAGTCACATATTAGCCAGTAGCGATATTGACGATTAGTAGCAGCCATCTGAACAGCACACCAGACTTCTCAAATAAAACCCAAATTGGATATTTTCTTGCGCCTAAGTAAAGATTTGTAACTAACAAACCTGAGGCATTTCCAAAGAGCAAAGAGAGGTTCACTGTGGAACAAGGCAGCTCTGAGGTACAGAAGAGAGGAGGAAACTGTATTTTCACAACAGTTAAAGGATTAAAAATGCAGAAAAGCATCTATATGAGATATATAAAACAGTAGTCTGCATTTATTCTCCAACATCTGGCTAGTTCTGAGGATCTGACCCTCAAAGAACTCACACCGAACCAGACCCAGGAGTTAAGAAATGCATCAGTGCAATTCCTGCTTACTTGTTCTTCCATTTTGGGCACATACACATACAGAAATGTTTCTTTGGACCTTAGAATACATAAACACAGGCAGACTATTTCTGTCCTGTAATAAACATGAACAGTTTGCCCTCCAAAGGTAGTATGACAATCCTGGCAGCAAAGCCATCCCCTTCTGCCTCTTTCTCTCGCACTTCCATCCTGGGTTATCTGTAGCTGGAATACAGTTCTTCTTCATCCATGTCTCTGTTTCCAGCTTTTAAACTTTCCCCCTTCTCTCTCAACCCCTTTTCCCAACATTAGGTTTGCTCTGATGGCTTCTTCTCAATAGAATGATTTCAGATGTCCCTTGACTGAAGAGGCCTCCCACAAGAAAAGCACCTCTGTGGAGAAAGTCAAAGAGCTCCCCTCAGCCCACCCCAAATCTTTGCTTGGTCAGCATGGAGTCAGCAAGGCAGTCCAAATCCAATACCTTGTAGTTTTACTAAATGAAATTTAAAAAACATGTATCTACCCACCGTGGTACACAAAAAAAAAAAAAAAAAAAAAAAAAAGGCAGCTTTCATGGAAGTCTATTTGATTCTACAGTTCCTTTGTCCTTGGGTTCCAGAGTCTGAAGGAGTGAATGACCAGTGAGCACCTCAGCAGCTACGTTGTCTGAGTTTATTGCAAGGAGCTTTCAAGGTTCATTACATATCATTATGCACATTGAACCATGGGGCACTGGCCCAGCATCTAGTGCAGCATTTCAGTGATTGTCAGTGGCTGGTTTAATTCATATTTTCAACTGGAACTCAGTTTTTATTTTGTTTCCAGTCACTTTTTATTTTTAATTGACCTCAAATGATTAGTTACAACCAAACAAAATCATAACTGCATAATAGTTGACTGTTAGGAAATAATTTTCTGTGCCTGCCACTATGCAATATCTCATATTCAGAAAAAGTCTAAAACCATTTTAACCATATAAAGTATATTTCAAATGCATTTAAAATAAATAAGTCAGTTGTTGCTACATCACCTACTATCAAGAAATGTGTAATTGCCAAGTATTTTTAGCTGATTTTGCTCTGTAAGGCACACCACCAGTACAAATCTGGTTTATTTGTCAAAAAATCCAAGAGCTCTTAGAGGGAGCAGATAACTACTTGAGTGAAAGCACATTATCTCACCATCAGAAATCCTGGGACATTTAACCTTGCCTCAAAAGCCTCAGACATGGTAAACAGTATAAACACTTCCAGTGGTGCCCAAGCCTATTTCCACATTAGAAGGGCAACCCTGCTTATGTTCTCCAGGGCTGGTCTCGTCTCCCAGAAGAATGTTTACATCTTATCACACAATTTCTTCATTGGAGCTTCATTATGCCAGTTATCACCGATTATGCAAAAATCATGTATCTCCTGGGTAAACAGCGTGAATTGCTAGACAACGTGGGCCTCCCTCTGTAACAGAACTATCTCTGCTACAGGACCAGTCTCTGAAACACCCACTTACACAGCAAGAAGAGGGAGAACACCAGCATGGTCCTGCCTTTTCCATATGGAAATGTGATGGGGACATGGGTGAAGGCAAGAGCCTGCACCTCACAATACCTCTCTTTTGCCCCGGTGGGGGATGGAGGAGGTGTTCATGGCTAAGATCAGGACAGGCGCACTTTCGGCACCGCCGGAGGTCCTCAGCCCTGAAATGAGATAAGAGCACTTTGTTCCCCCCTTTCTTCGATAAGAGCTCGGGAGATGAAAGCAGCAAAGCGCCTCCTCGGCTTGAGAGCCAGAAGGAGCTGGGTCCCAGGCCTCAGAGTCAGCACGTTGGCTCCTGGCAAGGGCTGCGGGGACATTCAGAGACCCCACCGTCGGCCTGGGGATAGCACCTTTGAGTCCGCTCACCACAGTACAGGGAGTGGGGTGTTTATTTGTGGGTTTTTTTAAAAGACAATCACATCGTCCCGCCATCGGGGCGTTTGGTATTGGCGGTGTCGATGTAACACAACGCGCGATTCCCTGGCCCGGGAGCGGTGCCGGGCTCCCGCAGTATCCGCTCAGCGTTTGGGAGGCCGCTGCCCACACGTCACCCGTGGGTCCGAGCCCAGCTGTGGGGCAGTCCCTGCCTCCGGCTGCCTGTCCCGCCAGTCTCCGGCCACCCGTCCGGTGGCAGCTCCTCGGGAAGGTCCTGCGGGGCTACTCGGCCCCCTGGTCGGCATGGCCCGGGGCGCCGCCGCCGTCGAAGACCTCGGGGCTGTCGGCCAGCAGCGAGGTGCGCACCTTCCGCCGCTCCTTGAAGCGGCCCGAGTGGGACACCCGGAGGCTCCGCCGGTTCCCGGCTGCGGTTCCCGCGGCGTCGCCGCTGCCGTAGGGAAGGGACTGCTCCTCCCGGCCGTCGGGGCTGGGGGTGTCGGCGGGGGTCTCGCTGGCGACGGGGTGCGGAGCGGCTGCCGACGCTTCCTTGTGCTTCTTCTTGCTGGTCAGCGATTTCCACCAGGGCCCCGCCGAGCCCTTCACGCCGGCCCGGGGAGCGGCGGTGGCCGCGGCGCTGTCCGCCATCTCGGGCTCCTGCGGGGCGAGAGAGGGGAGGGCGGGTTGGCAGCCGGGCACGCCGCCTCCCTCCCCGCTCGCTGCGCCGGGACCCCCTTCCCCAGCGCCGGGGGCCGGGCAGCGCTGCGGGGCGGTGTGAGCCCGGAGCGGCCCCGGGGAGGGACGGCTCCTGCCACGGCACCGGGCGGGCGGGGGGAGCGCCCTGCGCCCCGTCCAGCGGCTCGGGAGCGCCGCCCGCTCCGTGCGCGGCTCGCACAGTCCCAGGTAAGTGACGCCTCGGGGCCGGGCCGCGGGACCCGCTCCCGGCACTCGCGCCCCCCACACCCAGAGGCAGACCCGAGGGCCGGTACCTTGGGGCTGCTGCCTCCCCCCGGGACGAGCCCGGCACCCGGCGCGTCCTGGCGCTCCTGCGATGAGGCTCCTTTCTCTCCCCTACCTCCCTCCTTCCCTCTCCTCCCCGCCCCGCCGGCTCCCTGCGCAACAGGTCCGGGAGGGGACACTGACCTGCGGCGCTGCGGGAGCCTCTCCTGCCCCAGGGGAAGCGCGGCCGCCGCACGGCCCTGCGGGCCCCGGCGCGGCGGGGAAGAGGCAGCGGCCGGCGGGGAGGGCGGCAGGGCCGCTGTGCGGGGCGGGGAAGGAGCGCAGCGGCGGCAGGTGCCGGCCGGCCCCGGGGCGCGCCCCCGTGGGCGGAGCGGCGGCCCGGCCAGCCCCACCCCGGGCCGGGCGGCTCCCGCTCACCTGCCCGGCTCCTGCGCGGGACTCAGGGAGGGGGGTTGTGTCCCCTGCAGGGACAGCCGGCGGTGCAGAGACAGGGGGGAGAAGAAGAGGAGCAGGGAGCCACCAGGTGAGGCAGCGCCGTGAAATCCGGGGCTGCCGAGATGGATGCGGTGTTGCCGGCGTGCGTGGCTGAAACAAAATATCACTGCTTTTTGTTTGTGCACGTGATGGAGGTGCGTGGGTGGATATTTTATAGCCTTGAAGAAAATAGAAATTGTGGTTAACTGGCCTTCTTTAAAAAACGAGTGGCTCTGTAGGTCACACGGTGTAGTCGGATACTGTATTCAAATTGGCTTAGTATTGGCGCTTGGACTTTCTGTGTGGTGATGGATATATGGCCATACAAACGACTTCGCGTTTTTTTATTCACCAACAAAGGAGAAAAAAGATTCGCTTGTGCCACACCATATGTTAAAAGTGATGATTTGTTCTTTGGAGAACTATGCCATGCAATACACATTTGATTCCTAATGCCCTTCCCATCAACTACACCGTCAGCCACCCCAGGGTGCCTATGATGGTGCTGAAGAGTGTGTGAAAGCATCATATTTCAGCCTCATCTTCTTTTGCAGATCAACTTCTGCTATTTGCAGCTTCCCTGAATAGCCCATAAGGGTAAGAGGTATGGAAATTGGTGAATGCAGGTTAGTGAGGGAGAGGAGCCTGCGGCATGCACTATACACGTTACTCTGTGTACATGCCCTCTTCAAAGCTAAAGGCTTTTGGATAGGGAAGCATACACACTTGAAAGTACTCCAAACTGTCTATCATACTAATTAAAATCAACAGAAAAAAAAATCTATGGAATAAAACACTAACTTCCAGTGATAAAAGATGGCCTTTACATTCCCTCCTAACAGGTAAGCAACTAACATTTTCCAAGACAAAAAGCACCAGGGCATCAGGCTCTCCTTGGGCCAAGGGCAGTAGCAGACCACAGGGTCAAGTTTCTCCTTGTGACTATGACCTACTGCTTTGCTACTCACTTCTATCTGTAGAGAAAGAGAACACCACCATCTCTCCCCATCTTGTGTCCCAGGGAACTGCCTGGGACAAAAGGGATTTATGTGGAAATAAAGGTAGTTATTTTTAAATGCTCTTTTCCCAAAAAAAACCATTATTGGTCATCTTTTATAATATTCACTCTGCAAATAGGCTCATACAAAACATTTAGTATTTATTTTATTTTGATTACCATATACCTGGCCTCTTATCTCACAAAATGCCAAACTTTCATCAAATCAATGTGGTTGTGGGTTTTTTTGGTTGTTGTTGGTGTTTTTTTTGTTTGGTTTTTTTTTTTTTTTTTTTTTTTTTTTCAGTTAAAACACATTTCAAAGAGTCCTAGAATGAGATTTTTTTTTTTTCCTTTTTGACAGTGTACTGGGAGCAGAGTCTACTGAAAAGAGAGGCAGGTTGGAAAGCTTTGTAGAAGACGTGGGAGTGGGAGGATGCTGCCTGCATGAGTCTGTGGTGGTGCAGGAGGAGAGCAAAACCTGCTCTGCTTTTGAAAGTCACAACATGTTGTTCCACAAGATTGTCACTAAGGTTAGTGTTTATACAAAAACAACTCTGACAGTGAAAATGTATGTTCTCTCCCTTTCTTGCTGTAACAGTACTTGTTGCACTCTTTCAGTATACATATATTTACAGTGTTTATTTAAACAGAAAAGTAAATAACATATTGCCTATTTCAATGCATGGAAGTTGGATAGGACATTCATTTAATAAGACTGCTGCAGTTAAATTCTGTGCTGTCTTTGCAGGAGGCTGGGATAAAAAGCAGTGGGATTTTATAGTCCCAGCTAAGGTGTCTGTGCAGGATTCTAGCAGATGCCACAGTACACTGCAAAATAAAACAGTAGGGCCTTTCTTTATTATAGTGTAATATATATATATATTAGTATATAGTGTAAACTCCTTTTCTGTAGAGTTGGACCATATTGACATAAGTTTCTTCATAATTCTGCAGGCTCTCCAAAATTCAGAAATAGTATTTTCAAGACTTGGATTCTCAAAGACTGATTTTAATGTCAGTCCTCAAACTAATCTTATTTACAACTCCTAACTGTTATTGCAGTGAATGAAAAAAATAAAATACAGTGCTTCTTGCAGTTTCCACTGTCCTTTTTCTAAACTTTGCAGACTCTACTAGTGCTCAAATTGAAACTGGGCTCTGGAAAGCTTGGATTGCCAAACCACACCCTTACCTAATTGTGTTGAGGGGACCCATCTCTACTGGCAAGACAAGAGAGGCACCATCCACTGTAGACATCAGCCTTCCCAGCACCATGGAACCCTTTGGCTTCCAAAGCTCTGATATTAAATGCAGTTACAATTCTACCAAGGGGATCCCCAGAAGCATAACAGGCACTGGTGAATATTGCTATGAGAGCTCTCATTTACCCTGAAACCCCAGATCATCAAGCAAACATATGTTTGATGTTTGAAACTTGGGTTTCTCAAATGCTAACTTTAAGGCCAAGGAGGTGTTTGTGCCAACTGAAAAGAGTATATGGCACTGGCACCTATAGAGAGCAGAGCTCTGCTGAGGTCCATATTCCCAGCAATATTCAACATTTGTATCTTCAAATTTCAATTAAACTCTTAACCTTGATATATTGCCCTGATATACAACTGAGCAATTGGCTCATAGAAAAAAAATGCAACACTGATACTTGCTGACACAAGTTGGTAAAAGTTGACACCTCCCTTTAATATTAAGCATTAAAAACAGTTCTTGGAACTCCTAAGTCTCAGAGCCTAAATGTTACATTAATTTAAACCAATGGCCCTCTGTGTACAGGAAAAGACCACACAAACAACTGCCTCCCATCTGTGTCAAGCTGCCAATTCAGAAGAAACCAGGAGTAACTTAATTTCTTGTAGATTTAGATTTCCATGTGCTAGCAACATCTCAAATCTTAGCTTTTACCATAATAACCACAGGAAGGACTCCAGCCATTTTATAATAGGCAAGAACATTTTCCCTGTTGACACGGGGCTGCTGCTCAAGACTGGAACTACAGCATTCATCACCAGTCTACATCTGCCCTGCCAAAAACAAACAAAAAAAAACAAACCAAGAAAGAAAAAACACAAATTAATACCAGGGCATGGGTTTTAACCCTGCACCTGGTGTATTTAGCCTATTAGTGGTGAGTCCCTGTCATAATTTTGAATTTGGGCCTCTCTCTGTATGTGCAGGCATCATTTCAAGGCAGAGGGAGCAAAGGATTATTCCCCTAAAGCAGAATGGATGAAACTATATACATTTGTCCCCCTCCCCAGCTTTATTGCAACAGGCTTTGCACCCTCCAACACTTCAGACCACAACCACTCCTCATATAACAATCTAGGATATGCATTGCATCATAGCCTCTGGGCATGAAAGCAGCAATTTGATGGGCTGAAACACAGCCCTTGCACAATTTTTGAATCAGTGCCTTCAGAACAAAAATGAATCTCAAAAGCCACAGGTGACACCGTGGGCCCCTGAGAGGACCTCATTCAAACAGAATGTAATATGGATAGGGCATGATTGCCTTGACTCCATTTTATTGACTGACACAGATGTAGTCTTAAGTTTTCTGCTCTTACCTCTACACTAGGGCAGACCATATCCCTATTTACATGGGCCCTAAGGTAGTTTTGTGAAGGGAACTAGTCCTGTAGTGGAATGCAAGGCATTAGCTTAGTGCTAGTGCTCATTCTCATTCAATGGGAAGTTCAGCTGCATGAATAAATGTCTCAGAACTCAACAGATTCTGAAACTTTACCTGAAACACCCATAACTACAAGGAAGGCCCAGAACTTCATCAAAACAGACCATAAACACAGCTCCTCAAATTTTCAGTTCCCAGCCAGCCTCCGACACCAACCCTATTCTTCCATTTGTATGTCCAGCAGCAGACTCAGTCTGATTCTTTGAATCCCAAACTCTTAAAACTTGTCTTCTCTTTCACCCTTATACTATCTGAAGATAAAACTAAGGTCCTTTTTGTTCAGCAGATGAGAAAAATATGGATATATATGGTAACTATTGACACCAGTACCCTTCCTAGCCCTGAAGACCTTGCAAAAAGGTCTGTTCCTCTAATATCCCTATTCTTAACCAGAGAATCCACACATTGTATGGAAAGACAGAGCTGATCATTAATAATACCAACATGCTGCAGTTTTCACAACTTTGGGAACCACTCAGTCTTTAAAGCTTTAGATTCCCAAACTCTGTCCCTAATTCCTACTTTAATTGTAAGTGTGACACTCATGTCTGAAACAACAAAAACCCACCAGGAACAACAGCCCGTTATTGACATCATCCCTATTCCTAATACTGTGGGCTGTGCATTGACAATACTGGTTCTCCAATATTTGGATTACTAACCTCACCCTAACTGTTACCTATGGATGTTATGGAAACCTATGGAGCCCAGTCTCCTGAAGTTCTTCAGCAGCAGCATGTGGTAATTAATATGGATTTTTATGCCAACTGATCATCATATGTACCCTACAGTAGAACAGAAATTAAGATATCTTCAAGTATGACTGGAAGCAGTTTGTGCTCTTCAAGATCTGCAGTTTCCAAACCCTACGTCTAACCCTACTCCTCATTCTAACATTCCTTTTAGTGGTAAAAAATGGCTCATACTTTCAAGAAAAGAGAGAATAGTTTGACTGGCACCTTGTCAGGCCCTGCAATGAAAGCAGCTTCCAGTGGCAACCTTGGTTTGTGCCATCCTCAAATCTGCTGTAAAATGAACCCTGACAGTTTCTCCACTTATAAGCCGTTATTCATTTTTACTGTAGCTTACAAAGCACCTGTTCCATCTGACACAAGCTTTCTTTCTAACTGCAGTCCTTAAAACATCCTGCAGTAATCCATGTCCTTCAGGTTTTGAATGCCCAGCCCTGGCATTACCTGCAGCATCAACATAGTTATATAGTTACATTCAGAACAACATGCCTTTGCAGAAAGATAATGTAAAGTATGGCCCCATATAAGATCCGCTGATGCCTGGAATCTGCAGGCCCTAAAGCATTCAGCAATAATCTTAGTTCCCTAAGGTTCAAATTTCTGAATCTTAACCATTTGCTTTAATCAAGGAATTAATCTCTACAGCAAAAGAACATAAAGTGTATTGATGCTCTCACCCTTATCTCTGTTAGCCCTATAGTCTCTTCATTCCCTTTGGATAGCTGTAGGGATAGCAATGTAATTCTGCTTTGAAGATCCAGTTAGATGGCATTCTTCTTGCCTAAGTGTTTGTGAACTACTTCCCTACTCAAAGAGTTTTTGTGCTTTCAGTCCCTGGTTATGGGTAGGGGGTTTATAGGCACTGCAATATTTTTCCTCTCTTTTCTGCAGAACTTCACTCCATACTTGTCAATAAAAGAGATAAGAAGATGGTCAGACAAGCTCCTGCAGAGAGGTTGCAGAGGAATTGGACTAGATAACCTTTAAAGGTCCCTTCCAACCCAAAATATTCTATGATTCTGTGATTCTGTGATTTAGTCCAACTATTTATTACTCCAGGTATTCCCAGCTCCAAGGTTCTCACTAAGACCAGAGTTTAGTCCAATACCACACCTGCAATCCCTTCTCCCTCCTGCATACTGCATTTCCCAGTAATACACAGCTAGGTCTGTCAAAATCCTTGTTTCAGAAGAGACCCCAAACCTGATGCATTCCTTCCCTGAGTGAGTCTTAGGCTAAGTACCCTTGCAGCACTGACTCTGTAGTAAGACTCAAATGCTGTGTGAGCTTTGAGAATGTTATGTGTGGGGAAACACATAACACATTTCTAATTCTTTAGAAATAAAAAGAATGTGGTTCCAATTCACCCAGTTTTGTGCTGTCTTAGACCTGTTTTGTAGCTTAAACTGACCTCAGCTTGCAGAGAGTTGAGAACAGAGCTCTGTCTTCTTTGTACTTTGTAACTTCATGTTAAAAAAAGTTTTCCTTACTATGCACTTTGTTTCTCTTTCTTCCCCCTCCCCCCCACAAGCTCTTCTTTCTCAGTAACTTCTACATCCTTTGTCCAATTCCAATAGTATTTGACAGCAGGAGAGAAATAATTTTCTCAGCAACTGGTGTCTGGGTGGAGGAGCCCTGAACTGGTGTCTCATCTGAGGAAATCCTTTTGACAGTTCCCTGTCCAGTGCCCTCTCAGGATGTGTGTGCTTTGGAGCCAGACATGGAGCACACTGCCTTGTCTCCAGCGTGGTGGTGCCAGAAAACAATTCCTTTGCTCAGTTCCCTGGTGGTTCTAAATACTTAAACCTGACAGCAGTGAGTCTCACAGAGATGAGTATAAAGAAAAGATTTCAACTGTGGCACTCTGAAAAGCTACCACCTTACAAACCATTAACATAACTTTGATGTAATGTTTCACTGACTGTGGCTAAGACACTTCTGCTTTATGGAGGGCAAGTTGTCTCACCCCAGTTGCTGTGAGGGTGTACAGAGTGGCACCCAGAACATGGGGATAGCTGAATGGCAGATGGGGATCTGGAGTGGGTGGCTGCAGGAGGGGATTTGCTGCTTCACCAAAGGCCTTCTCCAATAGCTGGAGGGGAACAAGGTTTCTGCTGAACATTTGGCTGCAGGCAGGATCCAATGCAGATGTCTCACCTGCTCCCAGAGATGCAGAACCGTGTTCTACTCAAGATGAAATGACTTAGCAGGGAAGTTATATGGGCTCACACACAGCCTCCTGGAATATCTTTCAAAGGACTCTTACTGCTGGTGCCTCATGTGAGACAAGTCATCATGCTCTTCTTGCTCAGTGCTTTGAAACAAAGGGAAGGATTTGTTTTAATCCAGTCAGACCCATTTTTTTCCCTGTATAATGGATTGTACGTTTCCATTAAAGGCAAACATGATTTTTCTACTGTGGCAGCAGTCAGTTTTGGAAAGGTAAGTCTGCTGTCTTTTTACTTCCTCACATGGTGAATCTGAAATGGTCTGACCTCAGTGGTGCAGCTCAACCCCAGGTGCAGCAGTGATAGCCACAGCAAGTCTGACACAAGAGATGAAGCAGGCACAGCACAAGGTGGCACTAATGAGGTGTGGAGGGGACAGGGTCCTTTTACCTCCGTGCTCAGTATGCCCCGAGGATGCTGGACGTCGGCTGATCAGTTAGCTAAGTGAAACGTGAACAATTTAGTAGATATTTGTGTTTTAAGATGCAGAATCATATTCATCCCCCTGTCCAAGAGATTAGAAACTTCTGTTCTCCAGACACTAAGCAAGGGTGCTTCTAGGCACACGGCCTTGTACTGTCATCAAATCCTTAAGATGAGACATGTGTTGGAGATTCCAGACAGTGAGACAAGCTAAAGCTGCCTGTGTGTTACCTTGAAAACAAACCAACTCATAATGGAACTGACCAGAAAAAAAACCCCAAAAACCCCCAAACAAACCAGAAACATTGTTAGTCAAATGTTTGTGTTCAAGACTGTGAAAAAATACTCTGATGGCATTGATTCTCAGATACTGATTAGATTGATGCTGGGATTCACAGCTTCCTTGAAGTTTTGCATACAGGTGGTTCAGAGTGGTCTCTGAAAATAAATGTATGCATGTGCTTGGCTGTGGAAGTATGAGCAACTGAGTGCCAATCTGAAACTGCAACATGCAGTAAAATTGTTCTAAATTTCTGAGCAGGAAAGTTTCCAGTAACATCAGAATGGTAATTAGCAATTGATTTTTGTTTGGCAGCTTGCCGTGTAGTCAGTGACAGACACCAAAACTCTTTTAACACATTTAATGGGATTTTTCCTTCCATTTACACTATCATAAATTACAAAGCATATTTCACTTCACAAAATAAAACCATTTCCAGATCATCTTTATGACAGTATTAAGTAGTACATAACCTACAACAAATAGTCCTGTACAAGGCAGGAGGATCTATGGAAATATTGGGAACTCAGACTATTTAGCACTTGCTCTGCAATCTGGGTTAATCTATCTAGCCCTTAGTTATTTCTCTAGAAGACGACAAATTTACAGTCATACCCTCTACCTCTCTTCATTATCATAGTTACACATATTTTTCAATTTGAATAGAAACATGTGCTCCCTGAAATAATTCAGGAAACTGCATCACTGAATTACCAAGCATATGATACAAATGATCAAGATGAGGGAGTATTAGAATTTTTTTGTACTGAAAATGGAGTTCGGTAGTAAAGTATGTTGATTTTCTATGCTTGCAGAAATATCTCGTGCTGAGAAACAGTTTTAAAATTAGGAATAAGTTGCAGTTAAACTACGAACTCTGTAGGTCAATGTTTGTGAGGGGAAAAAAAATTAAAATTTGGTAATAATTAAATTTACCATCTGCCACATGTCCTACACATTCTTTCTTTCTTCTTTTTTTTTTTTTTAACAAACCATCAGGAAACACATTCAAGATAAATACCTACAATTTTAGCTGATTTACTGTACATTTATAAATAGAGAAACATGACAAAACATAACTCAATTTTTACAGAAAAACCAAATCCTTCATCATTCACCCAAAAAAGTGCTGACTTTCAACAAGGCCAGAAAATATCCAGTGTCCCAGCATCACGTAACTTATATATTACTGTAATCCAAGAAAAATCTGGGATATGAAACTGATACTACCACCAAGACTTTTAAAAAATTCTCAAGACCATATTTTACATGGGAGAAAAAAAAAAAAAAAAAAAAAAAAAGAAAGAGAAAATTCTATATGTTTTGGGAAATAGTAAACGGCTAGAAGTGTACAATCTTAGGATGCTAGTGCCTAAATGCAAAGAAACCTAAGGAAAGTTGAAATATGCACAAGAAATGTATTCTCTTTAAAAACACTTGCAAGGGAAGAGGTATGTCAGGATAATACTGCATTAGTGGCAATTGTTTTCAATACATCATAGCAAAAATGCAGGAAAGAATTACATGAAAATAATCAATGCACCGCATTGATTTATAGTTTGCTAAAATAAAATGCCATTCTTTCAGCTAGGTAAAGTAAAAATATCTTTATAATATAGGTTCTGTTTCACAATTGACATATACAATTATGTCTCATGAAGAAGGAAATGTATAGGCGTATACAATTAACACTGATTAAGTACCTTTTTGCTTCTCTAGCCATATTAAAATACGTTTTGCGTTTCTTAATAAGTTAATAATAAAATTGTTTGAAACTTCTCAAAACAAATATACATCTGAGGCAAGGCAAAAGATACAAGGTAAGAGGATTTTTTCTGACCTTCTTTTTCCCTTCTACAAAGAGGCATATGTCTATGAGACATAGGCTTTCCCTAAACATTTTGGCATCCATCTGCAACTTTGCAGAAATTGAAGTGCAGTCAAGGAACTTTTCCTTTCTGTTTAAAAAAAATTAAAGAAATGTTGTTTTTCCTTCAGACTAATTATCTTAAAACAAATGGCTTTGAAGATATGCCTCTCTGACTAGAAGAGAACATCTTCATTTTCTATTAAAATCTGCACAATTAACTTCTGGTACCGCATGTCATTCAGTGTAGCAAGGGTACTGTCCTCTGGAGGTCTCATTAAAGTAGGTCCAAACACTATTCCCAGGTTTTCAGCATTCATAAAATTCTCCTTTTCATGCAAGGTAACCCTAAAATAGAAAAAAAAAAAAAAAAAAAAAAAAAAAAAAAAAAAAAAAAAAAAAGGCAAGTAATTAGTTGGTTACTTCCCAGAAAAGAAGAATATCTGCATCTCTGTTTATAGTCTTGCTTCACATCAAGCACTGGTACGTAGACATTTTTCAGTAACAATTTTTACTTTATCTCAATATAATTGTTTCCACAACAAGTACAATGCAGCTACGGTGGGACTGTTGATTTTAAATGCCTTTAAACACCTCTCATGGGCCTCTTCAGTGAATTTTTCAAGTGATTGTCTGTTGGGGTGTAAGAATTAGTGGCAACTGCTTTTTTAAAAGCATAATCATGATTTAAATATGATGTATGAAACCATCCTCTATGCTACAGTAACTGCAGTTCTCTGGTAGGTTGTGCTTGGTGTGTATGACATAGGGGTGTGGGTGTGCTCCATAAATATAGGGACGGATTTTTCCTAGACTACCAATGCTCCATGATTCCAGCCTGCAGGAATCCACCCCTTCACATGGATGTTCTGCCTTGCTGGCTACCTCAGGCCAACCAAGAGCTGAGTGACTCCAACTACTTGTTCCATTTTAGGCTGAATCCTGCACCTGCCAGGAGAGGTGGCTTGCTTAAATCAGGCTGCTATAAATGCCATCTATCCATGACACAGAACAGAAACATGTCAGGGAAGAGCCCAGACTGTTTTGCTTGCTGACATAGGTCATATAAGGTAAATACAAGAATAGATGGACTGCTTGTGGCTGGAGCAAAGAAAGGCCACCAAGGACTGGCCACGCTGCAGAGAAGTCATCCCTGACTGGAAAATCACTCAGGCTTGCTAGAAAAATGCGAGGTGTTCTCAAGGTTTCCCTCCAGGTAACAGTGCTGGATCACATCAGTGTTGTCCTATTTGAGTGGCATATTGAGTTCAGTCCTGAGAGTGCTCTTTGCATTACAGTGTAGGACAGCCCCTTGTAGGGCAATCCCTTGATCCATCACGATCCTTGATCAGTCATGGGCCAGATATTTCCCGTGAGAAGTACAGCCTGAACAACATTTCATATCTCCTTCATACAACGACTCTGCCAGAGTGAAGCACATCTGGTTTTGGAGACACCTCTCCTGGCAACAGCTGAGGTCTTCCCTAGCCATGGCAATTCCCAGCTGGGCATTGTGAGTGGATTCACTCATGCACAAAGTGGCTGAAACCAGAAGTACTCTGGTCTTCCCTTGTTTGCAAGTACTCATGTGACTTGGTTTTGCTTCTACTGTCATCTCACTGCTCTGTCACAGAAAAATGGCTCTGTCACAGAAAATTGCTGTTCTTCTTTGATTTCAGTACAGAAATCCATTAGTGCTCCTACTCACAGATACATCCTCATCTTCTAGCAAATATATTAGCTGTGCTTTGCAAAGACAAACCAAGACTGCAAAGCTGAAGCCACCTCTGTGCAAGTGTATGTTTGACACTGCTTTCCCTCTGTGCATGTATGCAGCACAGATGCTCAACAGCTGTGCAAAGCTACACAGATCTTACTAGCACCTCTGTTCAGGAGTGTGAGACTTGCTGAACAGTTGAGGTGAACACAGAGAAGATTCAGAGCTTGACTGCAATGTCAGTGTAGATGGAGTTGTATGTATTTCATTACAGGGGAGACTGTTCATGCTATTGCATTTCCTTCAATTTTGAGCAAAAAATTACCAGAAAAGTGATATTGACCAGCAAACTCATTTTGTGTTGCTGATGTTGTCCTCTGCTGGATTTTCCTGAGTTTTTAACAACAGCTCTGGAGTTTCTTTTCAATTGAGAAACAGCAGTGGTGTAGAGGCTGTGACCCTTCAGTCCTTACATAGTGTCCCTTATACTGGTGCATGTTTTATCCATGCAGGAAGTGAAGGGGGTGTTGAAGTGAGAACTCTGTTTAATCTACAGAACAGCATAGTCTGAACCTTAATGATTCTTTCCTCTTTCACATCCAGACCTCTCCAACAGATTCTCCATGGGAACTGATGGGCACTTGATTTCCATGCCGACACCAAAAGCTACCATTTGGGAATGGAGAGGAAACTTATTGCATGACTTGTAGATATTTGAGAGAGAAAGCCTAATCAGCACTTTGGACTCTTTTTGCCTCATCAGTAGATCAGCTCAACAGCTGAACCAAAGCCTGGACTGCAGTTCATGAGAAGCAGGAAGGCAAGTCCATACATGTCTATTAATAATTTGCACCCAGGACATGAAAGTACTGATTCTGTGTGCAGGTCACTTTTCTACAGCCTCCACGGGCCTTCTTAAAGTTAATGTGAATCATCATCAGTTGTCCACGCATATGTACTGACAAGGGTGGGTATTTGCACATCTCATTTCCACAGAGTCCAAAGAAGCTCCTGCATGCCCAGGTAATGTCTCATCAAGAGGAAAAAATACTCAATTGTAATGACCTGAGCTGATTCAAAATGAAGAAAAATCTCTGCATAATGAGAATGTGATAGAGCATGAAATGCACTTCACAGAAGTTCTCTGATGCAGCTTCATGTGAATTGAGGTCTTTTTAGGTTGGCATTAATAGTGTAGAATAGTGCAGATGAAACCTGGGAAGTACTCCACATTTGTGACTGTGTTACAAGTAGTGGGACAACTAAGAAGAGATTAATGATTTTCTGAATAAACAGTCAGTAGCTTTATTCCTCCCTTATCCCTTTTTCAGTCATTTCCAAGTAGCAACGTTTAACCAGAGACAAGGAATAACTTGGGCAACATAGCCATAAATGACAGCCTGCTTTGAGATGACAGCACCAGTCTGAACTTAGCTTCAGTTTTTAAAAACTTACAAAGAAGACCTCTTGAGGCATGTAAATACCCAAAGTAGCAAAGTAGAGTTATGGTTTTGAAAAACAGTTTTGCCTGAAATGAGTGGAGCAATCCTTAATTTTTCTAGGTACCTAGCTAAAAACTTAGAAAACTTGGAAGTACACTCCTAAGTACCTTAAAAATTTAAATTTAGGCACTTTTGAAAATTTTGTATGCCTTATGAAGCTTCATGAAGCCCCTCATGGATGTCTTATATATGCCTAAAGAAGCTTTGGAAAGTAAATGAGGCAGAACATGTTTAGAACCAAGAGAGATATAACTGGGATCTGCATTACTTTTACTAGTCATATAAAAATAGGGCCTGCTTGGTTCTTGGCTTGCTGTGATGTGAGCAAACAACTCATAAGAGACAGCTCTTTCCTTTTAGGGTTATTGTTCAAGAAGACAAAACATGAGGTAAGGGGAGGCAGAAGCAAAGCATGTTCAAGTGCTGCCTCACAGCAGCACATCTCTGAAGTACCACCATTTGGTATTTTTCAGATATTATCTACCTCCGAGAAGCGTGACAAATGTCAATTAACTCTTGAAAGGTTTGCAATAATATGCCAGCAAAAGGATCTATGCTACATAAGTGCACAGCTTATATGCACTTACACAAACAGCTTGTCTGCTTATCTGTAACATTATTGGTTTAGTGGCAGTGCCCTAATGGAAGCTTTATTAGGACTTTCTGTAATATTTCTCTTTCAAAGCAGAAAATTGTTAAGCTCTTCAAGAATTACCCTGCATGTCAATTAACTCACTTTTTGAGATGAATCATTAGGTATCTAAGCGTCTCATAGTGAGCAGCAGGGAGTAACATCAACACTTCATGTATTGCTTCTAGTCGTTCATCAGGATTGGAGATTTCTGTAAAAACACCAAACAGGATTAATGTTAATAGGGTTTTCCATGTGTTCACAGCAATAAATCAGGAAGATAACTTATTATTATGGAATCATTTACAAGCCATTGACTGTGCTTGCAGGGATAAATATTGCACTCATAAATATGACGCTTATCAGCAACTTCTGCATCCTCAAAAAAAAAAAAAAAAAAAAATTAAAACAAAATCAGCAACAAAGACCTCCCAGTAGTTATCTCTATGGTCTGTAGCTCTATCTACAGGTCTGTATAGGTACAGTACCTGAGCTTTGTTAAGTGCTTCTTAATACTATTCTGCCCAGAACTGTCCCTTTAAAATATTATATAAGACTACTTCCATTAGCCTTCAAAACTAAATGGGAGTGTGGATATATGACTTTAGGAGACAATGCTTGAGTATGCAGGTTTAGCTAGAGATTGAAATGGCATGGAATTACTTCAAGATTTCTCAATGTATTTAAATATGTAGATATGAATGATACCTACATTTACTGAGCATCAGTGCTCATTTAAAACTGTTTGGCAACCTCTCTGAAAATCTGAGAAGGATTCACACTATATTTTTATCTTGACATACAAAAAGACACTGAAACCTCACTTTCTCATACTAGTCAGTAATTTTAAAACCATACATTTACTTCTACTTTTTTAACCTGCATGATATCCCTTGTGATGAACATTCAGGCAAAAGCTTCATGTGAATAAAGGACATGGCAGAGAAAGAATGAAGACAGCACCCATTTTTTTCCAGTTTTTTTCCTGTTCTTTCCTTTAACATGGACAGCTTGATGGATGGGAAATGTAAATAAAGGTTGGTACAAATGCCATGCAATACTTACTTGCTGCCTCTATGAACTTGGAATAGGTGTCATAGGTGATCACGGGAATTGGTAAGTCTCTGAAATATAGCTTCAGTGCTCCAGCAATGATGTTTATGTCTGGATAAATACTGGCAGAAATATCAGCCTTGTCACCATCTAGAAGACGAGGAAAGAATCTGTTTAAAATCACTCTAATTTTGATGCAAGCAAGACTAGACTTCTAAGTCAGATTTATTGTGTGCAACCTGACAAGAAAATCAACCTGAAAGTGTTTGGAAGGCTTAAATGAGAATATATTGGTACCAGCTTCACAATGTATCAATGAGGAATGGTAGTTGCCTTATGTTTTAGTAAACACTTTATATGCTTCCATCTTTTGTAGGGCCTGCATCCATATCTGCAGTGTATCACCTCAAACATACTGTTTTATTGATGGATGAAAAACCATGTTAGTAACATATTTCTTGCATTTAGCCCATTTAGTCACTGCAACTAAGATATTAATAACTTGTTCTGACATCATATTTTCCATGTGCAGATCGGAGCATAGGAGTATGAACCATTTCTTCATCTCCACTTGGGGAAAGAGAGGCATAGAGAAATATCATAAATTTCCAATGACCCTAAGAAGACCAGTAGCAAAAATCAAGAAACATCCAAATCTTGCACATCTTGTAGCAATGTATCTGTGGTGATTAGCTGAAAAGAAAGCTGCCTTATTTTCTGCTACCTTCTAATGTCTTAATATTTGACTTATTTATTTATAGCAAAGATCTGAATTTAAATAGACATGCTAAGGCATTTAGCTATATAATTATTCTGGAATGTGCATTACAATTTTTTAAATTAATATGGATACTTGTAATGGATGAAATGCTAAACAGATGAATTATGCATCTAAAAAGGCATACATTTTGTTTGCCCCAATATAACAGTTAGTCAGAACTCTATTACAGAGCACTTTAAAACACATGAGCTTCAAGTTTATAGGTGTTGCTGGTAAGTCCTGGATTGCAATGAGCGAAATTACAAAAAGTAGCAGCAAGGCAGGATCACTATAGTTTTTCAAGTTCAAATCACTAACTCTGTTCTGTACTACCTAGTATTCTCATACCTACATTTTTCTCCGTATCAAGAAATTCTGCTGTCTTCCCTTCCTGGGATCTGTCTGTCTTGGTAGCCTTCCAGTAGAAAGATGGTCAAGTAGAGGGTGTGGCTGTCTGGATTTAACCTCTAGCTTTACCTCAGGCTCCTTGGAGATCAGTTATAACCTGTAGTCCCTATTTCCCACCCTTCAGCTAAGGATACTACACTTCCCTCAGGCGAGCACCACACAGTGAGTGGAGAGATGCAAGGTTCTGCCTGCTTGTACAGCAGAGAGGGGTTTGCTGTGTCTGCCAGGAGGTGCAGGCACAAGCTTGGGTTGTTACCAGCAAGGTGCTGACATGTTGTAAAGCCATTGCCTTGCTTGTCCCACAGTAACAGTGCTTGTGGACATGGCCTGATACGGATGGATGAGTGGGGGTGCTTAATACACAGCATCCAAGATGGAGATAAAGGCTTTCACAGCACAGTAAAAGAGTTTATATTGATTGTAGACATTTTATACAAACCTATGGCATTAATCTTGCAGGGATACGTCCTGTCCAATGTATGCACATAATTCTCATTAAGACTAATAGCACTACATGTTCTCATCAAGAGGAGATTATATGCTTAAGTGTTTAAAACAAACAGCCTTTCTTGATGCAGCTGAGCAGTCTGAATACATCCATCAGCATTTAATTTAATACAGCATCAATAAGCCCTAGGAGGATGTTTACACTGCCCCAATCTTTTGTTTAATCCACACATTCCAGGCACAGTAGCATTAGTCTTGTAAAGCTTTGTGTGGAGAGCTCTATTTAATTGATGGACACTCAAAATGCTCCACTGAAAACAGATACCTCCAAGGAGCCAGCAGCTGCATCAGAACAGATATAGCAAAGCACAAGCTTACATGTATTATCCAGGTCACCAGTACACTAAATGGAAGTGTTATTTATTTAGTAGTTTTACAAAGCAGCCCTTTTCCTTAAAAGGGCACTTCAGCTTGAGGTACTTCAAACTACAATGTACTTCAAACATACCTCTTATTTACATATGTGCTTACTGTAGGAAAAATTATGAATTCCTGAGTCAAAGATTTTACTCTTCTCTTCAGAGATAAATACACATCCATTGGAAATGCACTGAAGTTTATTTAAAAGTGAGCCCAGAAATACATCTGCTGTAATATACCCTGCACATTTTTGCAGCAGATATGTAGAGATTGGTGTGTGTATACATATATGAATTACACGTGGTTTACATGGTACCTTCTGCATTGCAACAATAATTTTTTTCCCTCTTCAATACAGGAACTTTTTTGGATTGTAGTTGGTATTTTCACTATCATTGCAGCATCCATATGTTAATATAATTTTGTGATTCTTTATGTATTTTGGATTACAAACACGTAGTCAATTCTGGCTTTACAAACCTAATTCTACACAAACCCCATAATTTCTCTTTCTTTGTTAGTTTGACTCTCAATGTATTTTGTTACATTATGTTGAAATTTGAGTATCTCGAGAAAAGTAAAGTTTTTATTCTTTTCCTTAAAGGTTTCAGCTGACTTTGGATGCCACAGAAATCATAAACAGCTCATTACAGAATGAAATAGAATAAGTATTACATTCTTAAAGCCTCACCCATGACCTCTGAATATTGAATTAGGTTTTATTTAAGTTCATTTCTCCTAAACTTTTTTTTTTTTTTTAATTGCACAACTTCTACCATGCTAGCATGCTTCTTTTTGCTTTTTCTTGGATTTGGCATTTGACAGGTTTTCAGCTACACTGGCAAAAGAGTATGAATTAGGATGCCTCTAAGTACTCATGCAATATTTAACAGCATAATATTTTTAGAAAGTGTATTGTACCAGCCAGTCATACAAACAAGTGGGGGGACAGAATGCGGTGGTGACAATGGCAGCTCTGTGGATAAAATGCACAATGGGTGTTCTCTGGGTGCCACAACGCCACAGCTCAACAATGCTGACAGAGAGCAACTGTCATTCTACAGCACCAACATTCACCAGATTAAATAAATCCACATTATTCCCCTCCTTCTCATTACAAAAATCACTAAAATGGAACATTGTCAATGCCTCAGAGAGCATAATGCTAATTTACAGTAGGGGTATTTACACTGCTTGGGCTTTGGAAGGCAGTTTAAATCAGATGAGGACCAACTTCACCCTTTTTTAAAACCAACTATCACAGCTACTTTTGGCCCAAGTACTATTATGTGGGATGCTATTCTCTTCCGGAGATGGTGACTTTTTTCTGCTCTTGCTGTAATTCTTTGGAAGCACCAAGTGACTGCCTCTTTGTCAAGGCAGAATTAGTCAGAGGGAGGGCTGGCTGCCCTTCATTGCACCCCTTCAGCTGCATATGAGATCAGCAGGAGAGGTCCCCCACAGCCAAGTCAGCTCCCATGCCTCATCCTACTGTATCCTGCTGTCTTCTGGCTCCTGTGGCTTGGTGAGGAGCTGGGAACCAGAACACTTGATGGCATTATCAGAAGGACGCATCCTGTCCCATTAAAATGGGAGGACTCTTTGCCTGTCTGTTTTCAAACCCTTTTATTAAACGCTGTATTTCTGGAGATGCAAAAGTGTCCTGGAATTTTATTCAGGTGCCTGGGGACTGACTCAGAAGTGATGGGCAGGGAGGGACCTCTGGAATGCTGAAGTGCAGTGTTCTGCCACTGCAGGTACCTTCTCGTAAACCCTGCAACTTCCATTTATAAAACTAGCTAATGCTTTTTATCCCTGCTCTTATTAGAAGGTTGTTTCAAAGCCTTGCTTTCAGATGGTTAAAAAATGGTCCTTAAATTGTTAAATGAAATTTATTCCTGGCCAGTGTACATCCTCCAGTAGTGTGCCAAGACTATCAATTAGATTAAAGAGTCCTCTTTTCTGGTTCATACCCCTGCTCTAAGCATCTCTGTTGACTATCCTTCCCCCACAGCAAAAAAGTTCCTGTAATTTTAGTTTTCCTGTAATTTACTGTTTTTCTTTTTTAAAAAGATGCTAACCTCCTGTAGTAAATGTGGAAATACAAAAACTGTCACAAACTTCACTTTCTGGGCAGAAAATTAAATTTGAACAGAAAACTTCCTGGTGGTGTTGATGGCAAGACATGCCACCTGGCACTTAGATCCTTTCTCTCCCAGCTCTTTCACCTAAGGTAGAGAACTGGGATAATCCTCATTCATGGGATAGTTCACTCCATGCTGCTCTGGCTTCTAGTACTAGAAGAGTTAACAGGGGAACAGAAAAGCAGTGTGTTCCTACCTATGGGGCTGAGATGCAAAAGAGAGTGTGGCATCCCTGTCTCTGTAAGGATATGACAGGGAAACAAGCCCTGAGCTCTCAGTTTGGAAGTGTCTTGTCAATTCAAACTTCTGCCAGCTGACAACCACCTTCAAGCTGCACAGCCCACAGGTCAGAACAATAAAAACGTATTTTGTTTTTCTTTAAATTCTTTCCTGTAAAAACTCTCAACTCTTCCTGCTTTTCCACCCCAGTTCAGGGAGAAAACGTTTTCAAAACAAGAAAGTGTTGAAAGTTGTTAGCTTCTGGTCTCCGCAATACTCTAGTCATGTAGCCTGTAACAGGTTTATGTTCTTTATTCTCCTGCTTTTATTCATGCCTTTTTATTCATGGCAACACTTTCCTAGCCCTTTCCCCTCATGAAACTTAAAAAATTGAAGACACAGATTTTGGTCAATTTCTGCCCAATCGTCTTCCCCCCAGAGTTTGTATACAAACTCTGTTCTTGCTTTCTTTGCCTTCATGTTTATCCATGCTTTCTTTCCTTTGGAAATCCAATACTGCTAGTCACCTTCCTCTTCCTGTTTCTAGGTGCTGCTGCTTTTGTAAATCACACTTTCTTTCTTGCTGTGGATCTAATCCAAATGTGTATTGCCGTCAATTATGCCAGGAGTATATTTAATAAACAGGCAATAAACCGAAGTGGCTCCAGTGGTTCAAAGCATTTGCAAAGGAACTACAGCTGCAGCAGTGTTGAAGTCATGCTCAGACATAAATTTAAATCTTTCTTTCAACTCTTCCCTCTACAACCTGTGCCTCTCCTTCTGGGTTTCATCCAGGTTGGTACACTTAGAGGAGAATTAAAAGACAGAAAAAAAGGGTTTGCCAGGCCAGATCTACCTGCAGGGAGCAGAATGGGACCTGTGAGGACTGTGAGCCTCCCAGGATCATTACTTCATGTGGCACATCTGGAAAACCATTTTGCCATGATAGCAGTCATATCACTACTGTGCATCTCTCTGCCCAAAAAATGGCTGAGCTATGTGTGTGCATGTATATGTTCACAACCGCAGCATCCAACATATTTTAAAATATGTATTATTTTTTAAAGGATATTTCAGGATTTGGAAATTCCTAGCTGGACTTTCTTTATGGAGGAGTCAAACAAATATTTATTGTTTGGAGGCATGACAAATTGCCTCCAAACAATAAATATTCAGACACAGCAAGTGTAAGATGTGCCAACCACAGACCTTGCTGGCCTGTGTAGCCTCCTCTGGAGCCCCCACATTTCCTGCCCATGGGCCCCCAGGGCCCTCAATCCCTGCCTGAATGACAGCATATCTGTCTCCAGCTGCAGCATGCTGCTGTGGGGCCATTCACCCTTCTGGTCACTACCCTGACCCACAAGCTGACTCTCTGGCTTGTCCTGGACCTGCCTCACACCCATGGACTTGTGATCACAGGGCTGCGTCTGACCCTATTCCCTACCATGGCAGAGGCAACACCTGAAAAACTTAAGTAGGAAGGAAACCACTATTTATGGGAAATGAGAGGAATATTCATTAACTTCTCAAATGTACTTGCAAAGGTATTTTCTGTTGATTGGAGGCCCTACCCTGTGGTCACTTACATACACACTTAAAGTTAGTCCTGTGTGCAAAGACCGTGTACACAACCAGAACCAACATAATCAGCTCAATCAGTTCAGAAGGGCTATGAGGAAGGTAATCAGACAGTGTTTTAATTGTTATTTTTTCAATATGCTGTACAACTGATCTCCTCAATGCCCCTCTCATCTGTTGTGCACATGCAATCACATGCACAGTGGTGCAGTGCTTTCTACAAGGCTACATGCAGAAGGACTTCTCAGTTGGAGTTCCTAGTTCTTAAACTTGTAAATAGATTATTGTATTGTAAAGCGCTGAGTCTATTAAAGACAGGACTAACAACTTTCCCCTGGTACCATCTATGCTCACACTTGAACTAGGACCCTAGGCTGTGCTGCTAGGTTGAGCAATAATCCAGTCCCCTGGCTTAAGTTTCTACACACCAATACTTCATGTTTAATTATTCCTTCCAACTATGAAACATAATTTCTTCTTATGAAAAGGACTACAGATCACTTTAAACTCAAAAAAGACATGTTACTTTTTGTACTTCTGCTTTTATGTCAGTTTTATTACCATGGTACATATATAAACGTGAAAGATCTGAAATGTCCTAGAACTGAAAGCTTAGATTAAAACTGTACAAGATTAAAAAGTGGTGTACCTCGATCAAAGGCCATTTTCACATCTTCAATGTGCTCAGTGAAGCCCGAAACTCTATAGAGGCCCTCGGACTTTAAACCTGAAACAAGAAGTTCTTGTTAACTTAGCTTCAGTAAACAACAGATATTTAGGCTTAAGAACAATGAAGCAAAGAACAACAGACTTACTAAGTGAAGCAAAATGTATTTGTAATGTGAAACTCCAGAGCAGTTGAGGAAAGATCAAGATGTAGATTTTTTTTAAAGGATTAAAGCATTTTAGAATTTTTACTTCCTGATTTTGTTAGGTATATAGTTGATTTGATTATGTTAGAGAAAATACTGCAATTTGCTAATGGTGAGGCCTATGATGTTATTACGATTTATTCATTTTATGTAGGAGATTTTCCTGGATTTGGCTATAATTAATAAAGCTTTAGAGGTCTCCCTTTTATCAGTTGCCTAATGATACAATAGCAATGCAAGTAAAAGACTGCCTTACCCTGTGAGCACAATTCGTTCCTGTTTTGCTGTCAGCTTTTATTTATACACAGCTGATGGATGTGATGGATACAGTTCTTCCCCACATCAGTTCATCTCCTCTACAGTTCCTTCACCACAAGAGATCTACTCACTTGCACAACTATCCCCCTGTTGTTCCACACCAACATGAAATCCAGGGCAGCTCAGCAGAGCGTGCCAAGTTACACACACATTATTCATTTCAATCCCCACATTCCTTATTGTAACTATGCACTTTGCTAACCTACTTATAAGTTCCAATATTCTTTGTCTTCTTAAGAACAAAATCAGAATCTTTAATAGTTCCATGGCAATTAAGGAAAGAAATATATAGATGTTGAAAAAACAGAGAACAGGCAGCAGATTTTATCTCAATCAATAAATGTACAAGTAAGTGATTAGATCTCAAATGCAATGTAGCTTCCTGCTGTATCATCAGAGTAAAGCTCTTCTGTCTTAGTTCATACTATTCTTTCCATTTGTCCCTGCAATGATGATATAATCCTGCTAGAGCTTTACAGAGCAGTGCAAGGGATTTACTAGTAAGTCTTTGAGTCAATTCAGTAGATGATGCGTGGGTTTGAAATCCCTATGGCTAGTATCAGTGTGTTGCTATGCAGATTACTGGGATGTCATGAATTCAACATTAGATTCCTGTGTTGAAGCTGTAACTAACAGGAAAATTTGGCTTATTGGGCAGCACAACACACACATTTGCTATCTGAAGGAAAAAAACCCCATGAATATTACAGAGGGGATATATGATTACCGAAGATTTTTCCTTCAATCTGGCACACACCTGTTTACCAAAAACCTGTCACAAGTTTGAGTTTTGACTGTGACATGCTGCCTGTGCCACAGAGCATCATGAGAAACCTCACACAGTTTCTGTCCTAGCACAAAACACCATAGCCCCTGACCTCACTTGTCTGAGTCACTTCCAGTCACTTGTGCTCTCCTGCCCATAATGTCTGTAAAGGTTATTAAAAGTGGATTTGATTTAAACTGATTACTCTGGAATTGGATGTGTCCCTAGGTATGTTAAAATAAAGTAATGAAAAAAGACACATAAACATGAACTTAAAAGTTCACTTTAAAGTTCACCCCTTTCAGAAGTGTAACATAATACATGTTTTGACATGTTTTCAGAAAGCATTTCAGGGAATTACATTAAGGAATGCCACGACTTAATTTCACTAGCTAATGCAAAGCAATGCATCACCTACACTAAAAAACCCCTTTTCTCATCCTGTTCTCAGCATGCATGAGCACAGCACCATGTTCCAGCTTAGGAGGTAACTCAAGTCCTCCTCATCTTGCTGTGTCTGCTGCCCTCCCCAGCACACAAACCTCTTGCTTCGATCTCCCGGATGCAGGAATCCACCACCATGGGCCTCTGGGTGTTGTGGGCCTTCACCAGTGTGGTGAGATCGCAGCAGTAGACTCTCTTTATCCTCTTCAGGTCTGGCTGGCAGTCGTTGGGCACGTACTTGGAGCACTGCTTGTGTACGTTCAACCCGCAGTCTGCAAGCAGAGTTAGCCAGGTTAACTCATTAATTAATTAATAATGGGGCTGATAGGTTTTGTCTAACAATTTATCTCCCTGGTCCACATTGAGCAAGGGGCACAATTTCCCCAGCAGTCAGGAAAGATAGAATGGTGTGGAGGTGAGAGGGATGAGCATGCGAATGTGTAAAAATCTCACAGTGGTAAAAGTAAACCCTAACAGGGTTGTCAAAAAGCTTTAAAAACTCTGGATTTCCCTTATACTCCTCTGAGCTGAAGGAGACTGCTGGTGCAGTCTGGATCAGTTCATTACTGGACATATAAGGTGTTGCATTTAAACATGTGAGACTTAACTTCTGGGTATTTTAGATTAGCCATAAATAAAATTGGCACAGTAGTGACTGTCTTCTGCTGGCTGTCGTGTGGCTTAGCACTGATCATGGTCAGAGAACCTAAGATTCACCTGAGCACTCCAACTGGGACAGTGCTGTGAGCCAGCATGCCTCACTCTCTTTTCCACGTTGCTGCAGTGTCACATTTTGGCTCGCTCTGCCACATCAGCAGACTCCCCATACCAGGCCCATCACTTCACTGGTGACTAAGTGTCCCTTGTGGCTTAGCCTGTAGGTCAGCTTAGGCATATAAAATGCTGTGAAAGGCATGATGTACAAAAGGGATTAATTTTACAAATAGTTCTGGCTGTCTTACTCCAGAGCCAAATACTGCCCTCAGTTGCACAGGTGGGTTTCTGCTAAACCATCACTGCTTCACCTCCACAAATAGAATTTTTCTAACAGATTCAAGTATTCAACCAAATAATTTTTTAAGCTTCAGTAAAGCAGACACCACCACTGTGAGTTGCATTATCTTATATAACTCTGATTCCTGTTTTAATGCCTTCCCAGTCATGCTCATTACTGACGACCCTTTGAGATAATTTAACATTAAGCTATTAAAAATGTAAACAGGACTAATATTTGCAGTGTGTTTCAATATTATACTCCATAAAACATTAATCAAGCAAAATCATAAGCACATCTAAATATATAATGAAATTGGGTAGGTTTTTGTGTGTTTCTCCATACAGTTATTACTGCATAATACATCCTTTGTGAAATCTAAATAAATGTGAGAAGCTGCAGTTAGGATCCTGCCTGCATTGTGTTCAGTGCTGTTCTCCAGGCATGTGAAGTTAGATTTAAATGCATATGTCTACTTAGAATTAAATGCTGGTGATTTTATGAGGGAGAGTATTATGTTTCATATTAAATAAATATGCCTTTTCATAAGTTTAATATTTTATGTATGTGAACAAATACAGTGCTGTGCCTTAGTGAGGTCAGGTTCTGAACACTTGTGTTTAAGATCAAATAGCTGAAAAGCAAACTACTATTCCTCTTTTTTAATGTCCTTCTCATAGTCTTTGTGTTATCAGTATGCACCTACAGACGGACAAGATGTAGCAGTAGCTGAGACTGCACTTATTAAACTGTACATTTGTGAAAGCTATTTTGATCCTTCAAACTGTGGTCTAAATTAATTTTAGGTAACAACCACCTCCTCTGTCTATGAAAGGCAGATGTCAGGGTTGGATGTGTTTGGTGAGTCTGAGATCAGGAATGCCTGGAGGTCAGGGCAGGGAGAAGTAAGACAAACAATTTTTTTAAGTGGTTTCATATCTGGAAAAAGAAGTTACAAAAATCCATTTCTAATGCACCAAATACTAATTCATTTGCTGAATCCAAAAGCACATGATGTGATGATTATTGCGTTTTAGCAAGATAATTTTTTCCGCAAAAGGACAAATTAATTTAAAATAATTAAGGCACTATTAAAATGCCAATACAGGCACCAGAAAACCAATCCTTCTTGGAAAATGAAGGTCATATTTTTTGTTTTTATCTTGAGGTGGGGTACTTCAGGCTTGCAGCAATGCATGGTATTTTTATGGGAAACAGGTGGCAGTCTTTTTTGAAGACAAGGGCACTTCCCAGCAATTGGTAGCAAAAAGAGGAGTTAGGAAGCCTCGTTGCTGGCTGGATTTGCTGGATTTGCCATTTCCAGTGCTTCCAGTGCTTGCATACTAAGACATAAAGACATCAGGGATAACTTAAACACAAAGAATGAGTTTGAATGTATACAGCAGGCACAGGCACAGGCAGGATCAAGGTACTAGTAGAGGATGTAACTCAGCCACCAAGGGCTGATTGCTTCATTTCCAAACCAGCTAACGAGGAAAATGAAAATGCTCTAACTTCTATGGGAGTTAGTTCCTGCTTTGTTCTTTTAAAGAAATCCCAGCCCTCCACTCCTGCAGGGAGTGCAGGCTGGGGTGAGACAGATGTCTGAGAGAATGACAGAAAATGCTGAAGTGCTGAAGTGCTACCTGAACACCTCACTCCCTGAGCGATGAGACCCCACATGAAGTTGGCGCAGTATTCACACCAGTGCGGACCTCGAAACGTATGGACCTGTAACACAAATGGGGGTGGGGGAAAGAAATGGGGTCACTGGGAGGCAGATGGTCTGACAGATGGAGCAACTGAAATGGATAAACAACAGAAGACTCAGTAGGAGTAAATCTTTAGCACATAGTGCCCACATCCTTCCAATGTCTAGATGAAATAAACCATGGGAACAGAAATTTGCTTTGATCTTGAAATTTATCTTTCAATAGGCTTAACATAGCAGAGAACCAGGCTGTGGATGACACTGAAAACAAATAATTTTTGCCTGCTGACATTCTAGCTACAGCAAAGTGAGGGGGAAACCAGGAGATAAAAAGTAAAATTATTAATCCAAGGAACTGTAGATAAAAGCATCCTTCCCCAGTCTAGTAAGTAATTTGAACTCACATAGGGGAAAAGATGTCAATAGACTCCTTTTTCAGCAGATCAAACTTCATTTTGCCACAGTCCACACACAAGTAAATAAAGAAGAATAAAATTATTTGTGTGCTGACAGAGCCCACGTCTCCCCAGCCACGTTTTGCACACCACTACTGCTTCCGCCACTGCTTTTCCAAAGGCTACAGCAGAAGATCTTTTTATTTAAGATGTGTATTCTGGTAAAGTAAGCATTTAATTTCCATTGAAATGAAGAGTAAATAGTGAGGTCTATGCCCCTGTGAATGGGCATGGTATGAGCTAGTTCTGGCCAGAGACTTAATTGAGCTTAACAAAACATAAATCATGCACACTCTGGCTGCAAATGCATCCTTTCCTTCTCTCTGCTCTTGTTTACCCGTCGGGTGGATGGCTGAAAGGCCACTTCCACCCCTGCGATGGGAAAAGCTGCTCTTTGCTTTTCATAGAGTGAAAAAACAGTCATTGGCCTTTTCATATAAACTGTAAAGTTTTAGGCCAAGCATTTCGCATGCTAATGTTTTTGCCCCATTTGTCTGCAGGATCACACCAACACAAGCCTGTACTCTTGAGTCCAGAAAGATGAAGTATTGTGCTTTTAATACAGAAAGATGAAGTACTGTGCTTTTAATACAGACTTCTCTTCCTGATTTTGAGATCAAAATGTGAGCCTGACTGCAAATGGCTCCAGATCAACTACTCACATTCAAATAATTGTGTTAATAAACTTAAAGCAATAGTAGTTCTTCCTCCCTTTTGACAGTGAAAGGTCAAAACTGGAATGCTTGACTGTTTTTGAGATGGTTTTCTACCTCTCAGAAAAAAACATCTGTCTCTGTGAAATAAGACTTTGCAATAAAGTTTGAGATAGATATATTAATAGACATTTCTTTCTCATTTCATTTCATTTTATTTTGAAGAGTGGATAGGATGAATTTCAGACACAGCTTTTTGTGGGGGTAAATGGCTGTACACAACAGCTGATGACCTGAGTTTCAGTCATATGCACTATGTGACCTTCAATGGATATAAAACTACAGATAAAACTAATTATGCCTGCATCTTTATAATTTATAGACTAAAAGCCACCTAATTAGTAGGTCTGCACCTGCACTTAATTGTGGGTGAAAATCATCTGCTGTGGGAAGATAACTAGCTGTGTCTTCTGCTTTGCAGCAGTTTACAAAGACTAACCTTGTGAGAAGGGGTTGTAAGAGCTCAGCCAGGACTTTTAAAAATGCACCATTTCACAAATAAAGTCCATTGCAGTTGCTAGGATATTTGGGGCCTACTTGCTCACTTTGCATAAAGCTTATTTCAACTGATCTGGCTGAGGCTTATTTTGAAAATGGTAGCTGATTATTCCTTGATCTTTTCTGCCATTAATTGTAAAGTCATCAATGCTGACTGAGGGCTCCAATTGAGAAGTGCTGACAGCGCATCCTTCCCTTTTTCCATTCAGCTTGGTGGCCCTCAAAGTTTGAGTTCTCTTTATTCATTCACTTCAATTTTTCACGGATCCGCATTTTAGCTCAAATGGCAAGCCTCCAGCTGAAATACTCTGTGAAAAGCTAGTCTTGGTGGTTTCTGGCCAAATTGAAAAGGGGAAATTAAGTGTAAAAAGGGAGAACTTCAAAAGTTTCTAGATGAAGGTGCAAAAACTCCCTTAAGATGCAGTTTTGACTAAGTCTCTTATGGCTTGTCATTAATTTTAAGGAAATAACGGAGGAAGCCTGTTCTTAGGAGCACAACATTTTTGAATGGTAAATGGGAGTTTTGCCTTCAAGAGTGGCCTCATCTCTGTTTCACACAGGGAGAGGTAACAGCAAGTCTCAGATTTTTGAGATGGAGTTTTAGTTTTTGCCCCATCCTTTGTAACCACATCATTACAGACTGTTTGCATAGATTTTTGGAACCATGATCTGGAACTATTTATTGCTGGTTCCTACCCCATCCTGAAGTCTCAGTAGACCTCTCTCTGTGTACACACAGCATAGACTTGAGCTGCCTGAGCTACAGTTGACACATAATTCAAACTCTTAAAAGTAATTTACAGGGAACTATTTCTTAAAATAAGCCAGCTCCCTGACGTTTCAGACTATACACTGTACTTTTCTTGTTCAGTCTTTTATCTTCTTCCAATGAAAAGTTGCTTCTTACATTCACTGTCTCTTCTCTGCTGGACAATCTCACACAACACTACCCTGCGTGTCTCTTCTTGTTGCCTTCCTGTTCTCTTTGCCCTTTGCCCCCTCCCTCCCCCCCGGTGCCCTTGCTTTCAAATGGCAGCATTCCCCCTGCAGGTGCTACCTTATTCACTTCTAGTTTGTGTCTGAGTCATCTTCACAGAGGGGGAAACTGAGACCAAAGTTAAGGAACGCAGTACAGTGGCAAAACAAATAATGTCATGAGCAATACTGCAGAAATGAACAAAAACAATTGTCTTGAATTGAAATGCCTTTTTTTTTTTAATTGATGTTATACAGCGTTGTTTCTGAGACAATTTTGGTTTTATGTGACTGGGTCTGAAGACTTTTCTATTTGCTTTCCAAGAAAATAAGTTTTTTTTCAGACTTTTGCCTGAATACAGACACATTTAGACTCTTTTGTGGACTCCTGCTGATAATGAGCCATTTGCAAGGAAGAAAAGCTGACTCTGCTGTTATTTTTGTTTAAATGAATGCACATAATCTTCATGATGTCTGTAAAAAATGTCTCCCCCAAACCCTTTGTCTCCCAGAAGCAGTATTATCTGCAGTGCTTAACACAAGGGTAAAATTATCCCATAGCCCCCTTTCTCTCAGTAGATCTCCTGACTTGTCTGTAATCAGCTGCCTTTACTCCAGTAGCCTGCCTGCAGAAGCGATTTGCCCATGCTGTGGTGGCAAACAGGCACTGTATTGTGGTAAACGCACATTATTCAGATGTATTTGCCCACTCAGAGCAGCACAGATGCCCTCTCATGAATTCCTGGCCTAGAACAAGAAGTGTGGAGCATCCTCAAACTCCATGCTGCTGCCCTCAGACACGAGGTTGACCTCACCACCAGCTGGGACCCCACTGAAGCTGGCAGGTAAAGCACATCCAAAAGAGGCTGCTGGATCGGAACTGGAATGAGATGCAAGGGGACTTTGGGATCCAGTTAGGCTGACACCCACATAGCTAGAGAAATACCTCTGTGTTTTTATAACAGGGCTTCAGAGATTTATTCTCTTTGCTGAGTTATGGTATGTCTACACTGGCTTATGCAAAGTTGTCCCGCCAGACAGACGCCAGCTCCAAACCTAAATCCATGTGACTGCGTGTTGTGCTCAAGATGAACACAGCTTAACAAATCAGCCTGGATACTAAATCTTTTTTTGTCCACTTGCCTTGAGTGTCTTGAAATTTGGAAGAGAGGTTGAACGAGAAAGCATGGATGCCCAGAAGAGCATAAGCCTGGTGCCCTCATGCTCCAAACTTCAATGCTGCTTTTAAAATTTTTGTAGTAGCTTGGCAAGGATGGAGGGAGAGCCATCCTTGCTCTGAAATTGTGCCTTGTGACTATTTCTTCCTTTTGTAGTTAAGATTTTTGTAAGTAGTTCCTTCTCTCTTGCAGTAAGTAATTAAGTAAGATCTTTGCTATAAGACATACAAAAATCCCATCACCTTTGCTAGAAATGTGTCTTTTATTTTTTACCTCCTTCATGGGTAAAGGACAAAAGCTAAAGCGTGCCTGTTTGTTCAAGAAGAATTGCCTGTGACAAGATTATGAGGGACACTGTGACACAAAACCTTTATCCCTAGAAACTGAGATGAATGATATAATGCACATTGGTATTCACCTAAAAACAGGGAAGAAAACTTTTTGAATGTCTTCGAAATAGCATTGTCCTTCAGATAAACCCCACATCATCATAGCCTGAGTGCTGTCAAAAGCCATCAAGCATCTTGCCCCAAGATCCATAAAGCCATTCTTTTTTAAGTGTTTTCTTAAGCCTTTTATGCAATGAATATGGAATATATTAAAGGGATTAGCCTTGAGCTATGTTTTAAATTTAAATGTTCTGTTCTGAGTATGCTATCCACATTTCTTGTTCAACAACTGGACAAGCAACCGTATTTGCACAGTGAACATATTTGTCCCTTAAGCAAATGTAACACTTTTGATTGACCTTTCTGGACAATTATTTTTAAAATGTTTGTTCCCTAGGGTCTGTTATTGCCTTTACTAGGATAGAACAATTTTCTGCTGTCAACTCTTTGAATACATATCTATTTTAATCATGTGGATTTCCAGTTAAACTATGACTCTTTTGAAACAGAAAGGAACTGAAACTATACAACAGCTAGATTGTGCAAACGCAAAGTTAACTGGGCACAGGTCCAATTATAAATCAAAGCCAAAACAAGGGAAATTTTGAAGAGGAAAGAATGCATAGGTCAAAGTGGAAAGAAGTCTCAGTCATGAGAAAATATTTTCTAGTTAAACTAAAATAGTTTTGATATTAAAATGATAATGAGGGCAAAACTCAGAAAGAATGGAAGTTGGCTTAATCAAGCAAGAAAACACAGAGTGTTTTCCCTATTTCCTTCAATGCTGATCAGATGATAAATATTGACTTTTCTGTAGACTGGGTCAAGGAAGGGGAATGAGAAAAGGGATGCCATTATTTGCTTTGTTCACCAATATTAAATTATTGATTTGCCAACAACAGCAGAGGCACTGCAGAGATTAGCAGTGTCTGCACAGCAGAGTATGTAGAAAAATAAGAAGTGAAACTTTTTTGCTAAGTGAAATGATTTTGATCAGTGCTTCTCCTTTTTTGACAGGTCCTAGATGAATATCAGAAAATTCTTGTTCTGCTAATGAGTTGAACTATTCTGACAGTGACCCAGATCAGCACCCTCAAGGAGCATTAACTAAACTGATGTTTCAAAGCTGAGATACATTCCTTTCTTGTCTTGTTACTGCCTCTTATTCTCGATGCTCATCCCGATAAGCATCAAAACACAATCTGAAGGCATTAGCTACAGTAACTGGCTGGCATGCTCTGAGACCAGCACAGTCCTTTTTGCAAAACATTTTAATACAAGCTGCCTGGAAGGTCCGTTTCTAAAGCTGAGTCACTTCCCTGCTGCAGTCTGCCAGAGACAGCACTCGGGAAAAAAAATTCCTAACAATCTGATTTTGTACGTATAGACAGCAGAGACATGATCCATTTAAATGTCCCCGTGTTTGCCCAGTGATTTGTTTTAGTTTGACAAGCAAACACAAGCTCAGATCCTATAGCTCAGTGGGACTCCAAGAACATTTCCTTAGCATACGGTGGGGGAACAAAAGCGGGGAGACAATACACACCACTGTGCTCTGCTTTATTGTTAGAAGCACCCGAGCTCTCTCAACTTCTTCTGAAATCAGAAATGATCCAAAATGTTTGCTGGTAAAATCCTACTGGCTTCTGATAACAGTTAGATTTTGAAAAGGGGCCTTTTTCTTATTTAAAAGTATATACACTTACGATAAAGACAATAAATATGAAGTACTTTGTTTCTGAATAAAAAAAGAAAACCAAATCTGTGAAGAAGAAATTGTCAGTCAAGTAGTTCAGTGAGGAGGAAAATCATCATTTGGATGAAATGCCTATGTAACAGCATACTAAGAAATCAGTTAATGGAACTAAACATAGGAAGAAAAATTAATTTTTCAATGCTCTTCTTAGAGCTAGTATAAATAGGTGCATGCAAACCTCACCTCAATAAAAAATAAAATGTGAAGCATCTCAACATAATTTCTTTTAGCTGAAAATAATAGCGAGCTTTGCTTACCTTAAAATTGTGTGCTTTTTCATAGTTGAAGTGGTTGTCGTTCTGAGTTAAGGCTGCTCTTCTGACCAAGGAGGTGATCTGTGAATAGGCAAAGAGTTTCAGAGGTTGCCACAAAAGTGCCCCCTTGACTCCCACCTTCACCCCCAGGGCCACAGCCAGGAGCTCTTGGCGCTTCCTTCTTTGCTTCGACTTGTGAACAACAGCACAGTTTTTCTCATTTTCCAGCCACAGGTCCTCTGAGAACATAGCGCTGGGATCCCAAATCTTTTCCCTGTCTTCCTCGGCGCCGGGGAGCCTGACTGTAGTCAGCACGGTACAGTTTGTCCAACTGCTTCTGATGTTAGACAGCAGATTTGAAGCAGCTGCAGCCCATTCTGCCGAGACCTCTGGCATGTGACTTGAATGGGCCGTCTTGTGGGACGGAAGGAGCTTCTGCATCTGAATAAGTAACGGCCTGTGCCGTGCAGTTTCTTGAGGCAGATGTGTGCCTCGAACAATAGCCCGAATTCACACACTGAGCAGCCTCCCCCACTGTGCTCCCCGAGCGGGGGTCTCCAGATAGGTGCTGCCGAAATACGGGCTGGGGGGCACACAGCTTTACAGCTTCACCCCCAGAGGCACTTCCAGGGACAGAGCTCTTCAACTCTGCAGTGTGTTAAAAAATGAACAAACTAAAAACAAAAAGCCCCTGGAAAGCCCACACAACCGAATCCGATGCTGCATCCAATTACACTCAGACTCGGAGACTTACCAGCCAGCAGTCTGCATGCCAGCAGATTAAGTCCTTAAAACCATGATGATTGTTTAATCTTACAGGGCAAAAAAATCTTTCTCTCTCTCCCTCTCTCTTTTTTTTTTTTTTTTTTTTTTTCTTTTCCCCATTTTCTTTTCAAATCCTGTACAAAGGGAAAAAATCCAGCAGCACTCCAAGCATTAACAGCACTTTTATGTCATGGTTTAAAGTAAGCATTTTGTCAGTGTGGACTTGGGAGCACTGAGGTAGCTCACTGCCAGGGACTAGGGGGATGGAAGCCCTGGAGCCCTATGAAGGGCTCGAATGAAGTCAGTGGGGGAGCTTCACATGGCTGCAGGAGGCCCATATGCACAGCCCTGGTTGCGGAAAAGGGTCTTCAGGGTGGCAAGAGTGGTTGTCTTTTGCTCTGGTTACCTGCATCTATAGATTTTGAGGGGAACTGTTTTCTGGTTAAAGCCCAGGGGCAGGAGATATTGAGAACCTGACCAGTAGCAGTTTTCAGTGTTACTCTGGACATGTGATCCACAGGCAGGACACAGAGGTCTGATACTGAGCATTCGCTAAGAAACACATTCAGTGTCCCCCTCCCCACCAGTTTCCTTCCCTCCAGCTCCCCTCTTCTACTACTTTACTAAGTATTCCAATCTCCCATCCCTAAGAGGAGGACAGGAGTTACCTGCTCAGCAGAGCATTGAGAGATTTAAGTTTAAAGATGTGCCTAATGCTCAAAGTGCTGCAACAGAGCAGAGTGGGGAGTTGCAAGTGCTACTGGGAAAACTGCCTATTTGAACTGGAGATACTAAAGACCACATCAGCCTTTTACAGTCTGCTCCTCTTCAACTAACCCAGAAAATATGTGGAATTTAATTCACTAATATTAACTTGTGAAGCTGATCTTGCATCTATTTTTTTCAGTCTGCTTTTACCTCAGGTTGAAAAGTCAGAAGATTCATCTAATTCACTTACTAACCACTCCACCACACAGACTGCCTGTGTTTAGCAAAAGTGATGCTCTGCTGACTTGAAAGCCCATGGGGACAGATGGTTGTCCGTCAGTGACATCAGGCTGTGCAATTTCAGAGAGTACCCTAATTAGGGTTTTCAAGAGGTTGTGCAACCTGCAAAATCAGCTTCTCAGTCATAAAAGGATGCACTTACATCCATGTATAGCACACTCAATTCCTTTCTTTTTCAGGTAACTCACAACACCACTTTTTACACACTCCCATACTTCAAAGCTTCTGCTCCCCAGAAGGGAGGACTTCCACACAAACCCTCTGCTCCCTGAGCAGTTGCTGCCCATTCAGCCTTTCCCTGGGGCTTGGCACTGTTATCTGACCACTGGTGACAACTGGCTGTGGTGCATGCACGAACATTGCTGTGCCCGCAGGAAATCTCTGCTGCTCTTCCATATGTCCTCTTGTAATGAGTCCCAGTTTCTGCTAGCTCGGGACCTTTATCTGCTTTCCAGCAGATAAGACAGACTATAGCTGCCCAGCTCCTTCTTCTTGTGTTTCAAGAGGTAAAAAGTACTGCTTTTTGCCAGCAGCAATGGCATCAGTTTGGGCCATCACAAATGAAACCTTGGAGTCACTCAAATTTCTTATCACATTCCAGTTTCCTTCCTCAACACCATTTAAAATGCATTTATATTTATCAGAAAAAAACCCCCCCAAACTAGCTCTGGGTTGTCAGACACCTTTGAAACTACAGAACCTAAATCCCCCACATATAAATAAGCTACTTTTTCTCTAACTTCCAGCATAACACATCCAAAGTCAGAGAGAGGTCGGTTTCCTAATAATGCTCTAATATTTGCATTTATGTCACTAAACTGATAAAAATCCCATTATATAACCAATATTTTTTACATAACATGGCAGATTTGATACTCAAGTGACAGGCTTATGATGATACATCTTGGAATTTCAATTTATTAAACTATTTTTGGAATATCACAGTGTCATCCTGGGATCAGACATACAGACGTATTTAATGGAAACTCTGAGTGCTCGCACAGAAGCATTAAACTTAATAGGTTTGGGGAAGAAAACTCAGCCAAACCAGCTCATATGACTAAGGCAGAGCAGAATTTACTGTTTATCATATATGAATTTTATTTATCCCCTGGGTATCTGCCTTGCTTGGGCCTGTTTAGACAGTTGTTCAGGGGGATTCGTGCAGACACAGGATGTGCACAGAAGGCCAGCAGTGAGTGAATCCTCTGGAGGAGCTTTATCAAAGCCGCAACAAATTTGGTGTCTAAATGGTGCTACAAACCTCAGACAAGCTGAACCACATTCACAACCACTTCCTTCTCTAAATACAATGCAAACTTCAGCAATGACAAATTCTCAGCTGCAATCAGTTCCTGATACCACAGGCTCAACCCAGTGCTCTTCTTTTATCTGCTTTCTTTTTCCTAATACAAAATTGGCTGCACATGGTGTCAACTCATTCAAAGAGCATCTCTCGATCAACTTAGCCTGCAGCTAAAGAGGAGAAGGCCAGTGGCTAAGAATATTATTGCTGGTTGTCACTGAGTGTAAAGCTATGATGGCTGGAAGGTGAATATGGATTATCTGTGTTTTCAGATCACAGAATTTCTGCCTAACATAGTCTCTTTGTAAAACAGATGTGCTGTATGGGAAATTGGGCATTTAGAGACTAATAAATGTCACTGAACCCAAATGAAAAAATTAAGGGGCGGAGCAGGGGGGAAGAGGGTGACAACTGAGCTGTTGCGCCATTTCCAGCGCGCCTCCGCAGCGTGAGCTGAACCACACCATTGTCTCTGCCCTCAAAGACTGGCGTCTTGTTTGCTAACAAAGGCCTCAGGCACAGGAAAGAACAAATTGCAGTATGAAAAGCTTTTGGTTTTGGACATGTGGTATTATTTCTCTTGCAGAAGTGTGGGCAGCACAGAGGACTTGCTGGAAGCAAGTGGTGGGGGAACTCTGCATGCTGCCTTGCCTTGACTGTCCCAGCTCCAACATAGTGGGAAGAGATGCTGTGGGAGTGGTGGCTCCTTTCCCCGAGCTGCCACCATGCCTGACTGTGGCTGGGGAGATCAGACAGCACATCTTTGGCTTGCTCTCTGCCTGCTGCAGGATACAGCTGTCAAGGGGGAAAGAAGAGGACGGGCATGTCTCTTTGGACGACACCACAAGTGAAAAGGAGATTGTTCCATGATGAGGAACTGTGACAAATCCATGACTGATCTCTAACTAAATACACTTAACTCTGCACATAGATACAGTCATAGGTCAAAGAGAGGCCTGTTTCCTTGCAGGCACGGCACACTGGGTTATCTGCCAGACAGATTATGTTTGCTCAATCGCAAACACGTGGTGGAGATGACACACGGAGCAGGAATCTTGCAGCTATTGGGTTTTTCCTGGTTTTCTCCCACGGAGCTCTTTCCACGACGCACTCAGAACACGTCAAAGAAGCCATCTCTTAGCAAGACACAGGGCACAGAGGGGAAATGGTGCTGAAGGCCAGTCAGCCAAAGGCCTCTGTCATACCAGAGTCCCACCAGTCTGTGCCTCCCACTGCCACAGCACTGTGAGCTGCCATTAAAAGGCTTCTGTGCTGCTGAAACAGTGGGAGGAAACAAGCTCTAAGCAGAAAACATGCTGAACACAAAGCCAAGCACAATGCATGAAGAGTGGTATTTGCCAACCTGATCTTGAAAAACCCACTTTCCTAAGAAACCCTCTCTCCTGCAGGAAGGCTCTCAGTGTCAATTAGGTGAGCAGAGGTTGCAGAGCTGAGCAGGGCCAGGAAGATCCACAACATGTGGCTAGGGGAGAAATCGGATTGCACAGCTACTGGGCTGCTGCTGCTCTCTGGTTTGCCTCTTCCCCACCCCAAACATAACAGTCTCTTGCTTCCAGCAGAAAACTTCCTTTCAAAGTGAATTGTCATTCAGTAAACTGGACACTGTTAATAAAAAAAACAAAACCAAAACACTGGGGTCCTTTTTTTTAAGGATTAAGGTTTATCTATAGTTTTGCTTTTTACTACTTGGAATTTCAATTTTCTTTTTTTTTAAATAACCACAGTACCTCTGAAAATTATGACTAAGCAGCTGTCAACAACATGCATAAATGTTTAGGCAGCAGACTATCTACACTGGGCTCCTGTTCTGGAGAGCATTGCTGCACTTCCATCACCATCATTCACACTCATCTTTTGCAGATAATCCATAGCAAAATAACTCTTGGTTTACAAAAACTTCCCAAGTACACACTCTGATGTTAAAGTTATTAAAATCATAATATTTACATCTCTCCTAAATCAATGTGGTTTATTAGCATCTCAGCAAACAGCTGTCACTTATATGCACTAATTTCTGACCATGCATGTATTCAGTCCATCCCTCCACAGATAAAAAATGTAATTTACCTATAGCAAATAGAAATATAAGCTCCCTTAAACTTCGGATCCCCTTTCTAAATCCTCCTCGAACGGATTTTTCTGTATGCATCATGATCATTTTTCTCAAACCAATGTAGTAAACCAAACAATACAACAGCCAAAGGTGAAATAGTGTATAATCGGGAAGGCAGTAGTGAGACTATTATTAAAACTAATAGTTGCTGTAAGCCTCTTATGGTGTATTAATATACTAAACTATTGTCTATTTTGGAACAACAACTGGAGATCACATTAAGTGGTATGCAATTACATAGTCATCTTCAATTAAAAAATAGTGAATGGATTAAAAGATTTTGTCAGGCACTTCTATCACTTAATGCATTAATTTGTGTATTTCCCATCCACCTTTGTATTCAATATTTCTGAAACAGTATTTTGATTTCTTATTTTTGACAACTGTAATAAATAGGCATTATGTTAGAAATACAATGTCAGTATCATGGAGGAAATAGTGCAGAAATGAGGAAAGAATCTAGGCACAGTATGAACTACTACAGCAATTCCCTCAAATAACCCTGTAGAGATTAACATGGTAACAGCAGGTCTAGCCTATTTATTGTCTCAACTTCCTTTCCTCCCACTCTCTCCTTTATCCTTCCCAATCCATCTCCATACTTGTCAAGGTTATTAATGACGTTTTCCCGGCCAAGTTCATGATCCTCTCCTCTGTGCTTAATATTCATCACCGAAATTGTAGCAGAGGGACAAAAGAGAAGCGGCATGAGGACTCAGTGGGGCAGATGAGAGCAGCACCGCACACCACGGCCACTGCTGTTGCTGTAGTGGAAAGGGAACGCCAGATCCCCATGGAACACCAGTCCCCACAGGGCTGCCGGAAGCTGCTTCATCTGCAAATAGGGCTTGCTCAGGGAAACCGTACTGGATTGATTTCTGAGTTACCTCTTGTTCTCTCTGGGGATGCAACACATGTAACTGACTGAATTTGGCTGACTGCAGTGTCATCAATGAGTATTGTTATCATACGTATAGATCAATGTGTATCCATGATAACATCTGGCCTCTAGGCAAATGAAAATTCAAGCATGATATTTATCCTGATATTTGCAAAATATTGGCAGTGATCCTGTAATTCTGTCAATGATGATGGTATTTTTTTGACAACAGAACTAACACAGTATTTTTCCAACAAATAGACATTTAAGAAGAGGATGGATGGATGGATGGATGGATGGATGGATGGATGGATGGATGGATGTAGCAGGTGTCTAATCTAAAACAGTAACATGTTCTTGTTTTACAAACAAAGGAGAAAAACAGAAACCTCCAGACAGTGGTTCATATTCTTCTATGAGAGGTCAAGGCTAAAATGGATGAACTTGAATTGCCTTCTTGCAGGTCATTCATGGATCATATAGGAAAACTCAATGGCTCTGGTAGAAACAGATAACTTTACCATATGATCTTCAAAATTATGTAAAATCAATGTCTCTCTGTACTATTTTCTGTATCTATTCTTCTGTGAGCTATTCAATTTTAGAATAAATTAAGTAAGGAATAATTTATTTTATCAGCCTCAACCATATCTATAAGTAATTATAAATTAACAACTGTACTTTGTTCTGGTTATCAATACTCCCCATACTTCAGACTGGCTAAGACCCATGCTCTGGAAACATGTAATATCCCGGTTACTACATCATTTGTTACACAGCTGCATGCAACTTTATAGGTTTATCTGGGCTCATTGAACAAACTTTTTCAAGAATTGTAACTACAGAAGGAAGAGTCTATACTAATACAGATTTCTCACACTGACTATGTAGGTAGCCAATATTTTGACATCTTACCCACAGAGGAAATAGCCTAACAACATAATGAACCTAATATGACATACAATGGTTTCAGTGAGTTAAGGAGGAAGTGACTCATGCTGTCTGCAATATATGGGACTATTAGTCAAGAGACAGAGATTTAAAAAAATAACCTAAACATTACAGTTTTTATCCAGATCCCCAGTGGATGTTGGCTCAGCACCATGTAAGCTATACGCCCATATAACCTGCTCATATTTTCACATTCTCACTATGAAGTTCTTGCTTTCCAAAGAAACATTACTTTGTCTAGGAAAGCCAGCTTGCCATTGATTAAAACCGTTGTTGCTCTGCAAGGAGACTGTAGAGCTTGAACCAGAGCCAAACCCACTGGGCTGCCACAAAGAAGTAGAGAAGTTAATGCTCTTACTTCCCTGTCTGGGAAGAGGCAGAGAGGCAAGAACGTCCCTTCTGAGAAAGACAACTCCTGTGAATGTGGTGCAGTACCCTTGAAAGGATGTGCTGAGCAGAAAAGGTAAAGATAGCAAAAGGTCTGGAGATGCCACAGGCAATAGCAGACCTGCCCTTGGGGCCTCTAGGCTTGCTCATGTGGGCTTGTCATTAACCATAACTGCTTAATGGAGGTAGTTGGATGTCATGCTCAAACACAGGGTTAGACTGAGGACTATGTTTTGTGAGACTGCATTAAGTCTGTGTATTATCAGCTTTTCAATAAATTCCAGAGCTACACAGATACTGTGTTGTACAGTGGGCAAAAGGCTTGGATATTTGACCTTATGCCTCATTATACTCCCAAATGTGTGCACAGCACCCTACACAAACACCTACATCCTTACTTTTGGGATAATTTTCATTTCTCTGTCTCAAACACTACTACACCCTACAGCCAGGTGTTACCCCAAAGAAACACAGTTACTGTCTATCTTCTCCATACACAGTGAAACCTAACTCAACAAAAATAAACACAATACAAAAAAAAAAAAAAAAAAAAAAAAAAAAAAAAAAAAAAAAAAAAAAGCTAGAAAGTTCTTCTTCTGTTTCTCACTTTGACTTCTGATACTATATGTTAGTGACAGTAAACTTCTTCTGGACCGTGACTAACTCAGCCTTGCAGCACACGCTCTGGACTGAAACTTATAGGCTGCAGTCAGAGTGCCTGTTCATACAGAGAATAAAAAATCTGTCCCTCCTGGGATTATGATAAAATGTGGAGAAAAGCAGGCTTCATGAAAGTTTCCCAGAAACAACAGTAGGACAGCAATGGTATTTATGTCCGGAGCCACTAACCGCCCAGCAGAGCCAGCAGATCTCTGGAGGAGTTGCCAGAATGTAAACTATGCTGTGGCAGACTCAGGAACCAACAGCAGCTCCCCAGGTTTTGCCCTAGCTTAAGACAGCTTAAAACAAGAGACTTTATTGTGGGTTAATAGAGATTTATGCAGCCTGGAAGGGAACAAACAATTTGTGAACCAGTGATTCATGAACTAGTGATCATATTGTCTAAAACACTGGCAATCTGTAAAATTCTTCCTGGACAGTAACAGTTCAGGAACGGATTCTCAATGGTGTGATGCTCTGTTCATTTAGCACTTCCAGGGAGATGAGAATGATAAACAATTGTAGAAAGGACAGTGCCAACATCAGCATCAAGTGGAAAACAGGATTTTTCTCAAGTTTTGGCAGTTTCTTAGTGGTGTGAAGGAACTCTAAAGCTTCAGTCTCAAACTTAATTTGCATGACTGAATTACACTTCTGCTCAGCAGTCATGGCACCTTCACATAAACTACACAGTACAATGACCTAGAAATGTAGTCATGTGTTTTCCATCATTAGTAATATTTCTGTCCCCTTTTACTGCAGCATCTTGTGACTTTTCCCCATAAAACAAGCATAAACTCTCTAGACTATGTAAGGTGAAAGGACTTATTCATGCCATTTAAGAAACAAAGTAGGCAATTAGCAAATAAGAACATGGCATGCTTTCAGGTTGAAAGAATACTTTTTAACAAGCCTGAACCAACAGCCCTTAACCAGAAAAAAAAAAGGAGAAATGCTAGTTTTGTATAAAAGCTGTGCTTTATGACTGTGGACTTTCATTTCAGTATCCTTTACAAACTGCATTGCAAAAAAACCAAAGAGGGCAATAGGGAACCATTTTCCACCATGCACATGTGAAACTGAGGCATGGAGGAGCTCACTGGTTCTGATGATGGCCAATCCATGGCTCTCTGACAGCTTGTCTGAGCTCACTTGCATGTCCATGGATGTCCCAGGACACATTCCCCCAAGACAGGCGCATACAGTGTTTACAGCTTACCTGTTTGTGAAATATGTGCTTCCCATCACCTTTAAGGAATGTCATTAACCCTGGTAGTGATAGACAGTGTCAAATCCCAGGCTGTCATCCCAAAAGAAGTGGTAAGGCTATATGGTCCCTGGTACATCTCTGACTTTGAAATATATGTTTTCTTAGAAACAGGGAAGGAATTCATGCAGAAAAAAGTGATGTGGGATTAAAGAAAAGATAAAAGGCTCTGAACTCAGCCAGGTTCACTTACCTATTGCATTATACACCTGGACTTTACCCCAGGAATGTGATACATTCCCCCTTGTTATGTAAGAAAGATTCCTATAGCTTACACTTGTATCAGTTTCTGTTCTGAAATGGACCCAGCACAGAAGAAAAGAGTTGGGACAGGACTGGCACCATGTATGGCAAAGTAGAAGACATCTGCAGGAATGGGCAATTTCATTCTATGGGATATGTACCCTCCTCCAGCTCCTTCCAGCTCACCTTGCAGAAAAAGCTGCTCAAAGCATAACCAACTTCTCATAAATGAGGTTTTGAGAACCTTGGCCCTCATTCAGCTCCCCTTTTCCCCACAAAGCAGCAAGGGAACTCCTGTATGCTGCAGATTGCACGTGAAAAGCACGATTCACTGTGCTTTTAGAAGGGCATGTTACAGGATACACAAACCACTTGAGACGACACTCTTTGAACTTGCATAAAGTACCAGAATGTATCCAAGCTGTTTTATTTTCTCTTCAAAATAATTGTTTTGTGTCATATCTGCCTTGCCCTCTGCTTGAAGCTGGCTTTGTTACTCCTTTACTCCATAAGTAGTGGCACAACTATCCTTGAAAACACACAGGCATTCCCATGGCCACTAGAGAAATGCTCAGACAAAGGCTGACCCCACTTCTCTGCTAGTGAATGAACACACAAAGGCTGTATGATCCTAGCTTTATTTTTCTGTACAGGTGTCATTTGACCCTGATAGCCTTAAAACCCCCTTTGACCTGCAGCCTGCTGCCCTCTGGTATGAAGCAGAGGCTTTTGTTCCTGATGGCACACTGTGCACAGCTGCTTCCATCATTGTCTGGAGAGGGACAGATGGCTGATCTCAGCACAAAAAAAGAGATTAAAAAAAATGGAGGGAATGACATCAGTCCTCAGCTTGTGATTTAATTCATGGGACCTGTGGGGCTACCAGTGACATGGACTAACATTGCAGTTGACTTGGCCCACAGACAGGAAGAAGTTTGCATTTTCCAGAGTAAAAGACTTTTTTTTTTTTTTTAATATACAGTTGCCAACACTCCGATACTTTTATTCTTTAACAGTTTTTAGTTAATCTGAATATATACTATCAGCAGCAGCCTTAGAAAGTTCTCTGAAAGCAAAACTGATACTGTACTCTAGTTCTATCTATGGCTGTGGTTCAAGTGCAGTGACTTGGTTTAAAGCTTATTTATTTTGTTTCTCTTGTGATGAGGCATTCATAAGATGTAGCTGGGGTAAGATGTAGCTGGGAGCTGGGGAAACATAACGCAGAGTAAATGATTTTCATTATTAGGTCCAATCCTGCTATAACACTCGGTAGGTAAAAGATTTTATCCCTATCTCATAGACCCATTAAAGTCAGTTGAAGAGAACAAAATAAAAAAAAGGCACAGAGTGGTAGTTCTGGAAGTAGTGAGCTCTGTTGCCACGTTTCTGCTTTGAATTCAGCTCCAGATCTATGAAATCACCAAATTCTTCTTTTTGTGATTACCAGGCACCAAAGGTATTTATCTGAATTTATTATCTTAAGCACATTACTTGATTTGAGACATGGGAATTTGGCCTCACTCTCTGTGGAACTTGGTGACATCATGCACCCATTTTTCTCCAGACCAGATATTTTTGCTTTGCAACAGATGCCTCACTGAAGACACTTGTCAAAGTGGCCGCGTTAGCTGCTACCACACTGTTTATGTTACTGGCAGGCACTACATGTGCAAGAATGCTGCCACATGAAGGTGAAGCCATTCCACAAAGAATATAAAAAATAAAATGCTCCTTCCAGGCTTAGGGGTGGGGGGGTGGGGAGGTGGGGGCGTTTTTGTTTTTCCCTGAAAGGAAAGAAAGGAGACAATTTCTTCTCTCCTTGAGTGTCTGGGAACATCAGAGATGCACTCCTCCATGCAGCCTGAGCTGGGACTGGGACCCATCACCTGACAGTGCCCTGGCACAGCTCCTGCTTCAGTCCCGGAAACTGGCTCAGGCCTGAGGATGGTTTTACTCAGTGCTGACCAGCATTTGTGGGAGCCATCACTGTCTGTTTGTGGTTCTGCCCAAAGAACCAAGTAAAGCCTTTCTTTGCATGTAACCTCCCAGAGTCAGGTTCAGGTTACTCCCTTGGGCACAGCTGTACAAACCAGCTCTGTCTGAGAGACTCCTGCAGCAAAGCTGTGGCTTTCAGTATGTTTGCACAGCAGTGGCCAGAGGGTAGGGGTGCAGAAAAGCATGATGCTGATGAGACAGGAGATGTAACAGCTCCCATCCAAACACACTCTGAGTTTTACTGTCTCAGCAATGCTAATGGCAACACCAGCATAGAGGGGAAGGCCTCGAACCAACTATATGTTACACACCTTCCACTGTCATTAATTCAGAGTAGATGGTATTCAGCAAATCATAGAGTTAGACCACAGGTGATGACTAAGAAGTGTGATGATTCATTTGCTTCATAAAGTATTATCATGTTTTATTTGCTAATCTGAAGAGTAGAACATCTTATCAGACACTATGCTTGAACCCAGGGATGAATTTTTCAGGGAAACAGTTTGTGTTGCAGAACATGTGACTCATCAGACCAGGGACTTTGCACAGGGAAGTTCTGACCAAGAGCCAAATAATTTATTTTTTTTAATGTGGAAATACTTGGTTTAAAGTATTTTAAAAAACAATTTTTATTTCCAGTTTGAAATCTTTTGCTAAAAACAGTTAATAAAACATTAAAAGTAGTTGGAACAGTTTCAGTCAATTGAACTTAAATATTTTTCTGCTTTTATCCTGCCTCCTCAGTGCTTGGTCATAAAAAGTTGAATTTTACTTTTATCACAAATCAGACAGAAGTAAAAACAAAAGAGAAGAAAATATCCATTACTGTTACAAACCCTCCCCTACATGCTTTTATAAAATGTTAGTTTCAAAGGTGATCTTCTAATGACAACTGCCAAGCAAGTTGCATTTCCCTGTATGAGAGCAATACAGAGACACAAAGGCTTTACATTAATTTTCTTTCTGTTAATCAGTTGTTCCCCTGGGCTCTTTTAATCTGCAGCGACAGCCTCAGTACCACTGAGAATGCCTTTTCTGCTATTAAAACAAAAGGCACATATCTAAACACTTTATAATTTCAAGCAGAAAAGCATCTCATTCTCCTAGTTGAAGAAAGCAGTAACAAAAGACTCATGTCCTAGAAGACTGATGTGACTCATGGCCATCTTCTGCTTTCACTTTTGCTCTCTGGGGACTTCCAACTGAAAGACAGACTTAACCCAGCCAGCAAGGTAAGAGGCCACACCACCACCATGCCCCTGTGAAGGCTGAGGCATGAGAAGCGCTCCTGAAGAAATGCCTTGGAAAGGCTGTCACCTGTTTGCAAAGTATCACACTTCAGTCCCTGTGGAGGGGCCAGGCACATTTAATATATAAGGCATTAATGAAGAATTTACTCAGTCAGGACCAGAAAACGCAGCATTATAAACCTGGATTTTACAAAAAACAGACAAAAACCTCCCAGAGCGCAAGACAATTGACTTCAGACTTCACTGCACTGAGACAAAACCATAGCTCCATGAACATCCTTTTGGGTAGTATGTTTTCACACCACACAAATTGCCTCCATTTACATTACATCAATTTCCAAATTGGATTTTTTTTTTAAAATTTCCACATTAAAAATAACAGCTTGTTGGTTCTACATTTGAAAAATAAGCTGAGCACTTTATTGTTCATTCCAACAAACTAAGTTAATTTATCACTTAAATGCATTTTCACTTCATTTTTAAGCCATTTAATCTTTCAGAAGTTTAACAAGGTGGTTTACTATTGCTGTAATACAGGGAGATTTCATTACATGACCTGCCATCTTCTATCAACATCATTATGATTGCATGCTGCCCTTGTTTTATTTTAATTTATAGCAATTTTTTTGTTGTTGCCAACATGGGCTCTTAGCAATGTCACAGACTGGCATGGAAAGCAAGCCAGTTGCTTCCATTTTCCCTGTGGTCAATGTTTCATTTTCATCTCAGTTTCACAGTCATCAGTGCTGCATGGTACTTGCAGGGCATCAAACCTGATGTGTAGAATGAGTTCTTCAGTTGGGCTTTTTTTATGCTTTCTTACTTATCTTCTTCATTAATTTCAGCAGTGGCAAAATGTTGGGAAGAGAAAGGTTCCCTCTACAGGCAACAATTCACAAATCACCTCAAGCTTTATAGGTTTAAGTCTTTTAAGTATTAACATGCTAAATTTGTAAACCAACAGGCAAAACGTGCCTTAGAACATGTGTGTACCACTTGCTCTGCAATCACAAGCCACTGCAGAGGCTCTTGCTCCAACACAGGTTTCTGGCTTGGCTTTTAGGAACAAGCAGCTGGTAACAGCAATGGGGCAGACTATGGTGCCAATTAATGTTTATAGAGGGAACTGCTGCAACAGCCAGGTTGTTGCAAGGCAGACAAGTAAATGGCATTACTAGATACCACTGCCTAGGAGTGCTGAAGAGGAGCAGGGGGTGCAGCAATACCTCAGCTGCAGGCTACATTATCACACCACAGACAAGCCTTCAGACTTGAAGGATCTGTGACCCTCAAGAGACTTCCAGGTGGCTTCACCACATCACCCAGATTCAGCTCCAAGTTATCCAGAATTTGCCTGTGCTGTTGACTTCCACATTGTTGCTCCATCTGCAATATGCATTTGTGGGTGAGATAAAGCCCTGCACCTCTGAAGTGCCAGAGCTGCCTGGCCCCTGGCAGGGTGGAGACCAGGGGGCACATGGGTCCCAGGGGGCTCCCAGGACAAAAAACCAACCCCTGGAAACAAACAAGTGGTTGCTCTCAGCTAACAAAAAAAGCCACTAAAAAGCAATTATAGCTGTTTCCCGTACCAACTGTTTGCACTGACAGTGTGATCAATGATGAGTTCAGCAGTGTGAAAACCATACATATTCACTGATAAGGGGAAGAGTTACGAACCATCCAGGTATCAGCCAACAAGGATCAGGTCCTGGGTTTTGGCATGGTGCAAAGGAATGGGACGAGGATGGGGAAGCATCACTTCTTAAAACCATAGCAGTGCTAAGCACCAAATGAGATCAGAAGAACCCTGGAGATCAGTCAGGGATAAGGAGATTAGCTCCTTTTTTTCATATAGACCAATGTCAAAGAAGTTTAACCTACAAGTGAAGAACAGTGGCAATTCTGGCAGATTTTTCCATATTTGAAAAATATCACCAAAGCAATCAGAAAGCTGTCCTGAGCAAACAGAATAATGTCTAAAATATTCCTCCAAAACTACAATGTCAAAGGCAACTTACAACAGCAGCTCTTTTATTTCTTTACTTTTGTACAATATAATGTTCCACTTGGAAGGAAGAAGAATTCAGTGAATACTCTGTCAAGACTCTTTTGCAGTTCAGCACCAGCTCTAAACAGTGATCTCTGCCGTGTCATTTTGACAGCCTTTTACCTTGTATATTTTTCACCTTCTGCTTTCTGCCCTTGTGTAATTGCCTGTCTCAGATTAGAAATGGGCCATCCATCCTACTGAACACATTTGGGCCACTATTTTCAATGCAGTTCTACATATGCTATCCACAACATCAATATTCCTATGATTTCCTGTTCACATTTAGCTGAGATGACTCTGGTCCCACAACCGCATGAAGCACCAAATGAGAAAAATACTTTCTTAGATAATTCAGCTTGTGAAGTTCCATTTTTATGGATGGAATCACTACTACACATTAAGTCACTGACTAGAGAAAGTTGGGGTTTTTTTTTAAGAAGAAAAAAAGAAGAAAGGCCCTCTACAGTTACCTTTATGATAATTCATTAGGTAAATTGAGTGATTAGACTCTCTGCATCTACAGAACTACTTAACTGTATGCTTTAGGAATACTGCACTTTGCAGGGATTTATACTTACAGAAGCCCTTTAGGGCAGGATCCCAGAATAAGAATTCTCCTTTGTTTGGTAAATCTGTACAGTCTCACGATTTATTGTTAACAAGAAATGTCATCATATTTACCATCAGCAAATCTTCTGAGGTCTGCAAATTATCAAGTAGCTGCATGGCTAATTTATAAAACTCATTACTATTTTAAATTGTCACTACGCATTAAAACAACCTACAATGGAGAGCATTGACTTTGACACCCAATTTCCCTCAGTTCATACTTGGGTTAGACTCCAATTGACCGGACAGATTCTTTACTTTTCAGTAGTGTTTATTATTTGCATGGCAACAGTGCACAGAAGCTCAAGCCTTTGACCAGGTCAAGGCAACAGTGACGTGGTACAAACACAGAGTAAGAGACATTCCCTGCCCTGGAGAGCTTACACTCTAGAGAGCTGCCCTGCCTTCGGGACAAGCACATTTCTTTTTCACACAAGAATAAAAAAAAAAAAAAAAAAAAAAAAAGAAATGAAACATAACCACAAGAGACTTAAGGCTGTAAAGAAGAATTTTCATATATCAGATCAAGGACCCAACAGTAAATTACTAGAGTGTTTTAAAAGTGCACTATATGTAATACCCCAAGTAATAAAGTTCCTGTCTCTGCTTAAGTGCTGAATTCCTGACTAAAATGAAAATGAAGAAGAGTACAGAAGTAGAAATCCCATTTAATTCAAAGGTTGTTATCCTTGCTGTCCCTTGTTTTGCTCAGAATAATCAGATCCCTTATTTCTTCAGGGAACAAAACAGTGCAAGTTCAAAAGAGAAATGTGAACAACAGTGGCCAGTCAACGTATTCAATGTTTGTAAGAATCTATAGTTCTCACTGAATATTATAATGGGATATAGATTATTTTATAACCTGATACTCCATTTTGTAATTCCTGACAAACCCCAATCTGCCCAAGAACCCTGCTATTGCGAAACTCTGCAGTCCACATCACATACACAACAAAACTATTTTTAGAACATCTACTGAAAAATCACAAGTGGTTTAGTTCAAAATGAGCCTCTCTTAGACTTTCCATTAAAATACATCTTTAAAATAACTTTTTAACTTTATAAATAGACTGCAAACTAAAACATTTAGGAGCCAAGAAATACCAAAGCTAAGAACTATCTGAAGAATTCCCCCCCTGCCCTTCTGGGCACAACAGAAATCTTACCTACTTACAGACAACATATTTAGTCTAATTTGGTGTGTGTGTATCTATATATACACACACATACACATACACATATATGTATGTACTCATAGAGCCTGCCAGTCCATGAACATAATAGGAAAAGGCAAATACTAATATAAAGGTGTTGTGGATTAACATGAGGAATTATCCTACTGTGAGTGAACTAGGCTTGGCTTAAAAGCATGGGGTTTGTTCTCTGTGAAATCTCTTGTATTTCTTCCAAAATTTGAAACTCCAAGGGAAGTGGTGGGCTTTTGATGGAAGGAGTTTTCTGGCAAAAAATGGCCCAGTTTCAGGTCTGCCATGCCTGGGGAAGATCTGCCAGCCAGACTGTGGTTTGGGTTCTCAGCTTAATGGCAGACTGCCTAAGGCCCAGGGATCATTAGCTTTCAAAATAATTAGCCCATTTATCAGGCAGATTAAACTGAGGCTCAGGACACCCAAAGAAATACAAGAAAGTAGTGAAGTGTGAATACTGAGGGTGGAGGTGTGATGTCTGAATACATATGGCCACTTGGACTCAGTAAAATATTTTTTTCTTTTGACTGAAACATTTCAGGCTCAAATCTATCTTTTCTGAAAAATAAAAAAAAGCAAAATCCCCTAAGTATTACTGGAAAACTTCCAAATATCTCTAACCTGTACTCCTGCTGAAGGAGATAGTGCTTACTGGAAGAACCAGGACTAATTTAATGAGCAGTGGGCCTACTTTTTCAGCAATGAAGATAAAAATAAATATTGAGCAGCAGCCTACTTGATTATGCAGCAGCCACAGGCTTTAATCCATTTGATAGACCATAAATCTGCATGGAAACCAAAGAACAGTGAAAGTATTTTATATTTATGAATCTATTATATGCATGTAATGTAACATTAACTATTTGTCTTTAGTATGTCTGCCTATGTACATATCTTTTGAAATGCTACACACATACTATATATGCATATAATATGCATATCAGTACAGAAAAATCTCTATATCTAAATTTAGTTAGTTGTCCATATTTGAAAAATGTATTAAAGACAAAAGAAAGACTTGGCACGTTAACTGGAGCCATGCACAATAAATACTGCCCTCATATACCCACAGTCTGCCTCTAAACTAGACACTATTGTGCTAAACTGTGTATAGGTAAAATATAATAATCAGGATGTTTCATCAGAAATATGCAAATATTTAGACTTTTGGATGCACAATTTTGGGTATTACCATCCCACACAACTGTATTTTATAGCAGTGGATATATAGGGGGAAAGTACAGCATTTAGAAAGACTGACCACACTTTTATTTAGATGAATCTAAGTTCATAGTCAAACCAAAAAAACCCTTCTTTTTTTAGCAAATCATGTCGCCTATTCTTCCTACGTACCTTTCAAATGTTATTGTTTAAAAAAAGATTGTGCAAGGAAGCATACAACTAAAATAGGAATCCCCAGCAGCTGTGTCAGCAAATATATTTGGTAAGAACCTAAACTGTCTACCCAAGGAGGATAAATCATCTTTCCCTAAAATGGTAGCCATTAGCAGAATTTATTAGGGCTAGTATCCCTTCTCAGCCATCAGGAAGAGCAGTGCCTTATATAATTTAAAATGCCAATGAGGATGTGATATTTCTTCTCTCATGTAGCCTTTGCAAGACTCTTCCTTGCTTTACCAGCTCCAGGGTGAAAGAACTTCCATGTCATTTTCTCAGGAGCCAACCTGCAGCATCCACCTGAGGCTCTGCATGCCAGGCTATGGCCATCAGAGCATCCAGCATCTGCACTGGGCTCCCTGGGACTCACTTCTACCCAGTAGTTCTCCATCAGCATTGGGAACTTTGCTTCTCCCGTTTCTTTCTAATATTTAAACTTGGCAGGCTACAGAAACATCCACATGGATGGGCTTCTGAGATTGGCTGGATTTTGGAGAGTGAATAGCAAGGAAGAGTACCAAGCAAGACTGAACTGCCAACATCATGCTTTTTTTTTTCTTTGATTTTGGTTCGATTTGTTGGTTGTTTTATTATCTCCCTGAAAATACCATTCCAGCTGTAGGCCATACTTAGACTCTACTGTGGATCACCTACTATGGTTTTGGGTTTTGTAAAACAAGACCTGTCACAGCTGGGCAGGAAAGATAAATTGTTACAAGTAATAGATAAATAAATACAGCCCAGAAAGATTCATTTTACCCTACTTCAGGCAAATCCCAATTGATTACAAGTTTCTAGGAAAAGTAACTTGCTTCCTTATTTGTACATAAAGTGCCAAGTACATATCACACATCAGTGCCACTAAAGAAAAACCGATAATAATAAAAAGAGAAACTACTAATAGTATTCCTCAGGATATCTATGAGATAAGCAGATACTTGCTTCTGGGTGATGGGAAGCAAGTGACAAACTGAGGGTCACAGTGAGCATGGGCTAGGGATAAACCCTCCAGAGAATGTTCTGAAAAAGCTGATTATTTTCCTTTTTGTTACAATATTCTGACTAAAAAGTTTTGCTTCTAACAACCACGATGATGGTTGTTACTCTTAGTGATCAAAAATGCTTTAATCAGCTAGATTATGCTCTTGAAAAACCATCAAACATTCCCTGTGTAATTTGTTTTATTTGTTTCTTCCCACGACTTCACGGAACAAACCGTTGGCTATTTTTCCATCACACTGAGTTGTGCTCAGCAAACAGCTGATTACTCATTGTCATGTATGTAAATCTTTGAAGTGCAAAGCAAAGGAAAGAACGTCCCTATTTATTTCTAAAGTGAAATCCCAGCATCCAGCAGAATTTTAAAACTGATTTTTCTAGGGCAATACCTCTTTCATCCTCCCAATGCTAAATATTAAATAAGAGAGATCTGTCTTAATTCAAGCTGAGCTCTGACCCTTGAAGTCTTATGATGCTGTCTGTGCTTACATGAGCACAGACTATTTTTCTCCAAGCTAGTTCACATCATGCACATTCCTCTCAAACTCTTCAGAATCCAGAATGTTAATGATCCTCCCTTCCCTCCTGGCTCGTCAGGGAATTGGGAAGCTGTGGAGTCTGGATGCTGTACAACAGTTTTCATCAGAAAGCTGGTATTGTTCCTGGTGCATTGACAAGAGGCTGAGTCGCTATATTAATCTTTTCTCATTTTTGGCACCTAATTGGAGTTGCAGCTTGCATTTTTAAAATAACATTTAATAGGCTGTATTATTTTCTATATTTAGATAACAGATCCCATTAGTTTCACCTGCACTTACTCAATACTTCTGCAGAATCTAATTTGTGCACTCAGTAGCAGAAGTAGCCTCATTAGCCTCTTAACATGTTTGAACTACTTGCCAACACAAAATGAAGGCTCTGGGCAGGGATGTAATCCAGCCTATTGTGCAACTTTCAACCAGTTTCATCACTGCAGCAGACTTCTTTTTTCCATTTTCATCACATGCCTTTCACTTCCATAAAGAGCTTGGAAAAGCTACTTGCCCACAGCTACCCACTCACTCACAGCCATGACTTAATAGGCATCAAAAAGTGGAAGCAATTGAAAGAGTAGTTAGCTAGAGCTGGGGCATTCAAGGGAAAGCAAAGTTTGGAAATTCTTCTTGTTTTTAAACTTGAACTGAACCTGAGGAAAGCAGCATGTTTAACTACATAACTCATGCTACTTTAGTGGAGCAAAGGTTCCCCAGTGCAGTGAGTGAGGCAGGAAACCCACAAGAAAGAAAAGAGATCTTGTAACTAAAACTTCCCCCATCATGTAAATGCACAGCTGAGGTTGTACTAGTGACCCTCTGTCAGGCATTCCTTATCTTAATTTTGTGCCTTCAAAGCTCTTTTAATATTGGATCTTTAATCTAATTTCTTTGGATTCCTGCAACAATGTGGATCCCTTTCCCAAGCTAAAAGTGTGAGTGGGGGTACCCCAATGACTCCAACATGGTTAAATGCCCATACTGGACCAAAGCTTAAAAAAACAAGGACACACATCTGCAGTATGAGCCAGCAGAGCTCAGCAAGGAATAGGTAATAACTTTGTGGATGGGTCAATCATGGGAAGAGCATAAAGAACCAATGAATTTTCATATATTTTTTGCTGACAATAGGGCAATTATGCAACTATAGACCCAGAATTTTGAAGTCCCAAAAGGGAGAGTCTCATGTGTTGCCCAACCTCAGACTCCTTCAGGTTCTATCTGTTAAACTGAGCAATTTGTTGGAGCTGAGCCTCCATGACAAGGAGCTGGCATTTTTCAACAGAAAATGCTGTGTAGAAAAATTCCCAATGAACTACATTAGCTGGAATCTTCTGTGTGCTGTCAAAAGCTTGTACTTTCCCTCAACCTCATCTGAGTAGTTTCCAGCAGTCAGAGAAGAAAATCCAACTCGACACATATGTGGAAACCTCCCAGCTAAATGGCTGAGGCTGACCAGAAGAATGTTTTTTGGGCCTTTTTCAAATGGAGAAAATCACGCATTTATCCCTCTGCACAACCAAGACAGTAACTTACTGGGAGAACAGTCTCACTGGAAAAGAGAAGGAAGCTCAATCTTTCTTGGAATCAGGCCAGTAAGAAAAGGAGTACAAGTTTTAGAAGTAGCTTAATCACAGATTTAAAACGAACCAAACCTCGAGGATGCCATTTGATGTATATTTTCCTGTTGTATTTTTTCTGCATTGCTGAGCGCACATAACTCCAAGAACAATTTGGGGAACTGGAGTTTGCAATCTGGTTCAGAATAGATTATTCTGAATGATTCTAGTGTCTACTCAGGTACAAAGACAAGACCCATTCTGGAGGCCCTTCTCAGCACTTCTGCAAGGAGGCAGTGTATGTTCTTTAGCTAGGGATATAATTCCATCACAGAGGGGTGACAGCCCTTTCACCCTGAGTCCTCATTTCGAGGGAAGGAGGTAAAAATGAGAAATTTCTCAGAGATGTTTGATAGATGAGGAAAAGGAAAGAGATTCCCTTAATTTTATCCGCTGTAGGTTAGAGGTAAGGGCTCCTTGCCCCTTCCAAAGCTGCTATTCCCAGGAGCTAAAGGCAGGAGCAGTTGTTCTCTTCCCTTCAGCCCACTTGAAAAGAGAGGAGAAGTCTGGGAGCCAGATGCTACTCAACTGTGTGAAAGACAGCTCGAGTAAAACCTCTTTTTTTTTCTCCACCCCATGTGAAAACACCAGCCACCTTTTGGAGAGGAAGGACTCACCCTCCTCACAATTTCAAATAAGCAGGTCTCAGACTTTTGGTGAAGCGCCCAACTCACCCACAGACATTTTCTTCCAGCAGCTATCAAACAGTGACAATTGCTGTCAGCTATACCTGTGGTATTCAGGGAAATTCAGATTTTTATTTTTTTTAAGCCACCTGAAGCCAATCTGTGAAATACAATAAGTTGGCAAGTCACAAACACCCAGAAGCAGACTGTGTGGCACTGGTTGAAACCAGTGGAGCCCCCGCAGCCACGTATTTTGCAGATAGAACAAAAGGCAGAGGTAAATCTTACCACTACACTTACACTTACAGGAAGGTAAAAACTATGCCTGGAAACTGTATCTATGGAGCTTAAAAATATTATTAAAAATAAAAAGTAATATCAGCTTCAAATTAGCCAGGCTGCCTTAGAAATTTATGTGATTGGCACTGTATGTCAATCTCTTTTACCACCTGCCCTATCTTCTGAACCAACTGGCTGATTTTAGCTGAAATTGATGGAGCAACAGTCTCCTTCATGCGTACCATGAAACTTGATAGCTTGATTGAGGTGAGAGATGTGGTCTGAGCTGCTGTGCTCCCTCCTGACCAACCTGGCAGCAATGCATTCTGCCTCCTCTGCAGGTGAAATGAAAAGGAAATAAGGAGAGAAGAGGGTAGAGGAAGGAGGAATGGAGGTGAGAGATGCATGTGTGAAAGGTCTGGAAGGACGGCTGGGCTTGCTGAAGTGGGAGTACAGTGTGCAGAAAGAGAGCACAAATGAATAGGGAAGCAAGGCATCACCAATTCCAATGCTCACAATAAAATAACCCCTTTTAATAACCGTCTCCAAGTGTTTTGTGTCAACCAGAAATATCTGGAATTGCAGACATTTATTCTTTTATGCATTAATAGATATTAGTGCTTAAAATTTCAAGGCATTGCATATCTTTGCTATGGGGCTCCCTTTAACCCCTTTGCTGCTGGTCCTTCTTGCATCTTCTGTGCTGCGGCAGAAGGTGACAGTTTTCCTTTGCTGTGCCGGTGCTCCATAGGCAGAAACCAGGGTATCTGTGTTGGGGTTTCTGAAGCATAAAGTGGGAAAAAGCCAAAAGAAAGACTTTTTCTTGTCCTGGGAAGGCAAGAGGGGAAATAATGAGGAAAACTAAGGGTGGCATAAATTGGTTTTTAGGATGATACCTTAAATAAAGGAAATTAAATGACTGAAGAAAAAAACCACAAGGTAAGGAGGGGGAGATATTTCAGTGCATCAGATTGGGGACAAGTCTCTTGGTTTCTCATGTGACATTTTTACCAAGATCTCTCTCCTTAAATTCTTAGAGTGTTAAGGTAAAATTCCTGCTGAGGGATGCTTCTGAGAGACAATTTTATATAGCAATTGAATTTGCAACCTTTCCTGCACTTTTTCACAGCTGACTGGGGTGAAAGCTGGCATTTCCTTCAAGATTACTCAGAGCAACACCTGAGAACTTTGCAGGCAGAATCCCAACATAGAATCCCAATCTGAGCCCTAAAATGTTGAGGTTCAACATGTTTTCTTGCTGGCAGGGAATGTAGAAGGCTGAGGAGAAACACGAAGCAGGCTGTGTTCCCAGTCAGTCTGATCTTGTCTCCTAAAGAACAGGTGTATTCAGGTTTTTTTCATGGAGCAGATCTGAATTGCCTTTCTCTCAGTGTGGATCCCCCTGCTGACACTGCTCTTTCTCCTCTCCCTTACATGCTCCTCTTCCAAAAAAGCTACACATAAGAGAGCATGCCTCCTGATAAACATCTGCTTCAGGCAAGGAACCCAACTCACTAACTGGATTAAAAAGCCTTTCTGGGCATCCTTCTCCCTAGAGTTTCAGAAGAGCCCCCATTTCCACTTTGACTTCTGAAACAAGTCAGCAAGGGCCTGAGCAGCCTTATAGAGACTGTGTGTCCTGATGTTGCTCTGATTAATCCTGTTCTGACCAACACACTGTGATGTCCATAATTTCTTTAGTTAATAAGGAAAAAGCTGAGATTGCAACACACCTAATGTCAGATATGAAAATACTTCCCAATGAGGGGTTCCCCACAACCGGCCTGAATGACCTTGAAGAAGTTAAAAAAGGGCAATAAAAACACTTTTCCCCTCTTTGTGTACATGAGCACATACAAAAAAAAAGGTATTATTTTTCTAGATAAAAAAATATGATGGACATAGAATTCCTTAAAATTTATTGTTTAAAAAGGTGTGTGTATTCCACAAAAATAATGCTTCAATTCCTCAATGCCTGTTTTTGGCAGGCAGATCTTACACCAGCCTCAAGCTGATACAAGCTGTTGGAGAACCAGATCCAACAGTTTCTTAATATGGAACTTCTTTTGCTTTACATAATTTTAATTTTCATATATTAGTCGTATTCAACATTTACATAATAGTTATGGTATCCATTTGGGGCCAAAAAGAATTAGTTTTATTTCTTAATAATCTTCTTCCTTTAAATGATGATAAGCACAACATTTATCACAATCCCTGGGTATTTTAAAGGGTTGCTCCTAAAAGTAAATACTGCAGCTTAGCTGGATCCAACCCCTTATTATATATTATGTATTATGCATTATATATTATATATTATATATATCTGTAATATGTGGGCATTTTGTTCTGAATTTGGAAGACTTCTTTCCACTTGTTGCTGTGCCTTCAATTTCACTTAAGGCTAAAGAGAGATAAGAAGGCAATTTCTGTATATCCCTCAAAAATTCCCATGTTTGATCCTTGAGAATTTGTTTAGAAATGTGTACATGTTGTTAAAAGGAAAAGGGAAGTCAACAGACACTAAGATCTGCCCAGACAGATGTTTACTTCATATTTTTGATGCTCGCTTTTTTCTCATTGCTTTCCTGGAAGTGATGTCACTTGTCAGAAGAAATTATTAATGCTCTGTTCCTTAGCAGCAGCAACAGGAAGTCACACTTCTCATCACGCGTTTCTCTTTGCAACAGAATCTGGATAAACCTCAAGCCCCATTATGCCAAAATAGTTTGTCATTTCACCCCTTTTAAGAGATTCATATTGCTAAAGAGGGACTGAGGCTGATCTCCTGCCCTTCAGGCTAGTATCCAAACAGTGGGAAAGATTTGCAAATATCTGGTGGGAAGAGGTATAAATAAAATCTAGTGCTACACACTCTTCCTTCTCTGGATTTAGGCTAGACACCACATGACAACATGTTCTGTCATCCCACAGAGAAGCAAAGGATGGGGCAGTACATCAGAGCTTGGTGCTGCCTCTTCCGAAGGTCCAGATACCTGAATTTCTTCTATCAGCAGTGGCCTACTGCTGGAGTTTCCCCTCACTGAAGGGTGGCAATGGCAGTAACTCAATGTCTCGTATCCTGGGGCAAACTGGTGGTGACTCTTTGGAGCAGCTGGTATATAGGGCTTTCTAACAACCCAGTGGTTTCATATTCCTGTTGCCCATCAGCTCAGGAGTGCAGACAGTGCAGTTACCAGTCACTGCCTCTCCTGTCTCTCTTGCCTGGTGGAAGAGGCTGAAGCATAGCCCAAAGTGACTGCACTATTGGACGAAAATATTCAATTTTATTGCCTATCCCTCTGAACAGAGCAATAGAATTTCTTCTGACGTGACAGCAGAGCAATTGTATTTTAAACAAAATATAATATAGAGAAAAAATCGATTACTGCTGTGAGATATATACAGACCACATCTTTAGATTCAACAATAGCTCCTTGTTTTGAAGTATCTCCTTCAAAAGATGTGGAATCTAACCACATCCACAGTTTTAACTTCTTTAGAGACTGTATTTCAAAATCACTGTCTCCAGCTTCTGGCTTGGACAGTTTCATGTGTCAGAAGTTCCCTGGACGCCTTTATTACACCACCAAAAGTTCTCAAGCTTGATTTTGAGAAGAAAATAGTAAAGCCCTGTAAAAGCAAGTAACTAGACTGAACAGGAGGGCCCAAAGCTGAGGAAGATAAAGCTCAAAGCACCATTACCAGAGATACACCCATGAGGCCTCAGCAAAGTCATAGATGTGGAAACTGGAAAAAGAACACTCTATTTATTAGGTCTCTCCCAAGTACACAATGTAAAATTTTACTCAGGGTTGAAAAACTGAGGTAAAGGGACCTGTTAAACCAAAGGACGAACTAAGAGCCAAAAGCTGCTACAGTCAAACCTTTGCTCCCATCTCACTGTCCAGAGTCAAAGCCCACCACATCCATGTGCTGCTATGTTTAGATGCAAATCACATGCTTGTCTAGTCATCTGAGAGAATACTTACTAAAGCCAGGGGAATTTGGAAATTCAGGCTTTGGCAACTAAACCTGATGAAATCTGTAGCACTATCTCTTCTGTATTTGTTTTACACTTACCTACAGAGATGTATTAAAAATTCTGCAGTTCTTAGATCCAGAAGTCTGAACTATCAAGACATCGATAAAGTGTAATTAAGGCAAAATGTTTTGACTTTGGCATTGTGCCACAGAAGAACGTTCAAGGAGAAAGGCTGATGACTGAGAACAGTAAGCAATTTTTTCAAAGCCTTTTATGCCATTTCAACATATGCTATTGTTTCTGTCTCTCATGGCTCTGTAGTTTCTTCACAAAAGCTGCCTTTTCTGTGTTTGCCACGGAGATCAATAAGGAGATGTTAATTAAAAGAAAATCTGCTGGAGGTTGTACTTTTCTGTTGGGATTTATCAGTCTTTGGCAGCAACACCTCACTGGCCCTGACTACAATGCCAAAATAGGCTTGGTCTTGGCTTGTCATGAAGACATGCTTGGGTACAACCCTGACCTTTAGTGACAGTTCCACTAGCACATGTGTGCCTCCTTAACATCCCCCCCACCACATGCCCTCCTCTACAGGCTGACTTCTGCGAGCTGTTAAGTATACAAAATACCTTGTGCATCAATTCTACTATTCCAAATAAACCATCATGAGACCATGTTTACAAAACAACTCTAATTATCATAGCCACATCACTCTTGAACAAGACAGGACTGCACTTCTGCCCTAAAGCAGAAGTTCATGCATCTTTGCTTTCCTGCTTTCCTTTCTGTGAATGGAAGAAAGTGTCCACATGTAAAGCCTCTTGTGGAATAGCAGCGGATATAAAGTCTTAGTGGAAGCCATGAGGAGGGATCCCACCAACTGCTGAGATACAGACATTAACTCATGGCTACATACAGAGAGAGGTGAAGGGCAGATAGTGAAGAGCTTCCCATTCTTTGGCTAGCAAATGACAATCCAAACAACAGAACAGGTTTTCGGTACTTGGTCCACCAATGGACCAATTGGGCTGTGTAAAATTGGCAAGGCAGACAACCACCTCTGTAATATGGATTCAACAGAATGTGCACTGCTAATGGAAGGAGAAAAAGCATCCTCAGATGCTCTGTGTGACCGTTACTTTCACCAGGTTCACAGAAAGCAAGCTGAAAAAACCTCCAGCACCCCCCAAAAAAAGACATCCTGCTGAAAATAAAACAGACAGTTCAATGCTCATTACTGTGCATTTTGCCTGCACCTGTGTGGGGGCTGAGAAACCTTTTTACTAAGTTTTTTGCTTTTTAAATATATCACAAGCACACACATAGACAAAACATGAGGCATAGACCCGTCATAGGCAGACTAATGTCAGCATTCAGCCTCCTGGCTGTCAGGTCTGATTCCAAATAACCTTTTGTCTTCTTGTTCCAGCTACTAAATTACAGATCAAGTGAAAAATGTAATTATACCCCAAAAGGCCATGGATAGCATCTTGGAATACAGTGAATTGTGAACAGAACAACAATAATAAAAAGATAAACTAGTATTACCTGTGGTGCATGGCTAATCCAAAATGCTCCACGGTCCCACATGAGCTATTATAGAACAGTTTCCTATTTGCCAATTTCTCTTTTTCAGGGATACAAACAATTCCTCCTGCATCCTCCCACTCCCCTGGCTCTTTTTTAAGCCTTGTGAAAAATACATCTTTCCTGTTGCAATAAATAGTTATACTGTTACCAAATTCCACTGTATTTTTTTTCCTTGAGGATGATGCAGAACTTGTGTTTTTAAAAGTTATATGAAGCTGCAAATATCAAGACTTATTTTCTATGCAGAAATTTATCTGCTAAATTTTTACAGAAGGAAAAATATAAAAAAATTATAGGAATATATTATTTTCTCAATTGGCTCTGATGTTATATTAGATTGGAAGTGCTATGAAAAACTGAATTAACTTCTTTTTTCATTTGTTTATTGGAATATTAAATATTCAAGGACTTTCCCCGCATTCTTGCACACATCTCTAAATACACAACTATTCAAAATACTAAATTATTCTTAGCAGCACCTGACAAGATAGAAGTAGGTGGTGGTGTTAGAGTGTAAACTTTCACAGTTGTTAAGCCAATTTACATACAGTCAGAAAGGCTGCTGATGGCAGAATTTTTTAATCTTCTCTTTCTTATTAGTGTCATGATTCTTACCCTTATTCAGGTACTTGTACTCATGTTTTAAAAGGAAAATAGGCAATAAACTGGAAAAGTATTAACCTTTCAGCTACTATCGCTTTATTTGCAGTCTTCTGCCTCAAATACAACTGCAGAAGAATCAAGCTCCCCACCTCCATTTAGTAGAAGAACCAAAGAGGGTTCTTCTGAGCCTGAGAAGATACAAATATTTATTATTCCACAGACAGTTCAGGCTGTGCTTGCTGAGGAGGCTGGCTCAGCACAGCCTCAAGGCACTGGGCCCTGGAGATTTGCATCACAACACATTGGTCCACATTTCTAGTCCTGGGCAGCTCTAACAGGACAACAATGTGCCTCAGCCCATGGCTACACAGGCTTGCTCTCATTTCAGCTGGGGCAGTATCACACCTTTGTTTGAGAGCATTCACTGTGACCTACAAAGAAAGAAAACGCTACAGGTACCCTAGCTACTTTTTTTTTTCTTTTCTTTTTTTTAATATATCTGCAATATCAAATTTAGTGAGAAGTAGAACAAAGGAAATTGGAGGAAGTTTTGTATTTACTCATGAAATTCAGTGTCTATAAGTGAACGATACAGAGCTTGTACACTGCTTGCATGTGGAGAAGGAAACAAGCCATGGAATTGAGAGCTCATTAAAAAACCACACATGGCAAAATTCCCTACAAAGTATCATGTGGAAGTTATATGAATCCTGCACTGAATGCAGTGTCTCATAAAAAGCAAGTTATATCATCACATGATGACTTGACTCTGTTCAACTGGGATTCTGCCAGCCCACAAAGAAACCACAATCCAGACTTTTCCCTTAATTCCTAGTACTTTGAGGTCTATGAGAAACCAAATCAGGTGAATAGTGTCCTTGAAAAGACTCTCTTTAGTCCAATCTCTGGTAGTATACTTCAATTTCAGCCATTCTGGAAGTGCCTTAAGCTCTATCTGCAAATTCACTTGGCTTCAATTTCGGCAGTGCATTATAGACCAGATGGATTTAGGAAAGTCCTCTGATTGGATTGATCAAATTAAAGGAAGGGGAAAAGAGAAATAAAGGAAAAATATTTTTCCTCTACTTCCTTAAACATATAAAGAAATAGAATTAATTTATTTGAAACAGTTTCCCAGGTGTCTTTTTATGTACTTAGGTTGCAAACCACAGTTTTATGAATGCAGCCTGGCAGCAATCAGGGATCCAGCCATGGACATGCAGGACAGCTGCTCACTGCCCAAACTACATGCTGCTCTATTAGTATTTTCCTGAGGCCTGCAAAAATAAGAGACTTAAAACCCCTTACAGAATATGGGCACCAGAACTATGATAATGGAAACAGGCATGAATTCATCTTTGTGATACAAACCACAAAGACTCTCCTGATGCCAGAGCACAGATACCTTGGACACAATTTTGATGTCCTAATGCAAGCTGTTAAAATCATACAATCACAGAATCGTAGAATGGCTTGTGTTGGAGGGGACTTAAAGATCACCAAATTCCAACACCAGGCACAGTGTTAAGCAAGGAGAGGGTCCATCCCCATAATCTTGCTCCTATGCCAAAGTCTATTTTCCACACTCCTCAGCACTGGTGTAATGAGCACACCCCTACATATTTAGCTCCCTTTTTATATGGCCAACCTTGTTTGTACGATTTCACACTCTACAGCTAAAACCAGTTCTGTCAGCTCAGGTCCATACATGAGTTATGGCAGAGCAGAATGACAGACTGGGATTCATCCCAGAATTTTGGCTGGTGGGGCACCTACAACTCCCTTCCAGGGAGAGCCGCAAAAACATGTGTAATCAGCAATATGGACATCTCCTGCATGAACGAAGTTTATCTTCACAGTATCTGCAGTTAGTCCAAAGGACCTATTTGTCAACTTAGAGCAGACATACTGAACAGTATTTTTTTGGTAGAGGCTAAGTGCTCTGCCCTGGTGATGACTGTGGCCCTGGCTTTTCTCAAGGATGAACTGTGTGAAAAGGCTTTTTTTTTTTTTTTCACACAACAGAAGATAGCTGCATTTATTCTTTCACCAATAGAGAAGCAACAGCATATGTTAAAACTGCAGCCTGGCTGATGTAAAATGTGTCACACAGACATGCAGAATAAAAACATATTTTCTGCCAATAAGTATTTAGCCCTAACCATTGGACGCCATTACTTTAAAATCCCAGCTCTGAAATCAAAAAGCTGTACTTTTCGTTCACATAAGAATAAAAGTTTTCTTCATTTGCATTTTTAAATGCATTATATATTCAAACGTTAGCTTTTGAGATAAGTAAAACAAGTATGATGTTTTTGCATATTGAAGCCTGTCACTATTTACATAAGTCCTCTGAGACTGGACCCTTCTGTAGGACCATCTCCATGTACACGCCTATTCCTTACAGCACTGCATTTCCCAATCTGTTTTAAAACAAAAGTGACTTTGAGACGCTAAAGACTAACTCTAAGGCTGAATTAAGCAATGGTGGTGTTGTGCCACGTTTTTTAAGAACAAGATGAATGCTTGTTGTCAAAAAAAGGGATGAGGTGGTTATGTTCCCATGAAACTACTCATTGCACAAGCACAAACGGGTGTCAGCAGCATAAGATACCCCAATTCAGTCCCCAGAAACTCTAAAGTAAACATGCCACCTAGTGTTTAATTGTGACAATTTCATTCATAAATCATCTTGATTGATTCCACCCAAGCTGTTCCCTGCAAGTCTAGGTTGTACAGAGTCTAGGCAGAGTTATCTGGAAATGCCTCCTCCAGATTTTCCCCCTTCCTCCCCCACAAAAAGCCCTGTCTCAACTTCTGTTTTGCTCCCAAGAAACTCTGCCAAATTACACTCCCTGCCCATCCTTTTTTGAGCCTGCAGCTCAGACTGCCATGAGCAGTGCAGAAGGCACTGAAAACTGACCTCAGAGGGTCATCCCTGTTGTCAAGGTCCCAAAAAAACCTGAGAGACTTCAGAAAAGCTGCCTTATGCCACCAGCCAAATGGCACCTGGCACAGACTTCCAACATCTCTCTGCCTAAAGGTACTGAGCAAAATTATTCTGGGAAGGTGAGGCACAATGCCTAGCTTACAGCTTGCCAAAAGTGGATGAGTCACCAAAGCTATAGGTACTGTTTTGATGGATGGAACCCACAGAAAATCAGGGAAAGACACTTTCAAAGTATAACGTCTTCAAAGGCAGTGAAGACAATTTCTCTTGAAGCCATGGCAATCTCCCCCTTTGTCACCTCCAGCCCCTGCTTAATAGTGACACACCTGGCTTAAATGCAAACGAGCCTCCCCAAAGAAGAGCTACTGCCCACATGTAGCTTGGCTCCTTTTTATGCATTTAAAGACCGCCAAATTCTCATCTTAAAAATTCTAATTGAGATTCTCTTGATGCTTCTGCCATGGATGCTCATTATGTTCCTAGGGATTAAATTCCTATACTCAGTGGCATCATAGCACCAACTGTCCCGAGTTTTTTGGTGATGTCTTGTTTGCACTTTGTCCAGATCAATAAAGATCTTAAATGAAACTCCTGTTCCTGCAGTACTTCATTAGCCACTTTCCCCCAGCTCATCAAGTTCCTCTCTATCTCTATTCTTTGCTTGAAATTCCTCTACCTAATTTTGGTCCGTATAATCATGTTCATGAGCCAACCAAATTTGAATTAATGTCAAGAGTGCAGTTTCATGAGAGATTGTACCACTTTACTAAAAATCCAATTATTCTGCATCTGCTGCATTCTTTTCACTCAGTACTTTTGTAAATCTATCAAAAAGGCAATCAAGTCTAACTGGCAGCATTCCTTCTTTATAACCCATGCTGACAACTGTGTGCAGTCCCACTGATCTCCAGGGCTGAGAATGCACTAAAAGGAAGAGCCCACTGTTACCATTAGTACTTGTCACTCCATGGTGTCCTCTTTTCCAAATATGAGCAGTTTTTATAACTGGTTCCCAAACTTTGTAGTCCAACCTCAGCTGTGAACAGCCAACAGCATGTGCCTCACTGTGGCCACTACCAGGCTGTCCTCCTGCCCAGGCTGCTCCCATCTCCTGCCTGGCAGAGCCAACAAGCCCGATTAACTGAGACGGTGCCAAACTTTGTGCTGCTGACACAGCCTAAAGGTGCCCAGGGAGATACCTGCACCTGGATTCCCAGTATCCCAGCTGCAGGATATGGATGTAGGCTGCTAACCTGTCTCTGTGGTGAGAGACCAGATTAAAAAGTCTTGGACACCAGGACTGTGGCTGCAGTTAGTGCCTCACTAGTGCAGTGGCAATTCTGAACAGAAGGTTGAATGTCCCCTCCTCCCAGGGGAAGGAATCAAATAACCAGTCCTTAGCTATTTAGTACATTGTCTTCATCTAGCCAAAATGAGTCAGAGCCTAGATAATATATTTTCAGACACAGAAAACCACAGAGAAATAGGACTAGAAGGTACTTTGAGATGTTTTTCTCCTGCCTGCCTCAGGTATCCATGCTATCTGTGCCATTTCTGCCAGATGTTTTCTTAACATGTTTCTATGCCTTCTGATAAGGGAGATTTTGTCACTCCCTCAGGCCCTCTAGCCCAGCATTTCATTATTCTTTCTTTTCTCCCTTAATAGCTAACCTGCAATGCTCATCACTGTATTTCAGTCCTATCATTTCGTGTCATATTCAGCATGAACACAGAGGACAGGTTATTATTTTTATATAATTAGCCAAGACAATGTATGACCTAGACATGCAAATCACTTAAAATACTTATTTTCTAATCAAAATATAAAGGAAAAATACTACTCACAACTTAAATACTCTTTTTGACACTAATTCGGAGTCCTCCACTACGAGAAATTAATCTCTCTCTTATATTCAAGAAGTTGAACACTTGTCTTCCAATTTCAAAACATGGCAGTTTAAAGGTGGTTGTAAAATTTTAGGTTCTATTCCTACACAGTGTCTCAAGATTCATGCAAGATAATCAAGTATAGATTTTTATTTAAAAAATGCCTTTTCATTTTCCAGTGGCTAGATAAATGAAATGTTTATGCTGAAGGCTCCCCCCCAATCCCTGTGGAAGTTTGTTTATATGAATTTAATGCCATCAAACTGTGTAAAGAGTGTTAAAGCCAAGATAACACACTCTCATATATGCTTTAATTTTTAGTACATCAAACAAAGCACTGTTTTTATGCAACAAATATTTAGCTTTAGTAGAATTACTAATAAGATCATAAGAGGAACATACCTAAGAGAAAAGGATTAATTTATAAATTTGTTAGAGCCTACCTGCAGATACACAATCCTGTACTTGTAGAGACAAGTGGCATTTGCCTTAGGAGTACCATAAAGCACTTCTGGTGTATTGAATACTTTTTAGTACTAAACTGAAATTCTCATCTGAGAAAATTTCAATCTAGTTGTGATGTTCAAATTGGTTCTTTTTCGCTGTCTTTCAAAAACACTGGATTGGAAAACACTATGGCGGTAACAAACTTGATATTTACCTTTGCTCCATGTGCCTATCAAGGCCCTGAACTGCTCCAAGACACCGTGAAATCCTTGAGGGTCTTCCCCTTAATTCAGCAGCATTTGAATCAGATTATACCCATTGCATCATGTCATTTGTGTAGATCAGTATTGTCTCCAACTTACAAGCTCTCTTCAGGCATAACCATATCACTTATTCTGCTTAAGGCAAAAGTCATGAATCCTAAGCTGACGGTAATAACACAACATAAACCAGGAACCTGGAGAGAAGTTAACAGTTCAGGGAAGCAATGTAAGGAATACTTAGCTATGGAACTTCTCTTTCTCTTGATTCCCTCAATTTTCACTACTGTTATAATTAACAAAAATGATTCCTTTCAGAAATCCTTGTTTAATCAGGCTAAATATTAGGTAATTGTCAGGAGTGCCACTGTAAACTAAAAAGCACTATCCATTTTCCTGTGCCTAAACACAGACAGCCAGAGGGAAGGAATTGAAACAGACACTTTCCACAATTTTACTTAGGTAGCTTTCTTATTTTTACTTCTTATGTAGTGTCTACTTTGTATTTATTATGCACTAAATAAACAAAAAGCTGCAGAGACATGGCTCGAAAATACAAAAAAATGCCAACAATGAAGGGCAAAAAAAAAAAAAATCAGCTAAATATATTTTTGGTATGATGCTGTTTATCATTTGAAATACAAATTTATTAAAATATATATGCTGGTAGACTATTGTATTAATATAAACTCCTCCTTGCTGTGCTGTAATATCAAAGAGTACTCTGGATGGAATCACTCCTGAATTGCTAACAGTTATTTAAAGAAGAGAGTCAGGTATGAAGTTAAGAACTCATGTCAAGACACGCTACAATTAAGTACATACATGTGGTAACCTGTGTGTAGAATACCACTCTTGCAGGACAAGCCTGAGTGACTGATGAAAGGAATTCATTACTCCCAAAGTCATTTTGATGTATTAGTTTGTTGCTTCTAGCAGCAAAAATGCCACACATCTTTTATCACTGCATGTATTACTTAACCCTGCAGATAAAGGCCACCTTTGTGTACAGGATTTATGTAGCTTTTTATCAGTGAAGTGTCTGAGCATCTTCTGGGAAAAATCAGTAATGCAAGGGAGAAGTCCCTCGTGAATTCTGTGGCCATGCATACAGCAGTGTGACTGTAACCCTTAATAAAAGAAGATGGTGGGTGTTAATATTCATGTACAACTGCGCATTTTAATTTTTTCTGACCAAGCATGCCACAAAAAGAAGAGAGTTGAAGGCAGTGTAAAATACACCATATCAAATTATCAGTGCCTTTCCAGCCCAGAGTCTGCAGGATGTTTCTGCTCACTACCTTCTTAACCCCATGATCTGCTGCTGGGGCAGCACAGTACCCTGCAGCCCTCCTGTGGAAGGAAATGCTCAGCATCTGGATAGAAATCCCAGCAGAGAATTAAACACTATCTAGCAACCCGTAATAGGATCATTAGAGGTTTAGAGGGGCTGCAGAATGGGAAGAATAATGAATAAATGAAAGACTGAAAAGATTTCTTTATTGTTGGCTAATAGCAGTACCTGTAGAAAATTCAATGAAGAGACAAAAATGGAGTTGTAAGATGAGGCTAAAAAGCCTTCAGAAAGGGACGTGGTGTGAATAACAATGTAAAAATGTCAAATACCTACAAAAATTGAACCAAACAATAGGTTGTCTTAAAATTGACTGTCTCTTGTACAATTTTGATGTAAGAAAAACAGCGGTGCCCCTAAAAATTTAGTTCCATAACCAGATTACATCTCCAGTTAAGGGATGTTAGAAAATAGTCTTTCCTGGAAGTCTTTAATTTTCTTCTATGGGAAACTGTGTGTGAGCAGCATGACTAATGAGGACAGTAATATCAACTTCTAGCAAAGTTATTCTTCCTTTTCTGTCACCTTTGCCTTAATAGGAATAGTTTTCTTATCTGTCTATTACTTGGTGGGATTTTTTGCCAAGGAAATCTACAGCCTCCCAGAGTTCTTAATATGCTAATAATTTCTGCTGTTTAGTTCTAGCTGCAGTGTTAACTGTGGGCTCTGTCATTTGCACTTCAACGTCTAGTTATGAGCTCCACCATAACAGATATAGAGAGGTTACCATGTCAAACAGCAGCACAGAGTTTTCTGCATTGTCCCGGTGTTAAGTGAAGCCTCCTCGAACAGCTTGCTCTTGGTTTAGCTCAAACTCTGCACTGTTCTGTACAGACCATCACTGCTAAATGGCTCATGCTGCCTCTGGCATGTACTTGCAGCCAGAGAGCAGAACAAGCACTCCAGCCTAGGCCCCAAGCAAACTCATATTTCATGTACAACTGGTATGTTTGAACAGACTGAGCCAGATCTGACTGGGAGAGAAGTTGATGGGAGCTTTGCCAGGACCCAAATAAGCAGAGACCTGGCACTGGGAAAAGCCTTCCTTAATCTTTACTGCACTTACCAACAGTTTGTCCTCTTTCAGATAGACTAAGATCATTCTTTTTGCAAACACTTGAAACTCAAATGCTGCCAAGGGTTTTCTTTAACTCCAGCCTGCTCTTCTCATCAGACCAGCACAGCAAAGAAACAAGTTGTGGGGGACAGCCTTTCTCTGACACAGGGCACTGTGTCACAGCATCCAGGTCTCACCCAAGGCATAGGGAGGTTGCAGTAGTGCACAGGGCAGATCACAGTAGCGTGATTGAAAGTGCAAGAGCAGGGAACCAGGATGGCTTTTCCATCAGTAACTGCAACAGCTTTTACGTGATCAGAGCCTTCATGAAACTACAGCTTGCATTTACTACCAACATTTCAATTCCTCAAATATATTTTCCAAATTACACTTGCTGAGGTAGGATTAGAAAGAAGTATTATTTTCTCTCTGTCTGTGGCACACAGATTGCTGACTCAGTAAGGGCAGCAGTTGCAGGAAAACGCGATGGCAATAAATGTTTCAGAACTACATATTTTACTGACAGATTACTGCAATTTTTTTCACTTCTATATGTGAAAATTAATTGCTTACAGTAGGTTACACTTCTCCTACATTCACCATTAACTTGAACTACTGGTAATTAATTACAGGCTGCACCAGTACCAGGTACTTATCTTCCCTACATCCTCTAGTATATGTTCATTTGCCCCAAGTACAGCATTCCATAAGCAGAACAAACATAAAGCAGGCAATCACAACTTCCCAAGCTTAAATCAGAACTTCAAACAGACAACAGGTGATCATCAAATTTTCTTTGCACAGAAAACTCTCTCTCTATCCAAAATCCTTGTTGAACCTGGATCCTGTTAAAAGGACAATTGCCTACACTACTAAGAAAGAATCTGCAGCATGCTGTTCTCCCACAACACTTCATTCTTAAAAATCATTGCGGTTCCTTTCAGATTAAAGACCTGTTAAACTATTCCGGCTAAAATTTAGAATTTGTGCCTACAAATCAAGCACCTCTTCAAAATCCAACAGAAATAACTTTTGGATGAAACACCAGCGTTAAGTATCTCAGAGCATAAATTTTTCCTTAGGCCTGATATAAAAAATGTTGGATTAAAAAAAAGCATGAACAACAACAGCTTAATCCAGCCCAATTATCACATCTTCTTCTGGAATAGGCATGACTCCACTAATTACAACCTCAAAGAAATTATGGGAATAGACAAGTACCCCGGGCAGTACCAAGACATCTCATCCAAGTGCTGGCTGCTCCTGCCAGCCTGTTGGTGGCCCCCCTCTGCTGACCCACCCCACGGAGGCAGTGGCACCAGAGTGACAGAGACATTGAATAATCCCCACTGTCACCGTGGGAGGCAACAGAACGAACAGACTCCCTGGACAGTGTTAACAAACCCACCAAGGAGATTAATGCCTTCAGCTGCACTTTCACACTCCGGAATTAGTTTCAGTATGAAACAAAATCTCACTTGTAAAGAGCCTAATTTCTTAGAAGAGTACTAGTGCTTAACCTTAGAGCACTCAATTCTCATCCTCCTCTTGAGAAATAATGAAAGTTTCTGTCCTGCATGTATGGCTTCCTCCCATCATTTCTGCATCATTCAAAACACTCTAGGCAGTACTTTCAGATAAACTAGCTCATTAATCTTATTTTTAATATTTTACACCTGTTCAGCTGGCCAGAGGAAAAAGACATGAATGATTTTTCACACATTCAGAAAAGAATTTACTTTGCAGAAAAACGTCATACTGAATATTCATCAACTTATTTCTAGGGGTCTGAAATTTACTGGAGTTACTGAAGTGGGTGAAGGTTGTGATTTGTGGGCAAACAACAGCCTTTGCCTAAAATGCTGTACAAGACATCTCAGCCTCAAGCAAAACATCTGATAGACCTCTCACTGAACTACCATTTCCCCATAATATTCTTCTGTTTTAGAGGATTTCTAAAGTTTATATAAAAACAAACATGAAATTCCTATATCCTGTTTTATCCCCATTTGTTAGTACTGACAAACGCTCAACAATTCACCAGTTTATTCCAAAGACCAGTCCATACTTTATCTGAGTACCTACTGTGAGTAACAAAATGGAAAATGACCCCTGAGTCTCTGCTACCAAACCTCTCATGACTTCCCCCAGGAGAATATGAATCAAAAGCAGCCATGGTAGGCTTCACCATACAGACTTTCATGAGCTTTTTATTTAGTTGCTAATATTTGAGTTGATGTAAATTTTTTTTCATACAAATTTGCATGAGATGATGGAAAACTACTGGTATTGGCAGAGAAGGCCACTGAGAGTCCAAATCATCAATATGAAGTCTTCAGCTGCTACATCAAGTCTTCAGCCTGAGCAGATCCCCTTGTCTATTTAGTCCCACTCCTCTTATAGCTGTGATTGCTCCTACTCCTTCTGGCAAGAAAAATATGTTAGAAACAGCTGCTATTCCTCCTTCTGGTTTTCCCCTCAGTGGGAGGAAGGCAGAGAGGGTTGCCAACAGTGTAGTTGCTTAGCTGAAGCCAGCTATTTTTACATGACAGCACAGCCACAGAGCCCAGCCTTGCAGGCTGCTCCTGCCTGCCTATACAGAAATCTAGGTGAGCACAAGTCCTTGTAGGCCAAGGACCTGCCTTTCACATTATGAACCACCTCAGAAGACAAATAATCCTCTAAACACTTAAATTTCATTCAGCAGCAATACAAAAGAAGACCTAACATAATCATTAATGAGGTCCAGAGGTGTGTTTTCACTATTGCTAGTGCACTACATCAACTCAAAACACTTTCAAGCACAGGTACCTGGAACTAAGAATGCAGTACTCCTCTCACTTTAAGCCAATATAATAATTTTTGACCTGTTATCAGGGAAGAGTCTTGTGCTGCATTTCCACTCATATGAGGTGGATCAGGTAGCAGATGTGGCAGAAAATTCACTTATTTTTTCTTCTGGCTGAGTCAGTTTTAATCTGGAGCTGTTTGCCAGTGTCACCTATTGTATAGCTGCACAAAACCATACACCAGTAAAAGGGTGGTGGTGAAGAAGAGAGGCCAGCGGTCCTTTCAGCAAAGGTTTGCCTTCTGTTGGTCTAAAAGGATTTTTACAATGCCTACTTAAAGTTGCCCAGCCTGAAGAATGGCATCCAACCACAAGCACAACAGAAAACACAATCTGTTATGGAATATTTGGTACTAGAGAAACCCCCTCTGGAGCTTTTGAGAGCACTTTGAGAGTAACAAAAGACTTGTTCCTCAACTATAAAAACTGTGAGTAAAATGAAACACAATTTTGAAACTGTATTTTTCTTTGTACAAATCAAATTCTTCTGATTTCCTAGAGAATGTAGCATGGTTTTCAATTGCCATGACTGCTTTGTTACACTACATGCATGTAAATAATATTTACAATCATCTCAGTAATGATCCAGTTCCAGAACACCCTCTGGACCATTCCCTACTTACACAGAAACACCTATGCCAAAAAATCTGTCACACTGCACTATGTCTGCTTCTTATTGTGCCTCAAATGAAGTAAAAATTTCCTTTCTTTTGCCTCTTACAGCATTTAAAATCACCCAGTGTCCAGTCACAGGAATCAACTGAATGAGCATTGGATGTCTCAATGGCATCTACTCCTCTTGGATATTATACCACCATTCAATTGAACCAAAAACTACCATCACCAGTGGATTAATACGTGAATGGAAGACTTCTTGTGCCATTCTCCAAACGCCTTCCCTGCATCAGTATGTCTTCCCTAAAAAATGTCATTGTCCATGGAATTAATTTGTTATAGAGGATGAATAGGTCTACATGTCAGGTCAGTTACTCAAGCAATTATTATTGCTGAGAAATACAAACCAGTAAATGATCAGCCAATACAGATATGTGAACCCAACAGAAAATTCTGCTAGAAATGCCCTAGAGAAACAAGGATACACATAAAAAATGCTGATCTCTTTCATACTTGTCATGACTCTATGACAGCAAATTCACTCCCTGCTTTACAAATAAAAACTGGCTCCAGTTCCCAACTAGCTGGCCAGCACTGAACATTAAAATCAACAGTCACACTGCACAAGTATGCTTAACAAATGTCAGTAAGTCAATTCAGCACAAAGACCAGACTCAAAACCAAAGTTTTGTTTGACAGCTCTTGCTGCCGTACCACCTGGGAAATGAAAATATCCACATGTCACTGCTTGCAAGGCTTTCTCATATGTAAAATAATTTCTAATTTTACATCTTCAGATGGCTGCTAACTGCACAAAATTCTCAGTTTATCATCATGTAAGCCCTAGTCCATACAATGCTCTGGGATATGACTGCATAAGAGAAGGAGATCAAGCAAAGCCCACTTCAAATGAGAAGAGCGAGAAGAAATGGAGGCTAACAGACAACATCCCAATTTCAGATCCATGAGAAGGAAAGAAAACACCAAATATCCCAATTTGAGACCCATCCACCAAAGGCTTGTCAGAGAAGAGAAGCTTTGAACCACGTACAGAAAGGCAACAAACTTGAGCTGTGGTGAAGGGTCAGTGGGAACCAGATTCATAACCCTACTGTGGAAAATGCTTGAGTATATACATGGACAAATATAACCTGTGACCAATTTTAGATGCGGCTTCTAAGGTAAATGTTATATACCCATATATTTACAGCATGCAAACATTTGCATTTGGTACTTATTAGAAAGTTTTCATCATGAGCTCCAGTCAAATATTAGTTGGGAACCAAGGTCATATTAAGAGGATGCAAACTTTGCAGTGGAATAGCAATAGTTATTAAAGTATAGGAAAATATAAACAGGTCTTCTGACAAAACATTTTCTTCTCAGGTTTGATAGAAAGACTGGTATTAATTATGAAAATTTTAAACTGAATACTTACCTTTTCAACTGGAGTATTTTCTTCACTCGTTACACTTGCTTTTCTTGATTCATTTTTTGTTCTGCTCAGCCTCCGAGACACTTTTTCTCTAAGCAAAGTGGCGTATCCAATGTGCTCATAGATGGGGTTTGTTGTCATTTTGGAAATATACTCAGAAGCCTTTGTTTCTATATACAATGTTATCAAGCCATCTGTAACCAGATCATGGATTGATTCAAATCTTTTCTCCCCAACGAAATGCTTCCCATCATAGAATAACCTGTAGTTTAAGGTCTGATTACCAAATCTGCAAACACCAGAAAAAAAACAGAGGGAGAGAAGAGAGAGAGAATTCAGACTGTATTGAAGGCTCTTCCACTCTTCCATCCTGAAGCACTTTTGAGGTGCAAAAAGTATGTGCTTAACCACATATGGGCATATTTACAGTCAACAAAGAGATGGACATCTACTAAGTAATCAAAATTGTAAGAGTCTGAATAACACTCTGTCAGGAAGCCAGGGAGACCAAGCTCCTAATTCAGGGCCCAATTAAATATCCAAAGTTAAGTGGGAAAACTCTAGCCCTATTTACAGCAGCTGTAATCTATTGGGATTTTTTAAGTGTTTTAATAATCCAAGTGCTGTAGTAGCACATTCAGTTTATGACACTGAGGTTGGAATCCTATCACTGATTAAAGCATTCAAAGATATGATACTGTGTTAAATAGTCCTTATATTGCAACAAAGCTGCATGTCTGCAAGTTTTGTTGGGACTTCAAATCACATGGTTTAAGCCTCTTATTCTTTGCCCACATTTTTCATATAAAATCCCAATTTATAATTAAATTCAGATTTGATTCCACAAGTAATTATGCAGATGGATTTAGAAAACATATTGTTTCATCAAAACAATAGACATCTTGCCATAATTTTTATCCTTTATTATTTTTTAATCCTTCATTTTGAAATCTTCACTAAAACCCTAAAAAATTGTGTTTGTTCTTTTTCAGCTGACACAAACTGGTTTTAATTTACACCACTTTTTAGTTGGCATGACTCACTAGCTTTACCATCTGCACATCAATACAAATTCTAAGCATGACTTCAGCACTGTATCACAGCTACTTGGGGTAACTCCTCAAATGATTTTTCTTCATGTCTTACCAGTAGAAGGGTAAAAAATGCAGATTTCTAGTTTGTGTACATCTCACAGGAGTGAGATTAAAAATTGGAAAATATTGCCAAGGAGTTTGTTTCATCAAAACCTAACTGAATATCTTGTCCTCTTGCTGCTAATACATAGTGTCCTTAAGAACTGAGAGGACAGGTTTTGAATGACACAGCTAAGCCAGGAAAGACACCTGTGAGGGGCAGTGAGTTTGGAGCTTGGATTTCCACTGTGTTTTTCATTCAGTTGAATAGCAGACTCTTTGAGCAGCAGCATCCCATGCTCTACAGTGTATTCCTACAAAAATTTGAGCTCTTACTGGGGAAGAAAACTGCCCGTTTTCAGCTTCTAAATGCCATGATTTTCCAGCTTTATTTGGGGTTATTATCACAGATAGTTGTTGACATTTGTACACAACATTGAGCTCAGAGGACAACTTGGCTGTGTCCTCTACTAGGACACATTCCTGTTATGTATTCACTCATGTTTTTTACAGAGTCTTGAAGAAGATCCATCTTTACATGGATCTTCTACTTCAAAAAAAAAAAAAAAAATTCTGAAAATGGGCACTGCTTCTGAAAAAGGACTTCCTAGCCAGGTGCTGAAGGGGAGACTGGGTTGCTGCAGTGCCATGATAGTCAAACTGCTGACAAGAGGGTGTAAAAGCACTCCGGTATCACACTGTGTATTAGGTAACGGTGGAGGCAGACTTCACTCAAAAGGGACCCGGTACAATCCCCTCCAGTAAGCACATTTACACTGGAACTAAAAGCCTCTATTAAACCAGAACTCACCTGAGAGCAAGGGTGTAGCAGCCGGGTTGTCGCTGGCTTTCTCTAAGAATATATGCTCCTTCTACACCAGCAAGAATTTCATCTGCCTGCTCCCGAGAAATTATCCCATGAAACCTGAGGGGAGATATTTCAGTGACTTACAGAATATCCAACCAGGAAAACATCCTTCTCCACACCAGGAAACATTTGAAAACTTCAGCACTCTCGAGCACCTTGGTCTAAGCCATCAAGGTAGTATCCAAGGAGCAGGATGGTCACCCGGCCTGGACACATTCAGCATAGACAAAAAATTACAATGGAAATGCACTTTCAGTTAGGGTAAACTCAGTTGCACCCAAAGATTATTTTCTGTAAGTGCCCTGTCTTTTCTTCTTGCAACTTTTCTCTTTTACCAGTCTATGTCCCTCTTCCTTATTTCCTTTCCAGTGGCCTTAAAACAGAATTGAATACTAGGCAAAAAGGCATTTAAAAATATTGAATTATTGTACTTAAATAAGTAGTTATTTAAAGATACGTATTTATATACATAAATATTTAAGTATAATTAAAATCATAGATCTTCTTATCAATTAGCTTTATTTTAATATTATATTGCTTCCTCAAACAGACAAAAATGGAAACAATTATTCAAAATTCTGTTCCGCATATATTAAAGTAGAAGAAGGTACAGAGAAGTCTTGAGAAAAACATTGTTTTCTTCATGTCAAGGAGCTCCTCATTCAGTGCTGGAAAAAAGCAATACTTCTCTTGATTCTTTTGTCATTGCTATTTTAAGAAAGAAAGGCGGCCTAGGATGCACAATTAACCTTATGAAAACCAATATTTAGCAGAGATCTCTCCATAGGTACAAATTCAGTCTTGACAGCAGTTTGAGTCTTAACTCCTACGCACATTTTGCTAGCTGATAAGTCTCTGAGGGTCTCTTCAGAGGTTTAGAAAGTTTCTATTTTTGCTGCTGTCTAAAAAAAAGGCACTAAAATCTACTGGCCTTCAGCATTTTCTCTTTTCTGACAATACATATGAAGTGGCACATTCCTAACACTGCCTCTGGCTTGGTAGTGAAAGAGAAGAAAAACATGGTGGATGTAAATGCAATTGTTCCACTCTCTTTATGTTGTCTTTTCACAACTAATACATGTTGAAAATATTAGGTTTAGACGACCTTTCCAGTGTGACTTTGTGTTAAAGGTAATGTGAATTGACTCATCTTTTCTCTCTGTACAGGTAGGGGACAAGCATCCTCTAAATGACATAACTGAAACACAATTTTAACCAGTAAACTCAGGGCAGTTCATAATTTTAGTCAAAAATAATAAGCATAAGCTATTCCCCACAAAATACAGCAGATATAAGGTTAGATACTAGGACAAAATATCTGTGATCAATTTAAGAAATCATTTGGATGTTATACTTGGGGCATCTGTGAAATTTATTTAACCATGGGCGCTAAGCGCTGGGTAATCTGGACTTTCTTATGGATATTTTTAGCACATTTTTATAAGAGCACAGAAAGAGCTTGTATGTGGGACAAGATCCCCTGAACTAATGCCTGCTTCTGACAGCAGCCAACAAGAAATGCTAACAGAAAGAGGGCAAGAAGCAGTGACATATTTCTTTCACTTCTCATCCCTGTCTATCCATCACTGCTTTAGACACAATCGTGTCTGATCACTTGTGACCTTACCCTTCACATATTTGAGAATCTCACTTGTAAACCCTTTTAGATCTTGGTGCTTTTGGCCTCCGCAGCTGCCTCTGGCAATAAACTTGAAAAAGGCCCTTTGCATGTCCCCTTTTTGGGCACCACTGTGGTGACCTGTTGTCCTGTAGCAGGAGCTGCATCCCTTTGCTCCACCATTCCTGCCCCGCACAGTACCTTTATTTTCTCCCATAACTTTGGAGAAAAGGATGGAGGAGGAAAGGTAGAGAGGGACCAGAAATATGTGCACTACTTAAAATGCAGCCACATCACAGATTTATATAATAATGTAATGATGGCTTTTTCAGTTTCTTTCCCTAGAAAATCATGTTTCTCTTTCCAAGTACTACTGAGTACTGAGTCAACTGCTTTTAAAGGACTACCTCAGTACTTCTGAAATCTTCTTTCTGAATGATAATAACTAAGGTGATCTTGCCTGGACAGGTTCACCAAGGTGAGGTCTCACAGTTCCTGTTAGCCCTGCTGCTCCACAAACCCAGGCACGTTCCTGGGTAAGAGACTGCAGCAATGCTTTTACAAGTCCTGCTGTAGGAAGTGTGATGTGTTACTCAACCAGTTGCTGTCTTCAGCTCTGTTGTACTCTAGTGGTTGCATCTGAATTCCTCATTGGCAAAGATAATATTTAAAAAATGAAACTTCAGTAATTAGGGGCAAAGCTACTGGCTCTCGAGGTTTCTGACGGTAGAAAATGATCATTAAACACAGATGGTGTGTCTGGGATGGAGTAAAAAGTAGAACATGGGATCTAAGTAATTCAGCTAGTGATAAGGACAGGGGTCTCAGCATATTACTCAGTGAGCATCTCAACATATTACTCTAGTACAAAGGCCAAATGCCAAGCCTGGGTGGCTGCTGCAGTGGCTGTGCCTTTCAACTTCACCTGCCCAGATCTCCATGCTAACGCACAACACAGCCCCTTCCTGGTTATTTACTGGCAAAAAGACTGCTGAGCACAAAGGAATTACACTCTAGTGGTTTGTTATTTTCCTTCAAAGAAAAATACAACTCTTATTTGGGTATTTTGGACCCCATAACTTTAGCAGGGAGAACAGCAGGTGCACAAGTAGCAGTACACACATAATTCCACAACTCAGTAGGGTAGTGAAAGAAACATACACAAAAAGGCAGTGAGAGAGACAAACTGCTTCTCCCCTTCCCAGGCCAGTACAGAACCTCTAGCAGGCTTAAACAACAACAAAAATAAAAGGAAGGAATACCTCAAACAACATTTTTTTCCCAAAATTCTCCTGAGAGAAGTAAAAATAAGATGCAGGCTCACACAAAAACATAATCCAAGGATTGTGACCAGCAGAAATGGACTGTATCACAGCTATATTATTAGTCTTCCATTGCATTTGGGTTCCAGTTGAAGTGAAAGGTAGAGGAAAATATTTTATTAGACCTCCATTGTGCCTTTTTTAAACAGATCTAGAGTAACAACTTTTGGAAACACCCAACAGACGCTTAAAAGAGAAAAACACTTACTCTCTTCCATAATACTTTGGTCTGTTCTCCACCTAAATTTTGAAAGAAAGAAAAAAAAATTAAAAACATAATAAACTACATAAACATAAATTACTATTGATTAATAAGGGGGACTAATGCATCCATCTAAGCTACAATATTCTGCAGACTCAAAACTGTGACTGGAACATGACCACACAGAAGAATAGAAAAATGTAAACAGAAGAGGTGGTTTTATTGAACTATTTCTGGGAGGGAAAACATGTATCAACAGTCAAAAAATAGAACTACACACAACTGTATGAAATCTGACCAAACAGACAAAGAATATTTTTCTGCAGTTTTGCCAAAACATTATTTATAACATAAAGTAAGATTATTTTTGTTATATACCCTTTGTATACACTTCATACCCTTTATTTATATTACATATGCATTATGCATATATTCTATATATACTTAAGAACATTTATACACCATTTATATACATTTTTGCCTTTATGTGGCGGCTAACTGAAAACAAAATGTTTAAAATCCTTGGAAGAAACAGGAGTTTATGTATTTAGACCTAGTCCTAAATTCCGTGAAGTCTCAAGCTTTTGTGGGCCTGACCCAAAATACACTGGAAGTCGCCGGGAAGACTCCCAGGTATGTCAGAGACCTTTGGACCAAACCTCAGGGATGCCAGGCTGTCACCCACGCTCTGGGCACGGCAAATCCCGGCTCCCTGTGCCATTCCCGGTCCCCGTGTCCCTTCCCGGCGGCTCCCGCGGCGCGGCCGGCAGGGGGCGCCCCCCGCCCAGCCTTGGGAAGGGGCCGCTCCCGCGGGCGCCCCAATTAGTGCGGCCCGGCCGGGGGTCGTTCATTAATGCCCAGGGATCGTTCATTAATGCCCAGTGATCGTTCATTAACGCCCGGGGGTCGTTAACGCCCGGAGCTCTGCTCAGGCGCATCCGCACCCAAGTGTGTGCAGAAAGAGCCGCTCCCTGTCCAGCTCCAGAGCGCACCAACAGTGTCATCCCGCCGGGCTGCAGCTTCAGGCAGGGCTTTCATATAGTAAGCACGTCAGAACTTCATCTAAGATACACATAAAGTCTCCAAGTTATTGAAGAAGGTTATCTGAGCTCTGTGTATCTCAATGAATATGTCTGTATCGGTGGAATTACTGCTCCATATGTGCTAACACATGTATGACAAATTGCAGTTTCCAGACTGTTTCATTCTTTAGCATAAAACACATTTAGTGATTTTCCCTCAATCTCTCTGACTGGAAGCAAGTGCTCTTGTTCTTGTTTTCATGAATTCTTATTATTTTGCTCATAAAAACTTTAAATTGGCAAAGGTTTTCTTTTTACATTCTTTTCTGAATAGCAAATGCATAACTGTCACATTTCTGATTCAATAATCTACATGCCAAGCACCGAAGAGAAGCAGCTGACTTTCTTCCCTGCAGTCACTAGGGCTACAACACAGCACAAGATGAACAAAAGTCTGTACAAGATAACGAGAATCTTCAATGGAAGACCTATGGGAGTTCAATCAAGTCCTTACTGTGCTTCTTTCCCAGCTCGGCATTTCTTTTCTAGCACGGCACTAACAATAGCAGTATCATACCCTTGGAACTCCTACCCAGGAATAATACCTTGATACAAACATTTCTGAGGGGCAGGAATAAGAGAGAAAAGAAAACACAGAAGTGAAGAGAGAGCAAAATCAAAGGAATTGCCAAGTGCAGGTGCTGTGCTTCTATGTGCAGATATGGGATCTTAGAGAAGAAAGTGCATGAATTCAATTCAACTTTCAATTTTTAGGTAAAAAAATAATATCAAGAAAAGATGTATTACCTCTGAAAGGAGGCTGTTCATATGTTCATCTTCAATAGCACTATATGACTATTATCTTGGAACTGTGCAGCCTTCTTGTCATCCTTATAGACCTTAATAACCCTTGAAAGCATAGATTTAGCTGGCAACTCAATTAAAAATTGGGTATCAGAAGCTGGGTTACGTAAGACCACCACATGCAATCTTCTCTTTCATGGAAACAAAGGCTACTCAGTACACTGAAAACTGCCAAATAAAATACTTAGACAAAAGAAGTAAAGCATGACTTTAATTTAGGTAGTCAGAATCTGCTTCTGTTTAAAAATACTCATTTATCTTGATTGCGTTTATATACAGAATAAACCCCAACACTTTCAATCTACCTCAGAAAAATTAAAGAGTTACTCAGCTCCACCTTTGAAATTAGCTTTAAGCACAGGTTCCCCCATATATATATATGTATATATGAAATATATAAAGTATAAACACAATCTGGAAATTATCTGGAACAAAAAGGCATATTTTTTCATCCTTATCACACTATTCATGCAAAAATAGAAACTTTTCTGTGAAATTTTTATAATTTGACTAGCAGCTGACTGAACCACACTGGATAATGTGATTTCCACTTTCCCTGCTGTTCATGAGCTGAAAGATTTGCTCTACTGAGAATCCACACAAAGCCTCTCTACTTCTCTCTTCTTCCTCCTATTCCATAGAACAGAAACCTTCACTCCAAAATCTTATAGCATTCATGTGTCTAAAATCACTGCAACTTCACTATCTGGCTTTAGACAGGAAAGATACTGTAGTATTTCCTGACATGAAGCTCCTGATCTGTCAGACCATCCAGGTGCCTCAGAATCTAAAAATCCCCTCTTCTGCTTACTGCAACCTTTACCCTGAAATAATAATTTCTGTCCTAACCAAATCTACCAAAAGGAACAAACACAAGGAAACAAAGTTAAAGCAAGATGAAAGATCAAAAATAACATCAGGGTCTCTACATCAAAACCAGAATGTTGGACTGAACTTGGAAATAAACCAAAAGCCTGCACAATTGATGAAGCAGAGGCTTAAAAATATCAAAGGAGCCAGTAGGTCTGTTTTGTGCCGACTGCAGACTCTGTAAAAACTTCAAGGGAAATTCTATATATTCCAGAAGGCAAAGGTGACTAAAATTCAGTTGGGATTAGCTTTCCCTCTGCTGTTATAAATGGGCTTGCACACACAAAGTCAAGCAGATCCACCTAAAAGAACTCTCAGCAGCGGAAAGAGCAGAAAATCCACAGGTAGGAAAGTGACTATTTCCTGGTGGTAGGAGCCCAGAACAATCAGCCCTATTCTGAGGACACATTAGATATTTTTGCATAATAATGCCCATGAAGAACACTTTCATCACTTTCAGTATAGTCCTCACAATTTCTTTGCTGAAAAACGAGCCACCTTTCCTAGGCAACCAGTTGGCTCTAATGCATAACTCCCATGACATGGAGCAAGGGGAGAAATCAGGGGGTTTGAATCATTTATGGATTCTTAAGCTAACAAACAAGAACAAAGTACAAAAATGAGGAAAATTACTGAAGACAAATTACAGCTCTTCACTAGTGAAAATATATTTTGCCTTGAAGAGCATCACAGCTTGATTTTACTTCCCCCATACAGAAGATAAATTAAATGGTTTCTCCTTCTCCGCTAAAACTATGTGGCAGCTTTCAATTCAAATGTGAGATGATAATTTTTTGGCTTAGAAAAAGGCATTTTCAAAAGGCCAATTTCAAACCAAAAACGTTCCTCCAGAGCAGGCATTTCTGGCTGTTGTTCCAGAAACCATGGGGAATATGCTGAAAACCATTAATGAAATTCATAGTTGTATCAATTGTGAAACACCAGTGAATGCCAAAATTGTTTAAAACTCATGTCACATTGATCAGGAAATAAGATGTATGGTAAAACAACCTAAATCACTACTAATCCAGTAATCTTACAAAGCCAGCAACATTCAATGACATCTAGTCTTGATGCATGTTCAAAGAGAAATGAAGCCCTGCACAGCCCTCCTGGCACTCTGCAAAGGCCTTTGGAAGCTCATGTTTGAGAGACTCTGCATACTCCAGCCTTGACTCCCAGCCTGCCAAACCTGATTGCCTCTCCCCATCCACAAAAACCCCTATCTTGTTCACAGTATAATTTTTTACACCATATCCTTCAAAGTTGTACTTGGATTTGATGTCAACACTAAGAAAATAAGCCTTCCTAAAATGAACAAGCTGTCTGAGTTAATTCAATATATAATGTTTACATAATTTTGAAGTTCACTGAATTTCAATGCACTGGGATTTGTGGCTCCTCTTCTGGCCAGGATGGTTTAGCCCTAACATGACATACTGCCACTAATGTACAGATTATTGTATTAAAATCCCACACCACTCTGCAAGATAACTCATCACAAAACTACTGGGAATCATGCAGGCAGGAGGTGAGCATCCCCTAATGTGACAGATTTTCATTGCAAGCATTGACATCCAAGCCACACTGCACTCAAGATTTCAAGATACCCTGAAGAATTCTTTCTGCGTAACTACTACCACAGAAATAGAATAACCCTAATTTCAGAAAAAATTTAATTTCTCTTCAGCTTCATTGCACAAGACATATTTCCTTATCCAGTGGCCAGAGCTGAAATCTAGAAATGCTGGAATGAAAGTTTAGAAATCCCCCTAGGACAGCAATTCTCTAAGTCATAAGGGCCAACACAGTATAACATTGTGTACTGTGGACCCATTTCAGCCACTACCTTAATACATCCATGATGAGAATATAAAAGGGGAAGGGAAACAATAAGGTGGGTAGCTGCACTTGGTTCTCTGTTCTTCAAAATACAGAGAGAACAGAGAAACAAGATCCAGGAGTTAATAATGTTGGTGTGTTTACTCAGCGCAGGCAGTGAGGCATTTTCCCAAAGGAAGTTTAATCTGATATATTTTCTGTTTGGAACAATCCTAATTATTTTTCAGTAACTCTGGTTGACTGGATATAGATATGTTTTTCAGCTCAGTTTGACATAAAGAGAAATAGAAGGGTTGGAAGAGAAGCTTTCAAGACAAGCACAGTAAAAAAACAGACTGTAAAGAAAAGGAGTTTATTGTCTGTATTGTTCAGCTTTTGGCAGATTTATCGTAAGCCCACTGCAAACTTTATACCTACAATCAACAACCAAAACGGATTAAGGGAAATTGCAAGCCCCCATTAAATGGAATGAAGGAAAGCTATGCTGTATTTCTTTACTCCTTTAAAACCTTCTTTTGCCTCTGCATTTTTCAAATGAAAAATTCTACTTAAATCAATTAACATGTCTAAAATTCTCTCCAAATAGGACAAATTATTTCACAACAATGATTTTTAAGCAATTTGAGAGAACATTCTTTTGGAAGGGAAATATTTATCTTTTTTTTTTACCTTTAACCAATTTTTTTCCTTTATTATCTTACCAGGTTCCTTGCCACCACGTTTTCAAAGAGAAACAGCTCTTGGTTTTGCAAAATGTTTCATACCACAAAGCCTGTTGCTAATTTTGTCAGTAGGAATAGGAGCAACACAACATCTCTAGTCCCCAGCCAAGGACAGGCCAGTTATGGAGCTTACAGTGCACCTACATAATGAAAAGATGTTTTTCTCCCTTCAGATTTTCTGTCAATGCCATGTGTAACTTCCTGAGTCTGCTGCTGTACTTTGATTGTGGGATGAGGGAGGAGCAAAGACATTCTTCAAAAAGAAACCAGCCCAAGTCCCCAGAACATATTCCACCTGCACTGCCCCTGTGCCAGAAGCTGTCCAGAGAGAAAGGTGACATGAATGGTTTGAGAGTGTGCATCTCCTTTTATCAGTCAGTCACAGAGCCACGGAGACACCAGCATTGTGGCCACCTGAGGGATGCACATTTAGCCACGAGACAGCAAGGGATTACAGTGCCTCCAAGAAGGTAGCTGGGAGCAAGATGCCAAATCCATTTAAAACAGCAGAGAGCCAATGACTAGACAGATCTCTGCAGAAAAGGATCCTGACATCGTTACGGATCAAGGAATGAACTTGAATCATTGGATGCTGTCTGTAGCAAAAACTGCCAAACCTAGAATGTCATACTGTGGTACAAACCGAAGAATGCAGCTGACAAGACACCTTAGAATAATCCTCTCCTTGTGATGTCCACTCAGAAAGTCTCTAGATGGAATAATGACTGTGGATTTGGCACCACGTCTCAAGAAGGACTGAAGCAAATAAATGGAGTGAGCAGGGATTTAGCAACTGTAAAAAGACAAGAAAGATTGGCCTAAAGAACAGGAGATAGAGAGGGGCTGTAGCAGATAGGTACAAAGAAGGCTGCTTTCCAGAGGAAGTAAATTTGTTGTCTGTGTGTTGACTAGATGTGACAAGAAGAAATAGGCCTAAACTGTCAAAAAAGAAGATTGAACTTAAAAAAATGTTAAAAAACAATTAAACACTAACTAAATAAGAAGAGGCAGTCAAGAAATCCTCATGAAGCCTTTTTCAAGGCTTTAAGAAATAGACATGCAAACATATCTTCTTGACACAAGGATGACAATCTCTTGAGTTTCTTCTGGCCCCAAGATAGCACAGTCCAGCCTATTCCTCATTTCTGCCTGGGCTGTTCTCCAGAGATAGGGGTAAGCAAGGAGCAGACTTGAATAGGCTGTAAAAATCACATACAAAAGAACAGTGGTACTCTGCCCACCTCTGTGAGGGCTCTCAGGAGAGAAGGCAGCACTGAGAAGGCAAGAGAACCAAGAGAACTGTTCTGGAGGAGAAAGACAGGCCTTCAAGTGATAAACTTGTCACCACTTAACTAAATAACAGAAGCCAGTTTAAATCCATCATCATTATAATGAAATGCCAAATTGTGTTTGGTATCTTCTAACAAAATAATTCTGTGGAAAATTTTACGGTGCCAGGGAGAAGGTAGGAGTGTTCTTCACCAGTAGAAAGAATGCAAAATAATATAAGACAAAAGTGAAGAGCACAAAGCATGCTTTTATTAGCTGCTGTTCAAGGCTGCACATCTCTGCTCTGATGGCATGTTGCAATCTATGGAGAAGGTAAAATGCATAATGACTCTTTTTCAGAAGGACAACATGTAGCAAAGAAACACAGGAAGTTCTGCAGGTGTGACTTACTGTGGCACTTACTGCAGGTTGATTTCCACTCAGTCAAGGTTATTTCTACCATTTTAAAAGACAATTTATGTTCAAATAATTTAATTCCCCTGTTTACTTACTTGCTTGTATCCAACTTTCGAAAGAGCTGCTTTAAGCCATCCTTTCTGAGGGTATTTTTAACTCAGGTTTGCTTCCCTTCTGTGACCTTAAACAAGCTGACCAGCAGCCAATAATCAATACACCAGACAGAACACTATAGACTCCAGAAGGTAACAAAAATCTCTCCCAACATGGACATCTCTAACATATTTCTGTAAATACTCAGCTCTAACAGAAAAGATCAAGATTGAATAGGAAAAGAAAATCCAAATATTTTCTCATGCTGCAAAGAAAATAATGGTCCTTTGAACATGAGCTAAAATAAAATGAAATAAATCTTAATCAAGAAGGCTGCTGCTAAACAGTCAGGGGAGACAGGGTCAGGTTCAAACAATTTCAACAGCAAAAGCAGGAGTCATCTATTTTGTTATGCAGCTTCCAGTCACTCAGTAAGGGCATCATTAAATGTAAAAGGAATATCGATGTTACCCTGAATGCAGGATGAAATATTTGAATATAACATTTAAACTATGCTCCTTTTTTTCAAGAATGATCTGTTGAGTCATTTAAATGGGAAGAAAAAATATCCCCAGCAGCAGCAGATAAATGCAGTAAGCCACATCAATGCTCTGGATCCTTCTATAACAACTGAGAAGCACTAAAACATTCCTATGACGCACGACACAGCAGTCCACAGTTCCAAAAAGATGTGTGTAACTGACTGATTTGATAATTTTTGTCTTTAGCTATATACATACACGTACAGGAAATATAGGAAGGAAGACAGAGAGATGTGCAAAGTTTCTATATTTATTTGCATTAGAAATACAAATTCATCAGTTGCTCAATACTCAGTTCCTGGTTTTGACTAGGGTAGAATTAATTTTTGTCCCAGTGGCTGGTATGAGGCCATGTTTTGGATTTGTGATGAACACAGAGTTGGTAACACAGAGATTTTTTTTTTTTTATTGCTGAGCAGGGCTTACACAGAGCCAAGGCCTTTTCTGCTTTGCATACTGATGTGCTGGTGAGGGGCTGGGGTGCATGGGAAATGGAGGAAACACAGCTGGGACAAATGATCCAACCTGACCAAAGGGATATTTCAGACCATGGGACATCACGTTCAGTACATGAAGCGGGGAGAAGGAGGTAGAGGGGAATGTTTGGAGTGATGGCATTTGTCTTTCCAAGTAACTGTTACACCTGACAGGGCCCTGCTCTCCTGGAGATGGCTGAACACCTGCCGGCCCATGGGAAGTGGTGAATTAATTCCTTGTTTTGTTTTGCTTGTGTGTGCAGCTCCTGTTTTCCCTATTAAACTTCATCTGAACCCATGAGCTTTCTACTTTTTATTATTCTGATTCTCTCCCAAATCCCACTGGTGGCGAGGCCATGACTGAGTGGCTGCGTGGGGCTTGGCTGCTGGCTGGGGTTAAACCAGGACAGTTCCTCATCTTGAAACTTGAAAAAAGATACCAGACACGAAGTCAGAGAGCAGAGACAGCAAGACCCCCTTCTCCAGGCACAAGGAATACTGGCCTGAATTGGAACAGGTATGTAAACCTGTATAAGCACATAGCTTTTTCACCTACACCTTCAGTAGGCTTATTGATAAACTTTATCTAGGTCAAGATATGAAAGAAGCTTTCATTTATTTTGGCTTGAAAACTTCTTATATTCAACACCATGTCTAAATAAAAAGAACCTGCTTAAAAGAGTGATATGTAACAAGGATAAAAGGAAATAAAAATCTAGGAGAATAGCAAAAATCACAGACACACACGTGCATCACACACTTCCAAGGAGAGATGGAAGGGAGCACGAAACTGCAAAGATTTCAAGCAAACCCAGAGGGATAATTAGCATGTTCATCAGTCCATAAAGACAGCTACCCACAGTTTGTGCTCATCAAACAAGTCAGAGCTTACCATCATGTCTTGCAAAAAGACTGTTTTAACTTTTCCATTTCATAGTGATCAATAAATGCACTGACTGCTTCATACTGTTTTCCTCTGATGAAGATGAACACTAGTCTAATTTGCAAATCATAACCTAGACCATTAGTAAATCAAAACTGAGGAGATTCAAGTGAAACAGATAAACCTCTTCTAGTTTTGTTTAGCTATAACTACTTAAATGAAATATTTACTATCCTGCCTGCAGAATAATTAGGAAGCTTTCTCCTCTGTTCAGTAGTCAATGGACTGTTAAAATGAGAATGATGTGGCTTCGTCGGAGTGCTCCACCACCTCACTATTGCAGCAGAGAGACTGCAAGACTCATGGACTCTAGGAGAGATGAGATTTCCTGTCAGTCACTAAAATACCTTGGAAAAAAGCACCAGCAAATTTTTGTGATATGATGAATACAAGGAAATTTTGGGCAAGCAATATTCCTGCCTCCCTTCTTTCCTTTCCTTCAGCTGCAAAGAACAGGCATTCTGTGGGGTAAAAAAATTCACTACAGAGATTTTACAGAAAAATGACATTTTTCTGTAAAATTTTAAACCCACATTTTAAATTTATGTAGAAAAACCTGCAGGTAGCTGTTTTAGAGTGATGCTGGATACAATATGTTTTGACATTCCACGGGCCCTCAGCACCAGTTTAACTGAACACCTTTCCTGGCCTTCAACTATTCTCAACCATCACCACTGCAGCCAGGCTTCCCACTTCTTGCTATGAGTTTCAGCTGAAGAACTTTCCTCCTTTTGTAATTGTCTATTCAAAACTGCCCTTGAGCTTCATTTGGTCACAGACTACTACTGTGTCCTCTTTGTTTCTATCATAAAGAGGAATATAAAAACACAAGTAAAGCACCAGCAATATTTTAAGAATTTGAAAATATAGGCTCCATTAAGTCTTATATGTACAAACACTTTCATTAACAAAAACAGTTTTCAGCACTATTCTGGCTCATTTTCACTTAATTGCTGGCTAATGGGGTCTCTTGGTGTGTCACTGTGTGTGTTCTGAGGTTTCTTTCTGAGGGAAAGATAATATAATATTCTGAATTATCTCTGATAAGCTCACAGGACTGACAGTAAAAGACACCTCATGGCAATGTCTGACTTTTTGCAGCAGAGTGATTTGAACAAGTGCCATGAAAATTCCCATTTACTCCCATTATTTACCACCAATTTTATGGCCAATTTCAATGCCCTATTACAGCTCTCCAGTACTTTACCACAGCATAGAAATTGTTCTTAGAAAGATGAGGGCAGAGGCAAAGAGGAAATATTCAGCTTGTAAAGGTCACTAAGTGAGCAGAATAAGGGAATTCATGGAAGACTTATTGCAAGGATTAAATACTTATTATCCAGTCAGATAAACTATTCAACTATCTTACTAAGGCTGAATTTTAACAACCTTGCTCAAATTTGTGCAACACAAGCTTTTCCTAATGTACAAATATAAAGTGTTGTTGTATCTGAAAGGACTGATAAAAGTAACCAGTGTTTTCAATATTGCAGTTTTTAAAATTATACTCTTCCAATGCATTGTTCTCAGCTTGAATCTCATGCTTCAGAAGAAACTTTGGGGAGAACTGAGCAAAGAGTAATTTGCAACAGTTCAGTGTTGGAGATGCACAGTAATTCTGCATATTTGCAGCTGGTAATGCAGAAAATGGCAACAGCTTTAGAGACCTGCTAGTGACCATTTTAACTGTTATGCTCTATGAAGTGCCATTATCTATACACTTGTTTGGATAAATCTAGGTAATGGATACCCAGAGGGTCAAAACAGTTTCTGACCCTCTGGACAGTTAAAGACTCAGCCAGATATTTTAATATGCCATCATTATTTTAATCTCTTACAATGACTTAAGCAAAAAGAAAAAGGTGGTTTTTTTTCAGAGAACAGTCTCTCTTTTGTAATCATATTTGTTTTTAGTCAAGAAACTATACTTTTTATGCTGTAAAGGCAGAAACAATAATCTCTATTGCTTCTGACACAACCTATTTGGAATTCAGAATGACAAGAAGGGCAATTAACTGGCATTTTTCTACATAATAATATATGTTAGAGCTCTAAGGCTTTGTCTACACTAGGAAAATTTAGACAAGTTGCTCAGTGTTGCTGACACTGGCTTGGCCAAGGCACTGTTAGGAATGTGGAAGGTCTAATGCAGACAAATTCACTAGTTGCAAAAATTGCTATTGGCAATTAAGGATTTCTTGGCACAGAATGGGAATACCATTCACAGGTATGAATATTTCTACAAAAATAATCCAAGAACTCATGAGTAGGACTCATTCCCTCCTTGAAAAAAATTTTGAATGTGCCTATTGTGTAACCAAAAATAGTCCAAAGTAATGTCACCATCCTTCCTTAATTCTTTTACTTTGTTAAAGCCTCCATTAAAAAAAAAAAAAAGATATTTTAACTTTGAATAATCTACTCCTGAAATACTTCTTAAAATTAAGAATCATTTGACATGTTCCTTTTGAATAAAACAAAGAAGCTGAAAGCTTGAGTTATTTTCTGAGCGTGTAATTTTTTCCTAAGCATTTCTGTAGAATAAACCCTAAAAGACACCTTATGTAATATGACTTCCTTACAACATGGATCAGATTCTTTGGTGCCTATCACCACACCAATATTTAAAAGTTACTCCACCACCTGAACAGCACTTTTAAATGGAACATTTTCTATTTAAAAGCTAAATCATTAAAGCACTGCTGGAAGGAATATGGTTACAAATGAGGATATTGGCAGAAATCCAATGTTATTGGGAAGGTAGGATATTCACACTCGTCCACTGCCAGTGGTGATTAATTAAAAGGCGTTGGATACCTGAAGCCCGAATAGTTCATCCAATATGATTCCCATTGCAGGAATGACTTGCTTTTGCTGACAAGATATTTATGCAACCAAAAGAAAGAAAGGCAATTCATGATAGCAAAGCTCAAAGACACAAAGATACAAACGTTCATGTTTTATTAACAGTCCCAGCTTTTAGTCTGGTGGTTTACATATCAGGAGAGGTGATTTCTGTCTTCACAGTATAGTTTATCAAGAAAGCTGCACAAATTAGATGGTAGAAATGCAGAGCTCTGAGGCCAAATCCCCTGTGACTATGGAGCAAGAGAGAAGTAATGGAAGAGCAAATGAACATGGAGAATACGAAAGATGACAATGGAAAAGATAGAGGAAAGATGAAATGCTAAATGGTGAAAGGAAAAAGAATCTCCAATCCTTGTTTATGTGTTGTTGTTACAGATTTGGTTTGCAGCAGATGCTTTCATTTCCTTGCAAACAGTGTAGAATTTGCCAATTATGAAAGACATCTTCCCACAAGCATGAAGGATTTAAAATTATTTGCAATTTTTAGATTTGTTTGAATTAGTTTGAATACTAAATTACACATGGAAATACCCTCAGTGAAGTCCACTTCCTATGATATGGTGATACAAATGGAGAGACAAATCTTTTCCATCAGCTATACATCCTGCTGACACCTTCTCTCCAGATACTGGATAAGCATAATTTAGTTGTGTACTAAATAACTATCATGTTTCCAATTAATATATTTTTAGAAACAACACAAAATTAGATTTTGAGATCTTTCTATGTAACTGGCAAACTCTGTATTAATAAAACACCATCTTTAGTGAAGCAAGCCCGTAAAATCACCAGACAACATTGAAATCAAACTAGAATCAAGAAAAACAACCCAAAACACCCACCTTACAGACTGTGTGCTAAAAAATAAGTAATAGGTGCTATAGGAACAGAGTCCTGAATCTCTTCTCTAAAATAATCTGTGATGCTCTATAAAACCACTGTGTAGTTCTACTTTATAACATAAACTGATAATATGAACCACATATTTGTGTATTTTCCATCTTCTAGGTATGAGGACATCCCATCTGCCCCATCTCCCCAACTATATGCAAAAATAATGCACATCAGCAGTGTCATGATGGTTTTTTGGCTCTTGAGTTAGAGAATCTGTGTTTCTGGCAATCAGGCTGTGAACACATACAATTGAGCTACACAAAGATTGGAAATCCAAATAACAAAGACCAAAGATCTTATTTGTGGGAATTCATACTACTTTATATACCAACCCTTAAATAAAGTCTCTGTATTTTCAGCTGTTTTACTAACTTAAAAATCCAAACAACTCAAAATAGGACTCTGCAGTCTGTGGACCAAGCAACTGAAAATGGTTCATTAGTTAGAAACAAACCCAGGCTACATGAAACATACATCTTTTGCTTATTTTGTTATGTTCTGCTTTGTCAGTTATGTATTTATTTAATTAATATGATCTTAGCTTCTTTCTGAAAATCTTTTGAAGTGATCTGAAGAGGTACTAAATATGTATGGTCTTTAAACCTCAGGTAAAAAGGATACTTCAGTTGTACATAACATATTCTTGAGTTCAAGGAAATAAGTTAAACACAGCTCATTGGTAATGAGTTCACAGCTGCACATTCATTCCCCTTGTGTAGATAATCTCATTTCTAGAACAAGAATACCTCTGCTACACTACTTTGACTATTTTACCTTGATTCAAATTTTCTCTCATGGAGGCAAAATAGAAAATGCTTAAATTTGAGTTAGCATAATATATTTTGAATTAAATTTACACAGATTAACTTGTATTCCCACCAAGATGAGTTCATAATGTAGACATGATTTTCTAAGCATTCAGTGCTTATTAAGCAGGTTTTCTAAAGACAAGTCCTTCCTTAAAGTAGTCTTAATATGAAATCGGTAAAATAGATAAACTATTATATCAAGAAAAGAAAGGAACTCCTCTAAGGCTGTGCTGGAAGGAAATGAATTGTTAACCTTAATTTTTTACCTTAAAAACTTTGTATTTTTAACTATACCATGACTAGTTTAGTATCTGTTATGTGATATTAATTCAGTAAAACCCTTACTGTCCTCTCCTTTTAAGAATGCCAGCCACAGAGACCTAACTGTCCTTTGGTTTGCATGAGGATTTCAGAGAGGAAGGTCTTGATAAAACCTGTCAGCACATGTTCAGTGAAGTCCCTGAGGGCTAGCACACACTTCTCCCCAAGCCTCATCTTTGACAGGGAGAAAGGATGGCACAAGGGTTCACCCACTCTGCTTGTCCTTCTTAGCATCCTGTGTATATGTCTTGGGACCATCCCAAACTGACAGAACTTGAAGATTTCCAGACTGAGGCCAAGAGCCTGCTCTCCCTGCCTGCCACTAGTAGAGGGCACTTGAGAGAAAAATGCAGAGATCTCTTAGCTAAGGCTCTGGGTGGACTCAGGTAAACTGTACTCAATTCCTGCCTTTGCAATGGATTTTCTTAATGAACCCAGGCAAGTACCTGTGCCTTGCTACAAAACCTCCTGCCTCACATAGAAGTGTTTTGAGACAGTATGTAAATGTTTGAAAGATTCTAGGACTTTGCTTTCATGGGCACACAGTGTGGGGAAGCAGGAGAGAGCTCAGGATGATTTCTGGAAATAGAGCTGCATATCACAGCAATGAGCTGCAGCTTCTATCTTTCTGCACATCATCTTTTACATCCTGTGCAATCACTTCACATGTTTAGTATTTCTACCGCTAGTATCACATGTCTATTTGCACAAAATTTGTCCCTGACATTAGAGGAGATAAAGCTATCACAGTTTTTTGATTGAGCACAGACATCTACATGTTTTCCATTACTACTATGCCATGCAGGTTGATGAACTGACATACTACAGCAAGTAGAAATGGAGAAATACAGAAGAAGAAAACAAGGGGACAAGATGACTCAGCCAAACCTGCAGTCCTGCAGATTTCTATATATTCTATAATCTTCCAAGTCTCTGTGAGAGAACAGAGCTCTCTGGCTATCATTTCAGTATTTTAACCTGAACATAGTACTTGGCAGGAAGCATTCAACAAAGTGAAACTATATGTATCATGTTGAAACATCACACAGACATTATTATGCAGATGCAGGAATACACCTTCATTTTGACAAGGAAACTCGAAACTTTAGGTAGAACACAGAAAAGCACACTAAACAATGATGGGTAATTACTTGTCTAATGAAGGTGCTTCTAGTGGTCGAATGAGGCTCTCATTCCTAATTAGCAAATATTATCCAGCTTTAATTAATCAACCTTAACAGAAATGATGATATAAAATAATGGCATAGAAAAGTTAACACAAATAATACCCACAGACTCTACAAAGGATTTTCTGGTAATCATATGCTGCTGACAATTCATCAGATATAACAAGGTAGAGCAAAAGAACTGACCTCCCGAGGACAGATGATTCTCTTGGGACGTGGTGCCTCTTGTTGCAATTGATACACTGTCAAAGACAAAAATGTACAGATCATTAAAAGATGGCAACATACACAAACTTTTATTCAGATGAGTCTTTTTAGCCAGGGGCTGCAGAGAAAAATGCAAATGCAAAGACAGTGACAGCAAAATGAGGTATTTCAGCGTGCCTAAGTAATTTATATGAAAATTGGTTGTTGACTGGCAAACTCACTCAAGTGATCAATGCTTTAACTGCTAGAAGTATTATCCTTCTGTACTGGTTTTTACATTTCTAACCAGGGAAGACTAGCCAGAAAGACTTACTAGGTCTGTCTCAGGATAAAATCCCACTTTTGCATATACCATGCTGTAAAAACCCAAAAACAGATTGTTTACCAATAACACTAGCAATTTTTGGGATAGGCTAAGAAAAAGTTCAGGACCTTTGAATGGGTTTGTCACAATCTCATAATTTATTTCAAGATTTGCTGGTGATTACTGAGGAGCAAGCAAACTTTCCTTTCAGAGCAATTATGCCTGATTCAAATGGCCCTGGATCAATTTTGCAAATCTTCTGAGGGCTGCAGGAGAGAGATCTGAGGCTAGGGGTACTTGCTGCCTGGCCCCCTAACCCTTCACTGCATGTATTTAATGAGATCCTCTCCCTCCCTTCCACTCCAGAGTCGTGAGAAGAAGCTGACATGCAATGACAGTAATCAATTCCAGCACAGACAGACTGTCTCTCCATAACTCCAGTAAAAATCCCAGAGGTTTGGATTGCCTCCCTTGAGAAAGGCCTTCTGTATGCTGACCTTCTTGTATTTGGAGAGATCATGTCGTGTCCATGAATCTTTTTAAAAGACTGTGTTTCCAGGGCACATTTATTCACAATGTTAGAGAAGCTCAGAATTATGCCCGAAAAGGTGGGAGATTACAGGAGGAATAGAAATGTCTCTAGATTTGATAAACACAGAAGCCCTGTTGCAGAAAGTGAATTGAAAAGGTAGGTGTTGGCCCTCAGCACCTTTTCCTATCTTCTGCACCTTCTCTTTAAATGGGGCTAGAAGCAACGAAATCTGGAAAGTGGGGAAATCCTCAGCTTGCACCCAAGTTTGTCACACAGACTCAATGGGAAGTGAAAGCTTTGGGGGCTCCTGCTTTCTGCTAATTTCAAAGTGGAAAAACCCATAACCTCTTCTTTAACTGATCCAGTCTTCATCCCTGGTTCCTTGGAGAGGCACAGAAGGACAGTTCATCATTTCTTATATTACCTACTAATTTTCATGCTGAATGTGATCTAGCTCAAAATTTCTCCTAAGGCTTTGGATTTAGTCTGCATCATTCAGCACTGTCAGATCTCCTGCTACTTTTGCACAAGATTTATGATAATTTGATAATATTTTGATGACTCCATGATAAATACGGTCTTTTTTACCTCTTGTAATTATCTGACTAAGATTCAAAGACTTCTACTCTTTTGTGACCTTGTGTATCTGAATAAAGTGTCAAACAATCTGTGAAAATTTTGTTCAGAAATCACAGATTGTTTTTTAAACCTCTGATTATTCTGCAGCCCAATATCATGATTTTAGAATTAACTTCTGAATGTCTGAAATGAGCATAACCACTGATTGAGCAAGTTAATGATGCTTAATACTAAACATATCAAGAGGAAAATAACAACTTTTTCCTTTCCCACATTTCCAGTGGAGAGAAGGCACTCTGAAGATTCAAAACGTGGCAGGAATATGACTGCTTCTCATTTAAAGTAAATTATCTATTTCCCTAATTAATTAATTTGAATTTTAACTGAAAAATCATACTTCATAAAAATTCTATTTTTCAATAATCAAAGCTGTTAAACATTGACTGACACAGCAAATTAAGCTAGTGGAGCTGTTTCTAAGACAGCTTTGATAAGACTGATGCAAAACAAGTTGTTCTGAAGAACACACAGGAAGCCTATCTTGTGATCTGCTACATTTTTGAGACATGAAAAAGCAAAGAGCTCTCTAACATGACCAAAAGGATCTCTAAGGCTGATAACACTGAAGAAACAATGGTGGGGAGAAGAGTCAGCATTTCAGAAAACAAAGGAAGGAATGATTAACAGGAAAGGGCAGATACATACACGAAAGACCTGAAAGCAAACACAAAAAACCTGAATGCTTATAGGGTGTAGTGGGACAAATTAGTGCAAGGATTCACGATGAGTGCAAGGAAGACAAATCATCTTAACAACTGTATTTTGAATAGATTGGAAAATGTTGCTATCTTTCTAAGAGAAAGGTGGGTCATTAATCTGCACAATAATATAAACTGAGAAACAGATCTGATTTAGAAAAACATCAGAAGAAAGCATAGTAAGATTATTACTATACAAATAAATAATTACAAATTATATGCTAAATGTACTGGATGTGAAAATGGCCCAAGCATGATCAAGATGTCTGTGAATGGTGGTACGCACAGAAAATGTTACAAATGGGAAATGGTTTCCTCTGAAAGACAAAAATTTCAGATTTGGCCATATTAACTTTAAATTGATAGTCATTAAACTGACAGAAAGACAAACCAGTGGAGGGAGATACAGAATCATTAGACAGAGGGAGAAAAGACAGACTGGGAGCAGAGAAAAGACCGAAAACCACCAGCGACATTGTGGTAAGGGACACCGAGCAGCTCAGTTGGAGACAAACAACAGAGGAGAAACAGACAGACAGACGTTCAGCTGCCAAGGATGCCCTGTAAAGACACCCAGCAAGGGAAGGGTGGAGAAGGTAAAACAACAGTGAAAGTTCAGTTAAGTGGAAAACAAGGAAGGCAGTATCTCACAGACTAAGGCATTAAGGAGCAAAGCCAGTGTGACCCTACCAAAAACTGTGTTTTCCTTTAGAAAGGTCTCTGCTGTTTCTGCTTCAAACGATTGCTATGAGGAAGCCTGCTAATGGGCTATGAATACAGTGCAGTATTATGGCTAAGGTGACTTGAGAAAAATGTGCCCTACAGCTAAGTTCCAATGAGCACAGACACCTCATTAAGTGACCTCATTTTCAGAAGTGCTGAACATCCTGCAGCTCTGCCTGATCTCATTATACACTTTTTCCAAAGTGCCGGGCACTCACACTGAGGCTGACATTGCTGAGACCCCAGCACAGTCCAGGGGATGGTCAGAGATTCAGAAGGCACACATCCCTCACCTACTTGCTCAAATGACAAACAATCTTTGCCTTTCTGCCTCATTTTCCCATCTCTGAACATCTTAAAACAGAATTCAATGTATAAGACCATGGTTAAGTGAAATAATAGAAAAACACATTTATTTAATGCAGTGGCAAGCAGTGATTGACATCTGACCCAGTCAATTCCAGCATTTAGAACTGACAGGCAGGTTACAGACAAACCCACTGTGATCATAGAAAAGATGACACTCGAACATAATGATGCATTATTATTTTAGCCCTGAGAAAATTAACCTTATAAAAAGTCAATTGCTTGCAAAAAGGAAATGTATTATCACTGCTCTCAGAGAACTGCATCAGACAAGGAGTGTTTTTCTGTTCAGCATCAGATGCAAATGAAATGCACAGTAATAATGCACATTAAATATTAGGCAAAAATGCAGCACTGCAACAGAAAAATGCAGTAGCCTCTATTTGACCCTTGAACATCTTTATAGCTTGCCAGCATTCATAGTATCATAATCACATTGGAACTTAAAGTGTTAACAAAACTTAAATTTATTATTGAATTACTTGAGGAACATTTCTTTGAGATGTAAAGTAGCTGGTTAGAATATATCTTTCTCTCTTTTGTTCCCATTATAGCACGAGTCTTGTCTCAGGGGATGAAATAGGGAAATTCTACACTATGTTTTAGGAAGATCTGTCTAATTCCAAAATCCAATCTGCCTAAGAAACATGCAAAAATCAACACTTACTCCTTTTCTGCCAGAGAAGAAGAGTTATCACCCATTTCTTCATACTATTTTTTCTTTTTTTCATTCTGCAGTGTGTTAGGACCTCAAGCTTTCTCCTTTAACTCACCTATGATGAGTGTTCAGTGATGCTCCAGCGGAGAGGAAAAATTCCTATCACCACTTTTATCATGCAGCAAGGAAACATACCACCTTCTGTCCCAGAATGTTTCGCAGAGTTCCTTAGTTTTACCTCCTCAGCCTCATCTCAGTCAGGCATTTTTTATCCATGTGCTGAGCTTGAACAATATGAGCTGTCCTATTTCTGCAGGATTACTCACATGCTTAATTAGGAACCTAAGTGCTTGGCTCAAACAAAGACTTAATTTCTAACAAAAATGAGTCTCGGACACTGTGCCTATTATTTGATGAAGGACAGAAGGCAGAGAAACTTCGTGAGGAGCTGAAGCATGGCATCAGCTGATGCTCTGTGCCTTGCCACTTAGCTTCCCACCAACACACAGATCTTGAATAATGCAAACAAACACTGAAGTGGCATTGACACATGACTGACTCAGCACATGCCAATCTCAACAGGGGTAAAAGGAGGAAAAAATGGTTTTACATCTCTTCAAAATTCAAGCACATATGTGCATTGTGGAAACCAGCAATGACTATGCTCTTTCAGTCAAACCAATTGCCTACTCATTCCAGTAAGGGTAGGGTGAGCAAGTTCTCCTCTAAGAGGACAGTGCAGTACTGGAGCAAGTTACCCACAAAGGCGGCAGAGGCTGCACCTTTGTAGGTTTTCAGGACTCAGTTATGTAAAGCCATGGCTGTCCTGCTCTAGAGCCACCAATAGTCATGCTTTGAGTGGGAAACCAGATCAGCTCGCCCCAGAAGCCCTGATAACCCACATTCTGTGATTCTTATCTTTGTTTACTACCTCAGGGATGGTAAAATGGCAAAATACTATTTTCTATAATATTTCCAACATATTGCAGACTACAGAAAGAAATCTGTTATTGGAATGATATAAGGAATCTGTTATTTGTTGAACTTCTTCTCAGGTAAAAATGCAATCAAACCCACTGTCTAGAGACTGCTGGCTGCTAGAAACTTTCCAAACTTTTTCCCAGGTTCCTTCCTGTTAATACAAAATTACTCTTGCCATTTATTTTATTGTCTGTGTCCCAGGGCGATCAGAAAAAGTCTGAAAAACTTTTTCACCTGTGAAATCTATGAAATTCTAACAATTCTTCATAAGCAAGTGAGGATCTTCTGCATTAGAAGTGTCCATGTTTTCTAAATATAGCTGAATCAAATTTGTACATCATGTCAAAACAGTTAGAATTGAGTTCTGAAAACTGTTGCACTTTGTTTAGTATTTGTCCATGGACACGTGCAAGACTGTTTATTTGAATACTTAGTCTGCATAAACAGGAAAATCTGGAGTTTCCTTCTAAGCCTTTGTTTAGAAGCTGGAAGGACTGAAGCCTTGATCTTGATGTCAATAAAAGGCAACATAGTCACCTAAATTTATCCAGGACATAAAATAAGAAATCAAAACTGTATGCAAAATATCTTACTACTATGTTAGCAAACTTTAAAAGTTACTAGGTAAAATACACTGAAAACCATTGTTAAATAGGCAGTAAACTCAAAGTGTTAAGCTTGAAATAGATACATAAGTTAAAACTGTCACGATATAGGGCAGCAGATTGAATCATAGACAAACACTATTGCTGGACATAACCCCTATAATTAATTTACCAGATCAGAATTCTTCTTGCTGAGTAAAGAAGCATACATTACATACCACTGCAAAGAAAAATGTTTATCTGTGGCTAAGCAGTCTCAGCAGTAAATCTTTCTAAACCTAAATAATTTTCTGCATTTTGGAGCTGTGCAACTTTTTCCAAGGTTATTAATGCATGGAGTTTAGACACTGAGGCCCTGATTTTGTCATTACCACAATATTGGCATCCTACATACAGTAGAATAGGAAATTATATATTCATAGACTATTTATCCATTCTGGTTGTGTTGGATCTCTTTTTTTCCATTTAAAAATGTTTCCTTGGACTATATGTAAGTCATCGGATAAAAGTAACCAAACTTTTTCACTGCCTGCAGTGATCTGTCTGCTGCACAACTGGGGCAACTAAGAGCAAGTAAGTAAATGTATGTGCTTATTTCCTGACTTTTTAATGAAAACTTACTGCTAAATAGGAAGTATCTGTCATTTGAAATGCTGCTCTCCTCAGAGTCAATGGGAACATTTTCATTGATTTTGAGTAAGCCAGGTTCCTCTTTTTAAAAAATCACTCAGTTGTCTGCTCCTTTTCAAGTACTCAGCAAAGAATGCTGGAATGGTCTAACACTTTCTGACTTTTTAGGAGGCTTCTCTTATATATTCAAAACATTACAACAACAACAACAACAGAGTATCTAGAAAACAGTTCTCTGAGAAGCAAGTCCTGTAAAATAATGGCATATTCAAATTTTGGTTGAAAAAATCCCAGACCATTCTGGGGCAGAATGTCATTCTCAGGTAACACAAAGGTGATGTCTTTGAAGTCAGCAAGACAGTTTAATGCGCATTTAAGTGAAGTCGACAAGTTTATTCTAGTCTTCAAAATTACACACGTACATGCATGTAGCTACTGTGATCATTGCCTTTTTGTAGTTGCATTTTGGTAATGGCAGTGTACTGAATTTGCCACAATAAAAGAGATGACTTTTGCTTAGGATAGTTCTGCATCTGAAAATAAAAAGAATGAAACAGCTCTCTATCCTCAAAGCTACACTCTTATTAAAGTTCCAGGAAGGATTTAAAATAAAAGATCGAATTTAAAGGCCATCTTTAATGAGGGATTTAAAAGCCAATATTTTGTCTTAGATCTGTGCTACTCTATTAGAAAATACATTTGGAACAAAGCAAAAGAGCATAAAATATGCACTTCTGCACTGTACTCTATGCAAATGATTTTTCTAAAGGCAGACAGGAAGGTTCAAAGAGCTGATAATGCTGTCTCCAACTTCTAAACCACCACTTCAAAACTCAGCTTCTATTGCTAAGGATCAAAAATATTATTATCTTAAAGTGATTTGGTGACCCATATAAAAAGACAAGTATTCTCAAGCCTGACCTTTAGTAAACATACAAAGCATTAACCTCTACCTCTGAAATCCTTCCTGAAAAATCTCAGCAGAGAAACCATGAAACCCAGGAGCTGCACACTTGTAAGGCAACAGAGGGAATCTTGCACACATAATCCTGATGCCCTTGTTCCATGGAAATCCATAAGAGTTCAGGTTTTGCTGCTGTCCCATAAAATAATTTGTACAAGCATCTGGTACATCTATGTCTTCCTTCCAAAAAAAAAAAAAACCAAAAAAGAGAAAAGACCTAACAGCTAACAGTGACTGACACCTTGATAAGGCACTAAGATTATTCAAATTGCTTGTATACTCACAGTATGATTTCCATATTGGAGGTTGGTATTCTTCAGCATCTAAAATAGAAACAAAAAGAGAGAAAGAAATCAGTCATTTGGCCACTGGGTCAAACTGTCAGCATGCATTTTTCTGCTGAGAGACCTCTACTTGTCAGCAAAATTCACATTTCTTTCCCAAGAGAGATGATAGCCTATTTACAGTACAGTTTGCTATGTGAGAGAAGAATACAAATTTCAACCACTTGTGGATCCAATGTGCTTTCCCCAAGTTATTCAACTGTAAAAGAAATTAATTTTTTTTACCAATTTGCAATACTCATCAGTATTTTTAAAATAATTAACTATATGGTAACAACATTATTTATTTGCTTTACCTGGCATGATAAACAGATAAATGACAACTGGTTTTCAATCTGGTTTCTAACCCCACTAGTAAGATTTGAAAATGAGCATCAATGAATAACACATGCTGGGGCTAAAAAGACGCACAGCTCAGGTTGGACTCGGATGCACAGATCTGACAGTTTCAATGAGGTCAATTACACTTCTTGAACCCACTAGCATATGTAATTGGCATATTTTCCAGAAGCTGAATCAACAAAAACAATATTAAGAAGATAGAAAAAGGAAAGACAGCAAAACCTGCCATTACAAACAGGTTACATTATCGTGACAATATTGACTAAAGGGGCACAAAGAGTTGGTGTCTTTTGCTAGTGACCACTCCATGGGGAGGTTTCCAGCTCTCTGCAAGAAAGGCAACTGCTGTAACCTACAGATATCCCAGCAGAAACCAAGCTGGAGCCGAAGGAGCAACACCAGCAACAAAGGGTGGGGTACTGGGCACTAATTTGGCTCTGAACTGCCAAAACGTTTAAGTTTTGCTGCCAAAAACTTTTAAGCAATTTACCATGGGTATGTCATTAACTTGCCAAAACTGTGCAGGTTAATTAAGGTGTTTGTTATTTACTAAACTTCTACTTAAGTTATGCTAATATAATTCAATTATAGTTGCAGAGCTCATGCTCTGTGTCTATTTACATACACACAACTACTTTAAATATATCCCTGCAAAAGTCTGTTTACCAGGAATGTTAATCACTAACTACCATCTGCCACTTTTAACTCTATTGTTTTAGAAGAGGGTAAATGTAGCAACAATCACAGTTAGTGTCTGGAATGGCACCCTACAACAATTTGTAGATATATCAATTGGGAAACCCATTCGGTTTCACTTTCAACTGAATCCACCACACAACTTTGACAAAGTTCAAAACGCTCCCAGACTGACAGAGTTATACTGTGGTGTGGCAATCCAAGAGTAATTAGCTTGCAAGTTCATTATGCAGAAGACTTACTTTAAATTATATGAGGCTATTCATGAGACAAATGAAATTTATTCATAAAAGAACTAATTTCTTCTCAAATTATGTCTTCTAAAAGTATTATGTCACTCTTTTTTTCCCCCCATACAACTATTGCTTCACATATAGTTTACCATAACACCATAATATTGTGTATTGAATTATTCAGTCAATACTTCTGTGCTACTGCAAGAGAATTTCTGAATTTCCTTCTTCATTTAGTATATTTTTGCAATAAAAGAAACACTGAGATAATGCAAGTATCTTATTATCTATACTTGTGAGTTTAGATAAGGAAGTAAGAGGGGGAAAAGCAATGAAAAACCAATGACTATAGGTTGTTGCAAATTAATTAAAAATTGTGCACTAAATTCAACAGTGAAAGTTGAGGTACAAGTGGTCATAAAATGCTTCATTAGCGGGAGACAGAGTGATGGTGAGGAAACACTGCAGCCGAGATGGACAATCATCCAGGAGATAAATCATACAACAAAGCTCCCAATGATTGCATTTGATTTGTCACAGTTTTGAACCTGTCTGCCCCGGAAAGCATGGTCAGAACCATTCCTCAACAGCTAAAATAATTCTAAAAGGCAGCACACTCTGAGGAAACCCACGTGTCACCAGCTTCACATTCACCATTAGGAGGTACTGCTACATCCTCTGTGATCCTTTCAGTTGAAAGCATGTCCTAAATCACAGGGAACAAAATGCCATAGTGATAGTACTAACAGATTTTATTGTCAAGCAATTACGCATTTGATGGCATCCATTTGTAGGGAAATAAAGAATAATGAGTTTTAATACAACTTGAAGACAAGGGTCATGGTTGAGGATCAGGGAGAGGTCTAATGGAACCCAGATAGAAACCTCTTCTTTTATGGCAGGAGGCAGCTTGACCCCTGTTTAGACAACTCTCATCCTTGTATGGTAAAGTCTTAGGACTCCCATCCTGATTGGCTAGATTAGACTGAACTTCAACCATTGCTAAGTCAGAGGTCCAAATAGGCAAAGCTTGCCTAAGCAGATTGCATAACTACTATTTACTCTTTTTGAAATTTCTGTTCTTCTGTATTTTGTTATTCCTCTGTATTACACAGCAGCTTTACTCACTAAATTGTGTTCTACTCTCCATCACAAGATTTTAAACAGCAGTTCTGGCTCACAGAAGTTACCAATACAAGTTTGGGTGGTTGGCTCAGTTAGTACAGGACACCTCAACTCACACAGTTTGTGCCTTCAGTTCTGCACATAGTAATGGTCTCAGCAAGGCCTACAGACCTCAGTTTTGAGCCACTTAGCAAAAATCAGTCAACCAATCAGATTTGGCAAAAATGACAAATGCTCTGCATTGATGTCTCATGAAATGATATCCCTCATACGAACTTTGATCATAATGAGTATCAAAACTGTCACTGGCAGTGTGGGGAAAAGGGCTCACTGAGGTACTCTCAAGTGATAAGACAGGGTCTTTCTTATTGCTTTTTTCTCAAAAGGTTCATATTTTATACAGTGACTTCTTGTCTAGATTCAGAAAATGTGCCAGCTAAGGTTGAAAGCAGTTGTCAAAGGAGAAACTCAGATCACAAGATGAATAACAACTCCGAAAAACCCAACAAAATATCCCAAGGTCATGCTTTTTTGAATGTCAGCATAAGAAAGACTCACTGTAAAAGAAGTACAGAATGTCCAGTTAAGGTATTTTTAAAATTCTTTTAAGTCTTCTCCAAACTGTATCATAAATGACCTCGGCAAAACCAGAAAACATTGGAGTACTTATTGCAAAGACTAGAACTGGCAAAAAAGCACAAGAGACTTCCACAAATAATATTACAGGCAATACTGTTAACTGAAAGCTTTGAAATATACTGGCTGAGAAAGTGAGTATTTATTACACCTAAAAAGGTACTAAAAGTCAGTTGTATGCTAAACAGAAGGGCAAAAGGAATGCAGAATGCTGACCCTTGAGGAATATTACAACTATGAAAAGGTTTCTCATAATGCAAAATTGACAAAAAAAAGATATTGGAGAAAATTTTCAAACCAAAAGTTATACTTGGAACTGGAAAATGCAAGAAAAAAAAAAAAAAAAGGTTATTTCTTCACTATATTTGCTTTACTCTTCACAGAGCAGAGAGAATGAAAAGGATCTTAGGAAAAAATGCTTTCTTAAAGCTGATGGAGCACTTAAAACTGAGTAAGTGTAGAAAGACTAAAGTAAAGGGAGGACTGAAAAGGTGGCAAAGCTTTAAGCAGACAGATAAAAATTAAAACTACATAAGATTTTTTTTCACAAAAACATGAAGACAGAATACAGTATTACTGCCAATAGTGGGCAGTAAAGGGTTAATACATTACTCAGAGTCATTCTTAAGCCATTTCTGAGAAATGATCTTACATTAAGTTTATAGTAAGTAAAGTTACCCATGGACTTCAACCCTTGCTCTTCACTGGGCCTGGCCCTGCACCAAAGTGACACCTTTATGGATGTAGTTGTGAAAGACACGGGAATTACAGAATTGCTTTTTACTACTTCCTTATACTCTGTGAAAATGATGATGTAATGCCAACACGTGGGTTTGTGCTACCATCACCAGGACTGACTTGGCTAAAGCAGATCTAATAAGAAATTAAGTTCCAAGTGATTCTTCTGACTATCAGGACTGGTAATGCACTGAAAAGAATAAACTCTGTTTTACAGGAAAGCCCATAAATTACACCATATTTCTGACTTACAAGTGGGATTTCTAAGCTTAAGGAGAACAGTAAAAAATATTCATACTGTAGTTATATGCCATGCCCAGTTCTAGATATGCCAAAAAGTATTAGTGATTCCCATGGCAGTAAAGAGTTAAACAGACTAGCAGCAGGACACCTACCAAAGGGGAACTGTCATTATTTGCTGATTTCTTGTAGTGTCTACAAAAAAAGAGTAAAGATCTTATTTTTTTTTTTTTAATTTTTTTTTTTTTTTGCCTTTGTCCTTACTAAAGGATTATAAAAAATATTTTGCCGTTCACCTTGGAAGAACTGCCTCAGCCTGGGTTCTCTGCCACCATTGTCTGAATTTTGGACTTCCTTTCCAGTAACAACTAATTTTAAAACTATGACCTGCATGTGCAAGGAAAGACACTTGTGTGTGAGGAAAGACCAATCTGGAAGCCACTGGTTTACTGGCAGTGTGCAGATAAATGATTCACCGGATGAACAAGTCTAGTTACTAATTTTTTTAATCTTCTATTGTTATTTTAGGACCAAGACTAGTAATTATGAGTATTTTGATGCCCTTTGTATATTTCCTTTAAAGAGCTTTTTCACAGGTTCACCACGTACACTTTCATATTTATTGCTTTGTTTCCAAAACATTAACTTAGCATGTATTATTAAATATATTTTTCTTACTTTTATATATGTAATTATATATAGAATAGAAAACTGCTCAGTAAGAGCTTCTGTGGAAGATAAACAGAGTTTGCACTCTTTATGGACATGAGGTTTTTTAATACTTTTCTTCATACAGACAGAATTTTATTATTCAATTTACTATGATGTGGATGGCCATCACAGAGCCACAGAATGGTTGGGGTTGGAAGGTACCTGTGGAGCTCATGTGATCCAAACCCCCTTGTCAAGCACGGCCACCTATAACCATGTCCAGACAGCTCCTGAGTATCTCCAAGGATGGAGACATCACAACCCCACTAGGCAACCTGTGTCAGTGTTTGGTCACCTTCACCGTGAAGAGTTGTTTCCCGATGTTCTGATAGAGCCTCCTGTGTTTCATTTTTGTGACCATTACTACTGATAATGTCACAGGGCACCACAGAAAAGAGCTGGCTTTGTTCTCTTTGCACCTTCTCTTCAGATATTCATACACTTTGACAAGATTCCCCTGAGCCTTCTCTCCTCCAGGTTGAACAGTCCCAGCTTTCTTAGCCTTCCCTGATAGGAGAGATCCTCCAGCCCTGCAGTGCCTTTGCAGCCCTTTATAAGAATCTCTCCAGCATGTCCATAGCTCTCGCACACTGGGGAACCCAGTGCTGGGCACAGCAACCCAGTTGTGGCCTCATCAGCACTGAGCAGAGGGGAAGAATCACTTCTCCTTTGACCTGCTGGCAATGCTGCTCCTAATTGCAGCCCAGGATCCCACCAGCTACCTTCAAGGGAAGGATACACTGCTGGCTCATTTTGAACTTGGCGTCCACCAGAACTGCCAGGTCCTTTTCTGCCAGGCAGTTCTGCAGGTGGGTGGTTCTTGGCATACAATGGTGGATGGAGACTAAAATGAAAGAGAATAAGAGGGTTTCTCTAGGGGGCATCAGTTATTTTCTGACACACAAAACACACATCCATTCTTTAGTTTCCATTCCACTCCATGATGAAAAAAATAGCAATTACAGAAGCTAATTTTCTCCTTACCTGATCCCCTACGTTCTAATCTTGTCCTTGTGAAGGGCTAGTTTAACTTATTTTGCCCTCTCAACAATTAATATATACACATACACAGAAATGTCACTTTGCAGTCATTTTGCAAACTCCTTTAAATTGGCATGTTTTCCTACGTTTGATGGCACTCATTTGGCATATACTTTGGATGTCATGATGACTTCTATTACATATGGTAGCTACCCTTACAGATACATCTGACCACAGTAAGAAAGAATATTCTTATTTTTAAAGTTGCAAATAATCATACTGTCAAATAAGTCCCCCAGTCTAACTCCTGAAAAGTCACTGCTACTGTGAAGAGTAAAATTAACTCTTTTGCAGTTAATAATTAGCAATGGAGCTGTTGAAATACTTCAGCATGTCAAAAACTCTTTTTAATGTTTCATTCAGAATGAATAGTTCCCCATGGAGGAGTGAGCAGTTGCCAGCTTTATCACTGAACTTTCTCATCACAAGTACAGGGACAGCTAAAATATGGAATGAGACTTCAGTTCTTGTCTTAATGAGGCACTTTAGCTTTCAGCATAAGGTACAGAAATGATCAAACTGTTTACTTGCAACACAGTTTATAATTGGAGTATTAATTCAGATGATGGGAGCTTCCCACTGTGCTGTTCTCTTCTAAAAAAATATTAAAAATCAGCAATAGTGTGTAATTTAGATGTCAGAAAAATCTCACAAAAGGGGTGGAGTTCTCTCTCGCACAGCAATTAGACTGAAACAGTAAGCTTTTAATAACCACAATATAAATTGACAGCTATTTTCTATCTTTTCCTTTTGCCTGCCACAAACTTGCTATTAGAAGCCACTGCTCTGAAAGTAGCTCATTTAGCCAGTTCTACCAATCAGGGTCATTCCAAATTGTGCTCTCTCCTCGTTTTGCCTCAGATCTCAAAATTTTATTTTTCCACTAATAGACAGGTAGTCAATCCCTGGTTACTTTGTTTAATGCATGTGTCTGTTCTACTAAAATACAGGCAAAAGATCATGCAAATAGGTAAACTTAATAATTTAGAAGAGTTACCAAGTATCAAATAAAATATGAGTTTGAAGTAAGTGAGTTATTAGGGTCATACTCCAACAGATCACAGGAGATTTGAATTTTTTAAATCCACAGCTAAACTTGTAGAACAAAATTACAAGGAGCTATGTTCTATAGTTGGTGAGTGGTGTTCAGCCAGCTATGAGCATTAGATTGGAGCAATATCCCATTAATTAAATAATTTGCCTCTCTATTCTGCACAGATTTAAAGATAATTAAAAGCACTGAAAGTATAACTTTGAATGTGGAAAATGAGAAAGAATAATCAGAGTTCTCAATAGGAATAGTAGAAGTGGAAAAGGGAAGGGTATCTGTACAGTTCTAATTTTCAAACACTCTTTAGGAGTCTAGTCTTTCTAAGGGCCCAAAAAATAGAATTAAACAACCTCTTCCAGAGTGCAAATCCAAGAAGCTGACAGGAATCTAAGTAAGCTGATAAAAATATTATCACTGCTTTAAATATTTCCTGGGAAATAAGCAAGATATAAGAGTGCAGAGGAGTAATCACACTACCTAATCTTAGATAGGTACGTCCTTTCAAATGCTGAATCACAGTGAATCTATTGCCCCTGGATGGCATTTAAGAACCTCCATAATCTAAGTGTTCTGAAAAGTTGTTTTTCCCAGAACAATAATGAAGAATTTCCTTACACAGATTATTAAAGATTTGTGTCTAAAACCTAGAAAGGTAGACAATGAAAAAATCATCAAAAATATCTGCATCATTCATTGTCAAAAAAGTTGTTGTAGTTATTAGCTGCCATTAAATATAATCTAGTCCCTAAAAATTGTGTCCCTAAACCCAAATAATTGTTACCATTCTAGTTTTAACACTAAGGCCAGTGTAATTAAAATCTAACAGTTATTTTCACCTTTTCATGTTTTTAACCTATAAGCCAGAGGCATCAAGACATTAAAATGGGACCATCAGAGCTCTGCCTGACTGAGAGATTGGACATATTTTTAGGAATAAACACATCACATAAGTTAAATCACATCTCATTAGCAGACCTCCTATTTTACACAGACATACTTTAGCTTGTAACTAATGACCAGTTAGTTCCTGGCTGAAAATCAAAACCAGATAATCAGCTGGCATATCTGAGCATAGTTCTGCTGCCGAAATTTTATCACTGTACAGGATATGGCAACGCATTTCCAGTCATTTACTTATTGCATCCTAAAACTCATCCCCCACAACCTTCCAGCCAATGATCCCTGGACCCAGCAAAGCAGTTCAGGCATGGTAGGAAAGAGCATGTGACAGAAATAACCACAAGAATGCCAAAAAATGGTCACCATGAAGTATTTAAATTAGAGCATTTATGCTGAAGTATTGCCAGTCCATTCCCAGTTCCAGAAATTCACTCATACCTTGACATGATACCCCTTTATTTGACTTACCAAAGGAGCCAGCACATTCCCTGAAAACTTATTAACCTTAGTCCAAATCATTGCTTTTGGTAACTCTGATATTTTTGACATGAGTCATTCTATCATCTTTCTGATGTGCAAGTGTTTGTCTGTTCAAGGATGTGAGGTGGTCCTAATCCTGCAGTTGACCGTGGAGGCTGTTTGTCAGCTTTTAGAGTTCATCTCCATCTGCTCCATATAGCAGGGCACTTGCCCCTCTCTGGATACAAAAACGTCAGTATTTCTAAAGACTGAAACTGCATACTCAAAATGAAATGGAAATCCAGTAATTTGTCTCACTCAGCAAAGCCATGGGAACCAGAGAATTTACACTGTTAGCTTCCAAAACCCACAAAATACGTTGTATTCAGCACAGGGGCTACACATATCCCAGGGACCTTAATGAACTCTGTGGCCTAAGCACACCTTCAAGCCCTGGACATCAGAGATAGGATCTATCCTGTCATTCAGAGCAGGCATAATGATATGCAGAAGAATAAAAGCTTAGCAAATTATTCCATTTTACTTTGTCTTGCTTTACAGGTCCTGTAGTACTGCTGCATTATTTGCATCTGTACATTAAAACATGAAAAACAGGAAAAACACCACCCACCTGCAAAGCATATTTATCATTCCCACAGCTCTTGGATAAAACTTGGAATAAATGGGACTCCAAGGATAAGAAGCAACACTGTACCTATATACTTCCCCTGTTAAAAAAAGTGACCCTATTAATCATATTCTTTGGTGGGCAGTTTTATGTAAGTATATCAGCTACATTCAAGGCCCATTGAATTATTATTTTATGTGAAGTTAGTCTGTGAATCTTCAATTTATCTCTTGTAAGAAAATAGTTTGGACTAAGGTCAGCTATTACTGAGGCACCCACCTTCTCATCAAGCATGTTGTATAGTTGGACAAACACTTCACAGGTGTGTTCTATGACCACCCACCATTTAATAGATGTTCCTGCTCTTACTACTTTGGATTTAAATACTAGAGAAATGTTGACCTTCTTAAAATTCAGTTCCATGATAGTTTGTTTACACTGACAAGAATCTTATGTCTCAAAAAGATCCATGTGATTACACCTTCTTCTCTGCAATTTTAGCCATAAAATAATTACTACCAGTATTTAAAATATGATCATGCATTATTTGCCCTCAGAAGAATATGGTTTATATATTGTTTCCTTACTTGGGAGGAATTTTAATTGCCTTGTGGAAGTCTGTAATTCTTCCAAGAGCTTTTTACTACAGCCTGGCACTTTGACACTTGATAATGAGTTCTTACAGTATCATATATTTATAAAATACCTTGTATGAAACACTATAAAATTTAAAATACACTTTGGTCTTCCACAAGTTCTAACAAACTAACCAACAGGTCTGTGCAAAATGTCCTGATGCCTGGGCACGGGTGAGACAATTCCTCTTTGGCAATCTGCAATGTTGGCAGCATTTTCCCCAGAGAAACTTTGGCCAATGGCCTGTCTGATGAGGCCAATCCCATGTCTCTCTAGCATTTTCATTGCCAAATTAAAAAAATTCTAAACTGGTGCTCATGGGACAATGTACGAGTGTCTCCAGTGGCATCGAGTGAGAGGACAGAATTTAGCCACCCACAATGTATAACAGAAGATGTACCTTCAGCCTGCATAATACCCCAGTTTCCTACTTTGCAAATTTTAAAGATGTAGACACCACAAGAATACCATATTTAAGTGTCTTAGAACACATTAAATTTCTTTACATGCTATAAGCATATCAAAAAGAGTGGAAGCAGTAATTCCTACATAAAAATGGTTTTTGCTTCTGTGTAATCAGAGATAGGCTGGTTATTTTTACGAAAATAAACTACGAAGTTAGGAGAAAGTTCAATTTTTCTCAGTACCTTTTCTGGAATTGTTCTTCACTCTTGTAAAAACAACAAATAAAATTTGTTTCTTACCCCACTAATCTTACAGAAAGGCTCAGAAGATGGTAAAGCTAGTGCTTAAAAGCACATCCATCATGCCTTCGATCATAAAATCAGTCAGTAAGGAAAAAAATACCCTCTTCTAGCCTGTTATTTTTAAAGATACACCCAATTGTCACAATTTTGACCAAACCCTCTAACTCATCCCCCTGAAACGCTTTGTGTAGGAACAATTAATTATGAATAATGTATTCACAGTACATTAGCAGACCAGTATTTAATATAATTCTTTGCAAAGGCTCAGGGAAAAGAAGCAATAGTCATCAAAAGTTTTGCAAATGTATTTGCTGTAAGCTTCCATCAAGTAAATAATAAACAATATTCAATACCATACCATTAAGCAAGTACATTTTCTACTGTGATTTATATCCTGAATGGTAAAGTTTAGACATCAAATATCCTCTTTTTTTTTTCTGTGAGCCAAAATCAGCAGCTGATCTATATGATCCAGTACAGTCTTCCCTTTAAACAGCAAATGAGTCAGAATTCTTTAAATGCCATAGCATTGTCACAGCCATGACAATGAAACCTGGCCAAATGCAAGGCAGAATTACAGAAGGTGTTTTGTCCTTGTGCCCAAGCTGCCAGGGCCCACATGGAGATACCAGTACTCTGGCATATCAGTACCTATAGACACAAAGAAAATGCCTTCCATCAATTGCTTCCCAGTAACGAAACCAAGGAGAGCTTTGTTCTTCTGATAACATACCGATCTTCATCCAAGCAAGGTTCCCGTTCAAGCATTTCATTACTCCCAAGGGACAAGCGTGTGTCTACATGCTCAGAGACTCAAAACTGACTAATGTTTCTCTGGAGCACAGAGGGGAGAACAAAACAAATTCAAGCCTTTCCTTTGGAAAGATCTGGCAAATGTCCAAAGCAAAATGATGCCATTTTCTAAAGCTAAGGGGAAGGGCTGGTGCCGAGCAAGAACTGCAAGTCTTAGGAGCAACCTCCGCTCTGCAGTTTTGCTCTCATCCTGGGAGACACAAAAGCTGGATAAAAAGATGAGCTAATTCACTCATGTCCAACATCACCAGAGCTAGGATGGGTATTTCATCCTGGAACTACACCAATACATGTGTATCTTTTTCAAAAAAGTTTTTCCTGCTTTTCCTGAATGTTTGTTGCATCATACAGGAAAGCCTGTCAGAGCTTGTCAGATCATTCTAGTAGCAAAACCGCCCAAAACACAGATTGCCTTGAGAGCCCAGAGGATAAGGCTGCTGGTTGTCTGTGAGTTCATTGGCAACATCAGTTGTAACTAATGACTGAGACAGTGTGCTGCCCAACGACTCACTCCAATGGAAGCTGAGGTTTTGCCAGGTTTTTTGCTTAATTTCATCAACATTATTTGATGCTCCCAAGGGAGATAGTGAGAAAATGTGTCAGCTTTCTGCACTGAGAACTATAAAAAACTCAACAGCTGTAAAAAATACATTCATTTTAAACTTTTACTTATTATTTTCAAGGATAGTTAAAGGTATACCAATCTGAGCAAGTAAATATGCCTGCTTATGACAGCAGAAAATAGAGCTGAATATTAAAAAGAAACACATCTCAAGAGGCAAGGGCAGTGAGACTTAAATCCAATTTGCAAGATAAAAGCTAACCAGACCACTTACTATTGCCATCTGATAGCATTCAATATTGCTTGAAATTCATTAATAGGCTAGGTAATGTAAGTACAGTGCATGTATACAAATTTAATTCTATTAATTTCTACATTAGAAACATCTAGTGAAAGTAGAGGAGAATAATTATAGGGCAGTCTTGCCAGTCTGTGGAAAAGGCATAGAAAAACCAATGTAAACCTCAGAAGAATAATTATCCCATGAGACTTCCACTTCCTGGGATGCCCATTATTGTGCTAGGGGAACATAAGCCTGACAGCTATTCAGAAAGACCTCCAGAGCAATTTTGGCTTAGCTCTACTGCTTATCTTACCTCGTCATCTTTTTAGGACATCTACAAGCTTCCAGCTAACTTACCAATATTGTATTTTATTTTTACAAGCAAGCAATAAATGCTTCTTTTATAGCATATACTTTGCTTAACAGTGTAAATGTTGGAAAAATGCTTATGCATCTTAAATAAAAGGTCATTCAAATTTAAACAGCTTTATAGAGTAATAATATTTCATTTAGATCTGCCTACTAACTGCTGATTGCTTAGTCAGATTAGGTGGAACTCTAAATGAAAGAGAAGGAAAGCATTTTATTATCATTAAATATTCCCATTATGGCAGCATTTGGAACCCAAAATCAGGTTTGGTGTTACGTCCAACTGCTAACAAGTACAGTTTGAAAATAAAACACAGCAGTCACTGACCTAAAAGTGCTTGTGATTATAGTGTGTGGCAAGCATCCAACAGATAAAAGGAAAAGAGATGGAAAAGGAATAGGGTAACAGGAGTGCTATCCATGACAGCCATAAGTACCAGTCACAGCATCTTCCACTAACTATTAAGAGAGTAGTTTCATCTGAATGTAATGAAAAGATAACTAGAAAATAGAAGATGATGTTGGTAAAAAAAATAAATTAAGCAGCACAGAGCATCACATAAACACACTGGCAATAACTTAGGATAAGCTGATTTATTATTACATGAGAGAGGTTTGCTTATAAATGTTAAGAAAAATGGTGGAGATTTAGTTTCTTCTGAGAGCACAAGGAAGAACAACCTCAATACATTTATGTTACCTTTTTATAGAAGTGACACATCACATAAATAATAGAATTATTTTGGATCAAGGTTTTATAATAACCTATCTCTACTGAAGAGTGAATTATTCCAAAGCAAACTGCAGCTAACCCTGGGCATATCCTTCCCTGCTTAAGCTGCAATAGAGAACAGCAGCTGACTTCATTGTATTTTCAAAGACATGCCTATAGCCTATTGCTCAGCAGTTTGATTTCAGTGCATCATTTCATCTGATGCCAGTCAATTTACTTACACTGCTGCTGTGCAAAGTGTGGTCCAGAGTCCCCAAATGGTAAACATTTTCAGCTGATAAATGCTTCTTTTCTGAACCTAATTTATTGTCTAGAAGTACCACATTTCCTCCCAGTTTCTCACTCATTAGGGTCCAAGCCTCAGTCCCTGGCGGAATGAGGAGGCCAGATTTGAGAGCAGTCATGTATATCTGATGAGGTCCACGAGGCATCCGATTGGTGCCATTAGACAGTGAAATCCAGGAGAATGCCAAGTCCTGCCGCAGGCAATTTACGATGACATAACCCTTGGATAGGAGGAGACGTGAAATGTGAGCTTCCATCAAGCAACCCAGTGGTAGTGCACAAAAGGACTGGAAGAATATTAACATGAGGTGGTTCTTCATGATCATTAGCTGCAAATCACACGTCCCCAAGAAATGCATTGCAGGCACTTCTAATACAGCAGGAGAGCCTGGTACAAATGCTATTCTCCACTCACTTGGAAATGCTTTAGTGTTTTTAAAACAACGAGAGAAACGACTGATTAGGTGCCAAAATGGTTGATATAATCTCTGAAGAAAGGCTTTGCAGCTCTTATGATTTCTCTTAAAACAGTTTCAACTTTAAGTTGCAATGTCCTTCAAAGTACAAGTGTCTTTTTGTACCGGTTCCAACAAGGATTTCAGAGCTGAGCCCTGACTGCTCCTGCTGTTCTACAGAAGTGTTATTTTTTGCATATCCTAGACTGGTGCACTATATTCCTACACTATTTATTCTGCATCTCAATTATTACATTTATTGTCTTCTAGACAATAGGCAACAAATCTTTGCATGGTTTACTTAAAAAGTGCCACAAAATATGTATTAGCTTAAAATCTATCAAAAAGTCAACTTAGGTGAGAATAAAGTAGCATAATCAGTACTGAAGAAACATCTCCTAAGAGATAAAAAATGAATGCAGCCTACAACTCAGACCTCCATGATGTTTCAAATCAATAAATTTTTTTATATATGAGATTGCCAAACTTTGATTTATAAAACTTACAACTGCTCCATTGATTTCAGTAGGGTGAGAGTGATTTATTTCAGCCAAAGAGCTGACCAGAGTTATATACAAGCAATGTGAGCTTAGAAATCCCAGTGGTCATGGTGTTAAACTGCAGATGCTTCTTATGCTCTTTTGGTAAGCTCAGTACCAGTGACTGCAATATACTCTACTTACCTTTACCAATTACAAAAATTTTATTCATGCACTATATAATGCTAACCAGGGCCTGCCACTCTCATTAACCCTTAGAGTCCAGGACTCTTGCTACTGAAAGGGCACTTGATCTTTGCATGTCCAGGTCTACTGAAGTACTCTTCTATGACAGAATTTGCATGCACTGCTAAAAAAGTAAAGATTAAAAGCACCTACAGAACTACAGCAGTCTATTCATCAAACTACACACTGGAAAAATACAGATTTCACCAATCACTAAAAGAAGTGTCCAGTGTGATGGAAAAAAACCCAAACAATTACTGAAAACCTCTTTAAAAGCTAAGCTAAAAACTACCATGATCTCAAAACAGTATCAAACACTTTTTGGCTCAAATCCACTTTAAGTCAAATTCCTTCATCCTTAAATATTAGCAAGATAACCTTATTTTAGAACAGAAAGCTGAATCTTTACCTACAATCACAGTAAAAGGCAGCACACCTGATCAAACACCAGTGGTTCTGAAATGGGTCTGTTTGCAATGATTATCCTAATACAGATAAAAAAGTTTATTTAAGTCCAACTTTTTTTTTCTGAATGTGCTCATATACTTTTACCAGCATATACAAACACAGATTTTTCTACCATATATACTTATTAATATTTGGTCTTTATTTTTATACCTATGATCAGTGTACTACATCCCTCTCACATGCTCCCTACAACTCTTTTGATCCCTTGTAGTTTCACTGGATTTTTCAGAATATATGGATCACTAAGTTTCCTTCCCTCTTTGCACTGGCACCCAAAATTAACTTTATGATTTTAACAATTTTTTATTCAGAGTTTCATGGGTGCAGCTAGACAAAAGACAAACCAGTGACAGAGTTTAGGGATGTAAGAGGAAGGAGCACCCTGACATGTAGAAATTATAAAGAATGGTTTGCAATTAAAGGACAGTACTCAATCTTCAAACACTGAGTTCAATTTCTAACTCTTCCAAATTATCCCTGTGTTATGCTCCATTGCTAGAAGAGAGAGAAAAACTTCCTATCTGAACTTTCCTGGGAAAGGAGCCACCTTACCCCAAGTCTTGTACAGCAGCACAATCCCTGTTCAAATCTGGCCTTTAGACATCATCACAAAATGAGCCATAAATACATCTGCTGCCTCAAATAACAGGACACATTTCAAAAACAAGCAGCTCTCTACAGCAGAAAAACAGAAAAGAGGGAGACTGAAGTAAACAAATCCAATCTTCAATGCAAAGTTCAGCAGATTGGATATTTCTAATCTGACAAAAAATAACCCTGTGGTACTGCAGTGCTCAAATCAGTGCACAGAAATCCATGACAGCAGTTAGAACATCATTGAAGTGGGGCACAGGGGAGGAAACTGCTGTTGTATTATGAATCAAAATGTGTCTCAGGAGCTTTCATTCAACATTCCTGAACAGAGATGTCCACAGCAGTCAGCAAAAGCTGGATTCCCTTCCTCCCCTCTGGCTTTATCTGCAACCCTGTCATGGTAGAGGAAGTAAGTATCTGAGGGTGTGGGTGTGGAAGGAAATCAAGAAGGAACTTGAGCTGGGATAGAGTTAGCTTTCCTCCTTAGCAGCTTGTACAGTGCTGTTTTGGATTTAGGATGAGAATAACGTTGATAACATACTGATGTTCCAAACTGGCCAAAGGAGTATTTCCCACACAGAGTATCATGCTCAGTATGTAAACTGGGAGGAACTGGCAAGGAGATGCCAACGACTGGTGGCATGTTCCAAGAAGTGATAGCTCCACACTTGCCCAAAGCACAGCAGGAGGATGAGCAGGAGAGAAGGAAAGCAGCTAAGAAAGTCCCCTGCCTTGACTCCCTGCCCTCACTGGGCCCTGTGAGAGGAGCTGCCTGCCTGTGTGGGCTGGCAGTGTGTGCTGCAGGAGAATCTGGTGGATCACACCTGCATCTACCAGCTACCCTCTAACCAAGTGCTTTAATGTGGTTTTGGCTCTCTTGTACAACTTGTTCTGGACAAAAAGAGCAGGTCAGGTTAGACAAACCTGCTGCTGAATACTTATCTTGGCAACTCTTTATTTCTTTATTTATTTTTACTACCACAATGGGCCTTGGTGGGCACCACTGCCTTTTGGGCTCATCCCACAAGTGCTTCTGCATGCTGGATTGGTCCCATCTCAGCATCTCCTTCTGAGGGCCCTCAGTTCTGACTGCAGAGGTGAGTATTTTCAGCCAGCAGCTTTACTACATCAAACAATTACTATCACTCTGAGCACTCTTTTCATTAGCCAAACATTTCTCTACACTCTTTTATGCTGAAACCACCACTTCTACTTAATAGAACAGCAATTAACTTGAAATACTTGGCTTTTTACTGCAATGCATCACTCTTTCCCAGTCTGATATGCTAATAAAAATTGTATGCTAACATAATGTATAAAATATCATCTCTGATTTTAAACTAAACCAAAATTTATCAGCTCCAGCAGTGCAATACTGATCTACCCAATGAATATTAATGTAATAACTTAGGTAGCAGACTCTTATGACATCAGGGAACTGAATCAGAGTGGAGCAGACTGTACAATGCACTAAAGAAAAAAAAATCTCAGTTTTTCTGTTTCAATAGAATTTCATTTCTACTCAAACATGAATGCAGCTCCAGACTGAATAGTGAACTTGAAATGATAAGGTATTTTTTGCTATCTGTCAGCTCTCATACTCCATAAAATATTCCATTGACCCCACAGTAAACAAACTAATTGGCAATCTTGCAAACAACAGTCCCAAGTTCTTTTATTTCTTCTAAGACATCATTAGCAATTGGTAGGATGCTGGCAGGACAAATTGTATTCCCAGTTATATCTCTACAATCCACCTCTCTCCTGCTTATGCTCTTAATCCTTACCTACTTCCACTGAAAATGCAAATCTTTGCAATTATGACTGTAGGGATAATGGTACAACATTACCACAGTAAAAGTGCCCATTTACCTCAACAGTGCTTAAACTCCAAGCCTCGCATTGGCATGGATAAATATAAATTAACTGCAATGTTTAAATGCTTAGGCTAATATTGAGCAACCACCATCCAAAACCAAGACAGCAAACAGCACTGCTAAACTCCATAAGGAGCTACACCCATCCATTTCATCTGAAAAAGGAAGCTGATGCAATGCAAGATGACATGAGAAAGTGATGATTGATTTAGTTCCTCATGAATAACAAAGTATTCCCTAACTCCACAAAGAAGCAGATAAGTGCAGGAAGTAACTGAGGTACTGAGACAAAAGTTACCAGCAAACAAAAACCAAAAAATTTCCCCCACTCCCCCCACCAAAAATCAACTAAGTATGTTAGAACAGACAGAATTATCCAGAGAAAAAGTTAAATCTCAAGCAGCTGTACAGCTCAGGTGTCTTTTCTGATTTCAAGTAGTGCACTTTTTTTTCTGTTCACACTGGACATGTTCTACCTTATCCACTTCTAAAACTTATTGTTACATATCCAATTACAATTCTATTCATTATTCATTTACTGATTTGGAATTTCATCTTGCAAACAAGCTGCTATTGAAAATCTTTCAAGAAGTGTCTCTTGTGACCTTTGAGATGCCTTCTTAAAAGAAACATAATTCTGAAACACAATTGTGCAGCAGACCTTGCACACTGATGTCTCTTTGAGTAAACTTAATTAAGGTAAAAGTCAACTGCTCTTTTGTTACTTTGATACTAGAAAACAGCCCAGGAATAAGCCATTTCAGCTTGAATAAGAAATACAATTAGTGAAATAGTGGATATTTGAGCTGCCATTAATGCATTAGAAAACACATCCACTCAAAATTTGACCTGAAAAGCTTTCACAACATTATATATCTACCCATCCTATTGACAAGTTGTAGTTACTAGTAAAATGTACTAGAAAACACATTCACTCAAACTAAATATGTGTAAGAGAAATTTAAAGCAGCAATATGTAAAAGTCCTGAGAACAAAGAGGTGGCAACACTAAGGCAAGACAAACTGCTTATCTCAGCCGGCACAGTTCCCAAAGAATGTGAGAGCAGGACAACCAGACTGAAGGAGATTTCTTCCCTCATGTCACCATCAGAGCTCCATCACACCCACTCACTCTGAAGTGCTTTGGACATAAACAATTCCATGGCATACATCAGTATCCATATAGAAAAACCATGGTCAAAGTTTTACATATGCATTGCTTTACCTTAACTTTAAAATACAGACTGTATTAAGATTGTACCATTATGTGGACTCTGAAGTAAAAAGCAGACAGGTTCACTTCCTATATTTCAATTTTATGACACTTTAACTGCACTAAATTAAAAAATGGCAGCACTGTAGTGTAACTGGAAAAGTATTATGTTGAACCTGAGCAATTCCTCTGAACAACATGGCCATTTACAGCACTATCCCAATATAATACATATTTATAATAGAGTGCCTGCTGAGATAAATTAGTCATATTGCAAATAGCCATCAGGGATATGGAAAGTAATAGTTTCTCATGACCTGTTACATGTGTACAAAAGCAAGTGACTGAAATGATGTAAATATTCAGATGGTATCTTTAGCAGGCACTCCTCTGCCCTGGAGGGAGAGCGACGGGAACACTGTCTGTGCACTCACAGCTTCCTGGCGCTTCCATGAACACCCAAGGTGCAGGCACACGTCCTCGCCAACGAGCAGCTCTGCTGGTTAAAAAGGCACCAGAGAAGGAGGATAAACACATTGTTCGGTCACTAGGGGTTAACACCAGGAAGGTCAAAGGCCAGCTCCAGCTGAATTAGCCAGCTAGGCAAAGGGAAACAAGAAGGGCTTCTGCAAGCAATGCCAGCAGCAAAAGGAAGTTCAGGGGAAATGTAGTCCCAGAGATTGTTGAAGCAGAATCACAATATGGAAAAACTTGCTTCCAGACTCCTGCATGGACCACTACAGTTTTAGAAAGTTTGGGTAGTGGGCAGTTTGTAAGCAACTGGTTAGAAACTCATTAGCAAAACTCAGTGTATTTATTCAAACACCTGGGACTGGAGGGGATTCATCCAGGGGTGCCAAAGAGTTGGCTGATGTGATTGTGTGGCCATTATGTACAAGAAAATGCACATGAACAGAGTACGTCCCCAGAGTTGGAAAAAGACTGATATACCTATTTTAAGAAAAGCAAGAAGGAGAACCAAGTGAACAACAGGTTGGTCAGCCTCATCTCAGTCCTTGTACAGGTAGGAAACATATTCCTGGGAGTTTACTTCCAGACACATAAAGGACAAGAAGGCAATCAAAAAGACTCAACACAGGCAGACCATGATTCATCAAGCTGACTGCTTTCTGCAGCAAAAATAACCTGCTCTGGGGATGGGGAGAGAGAGGTGCACACAATACATCTTGGCTTATTACACTTTCTGACATTGTGACTCTCTCATACTCACTTGAGAGTCAAGGAAGTAAGGGCCAGATGAACACATTCACAGCTCTGTTGAAAACTGTTTTGTTGGGCTGACAGTCCTGAAGGGACTTTACCACTGCTCTGGTCATCAGCAAAGTACCACAATATAAGTAGCAGGCTGATACTGTTCAGTATCTTCATCAACTTGAGTGATAAAACAGACCCCTCAGCAACTTTGTGGACAATCATAAATTACTTTTTAGCTCAATCTCTCCCTAAGAGATCCAAACTGAGGACTGGGACAACAGAAGCTTCATCATGTTCAACTACAAGTATGAAGTTTGGTTTCTGAGCAGACTAAAGCCATACATCACTGAAGCCTGGAAATTGACTGCTTGTGTAGCAGCCCTGCTGAAATGACCTGGAGGTCATGGTGCACTCCAAATAAATAGGAACCAACAGTGTGCCTTCTTCACAAATAATACAAACACCACACAGAAGGCATGTGACCCACAATGAAAGGTTAAGGGAGCTGGGCTTTGTTAGTGTTGCAAAGGGAAGGTCAAGAGGCAATCTAATCGCAGCCTACAATGGTTTAAAGAGCTTCTGGAGCACTGACAGACCCAAATTCACTTTGGAAGTAGCAGGAATACAACAAGTGGTAAACATCACAAACTACAGCTTGGATGCTTCAGATTTGACAAATGTGATTAACAAAATTCCAGGCAGCAGTGGAACAGGCTGTCCAGCGGGATGGTGCAACAATGATTCTTGGAGTTTTTCAAGACTAAGCTGGACAAAGACCAAGTTCATCAGAGATAGTGCTGGAAATGGTTTTGATTCAAGACTTCTAAAGCCACTTCCAGCCAACTTTTTATGATTTAATGATAAAGATTATTGCCCAGCTCACTCACACAGCCCTCCTGCCAGACCACAGAATTATAGAAACATTAAGGTTAGAAAAATCCACCAAGATCATGAAGTCCAACCTGAGATGCCTCACCCTACAGAAGTGCATCAGACAGGGCTAAACACAGACATGTTTTCCAGCCTGCATGAATTAACCAAGCTTGTTTTGGATGGAACAAGGTCAGGAAACATCTTAAATAAGCATATCTGTGGGAAGATCTGAGAACATAGTTACTTGTAGCACTACAGCCATGATAAGAAATTGAGGATGGGCTGGAAAAAAAGCTGCAACATGTTTCAGAGTTGGCAATAGCTGCTGTGTAAGTAGCTGTACACTTAGCTTCTACCAGGATTGCTCTCTATACACCAGGAACTCTACACCTTCCTTACCTCCCCACAGTGGTTCTACAAACAGTTACAAGAAGTTGCATGTTTTGTCCTCTTTTTTCCTGATTTCCAACCAAGTAGGCAGGTCCAGCTCACTGACATTACACCACACTCTCAAACAGTGAAACTCATCACATCTGGAGTTTAAAATTTATTACACTACATTCAAACAGAAATTCCAACTATGCTGACACAGTCACAACATCTCAGCCAAAGGTCTCCAATAAAAACAGTTTAAAAGCTGATTAACACAATCCAATTAGGTGATTAGTCAAGATCAAATGCATGCAAGTATACAGAGCACAGAGCTAGTAAATGGTGTCATGACAGTGGATAAAGAGGCAAGAACTGTCAAAACTTTAGCTAATAGCTTCCGATGGTGTGACATTGGCAGGAATAAACCAGTGGCTGAAACCCTGTCAGGAGTCACAAAGAATAAATCACAGACAACACACTGATGTTGTGTTCAGTATATTCTTTCCAAAGATGATAAAATTAACACTACCTTGTGCCTGAATCTGCCAATGAAATGACGGGTCAGACTGAAATGTCATTTATACTTATTGAGAATGGGTTAATCTGATCTATTTTCTACCAAACTTTAGATACACCTGCGCATTGAGACATCTGGGCACAAACCCACTAATTACTGGTAGGCTGGTAACCAAACTGGTTTGGTTCCTTTGTCAGGGCCCAGACTGTCCAAATACTATGTCTGGACAGAGCGTGCACAACAAAATATTTCTAGGGCTTTGTCTCAATTTAGCCACCTAGAAGTTGTGCTAGGTCTCAGCTAATAATTTAGACTACTTTAAGTACCAGTCTAAAGAGAAGCTTCCAGGTTTGCTTGAGTCCTGTGCAAGATGGATGGAATAAACCCCTCTTTCACTCCCTTCTCCCACCTAGGGAGATACATCTCTCCACTTCTGCCATAGGGAAGAAGCCAGATCAGAATATTCTGACAAGTGGTCCATAATAGGGGAAGTTTTGAGAGGATTTTCATCTCTACCTCTATGGCACAGAATCTGCTTATACGACTGTGCACTGAAAGAGAAAATAGAAGATAAAGACTAGATAAAAGTACTGTTTAACTAAATTTTTCAGCCTCTTGGAAGTGTGATTCTGCAGCCAAGAACTTATCATCTAAGGTTATGAAGAGATCCTGAACATGTTCATGCATAAAGGAGATGCAGAACACATATATGCATATGCACGACCTTATCTATGTTGCTCAGAGCAAGGTTGCACTTTCAATTCTCTAAAACTGAAAAGGTGTTCCCCATGTGAATTAGGAGAATGCTGACAGAGAAAAGGCCTCACGGGATCAGTTTTTTCACTGATTTCAGAGCAGTGCAAAATTTGCCCCTCAAGAGTCTTCATTTATGTGAAATCACCACTGGAAAATTATTTTCCAATCCACAATATAAAATTTTGCTATATATTTTGCTGTTGCTATGCATCAAACTTCCTATTTATATTATGAACTCTAAAAAAAAATGCCAAAGGAACTGAATATATCTAATGTAAAGAAGACCCCCAAATACCTCCAGCAGCTCAGAGCCACTATCTGTATTTTATAAGTTAGATGTTGGCTGTTGTGTAGGTCTGCTTAAAAATGATCCATATCTGTATACTTACTTTACCTAAGAATTCTTTCAACCCTATCAGACCCACCATCTGTATTTTATAAATTAGATGTTGACTGTTCTGTAGCTCTGCTTAAAAATTATCTGCATATGTACTTATTTCACCTAACAATTCTTTCAACCATATTTAAAACAAAGGTAGGAAATGGGAAGAGAATTGTAAATAATTAAAATGATTTCTTTTGACAGAGAGACAGGAAATCACTGTTTTAGTTTCTAAATCCTGAGTTTAAGGAGTTCCCTTCATGAGGAACATTCACTCATTTTTAGTGGGCACATGTTTCAACAAAGAAAATGGGAAAGGATGAGAGTAAATGGCAATTAGCAACACAAAGTTTGATATTAGAACACGTTTTTTCCTCAAATGAACAGTGACAATAATTAAGTTTATTTTTTCCTCTCATCTGCTACTCATTTGCTGATGATGCTCTCCTCTCCATTCCCAGGTCTGCAGAAGGTAAGGCTACTCTCACACAGATGGCTCTAGAAACTGAACTGTCACGCAACCCATCAGAACCCATAAAGTCATTATCAAACATTGGCCTTTCCCCAGACTAGATGCTTGGGGCTGGATTTATGGCACAGTTTTCACTTTATTTTCTAAGAGGAAAGCTTCAGTGAAATAAAATTCATCTCCCTGTAGCTTATTCTAGAGGCCAGAGAGGAAAATAAAAGGAAATGCGTAATTCTCCTAAAAGCCATTCAGCACTCAAAGCCCTGCTAATGACAGGGAAGGAAATGGAAGATTATTCTAATTCATGACCCAGAGTTAGCTTTAAATGACTAGGATGGCAAAAATAAGAAAAATTACAAGCTGCTTCACTTGACATGTAACAGTTCAACTTTGGAGCAAGAAAAAACACAGAAAATAAAAAACTAGAGCACTGCACCTCATTTGGAATCAAATACCAGGTATTACTGACAGCTTTCTTCTTCCAGACCCATCTAACATTTCTTGCTATGTTCTTTCTATTAAATAGAACAGTCTTCTAGATTTTGTAGAGATTAGTGTGCAGGGGGCAGAGGTCAAGACGCAGAGTAGATACCATGAAAAGTTTGACAAGGTACAGAACGTGTAAGACCAAGAATTGCTCCTGCAGCTGGTCATTTTCCCATCTGAGTATGGTTAAAATTGAGGGTATTTAGCACTTACCCAAACTAAAGCTGAACACAAAAATATAGCACAGCATTTAATTACAGCACTCATATCCTTCTGGGGAGGGTGCTAATGATCAGGTATCTTGTAATTCAAGCTATGTCCCCCTCCCAGGGGGCATCAGCTGCACTCCCTCAATTGACCTCTCCCTGCAGCTACTTTTAAAGAAATGAAAAGGCCATATTGCTAAGCAAGAAAGCCCCTCATAACAATAACAACAACAACAACAACAAATTATTTAAAAAAATCACTATGGCTGCTGCACTGATACCAAAGCATCTTCCTCATTCCTAAAATTAGTGCAGTAAATGTGACTATAATGTTCCTATAATCTTTCCTGAAAGCCTCCTTCAGAAGAAAATTAGTTCAGAATAAAGAAAATGAATTCAGAACAAAGACTGACATTTTAAAAAGTTCTTGCAGTTGCTCTAACAATAATCAGTATATTTTTGTAGTCATTTAACCCTAAAATACCATTTTAAACATTTTTGCTTAACTCTTTGGAAAAGCCCATCTCCCTCCTGCTTTCCCTTCTGCAATCCTGAGATAATCTTAAAGCCATAACATTTTAGAAAAATAGCATCACATACTTTGCTCTGCATCCACATGGCCACTGCCATTCATTCAATTGAAAAAAGTGAGTAATTATTGTGAATTGCAAATAAAACTGTATTTTAACCCTTCCTCTCCTGGATTTTCAGCACTGTTTTCCTACCACCCTTTTCAGTATCGTGTGTACTAATTAGTAACACTGCTTTACAAATAAAAGCGTTGTGAGATGACAAGAGCTTTAAAAGACAAACATAAAATGTAAGATTGAGAAAGGTTTGTGACTAATTCTCATCATGAATTTAACCACTGCATTACTTTAGCACTCAAATAGGTCAGTGTGTAGAACTGGCACTGTAACTGTAATTGCATATAGGCTTTTTGTGGATAAGTTGCTACATTACTGTCTTCAGTCAAAGTGATCTGGTCATTTTATTAAGTTTCACAGGACACCAGGCCTAAGACAACTTAATGTCCTATATATCACATCCTTATTTTTTGTACTATTTTATGGAAATGCACCTTTTTGAGAAGTGTTCAGTTTTCACTGGAAGAAATCAAGGGACAGACACTGCACCATCTCCTTGCTCATTCATTGTTTCTCATATTTAATTGAGTACCTAGTTTCTACTTCAACTTTATCTTGTTTCTGTTTATGACTATGACTCATTTTCCACTAAATTAAAAAAGCCTTTAGCACTTTGTATCTCCTCTGTGGAGGAATTTGTACTCTGTAATCTAGCTCTGCCTCAAATTCCTTTATGACAAAATAAGCCTGATGTCTTTTTTACATTTATTGTAAAAGACTCATTCATTACTCAGACCCTATCAGTGATGTCCCTCTTGTTTTGCTGTTACCTTTTACAACTTCTATTTTGAAGGAGAGAAGACTGACTCAGTACTCTTGAACGAGCTGTACCAGTAACATGCATACTGGAAGTCATTGTTCTATTCCTGATAGTTACTGCCCTATTTACATGTTCCCGAAGTTTATAAGCTCATTTTGGAAAAGCCTCTCTCGAGCTGTGTTTTCACTATCAGTCTCCAAAAAACACCCATCTGCTGGGACCCTGTAGCCCCATTCTGACAGTGTCAATCAGAGATCACCCTTTAAAGCAGGAACTACTTTAGAGGGTTTTTTGGGTGGTTCTGATAAGCACACAGTTCTACACAACTGCCTTGTCCTCATTACATACATCCACTAAAGACATCAGCAGCAATTGTGTGTACTTCAAGATTATTGATCAAAGCTTCATTCCTCTGCAACCCAAAGAGCCGTGAACCCAATTCAGTCTTTATTCCTCATAAGTACTTTCTGGTAAATGTCATATTATTTTTCAAATCTATTTGGATCACCACACTATCATCTGTTTCACATTGAAATTACGCTGAAAAAAATCTGCAGAAAATCAGCAAGGAAGCACAAGTAGGGCCAATCCTGTTTCATTCCAGCTCTTTTCACCACTCAAGCATTTTCAAAAGCCACAAAAAAAAGCAGAGCTCATCAACACTCACCAAGTGACTCAACTGTCACAGAACATAAAGCAAAACCAGGGAGAAAGAGAAATGCAACTGTGGTGTACTGAAACAACAGCAAAAACTGCCAGAGCCACAACTTTCACGACAGATTAACTGTGAAGTTTTACTGCAGCTAAAAACATGTTGTGTGGGAAGACTGTCCAGATTCATCTTAGTATTCTGTAACCTTGCAAATGAGCATTTTGCAAATCCTTATGGTCAAAAAACCACACAGAGTGCACCACTCATATTATCTGACACCGGCATATTAAAGAAACCTTTTCTAATCCACTATGTAGCATTGCAAACAAGTTACCAAAGAAGTGGCAAAACTTAAAAGCCCATCAACAAATACATGACTGATAGAAAGAATAACCTTTTACTTTACTCCTTAGCTGGTAAGATCTAACTAGGAGTTACTCAAGGGCTTCTTTGCATCTTAAGGAATAGAGATTTTTAAAAGCTTCTGACAATCCAATAAAACTTTAGACTTCAAACATCTCAAATTTTTCTATTCCATCTAAATAGTGTCTAAAGGCTACAAGTGTCTTAAGTGTTTTAAGGTTCACATTGTATCGGCTGCATTTTCAAAAACAAGGGTTAAAATTTACAACTTACCAATGTGGGGAAAGGCCACAGAAGGGATTTAAGAGTTTGGTTTGTTAAAGTTAAGAGCAAAGTGTAACTGAATAGCTGGCAGTCAAGGGAGCATGAGAGGAGGAAGAAATATGACAAGGAAAAGAGTACAGGGGACTGCTTTGAGGCAAGGGAGACCAAAGAAACTGCAGCTGCAGATACTGGGGAGAAGCTCAAGGTGAAGAGGTTAATGTTATGGACCCACACAAACCAGGTTTCACTGCAGTTCTGCTCATGGAAGAACTTGTTCTTGATCATAATGATTGCACAATTGAGGAAGTATTATATTCATCCTCCCTGGTGCCAGGCATAACTGTACATCTAGCCAAAGACTCCATTCATTGTCCTTTTATTCCTGCACTCGTGAATCATCTCCACCTTTGCATATTCATGCCTAAGCCTGCAATTAACCTGCCAGCCATGTTACTCACAGGTAGAAATTGCCAGGCTCCTTTCTTACTATTTATTCATTTTTGTTTGGGCAATGAAGATAGGGTAAATACATATAAACTTACATGGTATTCTATATACTCCCTAGCCTATACCTGATTATTAAGAGCAATTATTATTATCACACTCAGATAGAAAGCTAACATCATATGAGAGAACAGCATATCTGAATCAGATACTAAAAGACATTTAAGACTGTCTTAAACTTTGGAACCAAATAAAAGGAAAAACAACATGCAAATCTTTTACCAAATCATCTGTGTTATAAAGAACGGGTGTTTACTAAGCAAAATACAGGTAAATACTTGTGTCTAGGTATCAAATATTAAAAATGAGGTTTTCTGCAAGTTCTGTGTTCCTATCAGCATCAATGCGATGCCAACTGCTCATACTTCTCAAATACTAAGAATCTGGCAGTGCAAATTTGAGGTAACCTGGGGCATTGACCCTGTTTTCAAGAGATTCTGAGGCCTAACTTTTCATCTTTAGAAACTTTTACCAGGTGTTCTTGGAGTACAAAGCTGCTCACCTAAGATTTGGATAGACTAATCATCAGTTGTTTCTGAATCACTGCTTTATGTCACATTTTCATATCCTTTTTGTGAAGTGAAAACCTCCACATATCCATGCAGTGCTTAGCACTGAGGTACTCTGTTGCATGCCCATGATCCTAAAAGTTTAATTGCTTAGTTATTCAGAATACTCATGCAACAGAGTCCCTGCAGGCTTACCAATTGTCTCACCTGGGATGTTCTATGCCACCAAAGTCTACTTACAGTCTTCAAAATGTATTCTCTGTTTGGCTTTGATTCTCTTCAACCTTGTATTTCAGTCATTTTGAATTAATGGGGACACTGTCTTGCAGTGAGGTGATTTGAGTGAAAGGTACAGCTAAGGTAACACCACGCTTTTACACTACCTATGAACATTTTGACTGCAACCCCAACAACATTCTCATAAATGTTATTGCTACATGGAGTTGAAAGAACCTGAATGCCTGTGTTATATGCAGACTAACACTATGATGTGCAGACTGAAAACAAAGAACAGCTTCAAACAACCACACTGCCGGAGGTAGAAAAGGCAGAGGGAGGCTCCTCTTGCACTGAAGCAGCTTTGAAGCTAGCAGCATTAGTGGCAGGTCTAGACTAGCATCAAGCCCATAAAGTAAACAAAAAACATGTAGGTAAAATTCAGGATTACCAGCCTTACAGTGCCTCTTAAAACTATTATTTCATTGTTGATACACTTTCTCCATGGCTTTTGGAATCGTACCTCCTATTAAAAATTCTCACATGTAACATAAGCAAAAATACATAGGAAGTGTTTTATATATATATTTTTATATATATATATATATATATCTGTCTCAATTAATAGCTCTGGGTTGGTTATTTCACAACACTTTACACATCGGATTTCTCAAATTCATCTAGTCATGTTTTGCTTCCTTATAATAGACATTAGAACAAATTATAGACTTAAAAGTAAGTGATAGTTGGGACATGAGATTGAAGTCAATTTATTACTAAAAGTGTTGTCCTGACTACATTGCAAAGAGGGTAGAAAACAAAAACTTCACCCCTGCAGTTAACACCCTACAAAGGGGTAAACCAGAATTAGAATGACCTAGTTTCAGAGTATTATTATAATACAGATTACACAGATTTTAAATTTTAAACCATGAATGAAGCATTTATTTCTATTTCCCATGTCCAACAAAGAAAACGACTTAGTACTTGGGGATTTGTCATGATCTTGGCATCTTTTGCAAGAGACCCATGGAGGTTATACTGTTGTGGCTTCTCATATTACCCAAAAATAGTAAGCAGGTCCCTCAGTAAACCACCCCTGAGCACAGGATGAAGCCATGCCAAACTGTTCTGAGTTAGGTTATTAAATCTGGAATGCTGAATTAAGCTAAGGCTTCTGCTCAGAGATGGAAAACCACTGATTTCCTTCTGCTCAATTTTTAAATACGACAGTATATATGAAGTATATTTTAAGCAGCTTGTACATTATGGAATATACAATGAAGTCCAAATTATTTTTAAAAAGTTTAAAAATGTCATTTTAAGCTTGCATTAACTTGCTTTCATCATCTCCTTGATGAAAATTTTGTTAATGTTGAAGTAGATTATACCAGACTCATTCCTTAAAGCATTTGTCTAAACTTATGGAATAAATACGTTTAACATAAAAATCACTTTATATAGCATGCAAATGTTTGTTACTGTATAAAACATTCAGGTCTTCTTTCATTAAAAGGAAGATAGAATCTAACACACCCAGTTCTAATAGGTTGTCTAAATACAACCTTCAGAAAAGACCTTTCTATTTTGAAACACAACACTCCTTGTCTGAAACTCTCTCTGCTTTATACCTTTCACCATTTCCCAGTGTTACCTACCACTCTATCAACTATGTTCAAAAAGCTGGAGGCACTTTCTGTTTCTTCCCTTTTCCAAGCTGTGTTCATACATACAGTGCTACTTCTCCACATCTCTAGGGTTGTGTTGTAGAACAAGACAAAAATTGTTCTTCAAATCCCACCAGCTCGTCTGGATTGCTGATCTGTTCAACAACAGGTCAGCAATGCTGTCTGTAGGTATAATTAGATCATATGAGGGAAGGCTGCATAAACATAATGATTTCTGAAGTCTCTGGGGTCTCCAATGCTCTGGATGGACAATCCTAACAAGTTCTCTTGGACTTCCATCCTCTAAAAGTATTTAAACTCGCTATTGGATAAATGTTCTCAGAAATCACTATATTTTTTCATACATGAAGTTACCTAGTTACATCAAGCCCAACTAACATCCTTCACCAAGAGCAAATTTGCCAAGAAATGCTAAGTCCAAAACCTAAATACCATCCATGTGATCAAGACAGCTTGCGTTAGCCAGGAGCTCGCTAACCTCATGCTAATTCTGAGGATTGCCAATGATGACTGCAGCTTTCCACAGACCTTCAGTGTTTTCTCTCAGTGGAAATCTGAGTCAACGTTTTATGTACTTGGACAGTAATAAGATCTGTGGAAAATGGTTCTGATGTACATTCCTTGCACTCCCAAACCTTCTACTGCCACTCACAGTCACTCCTGGAGTACAGGCAACACAGGAGCAGTATCTAAACAGTATCTTCACACAAAATCATATTTTCCATGGGGAAATAATGCACAGCTTGTGTATGTGAGGAGAAATCTCAAAATATTCCTTGGTTTCAGTCTCATTTTAGAAAAGCCTGAAGCATTTGGTAAATAACCTCTTTCCTCAGCTGCAGAATTATGATTCTGAGGCCACACTGTACTGTTCATTCCCAGCTGGTTTTGCTGAGCAGAAGGCAAACGGGAACCAGAAATTGCATGAAAAGCATATCTTAAAAATGATGTTTTAACATCCTTAAGCTTGACCATCACTTCTGCCAACAAAAGTATTCTGTACTACATTGGACATAGACTGAGAAAGATTTTCTGAAGGGGTCAATGGCAGCTTGTGGCACAAGGTTCCCAGTCCCAGCTCGGACATTATGGGCAGTATGGCAATAAAACATCAGACTATAAACATGACTAGAAAAGTGACATGCATTTAAAAATATTTATAAACAAATCTAGAATACCACACCTTCCAAGTTCTGTTTTTCTGTGAAACATTTAATCATTACACATTTACAAAACAGGATATGAACAGTTTAAGAGGGGAGTGAAAGCGTACAGGGCTGCACATGATCATTTCCTCTGGGGCTTCACCAGCTACTTCTGTGACCCGTGCTAATCAACAATCAGAGATAGGAAATGCCTTTCAGAAGTGTTCCACTACAGAGAATTCAAGACAGACTTTTAATAACAAAACCCACTGCAAAGGTATTTATCCTGGATTCCAACATTCGGTGAGGGTCCTCAATATCACTAAAAATTTATGCTTTTCTCCTACATGTGATTCCTAGTTTTATAGAATTTGTTGAAGTCTTCATAAAAATTATGTATTTTGAACTGTTGGGTCCTCTGGATGTAGTTTCATCTGATAATGAAATTTCAGTAAACTGAATATTTTTCTAAAGATTCTTTTCATTATGGAGGATTTTCCCTTCAGAATTTACTTTTTAATTTGCATTGAGCAATTACTACTGTATATACTATTGCTACTATATTGTCTTCCTAAAAAAGTAGGAGACATATACATGGGGCACACATTCTAATCCATGCTTTCAAATTTGATTTGAAAGCTTTCTTTTTTTTACCAAGAAAGAAGAAGCAAGCATCCCAGGAAGTGCCAAGGTATTCCATTTAGCTTTTTTTCTCTTGGATAAGATGCTATTTTCTCTTTTATTTTTTAGTTTCTTTTTCAATTCCATCTGTGTTATAAGAAACTTCAGAACATAAACCAAAACACCAGCATTTTTTTTATCAACAGTCTTGTAAAACAAAGATGACTAATGTCTGAAAGGCATAATTTCCCACTTATTCCCTTCATTGCAGTCAGGTGCTCCCTTCAAAATCTGTCACTAAATTCTACCAGTGCTGAGTGGGTCAATGCACTAAACAAATCCAAAGAAGTAATTCAGTTTCCAAGTACCTACTCTGACTTAATCTGGCACCTCTCTGATAGTGATACTTCAATCCCAACCCTTAGGATTTTGCATGTATACAGCCTAGTGCTCCAACAGCCGCTCATGTGAACAACACAATTAGTGGATTTGCATATGACAAATATTGTTTTTCCACAATAACTCCTCTCATCTTCCTCCCAGTGAACAATGAACTCTATCCCACATTATCGAGCACTCACTTTCACTCATTAACTTTCGTTATGCATGAGAGCAGGGCCACTGCAACTCTCTCTTGCAGCACGTTCCCTAAAAAATCAGAACTGGGCACAAGGAGACACATAAAACTTTCAGCTAAAGTACTTGTAGATTTTAAAGGCAAAGTGAGATGCTGAAGACTTCTATACAGAAAAAAACAGGATGGGCTTAGTATGCTTTGAAAATATACACATCAGCTTCCTACTTGTGGTAAGTTTCTCCTATCAGTTCATTTACTTTTTTCTGCTACTATCCTTTCTTGCCTACCTATTTTTTCCCTTTTTTATACTCTCTCTATTGGCCTTTTCTTCTACAACCAGTTATATCCATTCACAAGTAATGTTTTTCATTTTCCTAATGTTCAAACTCAAACGTTCATCTTTCACCTTTCCATAACCCTAGGTCTGGACCAACGTTTTCCCTTAAATTCCCCTGAGAGCTGGTGAGTATACTGGCTCAGTGCTGCTGCTGGAAAGAAGCTAAGAGAATTAAGGAGCAAAATTACCTAAGTTTGAGCATTCCCAAAAATGCTGTGCTTGTTAAGATCCAAGTAATGCAAAGGTAAATGCACAAATTCCTTAGCTGCATAAACAGCAGGAAGAATGCATGAACATTAACATATAAAACAGATATCCATGAACTGCTACAGTTTACAGTATAACCTGAAATTACAATCAGAAGAACAAAAAAGACCTGGGACATGATGAAAACCTGCACAAAATTCAGTGAATTCCACCTGGAAAATGGGCCATAGTTCTGTAACTTTTCTGCACCCTCAGTGTTTCTTCTGCTCAATTAATTACATTCCAAACTCCAAGTTTTGGCTAATGCATTTGCATACTATTTGTACTTCAAAGGCTGACTTGCTTATTAGCATAGCCTAGTTCCTGTTACTTGTATAAATAACTATGAACAGGAGTCACATTGATCTAGCTGCACTTCATTTCTATTGTCTGTACTGGGAATTCCTCAGATTCAAGCTCATGGAAATTTTTGTTTGGTTTGGTATAATCAATTTTTGATTATGCGCTTCTACAGGGAAAAAAAGTCTCTCATTAATAGAAGAAATTAATTTTGTTTGGGAAGTTACAGATGTTTGTGGGCTCAGTGGTAGGTAGTAAAAAGTTGATGTCAAAACAAATGAACTGAGATACAAGGAATACATACAATGGATTAAATACAAAGACTAGAAGACTGAATTTGATCTGATTTTCAAATACTTTGGAAGAAACTCTTCATAGATGGAGTTTTCTCTAAAAAGAGCTTGATTTTAACAAAGTTCACTTAATACATTTGAAAAAGTATCAGAAAGTTTACTTCATTTTGGAAGATTTTTTTTTCAATAGAATAAAACTGTTCAAGTATATCTAAGGTGCACAGGTCAAGTAAGGTGCATATAACAGGCTTGCTCAGTTCTAATCCATGGCAATACCTAGGGCCCCACAGCTAAACTTCAGGTAAGTATTATGGCCACTGAGAAGCTGCTGAATCAGACCTTTAAAAATGTCCTTTAAAAAAGGAGTGAGGATTTCACCAGGATTTTTCCTCTTCAATCTATTCCTTGTTTGACAAGGATTGTTTCCTCTGAGAAACTGAAGTTGTGCTTTATTTCTGAAAGAGCGGGTACTAAAAGTTTTCTGATGGCATAACAACATCCTGCCACTTACCACAATAGCAGTTTAAAAGGAGATTAAACATCCTCCTGCAGGATGACCAGAACACCTCATTCTGGCTAGCAGGACAGAAAAGGAGGTAGAACACTTTCTCTTAGAGTGTGCAGGATAAAATTAATTTTCTGGAGTTTTATTTTTTCTCCCTGACAATGCATTTACATACATTTCTGAATTTCTTCTAGAACCTCTCTGGAAATGTCACCAGGTTGAGGCTTCCTCAGAGTCATTCTTCAATTAAGTTTGTAGACACTGCCTTTCTTTCACAGGAGAGCAGGAAGGATAGTGGACAGACATGACAAGGCCTATGCCATCTGCAAAGGCTTCCTCAGCATCCCCATTTCCTCAGTGTATTCTGACCAGCTGTGGCCTCAGAAAGTCCATTTGGATAAGGGTGATCAACTCAACAAATCAGGGCATGTTCTCTCATTGTTAATGTAGCAGGCAAAGTCTGGGCAAAGCTTGGTGTTTTGAAAAGTGTGCTTTCAACTTTCTTCTAGCCAGAAAACAATGGACAATCACTCATTAATTTTAATACCTTATAACCTTGTTTGTATAAACCATATATCCCACGTCAAAACAAGCATGAGGAGGAAGTTCCAGTTTCTTCACAGCCTCTACTGAGCCCGCAGTCACCACCAGCATCGTTATGGAAATGACGCATCCTTTTGGAGATGCATTGACAAGCATCTCTTTGAACTGAACTCCAAACTCAAAATGAGTAATGGCAACATGCCCAATATCTTTTGTGTGCTAAGCCACTGAATGAGTCTGTCATCCTTGCACTATCTTCCATGTCATAGTCCCCTGCACCCCAGCTTAAAAGTGATTTATTACTCATCAGTTGAGAAGACATATCGAGGAGGAAAAAGAAGTAAACTTCAAGTGTTCAGAAACTAGCATATACATTGTCCAAATGGCATCACTTTTTCTACTAATCCATCTACGGGTTTTAACAGGAAAAAAGCCTTGTCCAACATATAATTCCCTAAGTTTTTAATCACTACATGAATTTTTATATGCCAAAATACTGGTTTCGTATTGTATGTATGTTCCTAGTGCTCTAGAGGGAGAAATGGAAAAATATTTAAAAGACAACAAAAGACTGAAGACCCAAATACAAGAAATAGCAAAAGTACAGATGGATGTAAGTTTTTTATTCAGTTTGTCTTTTGTGATATATCAATTACATTAAATGATATTTTTTTCAATCTTTTTTTCCTATGGAAGGGCAAAACTGCTTTTAGAAAACAAAAGTTTTCTAAAAGTGCAGTTTTTGACTTGACATTATTTTGGAAACTTGCAAAAATATACTGAGGGAATGGATTGTTTGTTCCTTGACTGGCATGCTGCTAACAGCAACATATACAAACAGACCAGCAACTCAAATCACTCTTAAGATACAGGAATTCTTGTCATATTAATATTTCCTACATTGTAATTTAGTCATCACAGCCTGTTAGTCAACTTCTAATTTATTAAGTACATGTTTACAAAAAGATTAATTCCATGAAAAATTCCCATCAAAATGTTAATCTGTCAAAACAAGTAACATAGAAATAGCTGATATAGTTATCACATACTCATCAGAACTATCAGGGGGAAGATTGCGTTCAGCTGCATTTTGAAGAGAAACACACTCCAGTCTTTACTATTACACTGCCAGATGCTCAGGTTTCATTTAATGGAGTTAAGTGGAATAAATTTCTCAAAACATAGTTTAATATATGCTGAACCAAGCATTCCAGAAAACACTGCATTTTCTAAGAAGTTAAGACTTGGCTTTTTCTCTCTCAAAGAAAAAATGCCCAAGTCAGTTTTTTAAAAAAATATATTTCATATAAAATATAAAGAACATTATACTTGTAAACTGAGATTTTAGCTCACAGGCTTTTTCAATCCCTTTGTCTTAGAATGACCTATTTACACACCTGAATTAACAAAACTGAATTTGGATTTTTAATTTCTTCTGCAGTTTCAACACTCCTTTTCTTCAAAAAATTGATCACAACATCAAAAGGTTTCTTTTCCCCAGTAAACAGCAAAGCAGGTGCATTGCTCACACATCTCACAGATTTTGCAAATTAAGTAAAATGCTGTTTTGGTAAAGGTTTTCACAGCCTTCACTGAAATATATGTGAAAAAATAGTACTCTTTAAACTGTTAATTTGTACTGATATTGAAATTATACCAGGCACTTAAGAGAAATTCTGTGAGGTCAGATCTCGCCTGGACGGAAGGTTGGGTGCTGCCTGCTCCAGGCTCCTCCACTACCTCTGCTGCACACCAGGGTCCAAGGCAATCTGTCCAGTCCCTGCTGTCCTTTGTCATAGAGGTTTTGGCTAAATATACCCACAGGCATTTATCCACCCTTCAAACACTTCCTCCTCAGATCAGTGCTTCACAGCACACAAAGAAATGTGTCCAGTTACATCCTGCCCCTCTGTGAACTTGACTAGCCTTTACCAATCCAAGCCCCTTCCAATATAAAAAGAAACAATAGGAGCAAGTTCCCTTTCTCTAAGCAGCCATTTGCCTGAGATTTAAACCATAATCCATCTACCTTATTCCTTAGACCCAAATGTAAAATTAGAATTAGACAAACTCGTTTGAAGATTATACTTCACCTACATAACCTGTGTACTACACTTGCTTGCTTTATGTTTGGGTCTGCCTTTTCCAGGCAAATTTTCCACCAACAAGCATGTTCTTACCAACCCTTCTGAATAAATCCTCTATGAAAACTGTGAACCATGACTTTTAGAGCCTCACTTGCTCCTGATCTACAGACCATAGTTCGTTTATCCTGCTGCAGATGAGGCTTTTATTTCAGATCTCCTTTCCTTTGCTTTCTTCTGGGCATCTTTCACCATTTCACAGGCAGCACCTCCCAATGAAACTTCCTTTGAGATTCTCACTATCCCTAGTAGCTGCCTGTTGTTTCTCTGAATGACAACAAATTGCTTTCTTCATGCAAGCCTGATGGATAATCTCCTATTTGTCACCAGCTGTGACAAACACAACAGCACATCACAACAGTTTACAGCAAGGCCAGCCAGGATTTAACACTACTGTACAAAAAGTCAGGTCAGAATGTGGATCCACAAGACCAGGTTGGGTCCCAAAACTCAGAAACAGGGTTTCAATGGATGTCTGAACTCCAGAAAAACAGTGCAACTTGCATCTGGAATCTGAGCTTCAAGACTGGAAGGCAGGAAAAGAGACCAAATCAGGTAAGCTCAGAAACTCAGTTAGAAGATATCTCAGTTTGAACAGGCACTAATAAAAGTCACAAAAACTGCAAGTACTGCCTTAGAAGTTTTCAAAGATACTCCTCTACAGCTCTGTTTATAAAAAGGACACATCAGACATGAAAGAAACTTGCTCACATTACAGAATACATTGCATCATGCTAAAATAACCCCAGTGCAGCTGGAAAATTTCTTCATGGAGAATGACCCAATTATAGGAAAGAAATTTAAACACTAGCTTTCCCTCCTATCCCCAAATGCTGATTATGCTTATGTATCTCAAAGACAAGTTAACAGATAAATTCAAAGACATGTAAATTTCACACCCCCAACAAACGTTCATTCATGAAATGGCGTCAATGGAAGAGCTTTTTATGTTCTTTACTTTGAATTTTTGATTATTAGGGTACATGCAAAATTTGGCACATACAGCTACGTAATAAACTTATCTCCACAAAAATGTAGTCCTCTTAACTTGAGCCCTTGCTCTTTGACAAGATTGGATGAATAGTTTTGAAATGAGACATGGCACTCTATGGCAGTACTCTGCAAAAAAGCGGACAGAACTCAGGTACCTCTTGAATATACCTTCCCATCCTATATCCTGCTGCACCATCCCAGCTGACCCAAAAACCTCAGAGTGTGGGACTGGCATAGATTAGATTTTGAGTCAAAGTGCTCAAAAAATGCCACTTTTCAATCACCCATCATGCAATGTCATCTGCCAGGGCCTCTTGGCAGCAGGCAGAAAAGGCCTTGTCTAGAGTCCATTTCACACCAGATGAATCCACAATCTCCAAAAACCTTGAAGGAATCACATCTTCCTAAGGACAAGCTCTGCTAAACTGCTCTGAAGGTTTTTGACCTTTCTACTTTCAAATCACGGGAAAATGTAGTCATTTTTGTGGTCCTAGGAAAGATGATATTGGCTTTTAATACTCAAATAATTTCTGGACAGCTAACAGGATGTATCTCACTGAGAAATGCAAAGTTTGGATCCTTTTTTCTTATGTTTCTATTCAATCCTTGATCTCAGAAGGCATAGATGTTAAAGAGATAGATGCGTCTGGGATTGCTGTCTTCCCCTACACCATTTCTACTGAACATTCACTCAATGCCTCTAAACCAGAAACTTCAGCACAAAAGAAGCAGTTGAACCCCAGAATTGCGGTTCAACTATGGATGATTTCTGGAGTGGAAAAGAAAGCATTTTAGAAACATACAGATATTTAATCATACAAAACGCATATATTGAGTAATAGTGCCAAGAAGTAGACCTAATCCTGAAGTCCTTAAGATGCCAAAGCTCAATGAAGCTGAATGCTGTGGTCCTAATTAGTAAAAATACTTATGCACAATAATACTTAAGCACCAGTGTAATCCAATGAAGTTTATGAAAAGCATGTTGCCTCAAACAAGCAAAACCTGTGTTGAATACAATGGGAGTTGTGTTTATGCAAGGTGGAAAGACTACCTTAAACAAAAATCCAGTATGTGAGAGAGTAATACTGGAGTTGAATGACTAATCTCTCTTACTCACATAAACCTTATTTGCCTGCTCAGAGAATTCTGTCCCACCTTTTAAGGTGTTTTTAGTCTGATGGATATAATAAACTTAATACTCCATCCATAAGGTTTTGGGACATGAGATGTGGAACATTTAATTCTATTATGGTTTTATCAAAAGAAGCTCTTTTCATTCAGTTAAGGATCAGAAAGAAAGCACTTCTAATCCAATGACTCTTCTAATTTTAGTAATGGAGACCTAATTTAATTTTAGACATCTAGATAAAAGGATACTAAAAATGAGACATATCAATGAAGGTGTTGCTACAAGTACTGTAAACAATTGCTTGTTTTCTCTTATTGTCTTAAAGTTCTGTGAGAAACTGTCTTCACTGAAACTGGTTCCTTCAAGAGCATGCAAACGATGTAAAAATACAATAAACTTCATGGAGACATACTAATGATCCACACTCATGTTCATAATTTCAAAGAATGTCAGGAGCAACTACCTAGTTTGTATGAAATCTTCAAAAGGAAGAGGAAAACAGTAGTGCTGCCTATGAAATTTTAGCGCCTGTTTCCCTTTTCCACGTATCCTACTTGCAAGAGACCACCTCCACCCGCCACTGCCATCCCAAGCTAAGAGAATTTTTGATGCAAATTGGATTCCCACACATACATGCACAGAGGGCAGAGGAGGGCATAGCACTAAGCACCTGGTAATACATCACCCTGGTTGCTACACCTCTTGTGTTCATCAAACATGTAAATGTGCTAAGAATGCACTAATTACTGCTTCCCCAATTTCCCTTGTTAATATTTTCAGTTTGCACTGTGGCTACTAGTTGCTGCAGTCTCCATCACAGCAGCAGCAGTGCAAGGTATCAGTAGTTTACCTGGGAATTTTTAGGCTACTGATACCCTTCTTTTTGGTATTTTTCATCAAATTTGTACTATTTCACTGTCAAATGCTGCCTTTTTGGTACATTCAAAATATCCAAGCAAATTGCTGACGTTCTGCATTTAGACATTCTGTATCATAAAGATTAAGTTAACTAAGCACTGTCAGGACCCAGCCAATTTCTAATTATGGTAAGCCCAGTAACATGTCAACAGGAATTGGCTTTCTATGATTAAAATCAAGAAAACAGTCCTTATCAGAGCAGATAACACAGAATCTGGTCTATTTTCTAGCACAGCATCAATCTAAGATAAAGCCAAGAGCAGGAAAACAGAAACTTGTCTTGCAAGTAGAACAATATCTACTAAACGACTATTTGAGAATTTTCATGTACTCTAGATGTATTTATATACATTACTTCAGAGCACTCATTTAAAGTAACAAATTTGCTCTTAGAATTCATACAGCAGTAAACAATCCAAGTCTGTATCATGTACTGCAGAGCCAACCCAAGTATGAATTAAAATTCATGCCTCATAAGTATTTAGATTCTTTTGACAATCAATAAGAGGCAAAGAAGCAACTGGTGATACAATATGTCAGATTTGGATTTTTATACTCTGATGTAAAATCATCTTTCAGTATTTTTCAAATTTGCAGGAAAAAAACTTTCAGCTTCCCCTTAACTGCTGCTATTGAATGATTTTACATCATTTTGCAAGCCTGCACTTACTCAAGCTGACTCTCTGCATTCAATGGTGACTAATAAGGAAGGACTAATGAGCTTAATTCCCTCTTTCTTTTATGCTTCTAAACAAACAAAAGCCCATGCTTTCTTCCTTCTTTTCAACAGCAGAAAAGGAGGGGAGCACTGGCAGCTCAGGGCCAGGGTAAGGACAGATGAGAGACTGGCAGATGGAAACCTAATCCTTAGCAACCTTCTCCCACCCCTGCCCCCCTCTCCTCCCCAATTCTCCATCCCTCTCTCGTATTAAGATCTACTGAAGCTGACAACTTGCCTTCAACGTCTCCTTTCCTCCCATCCAAAAAATGCAAGTCTGGAGCCTCAAAAGAGGACAGTGGGGGCAGAGGGCCCAGGTAGCTGAACACTGTGATTTCAAACAGAACGGAGAGAGGAGAAAAGGTATCCTGGCAAGTGGGATAAAAGGAAAAGAGAAGAGCAGGAAAGGAAGGCAACGATAGGTGCTTGCTAATTTGTGAGCAGACCAGAAGATTAGTGATGAGACTTTGGGCAGAATAAGGGAGCAAAAATGAAAAAGTTGATAAAATTATTTGGAGATTGAAACCAAGTTGATATAGAGTTACGAAACAAATGTTTTCAACTAGGTAGTAACAGGTAATTGGCAGCAAAATATTCTCCAGTTCTATCCATCAAAACATGATTTTCAAAATACACAGTAACCTCTATTACCCTTAATACCTCTAAATAATATTGTAAGAAATTTGTCAGGATCCTGAAACATACAGCCTTGGGAGAAGAATAATTTCAGAAACTTCACCCCACCCAAACATCTCTTCAAATGGCCCTGTTTTACATAGACATTTGTTAAATGTACATAAAGAGTAATTGGAGGGAATAGCCAGAAAGCAAGTCCACTCCCCCTCTGTGGGCCATGGCTTCACTCTGCTTGTGTCTGTCAATACACCAGGCCTCATTTTCATCTAAAATTGGTGTCATGCTGCAAAATGTAGTCATTCACTTTGAGAACTGCAATTATTGCTGTGCTCACATGCAGCAAAGCACCATCTGGCCTGTTCACAATGCAGGCACAATGCAGGAAGAGAGAACACTGATGTAAATGGTTTTCTAGTAATACTGAATTCCTCCATAAAAAGCAAGTACAGTTGTATTTCAGTAATTACTCACAGAATCAAGCACTCTTAGATGTCAATGAATACTCAAACATTTTTGAATGAACCCTGCTATCATCTTCTGTTACATTTCAGTCAATATTTCAGGGATCTGAAGAATCATTGAATATTAGAATTTGTATGTATCTGGATGGATTTCCAAAATTTCTCAAAAAATGCAAGAGTGGCATTCCCCTAGGCATATTCAGGTATATTCCTATTTTTGAGTCAAAGCAACCTATGGATTTTTCAAACACACAAGATAATAGTACCAATCCATGTGGTCATTTCAGAAATAAATTACACAGCTATTAAGTGCTTACCATTTTTTACAACTGCTAGCATTTAAATATACATGATCTAATGCTCAAGCCAGCCTTTCAGCTATGCCTCTATGAACACCAATAATACCATGTAAAATGAATAGCCTGCTATAGTCACAGAATGCATTACTGTGCATAAAATGAATGAAACTGCTCACATGGATGGTGGTTCCTCCTCTGCCCTTCTCTCCCCTCCACTTTGGAAGTAGATCAATAGCAATGTAATAATACAGGCAAAGATACAATGAGAAGCATTAGTTTGGACACAGACTTTGGTGATTTTTACACCAGAGTTTAGACATGGACCAAGCAAGTGCTTTGGCAGCAAGAGCAACCCAAGTTGCAAGGAAAGGCAGTAACTCCAAAAATCAGCTACATCAAATTAGCAGAAATCTCACATAATTATTTCTTCCAAAGACATCATTCCCTCTTACACTGAGATGTGGTAAAAATCACTGCTGTTGGCAAAGCCTGATGCCTTCTCAACCACAATAAGGAGACAAATACTCTATGGATTTTGGATTTTTCCCAGATCAAAATGTTGGAGTACTTGAGAACAAGGTTTCAGTTTGGAGCCAAAACTGATTATAATGCTTAGCAGAAAGCAAGTGGCAATTCACTTACCAAGCTGCCACATTTCAACATTTTGTTATAAGGAATTAAACTTGCAAATTTCAGCATGACTGTGCAGTAGAAGTGAAAAACAAAATAATAAGGACTACCAACCACAGAAAATTTGTGTTCAAACTCAGATTCAGCTCACTTACTCCAAGCCATCTGACGCTGTTAAAAAATCATTGAACGCAACTCTTAAAAGAAATGAGTATTGTCTTTTATCAAGTGATGAACCCTCATGTCAAATACCAGGGAACACAGATAAGATCCCAGCTGTTAAAAAGCTGGAGCTCAAGGCTCCAGGGGAGAAGAGAAAGGAGGGAGGGACCCAGGGAGTTCTGTCTGTGCCAGCCTTTCTTTGTCCATAGAGAAAACCCAGTTAATGACTATTAAATCACAATACATGCCAAGGTACTCAAAAAGATCTCATTTGATAGAGGAAAGAAGCCAGGATTAAACTGAGAACAAGTACAACAAGGAATGGACTGGGGAAATGAATAGGAAATTTAAAAAGATAGCACATTATTTGTTCCCAGAAGCACAGCATAAGATGTTGGATACAGCAGGCATGTCCACCATTGTTCACATGATGTCTTTGTTAAGAATGTAATTTAAGTTTTTGTGTAGAATACAATATATAACCAGGACAGATAAATGAATTTTACATCACCCAACTGAATAGTCTACAACCAGAAGTAATACAAAAATTAAGCTTATACAGATTGCTTCAAAATACTTCAACAAATATTTACACATATTTAGAATGCATCTGTTAAGTTCATTAAAAGAGACTGAAGGCCACTAAAGTTAAAAAGGCCATTTAAAAATATTAAGGAAAGAGTACTTTTGGAAAAATGGTAATAGGTCTGCTACATGTCAGTGCATAATAGTGACAAGGAAGAGTTGCTTGTGTTTTGCAGCAAGAAGGCGGCCAGTGCATGCAGTCCAAAGGATGATTTACAAGTGTGCTCTTTTATAACCATAAAAGGAGGAGAGGAAATCTAATGGCCAGAAATAGAACCACTGTAAATTAAGTAGGAGGAAAAAATGCTAGAGAAGCACATGATAAATGAAATGGTAAGTAAAAAGATGGGCAAGTAAAAACAAGGCCAAAGAATGAAGTATCAACATGACACACGGGGGTATCATGCAAAAGCGTTCCGTAAAGGATGGTGTCAGGCGTGAACTGACTCCTGAGGTCAAGGAACCCCAAATTCCTGTCCTGGCACTAACTGACTCCCTGTAAAGGAAGAGAAGTTATTTCATCATGCTATCTTGCTCTGCAAATCAAAGGCAATAATACCTACCCACCCATCTATCCCTTGGACATGGCAACAGAGAATCAATCAGTCCTGACAGTACTTCCAATGCTGCATGTGAAATCCTGGCCCTGCTCAAGCCAGTGGGATTTTCTGTTGCTGACTCCAACAGCATCAGGATTTTTATCTACAATTTGCTATCAAAAATGTTGGCTGTTATTATTTGAAAGGATTTTGAAGCCTTCATTCTTAGCTACTTCACAAATCAGAATTGCTCAGCCCATGGGTCAGGAAACAAATGGGGATGTGGAAATCCCACTCCCTTCTTCCTGACTTGCCTATTGCTGCTTTGAGCAAAGAGTCAAGAATTGACCTGAACTGGCAGTTTTCCTTTTTGTGTTAACAGAGAAGCACCCAGTTCATTGTTACTAAGATGGATCGTAATGTTAGCACTAATAGAAGGTTTTCAGACATAAAAAGTTAGCATTTCTATGTTGCAATTTTTCCTAAAACAGCTATTCTTCAATATCTGCCCCAGAGAACTCATTAAAGATACATAAAGGAGAGGGAATTAAAAAAAGAAATACAAGATTGACAAAAATTATTTCCTGCTATCATTATCCTTTTTATTAGATATATCAAAATGCAAAAGAAGCTGTCAATATTAACATTCTAAATCTTAAAACAAACATCCAGAAAAACTGAAATTACAGACAAAAGGCAAAGCAGTTTCCTATGCTAAACAATGCTGCAAAATAACACTGCTGGCACTCTAACTGGGAGATAACTTCATGCCAACATCATGGCTTCTCCATATGTCAGCTAAGAAGACAGAAGTTGTTAGTGAAAACTTCCAGAGTTCTTTACAGAAACTAGGGGGAGGGGGAAGGAAGGAAAAATCCTAACATGTAATATATATATTTTTTTTTAATGAATAATGCCTCTCTGGAATATATGGCATGGAATCACATAAGTGTTTAGTTTGAAAAAGACATCTAAGATAAAAGTCCAACCATTAACCCAGCACTGCGTAAGTGACCACTAAACCACACCCTGAAGTTCCACATCTACACAGGCTTAAATACCTCCAGGAGTTGGTGATTCCACCACTTCCTCGGACAGCCTGTTCCAAGGCTTGACAACCCCTTCAGTGAATAAACTTTTCCCAACACAGAATCTAAACCTCTCCTGCTGCAACTCGAGGCAAAGTCTCCTTTTGTCCTAGTACTTGTTCCTTAGGACAAGAGACAGTTTTTCTCCCTTAAAAGGATTGATCTCTCTGCTGTCTGATCACACTTTGGACCTAACATCTCCAATGCTAAAGGGTCAAAATGTCTCACTCAAAATTTGTGGAAAATCCTGGTTCATTACATAAGTTCTCCTCAAGACTGAAAGTAATTCTTATTACCAATTAATTTGAACCTCAGTTTGAACCTGTGCTTGTCAGATATGCTACTCTTAACATTTGCAAGCAGGAAAAACTTAAGGAGAGAACTACCTCAGCCTTGCAGTAGTCACTCCAATGGAGTGCAAATAAATTTTATAGTACGTAAAGCCATCCTCCCTTTGTATCCTTTTTAGCTTGGAAATTGAATGGTATTTTTATTGAATGTGGATCTTACAAAGGCTAATATTTTATAAATCGCTCTTCATGCTTCAAATGTATTTGCAAAGAATTAAGAAAGAGCTTTGAAATATACGTAAAAATAATAACCAGGAGCTTCAGTAACAGTATTTATCATTCAACCAAGAAGTAAAAGCACAGCTTTGCTGTGGGGGAAGAAGGCATCAGCTCACACATTAGCAAAAAAACACTGAGGTCTGTTTTCATGTGCCCCTGTCGTGATCAAACGGTTATGCAGTCCCCTCCCACCCTGATATCAGGATGTTATCTGCTGTATTTCAATTTTTACAAATTTATGTTCTGTTACTTCAAGATGCTGCAGCTAAAAGCATGTCTAGACAGAAAAATGTGGCAGATTTTACCTCTGCTGTTTAAGACCATGCATTTTCAAGTCTTAAAATGCAGCTACTGTGTGATAGACTTTGATGATAATCACAGCTGCTCATGAAACATCTGGAGTGAGAAGTGCCAAGTCTGTGTCTTCGGTTTGAAGGTGATGATAATGTTGTTGTTTGGATTTGCACTGGGCTGATCTCCTGTGCAAACTCCATGTGTTGCCTGCAGTCACCTTTTAGACGAAGTTCATAAACCAGCACAGTGTATTGTTCCATTCATGACTAATTTTATACCACCAGTGGCGATGACTTCACTCTCAGTGCTAAGCTCCCCTTTGGGGTGCTTGCAGCTCCCTCCCTTACAAACCCCTTTGCAGCAGCAGATGCTTTCTAACTTCCACTGTTGACCTGGTGACCTTGCTCTGTGCTGGAAGGCTGTGGCAGCACTTAACCCCCAAATTCTTCTTCTAGTGTATTTGAGGCAGTGAAGAGTTTTAATTCCCTGACTGATTAAATGTCTTCCATGAACATGAGGTATCGGCATCATCAATCAAACCAGCTGGTAGTGTTTCACCTGGCCCCAAAACTGACATTCTTGTGGAAATGAATGGATGGACTTAACAACAAATCACTTTTCAAACAGATATAACTGGAAGTTATTTTGAATTATGGATACTTAAATTTAGATCTGTCTAAAAATATAATTACTTCTTATTGTTAAGGTAAGTTTCAAGATGAAAGGGAAAAGTTCTGACTTGAAATGACAGGAAGCTGAAGTTTCTCAATGTTTTAATTAATCATAAAATTTATTGATACTCTTTCATTCATATTGTTTCATTCACATGCATCAAACTCTAACAAATACATTTTTCCCCTTTTTAAATGCATTTAACTAATCAGACTGAAATGGATCACGTTCAGTCACTCATATAGACACAGCAAATCAGCTTTCACATTTCTAGAAAGTTGAGTTTCAACTTATTCCAAAATAACAGTCCCTGTTTTTCCACAGTCAACAAAACATATTGTAATTTATTGCCCAATTACTATTCAATTTAACAGAGTGAAAAATCTAAAAGACACGGTGCTCCTGTAGGTTTATGTGGCTCAAAAGACAGGGACAACTCAAATACTTTAACATCACTGGTACAGTTAGAGAGCAGAACTCCACTGGGGATGTCATTCGGGAGACAGACAGACAACCCCTGATGGTTTGCACACATTTCCTGACAAGTAAGTGCACGTACAGCTGGAAACTAACAAAAGGATGGGGTGGCTTTTGGCCAACCAAGCCCAAAAATACAGAGGGTACTTCAAAAAGTAGCTTACAAATTTAGGAGGAGGTGGAAGAAATTAGAGAAGGCTGCAGGGAGATGGACAGAGGGGGAAATATGAGCACATGTGAGGGGAAGGCAGATAGGGACAATGCCTGGAGCATTACAGCTGGGGTGTCACACAGCATCCAACAGGGATCTGCTGTCATACTAGTGGGTAGCTTAGAGCACACTCGGGATAAAGAGGGCTAAGATGCTCAACTATTCATGGAATTCCTTATTTTAGTCCCCATTCCTCAAGCTGTCCACTACAAACTCCCCAGAAATTGCTGTTAGGACCAAACAGTTCCATTCCAAAGCCTAGGCATGTGTTACCGCAGACAATAAACAAACACTGTAAGATTAACTGGATGAAACACACAATTGAATCAGCTAACAGAAATAAAATAACCACAGGCTTTATCCCCATGATCAAGAATATCACACAGCCTTTAGCTGACCGAGACATGCTGCCACTTCATTTTGATGATGCAGTCAGCTCTACACAGCTGATCCATGTACTGTGTGGGGACCTGCTGATAGAAGTGATGTTCTGCAAAGCAGAAATGTGTAGCCATATGGAGCTCATTGCAAGAATGAGCCTCTCTTTACACTCCTGGTTGAATTTCTCACATATCCTCATTATCTGTTATTGAGCATTTGCAGGGATCTAATATTCTGAACCATGGAGCCAATTCCACTTTACTGTTCTCCAAAGCATTTCTACTTCACAAAAGATGTTTTAGAGATGTAAGTGTAAGTGGCATTTACTCCCTGTTGAAAAGATTTGAAAGCTTCATGTTTTTCTAACAATTTTTTTCCCCGAGTATAAACTAATATCTGTGTCATGTCTGAAATTCCCTACATAGCTATTTGATTTATAATGAGTTGTTTCTCAAGTTTGATTGGGACTAAACTGTTTCATGTGAATAAAGATTTTATGTTCCTTGTTTTACTATCATGTCACTTAAGCCCATCATGCATCTGAAAACTTAAACTTATCAAGTTACTGACAGGTTTGCAGAATGTGTTCAAGTTAGAGGAATTTGCTTCCTAAAATGACACAGTCTGATAATCTTTCTGCTCTTAAAGTAATCTAAGTCTCAGTTGCAAAAATATTTCATCTATGAAAGAAGTTATTCATTCAGCATTTAAAAGCTGCAGTTGAAAAAAAATCTCACAGTAAAATATACCCTCCAGTAAATGTTATTTATCTAAAGCTGCTCAAGAGACAGTTTGGGTTAAAAAAAAGAAAGCAACACTGCAACGATTAATAATTAACCAGTTTGTAGTAATAGCTTTATTGAATTGGGAAGAAAAACTGTCAGCCGCACAGAAATTCACAATATTCTTATCACCCAGGTAGCATGAAATATTGAACCTGAAAATTGGCACTATTTCTCCAGGCAGAAAAGTTTTCTTGGCAACAGCCCAAGTTAATACAATAGGTCAGAGAAAATCATCATTTCCAGTCTACAGTTCAAAGCAACAGGGGAAAAAAAAAAGAAAAAGACTGCATCCTTAGGAAAAAAAAAAACCAACCAAACAAAAAACAAGTCTTTTCAAGCAGACAGCAAAGCAGGACTCTAAAATGGTCATGCATGAGTTCACTTCTTCCCACCTTTCCTTTTTTTCTTTTTAATCCTTTGGTTCTATAGTACCATTGCCACCTCTGTTTAATAAGCACATTTCATTTAAATAGCTTTCTTGAGTTCCAGCTCACCCATCTAATAAAACGCACTGTGTTTTAGAGATAGGGTAATATTCTAAGCACAGACTGTGTTTTTATGTTTTGCAAAGTAACATTACGTCATATGGTTGATAATCACATTTTAATATTGATACCAACAGTAGCCCATGAAAATGTGCACCTAGTCTTTCAACTTTGGAATTGTATGGTTTATCATAACTTGGTAGTAGACACTCTTTAGCACCATTTTTGCTTTGTTTTTAATACAGGATACTGTTGGTTTGTTTTGGATTTTTTCTCAGAAACCTCCCAGTATGGTCAGCTGTGCTGAAATTCAAAAAAATATGCATAGATGCTCTATTAAAACCTAAAAATGGTTCAGATACTAAGAAATTAGCAAAATTCATGAAAAATTGATTAGGTTGCTATTGTTAACTACATGAAAGGAATGATACAGGCACCAAAATGTTTCACAGTTCTGAATGAGGGGAGGAAGGGTGGGAGGCAAGATGAGGAACTGAAGAGAAAGACCTGGGCATTTTGGAAAGCCTCTGCAAGCAAGGCTGTTAGAAATTATCAACCTGCCATGTAAAGCATATGAAGAGAATGAAAAAGCATATTTAAGGAGAGGAGACCATTGCTAAGCAAAGGCCATAATGAGATTTCTGCTTTTCACTGTCAGCCCTGCTTCTGAAGCGGTGCCGGCTGCCAGCTCACAGAAGGACAAGAGGAGTGCCAGCGCCATGAACGCATGGCAGCAGGAAGAGCAGGGACCAGGAGCAGGCAGCAGGCTGGGACACCACCTCTCTCTGGCACCCTCAGCATGTTCAGCCTGCTCAAGCTGCCTCCTGGATCTTCACACTGCGACCCCAATCCACACATCTCGACCAGCGCTAGGGATTACTCTGAGCAAGCTGAAAAGGATTGCCATAATCAAGGTGAAAATGGGGAGCAAGGGCTAAGATGGAGGGGAGCCACACAGAGCATGGCAGGTGCATTCAGGAGGAACATATTCCCTAAGGAGATGCCTCAGGAAAGGGAGAGGTGAGGGAGGGCACATCATCCCAGTCAGATGGAAGCCTCTGGGGTGTTATTTCTGCTGCTTCTGGAACAGATCTCCATTCACAGGAACACATTTCAGTGTCAGCTTTTCCTTAATTAACATAGAGCCCTACCCCTTAAAAGCACATTAAAAAAGTATTAATAAACTACAAAAAAGCAACCCGAAACCACACACTCTATACCTCTTTGTGTCATGGGGAAACTGAAAGTTACTGTGACCAGCCAAGAAGAGGTGCTTCTCAGAGAGGGGTATTTCCAGGCTGCTCCCTCTCTGCACATTACTCACACAGCTAAACTATTCTCTTGCAAAGTCTAAAAATAAATGTGCTTTCAGATAAAGCTCAACGCTGTAAATTTCAAACACCGGAGGAAGGTTCAGAAAGTCAGCGTGAAAAAAATTATATTATCATAAAGAGAGCTCACATTTGAAGTTTAAAGAAGAAAGTTCACAGAGCAAGCGCTTCTTGTCTGGAGCAGGTCAGACCAAGATTAATGGCTGGATAACGTGACAGCTCCTGAGTACATGTATATGCGTCTGTAGTCTACCACTAAATTTAAACAAACTGCATTATTCTGGTTTAAAGAAGAACGTTTGCTCACTTTTTTATCTTTTCTGAAATTCTTTTACCTTCTTTTAAATATTTGCAAATCACTAATCCCTCTCAGTTTCTCTTCCCTTCGAGCAGCAGTGTCAGTGTTGTTTTATGATGCAATCCAATTACCCCTACGCTTCTGAGTCTCCAAAAAGCTTTTTCATCAAAAACAATACCACAGCTAAGTGACAGGACTTTACTAAACTTGTGTGAACTACATCAGCCCACACTTATTAAGGCTCTTCACTAACACTTACTGACTCCTCATCTGGATTTATCACAATCAGATGTGACAAAGATATGCAGTTTTAGGGGAGGGGTCAGAATTCTTCCTGGAATAAAATTTTCCCATTTTGGTTCCAAAAAATGTATGTCTAATTATACAAGCAGTCTTGCTAAACTATCTCCATCCAAACTCTAAACCACAGTAGCTCAATACTGAGATCTCCCTTCCCAGACTCTGGTACAAAGGCAGCTTGGCTGACCCTCAGGCAGCCACAGGTGCTGGAGCCAGCAGCATCACATCTGAAGAGACAGTTTCTGCTGGTTTAGAGCCTGATAAAAACAAACAAAACCCAGCTTTGACTGCCTAGATTCTACACTTAGAATTATTCCTCTTGTCAAGAGCAATTATCTGCTCCCTATCTATGATGAACAGACACACACACTTACACAGTCACACTCAGTTCTTACAGTCTGGACTTTTTAAATGGGTGTATAACTAACTGTAGGTAATGTTGATACACATACCAGGAAATTTTGACAGGATTGATAAAACCTTCGAAATCTGATTTTTAAGTCACCCTGGAGGATATATTAAATCTTGCTACAAGGAAAATAGCTAAATAGGGAAGCTAAGAGAATTATACCTTCCCAGGTAATATGGTAAACAGGGATACCATGCTGGAGGCTGAGTGCAAATACATGCGACATAGCACAGAAAGATTTGGGAAAAAGGTAAAGCAAGCCAGTGTAGCTGAACAATAAGGTATGAGAGGCTCTAAGAAGCAAATGTCCTTCTGAAAGCTAGAGTCATGTCCAAATGAAGGAAGCAAGAAGACTCATGACCTATTGTTGGCTAAATAAGTAAAAAAAACCCCAAACAACCCAAAATGAAAGCAAACTTAAACCACAATTGGGTAAGTCAAAAGACAGTTTGAGAAATGACTATGAGAAAATGTAAGAACTAACCACAGCCCCGTTTTCACATCTGAGTGCAAAACTTGTCAGCCTGGCCAATAGATGATCAACGGTAAAAGCAGCACATAGAGCAGAAAGTAAGTATTTTGAGCTCTGTACACACAGAACCCAGAACCAAGAGAAGCTGACATGTCAGAACATTGCTTTATGAAGTTGGATCGTCCATTTTAAACGGAGATTTCAGTGGAAAAGGCTACAGAAAGCATACTAACAACAATTTGCACAGATCAGAAGATACTATGAAAGCATTCTTAAGGAATTCATGGATGAAACAACACTGTGTGTAACTGCCTCTTTTAAAACTGCCTCAGAGCAGTTTTTGCAGTCAAAGGACTGCAAAATGGTTACACTATGATTATTTTATAAAGGGCCCCAAGAGAAAGCCAAAAAGACCCCAGGTAGTCTCAAATTGATAGAAACTATTAATAAGAGCAGTATTGGCAGACACATGGTAATATGTTATATTAGGCAAGTCAACACAACTCTCATAAAAGCATGAAAATACCACAAATGAAAAAGGAAAGCAAATACCAAGGAACTGAGAACACATCCTAACTTCAGTGGAATAAATATAAAATGCATCCATCACATGATGACTGTTTTAATTTCTGGTCCATTTTTATAAGATTACCTGAGGACAGGAAAAGCGTCATAAATGTGGATGACCAGACAGGTAGGCTATTCCAAACAAGGAATGGTCAAGTAACCTCTGATTCTTCAAGCTGGAAAAGAGTTGACTGCGGCATAATGATAAAGGGCTTCATGCTGCTTCAGATTTCATATGTGTATAAAAAGAATTAATTTGCACTGTTTATTCAAATAAAAACGGTATGTTTTATGAAATAAAACCAGCCATATGAGTTCAAAAGAAACTGAAAAAGGCTTCTTTTTGCATAACACATTCAAGGTCTGGAGCTCTTCTTCACAGGATGTTCAAAGTCTACATGGATCCACATAACAAGTCACCAAATTCATGACATCAAATAAAAGAATAAATATATATATATATATATATATATATATATTAAACTTCAGACCCCAGCTTTTTGTCTCAGGAAGTTCCCAAGCCAGAGATTTCTGGATGCCAGTGGAATATACTGCAGGAGTTTACTCCACACATTTTTCCTATCCTTATGCAGCACCGGCTGGTGGGCGCAGGCAGAAAGAGGACATGGGGCTGTAGCTGAGCCTGTGGCCACTGCTGCAGCTCTTCCTGCACAAACAAGCTCTAGTGGCTGTTCTGGCTGCTGTGCTACAGCCAGCTGCCCAGCACAGCCTAATATCCTACAAAGGGACCCAGAACAGGGAAAACAGAATGGAAACAGTCATCTCACAAGCATTTTGTTTGTCCCCCTTCATATTTTATGGCTCACCCACCTTCTCCCACAGTTATTCCACTGTTTCCAAAGGTAGGGAGAGCAAGGACCAGCATGAGCAAGACATTTTGACGAAGGTCTGCAAAGGGTTGGAGATAGTCTCCTCATATTTTTACCACTGTAAGGCTGATTTTTATATTCCTTTTACTAAGCCTGTCCAAAGGAAATTCACTCCTGAAAATATAAACCTCACAGCCTAAAATTCAGACATTTAGTAGCAGATCTGGTTTGATTCACTTTTGCACTGTCAGGAACTGAACACTACTCTGTCAGGTCAACTACCAGGACTTAACTTCTTATAGAACACTTAGAGGCAAACTCTCTCATGGAAGGACCCAGCTGATTGTCCCCAAGGTTTGGTCCTTTAGGATTACACATTATAAACACTGGTGTGCTTACTAGGCGGAAGAGTGGAGGTCTGGCAGGTTTTGGAGGAGCAGAGGAATAAAGACAGGCTGGTTTAAAACTTGGTTTGGTTTCAAGTGATAACTTCATTACAAATCTCTTTTGTTCTCAACACTTCAGAAATTTGGTCCAGGCCTGAAGGTGAGTTTCTCATTCTTTCCTAGAGCTCCCCCAAATAAGAGCTGGCATCTCCCATTACATGGACTGTAGGCTCCAATAAATCACAGGATACAGCAAACTGAGCTGACTACTTAGTCTTACCCATAAGATCATATTTCTTTAAGTTTGCCACAACCTGGCAGGTAATCAGAAAGAAAATGCTCTTGCTCCTGAACTTATGGGAGCCCTAGATATACAAAAATTCCTGAAGTCATTCCTGCTTGACATCACACAAACAGACTCAGTATCTGCAAGCAAGATAAACATATTCATGGTGGGAAAAAAAATCTGTTGAAATAAAATATGCAAATGCTTTCAGGCTTGCATGTCATTGATATTTTGGAAAGGTTTTGTGCGCCCACGATGTTTCTCCTTTCAAGGATGGTAGGGGACATGTCCAAATCGTTACCTCAGCAGCTGCTATTCCAAATGGTGCTCCATAGACCCAGAAATGAACAGCACAAACTTCTTTAAGTACGTAGCAGTGAATAAATCTGTTCTGAAATGTTTACTCTGGAACAGTCTGATCATCAAGATACAGAAAGTCAGTATCAGACTAAGTAACTGTTAAAACATAAATCCAGGATAACACTGCTCATGTCATCGACATTTCTTGCAGTTACTAAACTGGGCATAAGTCTACCTAACCCCAGGCCTAAGCACAGAAAAGCTTTACATCTGGGGGAAGACAGTACATATGAGAAAGGAGGAATAAACAAAAAGAAATCTATCTAAATTTTACTGACACAAAGCATGTTGTAAACTGATTTAATAAAAAGAACCAAAAATGTATAAGACAAATTAGGACACACTATTACACAAAACCAAAATAAGGTAAACTGTATGAATGGAGTAAAAAAATGCATCCTTTATATGAGGTAAAGTTCCCAATGAGGTCCCAATCCATTTGCTGATGAACAAAGAATGTTTCCTGATGGATCTTCTATTTTTATTCTATTTAGACTTTAATTTTATTCATGAGAGTAGCTGAGTGGTTCCATTTTTCTGCCTAATTTCTTCCCAGTTGTGAAACAGGTGCTGTGAAGATTAGTTAAGTATTTACAGGGTGACGAAAAAGAAGAGTTTTTAAAAAAATCCTGCTGTTACCAAGCTTTTAATTATATATTATAGTATTTCCAGTACTTTTGAAGTTAATATACTTCTTACAAACTCTAGACAGTGATGGAGTTTCCTTCTATAAAACACATTCCTTTCAGACAAATTTATGTACACTTATGCTTTCTAGATGCTTTGGACGCTTTCAATCAATACACTACTGCCAGGAGCCAGTGTGCCATTTTCTAAATCTGCTTAAGAGGTGGAGCTGAAAGCCTTTTCCTGTAAAGTGAAAGTAAATTACACTACTCAATTACACTTACAATTATTTTATATTGAGTTTTTTCTTACTCAATTTTTGAAAAGTCTATTTTCATAAGCTTATTATGCATATTGATAAGTCAAATAAATTCTTTTCTAAAGTATCAACCTGAACCAGACTCTCCCTCATTTTCATCACTTAGGCGTACTTGCCAATAACTGTGAATAATATAAATTTTAAATTACACTTTTCAGTGAATGTATTTATTACTGTCACATCTGAGCAAGAGGAAGCAATTGTAATACCAAGTGATGACACACACTCATCAGACCAAAAGAGATCAAAGGGTCTAAAACAAACACAAGACAGAAAAGGTTTTCCACAAGCCAAAGTTCTCTGCAGTGACTATTTAGAGACAATGTGCCTCCTTCTTCTCAGTTAACAGAATTAAAATGAAAATGGCTTGTGGGGGGCAGGGAGCAAATTCCTGTTATTTTCCTAAATATTCTCATTCCTTTTAATTTCTTAAACATACACACACATTCTCATACATGTCTTTAGCAAAAGTGTGCCAGTTCTTCACCACTTCGATCACAGTTTACACACACTACTCTCATGCTCCTAGCATTTCTCAAGTTACAAGATTTTTGTTCTCCCAAAAGGCATTTATTCTATATTTATACAGCTACTAACTTCTCTGTGGCTTTTTCAGCTGATTTCTATATAAATGTATTGTCACCATAAATGATACTGTAGTAATTATAATATCCTGTTCAACAACATTCAGCGAAGTAGATCTCCAGCCCTGACTATATCTCTCACATGCCTATGAACAATTCTAACTAATAATGACCTGTTTTGTTTAGCAAGGTTTAATTCTGAAATGAATCATCTTTATCTTTGTTCCATCCTTTCATAGCTAAACCTTTCATGTGCTCAGCTCCTGGGCTAAGCAAAATAAAACTAAAGAAAAAAAGAAAAAAAAATCCTTTAAAATGGCAGGTTCGGTTTTAAATTTCTGATGCCAGGAATGCATTCTGTCTCTGAAAAATGGGAGCAATGAGCTTCCAAGAATATATCCAGCAGAAAGGAAAATTAAAGATGAGAAGCTTAGTGTTACTCAACAAATGAGTATAATTAATGCTGTATTCCTACACCTTTTAATTTAATTATTTACATTACTATAACATAACTGAACAATGTTCAGGAGTAACTGTTCCAGAATAATTATTCCATAATATTTCCATGTCTGAAAATACTTTTTTTCAGTGTAGCTGTTACAATCTTTTTTCAAAACAGCTTTCATGTGCAAACATATATAACCATATATAACCTGTGCACATTTGCCATATTTTGTAGTGCTAGAGGAAATCACACACTATGTGTTGATTTCTTACGTTGCCAGTGCTTAAAGATTTACTGTTACACTAATCATTAAAAATAATACACTTAACTCTGGTTTTGCACTTATACTTCATTTCTTCGGGTTTATTTTTAAAATCAAAGGTATAAGGCAATTTAATAGATTTGGGAGGAGAGTTTCATGAGTTTTCCTTCTCGGAACTTATTGAAGGAACTAATCCATCAATTCTGAAAGGAAATAAAACAACTGTTTAGCAGTGTGCAAAAGCACTAGCCAGCCATGCTACCCAACAGCATGCCCAGAAAACCTCATGTATTCACAATACTTCTTCATATTGCAGGAGAAATCACTCAAACTGCTATAGGGAAAGCCACTACAGGGGTCACCCTGGGCACTCCAGTCCACCCCAGTGGTCTTCCTGTGGATAGAAATGCAGCTCTTGGAGAGTGCCATAAAACCCTGAAGCTTCATATCATAGAAATGCTATTGTATCACACGTGTACCTAAAATGCTACCACAGCACAGGGTAATTCTTCATTTTGACAGGTGCCTGTTGGTTCAGTTGGAGGAAAATGGGCTACAACCTAAGCTTTTGTGGCCAGGGACTGATACTATGTCTTAGAACTCATCTGTTCATGCACTAACCCAGAAATACCAGGCAAGGCCTGAACCCAGCATTCAACATTTTGTTGAATGTTGTTTGGCTTTCTCTCTCCCATGCTTAGTTGTACTATCATCTACTTCCAAAATGACCAGCAATTCTACATTAAAAAACCATACATTCCCACCCTGGTAAATAACATGGAGTGATACAGTAACCTCCTTTGTGAATAGAGTTCAGGATCCTGATTTTCTTTCTGTACAATCAAAATAAAAACATCTGGGTTTTTTGTCTACATAACTTTGTGAATACTCATCAATATAACATCTACTTACCTCCATCCTTCAGCTAACTTTATTTCTCAAAGGTTTAGTGATTTAATGCTGGTTTTAGTGTCATAATGGAACAGAAGAAAAAAGCACACCTGTCAATCATTATTTCCATGGCCTAATATATCTTCCAGCCTTAAATTTCATCCATGACAATCAGCTGTATTTCATTATTTATAGTTATAAACTTAAGCAAAATTTCCAACATACACCAATACATTAGAGATGAGGGAGCACGAGGAAGTTTAGAACTGAAATTTGTCTATCCTTTTTTTATTAAGACATCAAAGGGTTCAGTATTCTTTCAGTAAATACATTTGTCAGCATGAAACATTCTAACTACATGCTTCAGTTTGCAAAATAAAACAAATGGAGAGCTATCACATCATGATGCTAAAAGCTGTCCATCATCTTGGTATGCCTGGCAGAAGATCAGGAGTTATGGAGAGTATGCTCCCTCAATATGCAGGTATTTATAGAAATGACATATAATTTAAGTCTTGTACGTAATCCTTGGAAATTCATCACCAATGAACTGACATGCTATATATATGTGTGTGTGTGTGTGTGTGTGTGTGTGTGTGTGTGTAATATAAATCAATCAAATATTAAATAAGTTATGTATTTGGATGAGGGGAGTTTTACCACATAGCTTATAATAATTTGTCCCATCACAACAGCAGATGCTACTTTAATGGAAACTGCAAAAAAATATTCAGAAAAGCAGCTACCCCATCCAGTAGCTGCTGATTTACTAACTCAATGAAGTGGGAACAGAAGGGACCAAGCAGCTTGAAGGGTCAGGACTTAACACCTTGTCTTCATAAAAGGTTTTTCATTAACAAACCAAATTTACCAATAATCGATTTAGCTTTATTACACTTCTGTGAATTACAAAAATTTGATTGCAACATTCAGTCTTTTTGTAAAGCCCTAAATCTTGGAGCTGTGAGGAATCTTATACGAAAAATTCTGTTCTAGCTCTTGAAAGTTCATTAATTGCTAGCCTTAATACTGGAATCAGAAAGAATGAAATGTGATCCAGCTGTAGCTGGATCATAAATCCAGCTGGTTCATGTATTCACAAGGCAGAGGAGAAGAGGGAAAAAGCCTTTCAATCAAAAGAAGAAAGGGAGCTTGAGACAAATTTATATACTTTTCAATACAGCACATGATTAGGAAGATTTTCCTGTCAGGTCTCCTTGTAACACAGGTGCAGGTTTTGGTTTTGTTTTTAACCTGCAAAACATAACGTCAGCATTCCTTATTTTAAACTCCCCTCCAATTTTTTTCCTCTCTTTTAGGAGCCCTTGGCTTTAGAACTCAGGACCTAGAAGTAAAGGTGTGCTGATTCAGCAGCAGTAACTCTACCAGCCTGACAGATAAGAACGGCAACGACAGGTCAGATCAGTAGATTATCTCCCACAGTGACTATCAGTGGATACATAAGGAAGTGTTAAAGAATACAGCAGCTTTATAGTGTACATATTTCACCTGCTTCCCAGCTTACATACAGCTCAGGGACTTCAGGCAGAGCTGGTATCATTGTGCTTAACAGCAGTTGATGGATCTTTCTCCTGCAAAGTTATCTAAATGTGCTAACAGCCCAGTTCAGCTGCCAGCATCTCTAATTTTCCATGCCGAAGAGGTCCACAGTTAATGTATGTCTCTGTTCCAGGCACTGCCTAACCCTCAACGCCTGAGCAGGAGAGGATACAGTTTGCTGTTAAGTTATACATGCTTACACACACTGTAACTGCCTTAAAAATGGGACATACAAGGGCTGGCACTGTCTGTGCAGCCACAGCAATGTGGAATGTGCCAAAATATTACAGGGCTACATGCACAGAAAGGTAGGGTTCAGGCACACAAAAAGCGCCACTCAACTGGCTTTAACAGCAACCATTTCAATGCTTTGGAGAAGCTGAAAATTGAGAATTTTATGTGTCTCTCAGGAAATTGAGAGTCTGGGTCTCTCATGGTCCCCCCATTCTTTCCTCTTTCCTTTGGGACAAAGTGATGTAGTTTATTGGGGAATTAAGGCGGAATCAGTGCAGCTTCACACAGCAGAAAAATATGACAGCAGATACACATGACTTTTGATGGCAAAATTAATGCTGAAAGAGCTCTTAGGTTTCTTTTGCTTTTGACCACAGCACACATCCTCTGGCACACAGCACACTGCTGGAGGAGAACTACTTCTCCAGGAAACTTCTGCCTACCTTTGCAATGGCTGTGCCCTGTATATCTATACATTATGTATACTTGCCATTTTTCTTCCTTGCCACACATGAAGCCAAACATTTAACCAATCGATCTGTCAAGGTAAGACAAACTTCTAGCAATTAAACATCTGCTCAACAACTGAGACTAATTTACAAACAGAGGTCTCCATCTCTTCTAACACCCATTTTTGTTCCATGATGAAATAAAAAGCATAACACCACAAACACACCACTTTATCTAAAAGCTACATGTGATGTTTAAGCAGCCAACAAGAAGATGAGAAGGAAGGAGAAGAATAGCTACATGACAAGCTTGCAAGAAGAAACTGAGAAATGTGACTTGACATACAGGTCACAGCAGGTGACACGTGATTTACTGATGGTAAGAAAATGCCCACCTAGTACTTTCTACACTGTCAGTAATAGCATCACACTGTAAACACCTTGTCTCTGTGGAATTGGACTGCCTGATAAAGATATCCGCCTGATAAAGATATCCTCAGAAGAGATGTCTTATTTACTGAACTGATTCTTTTGTGATGACCTTGATCAATAATACCAGAAGCAAGGCGTGTGATACTTGTGTATTCTTCTGAATTTAAAAAACCTTTTAACCCTACCAAATACATCAGTCTGCACTGTCAAGTTTCACTGGCAAACTTTGAAGTGTGCTAATGTTATGAGAGCACTATTGCAACATCAGTTTCCTTCTGCAGGGATACACTCACCCTCCAGCCCTGGGATGTGGACTATTGCTGAATAAAACAGGGTGATGAAACAATTATTGCTGAATTCTGCATGATTCATAGTTGGTAATAACCACCTCCAAATGCAACATTCAAATTTACATTCTCATAATCAAAGGTCAGAAAAAGACAGCAGAATGGGTCATTATTCACAGCAGTTAAAACTGTACATTTACACTAGATACTATATAATTCTTAGACAAACTGTGACTACACCTGTAAAAAATGTGATATATATAGAATTACAGATTTATAGCTTCTTGTATAAATCCTCCTACCTTTCCCTGCAACAAAAGCTTTTTCATGCAAAATTAATGTGCCATTTCCTAACTCAGAGTTCTCCAAATATATAATCTCCTCAGTATCTCTCTTCCTTTGGTAGAAGAGAAGAACAAGTGACAACCGACTGGCTGCCCAGCATGGGAACAGCTTTTGCCAGCATTCAATGTTGCAAGCCATGCCAACCCAGCCAGTGGTGCCCTTTAGCCAAAGGTATGTGTATAAACTAACTCTGAAAAAAAGGGTTGGTTTGTTTATTTGTTTTGTCTAAAACACCAGGTTTGAGACTTCCTTATGTACCACAGTACCCAAATTATTATGATTTCAGATATGCAAAATGTTATGGTCATAGGAATACAAGAGGACTCATAACACTCACCAGTGTAAAAATATCCCTATCACTCAGCATTTGGCATATGTAAGCTTCCTTGGGACCATCAAACAGAAGGGAAGAACTCCAATTGAACAGATATCCAAAAAGGTCATCAGCAAGACAGCATGAAAGACTGTTCACCTGATCCTCCACATATGTCCATGAGACAAGCAGAGCCTTAAGAAGAACAGGACTTTTGCTTTACAAAGCATGAGTGCTTATAAGCTAAATTGTGAAGCAGACATGCACTGTTATCAGTTTCCAGGATATTTTATTCTCAGTAATCACAGCCTACATGTTCAGTAACTAACTGTTGAATCAATCACTACATAAGAATGGAGTACTAGGACATTTTTCCCTATTGAATTTTTATTATTTTTAATAAGAATGGTGAGTTCTTTGTAATCATCAGATACAAAAGACTTCAGCTTTAATTTAGAGCAAGAACACCCTGGCCAGCGGCAGCTTGGCATGAAGAGAACAGAAATATAAAAAACTCCTTATTGCCCTTTTAAAAATCAAAAGTAGCACCTTATCAGCATAATGACAGCATGATTTCAATAGCTTTCATGTGCCAATTTCACAACACTATTTCTATTAAATCATTAAGAATAAACACCTCTTTTCATTTACTAATCTTTTTTGCTGTTAGAATCTCTCTGAATCTCTGTACAATAGTAATTTCATTTCTTCCCACTTGCTTGCATCTTAATTAAAATCAGTCCGTGTTGATTTTCATTTTTATAATATATCTGCCTATTTCACATCATAGCACCTTCATGACCCCCAGAGAGTCATGAGCCTTTAATATTTTATTTTGACCTTGTTAAGTTACTGGAACCATCAAAGATTTTTCTTCTTCCCTTGATAAGCATTTTTTAATCGTTCTCAAAATGTAGAGGTTGTGTAAAAACACATAGTTGAGAACTATGCTTTCTTTAACTCATGCACACTTACTTTAAAAAACCCAACAATTGCCTTTCAATTTATTGCAAGTGTTAGTTTATGAGACATAAACTTCATTACTAATTAAATAAGGATCACTGCCTAAATGATACTTAAAGGCCTTTTTCTCTGAGCTTCAAGATAAATTTTTTTTTGATTTTCAATTTTGAAAAGATACCATCAATAATCAGTGACTTGACTTTGTTACAGTCTTCTATACAGTATCTGAGTTTACAAAAACAGGAGGTTGTGGGGAGAAGCAGCTACCTTTTATTAGAGCAGTGGACCCAGCTGAAAAGTAAAAATGCCCTGAAAAAACACACAAGCCCTTCTCGGCCTGAAGCAGAAAGTTTGCCTATGTGTTTTAACTCCATCACCTGCTCTACTGACAGATATTACTCAAAATGCTTATAAAGCACATGAAGAAGCACCAATTCAGATGGTAAGCAGAAAGATGCTGAGCTATCCCTTCAGCCGTACACCTGCAAACTTGTCTTTGGAGCTCAAAGAAGAAACAAAATACTGGGTACACTGGCACAATTTACATATTTGCCTTGGGTTCTCACCCAAATCCTTGCAGTGCTACCACTCTCACCGCACAGGCTCAGGCTCATGCAAAGGTTTTGGCACATTCTGAGTCCTGCTGTCAGAGGCAGCCTGATTACACGTTATTATTTATCAGGCTTGTATTTGCATTTACCTTCGGTGTGGACCCTTACCTGACAGAGAGCTCAAGCTCTCTCTAACCTATCCACCCACCACAGAGAGGGTATCTGCCACAAGACTTCTGAAGCAGAAGGGCAGCTTTAAAAGCCAGCTGGCATTTGTTGCCACTTTGTACTAACTTCAAATGCCACAAGTGCAGGAAGAAGTACAGTGCCTAGAAACACCACTGCACTCAGCCTAGGTGGGAAACATGCTGCATTTGTTGCTTCTTTGAGAAGCAAAGCAGGCACAGCCACAAAGGTCTCTTCACTCAAGCTTCTATTTGCAATCCAGAAAGTCGAGTCTCGAGTTCATCAGTTCTGTATAATCAGTATTTGGCTACTGGGTGGAGGAAACTGGAGGCAGCTAGTGACAAAGTGGGAGAGGTGGACTGTTTGCCAGGAAAAAGCTCAGAAGTTTTGGTAACAGCAAAAATGTTTTAAAAAGAAATATTATAATGAGTGAGAATAAAGGTCAATAATAAGATGGGCACTGGCAAGGGAATGTCTGTTTTAAGGAGACTGCAGCATGAAGGAAAGCACAAAAACATGCACAGTCTTCTTTAGAGAATACGAGAGAGAAAAGATGCTGCTTATGGTCGAAACAGCACTTTGTCTAGGGAGAAGAACAAAATTTAGGGGTTTGCAATGAATACAGCTAATAGATCACCTGGGTATGTGTTAAAGAAGAGATTACAGGAAAGTAAACTGGAATTCCCAGTGGAAGTAATTATAATTTCAGCTTTTTATATGCATTGCAGATTTATCCAAGGTCCAAAGAAGAATATTTAATGTAATTGCTTGCCATGCCCCCTTCTTTCTCCCCCAGCCTCTCCAAACACAACAGCTGGCAGTCAGGGCAGCTTAAGTTCTGTTACCAAAAGCAGAGAACTTGAAGAAATGATATATGAAGAAATACAATACAAATACCCATAGCACTCCTGTAGATTTTGTTACCAGTGAGTGCCAGCTTACTGAAAAGAAGTCCTCCATAAGCTTCTGTCAGATGAGGCCTGTAACAAGTATCTAATATTATTGAACCTATAATTAGCAGCCTCACAGTGGCTCTTGAGATGAGTACACAGACCATAGACACAAGCTCTGAAGGAGGGACTGGTCCTCCAGGGGTGAAATCAAAGGAGCAACAGCCTCCTAAGTATGAATATTTGCTTTACCATTAGTGGATAGTTGAAGTAATAGCTCTCCATGCATGTTACCTCCCTACCTGTACAACAGCTACAGCTCACCTCTCTTCCATGACACTTATCAATAACCACTCCAGAACAGAACCATTCTGACCTTTAATGTAGACACAAGTTCAAGTGTGTCAAGACTATAAATCCCACTTGTACATTTATAGAAATATAAGTAGACAAGCAGAATATCTACACCATAAATTCTTGGGCAGCTTCCTCACAATAAATATATTTCAACTGTTTGTTTAACTTTCTCATTGACACGAATTGGCAGGAATTAAAGCAGAAATGCTACATCACAAATGGTCACTTGTAGTAACACATTCTCAAGCTTTGGCAGCATACATAAGTAGTGGTAGAGCTGAGTTCTGCAGCATAGTATTCTGCTATCAACCTCAAACTCCACTTTCTTTTTTGTATTAGCAGAATGTACTGTGGTAGTATAACCTCCTCTCTTCTGTGGAATGGAAATAATTATACTATTTGGAAATCTTCATACTGGCATATAAATTCTACCAAATTAAATTTTAAGCCAAGACCATTTGTTTAGACCATGTAAACAAAATGCTGTCACACTCGCTGAGTTCTGAGAACTTAAACCACAGACAGCCAGAGTACAGCTGCACATAGTCAGATATGATGTGTCTGCTAATACTGGCAACTTTATCATGCTGCAGCAAATTTAACTGCTGGTTAGGATACACATAGAAGAAATATAGATTGAATAAACTGAAAAAAAACCCAAAAAACATCCCAAGGTCATAAGTCATGAAAGTCAAGGGCACTCAGTTGCTTTATAGAGTCCTTGACAGTATTTATTAGTTGTACTACTGTGGCACATAAAAGCCCCAGGCATGGGCCAAGGCTCAGCTGTGCTCACTCTTGCAAAAATACAAAACAAAAAATAAACCACAAACTGTTGTAGGCCATGGCTGAGGGCTTCATATAAAGTGGGGTATTGTCAAGTGTCAACTCCTGATGTACATCTTTTAATGATGTACAGCTAAAGCCTAGATCTCAGTTCCTTGGCTGGATGTTACTTTTGGCACTAGATCTACCTGGTGAGCAGGAAGCCACCTGGAGCTGGGTGACATCAACTGCTCACACCAAGGATGCACCTGAACTCTCACTCTTCCCTGGATTTCAGGCATTTGAACCAACACTGCAGGGGATGCACATCTCTCAATTCACAAGACAGGTCCTGAAGCCCAGATTTAGTAAAAGCAGAGGGCATTCAGAGGTATGTGTTCAGTATCCTTCCACAGACACTGGAACAGTACGCAAGAAAGACCATGAGACTTGTGGAGCAAGGGAGCTATATATACTTTCTCTAAGCTGGAGACATGCTTCTGCAGCTTAATGGTTAAAGCACCAAGGAAGAGAGTCACAGGTTCCAGTCTGGGCTGTTAAAGTTGTTTCTGGTTTTATTACATAACTTAGATGTAAAAACATACAAATGATGCGTTACAATAAAACCACTGCCCAAATGAGCACCTTCACTAATAAGCCATAAAGTTGGCTGGGTTCTTGCTTATTTTCATTCTGGTCTCGCAATTCTTGCATCATGAATGTGAACACAAGGCAGAATTTCTTGTGCCTACTTCTTCCAGGTGCTTTTGAGTTAAGGCAATAAGGGCTTGCAATGTTTGTGGGTTTTTGTTAAAACTTTAAAAAAATGTTTTTAGGACCTAGTTCCTTCTTCAGATCCAAGTGTTGAACACTTAGAGTGTAAGTGTGTAAGTTACATACCTTGTAACTTAAACAAGCATACCTTGTAACCTTAAAACAACGTAGTTGCTCATTGGCCTTTACATTTAATTATATTTCGCTGGAGTTGTACTGATAGTCAGAAGAGCTTCTCTGCTGTTCACAGCACATATTGCTATGTTTAAGAAACGCTCTTAAAAATCTCAGTCTGGCACCTCAAATAAAACACTGAGTCACAAGTCCCTTGAACCCTCAAATTGTTCATGCTTCTATTTACTCCTTCAGCCCACTGAAATGCCAGGATGTTGCTCTCAGCCAATTTCTCATAACTTAAATATTACAGTAACTGCTCGTGAGCAAAGCAGTAGGCAGTGGTACTCTTGTATCACTGCTTTCAATTTCAGGCTGCCTCGGTTAAAACCGCACCGTAACTTTTGTGCCTTCCCGCGGGTCTGCAGCGCAGGCAGCCCCCACCGTGAGCAGGGCGAGGGCGCACCGCCCCCCACCAGACCCCCAAAACCCACAGCAGGCACAAGCTCCTCACACCCGCGGCCAAAACCCTGGAGCAGTCCGTCACATGGAGCATTTTTTGATCTGGATCGGGAATTTCATTATTCCCAGTCCTGCAGAAGTACTGAAAACGCGAGGTGTGCCACAACACTCCCCAAGGGGCACCCTTGGCAGCCCCCACCCGCCGGGGCGCGACACGGGGCCGGGTCCCGTACAGCGGGGACAAGGGTAGGGGATGCGCCTTGGTCTTTGAACGGCCTCCTCTCCCCCAGCCCCGCGGCGGGAGCTCCCGGTAACGCGCCAGGCGCGCCCCTTCCCGAGCCAGGAGGGATGCTGCTCCCGCCCGCGGGGCTCCCCTCTCCCTCACCCCACACAAAGGCACGGCAGGGCGGCGGGGAGGCGAACCGGGCCCCGCAGCGCTTCCCCCGTCCCGGTTTGCCCTTTCGGTGCCGCCTGAGGGCTGGCTGACCCCGGGCAGGGGCATCGCCGCCGCGGGGGAGCGCCCGCCGGGGGCTGGGGGCGAGCGGGACGGCGAGGCGCTCTGCAGACAGGTAGCTCCCTGCTAAAATGGAGGGAGGGGAGAAATGCGGCGCTCGCCGGAGAAACTTACCGGAGGAAACCGACGAGCCGGACAAACTGGAGTTGCTGGATGCGGCCATGGTCCCTCCTTCTCGCCCCTTAGCTGCGAGCCTGGCGCCGGCCCCCGCTGCCGTCCGGTCGCGGCTGCCGCCAGCCCATGGCCAAGTGCCGGAGCCGCGCCGCCCGAGCCGCCGCCGCAGCCCGCGCCGGGCTCCCCGCGCCGCCGGGGAGCAGGAGGCGGCCGCGACCCGCCGAGGCGCTGCCGGCCGCTCTCCGGGGCTGGGCGAAGCCGCTCGGCAGGTCAGGCAAAGGGCCCCGCGGCGCCTCCAGCGCCTCTCTCCGCCCTGGGGAGCAGGGCTTACCTTGTGACGGGGACGCGAGAGCCGCCCTGCCAGCGCCTTCCCTCGCCTCCTCCCTTCCCGTCCCTTCCCTTCCCCGCCTCCTCGCGGGCAGCGCTGTCAGCCCGCCGGAGGGACCCGCCGCAGCTCCCCTCACGCACACAAAGGAAGCGGCGGCGCTGCCGGCCGGGCTGCCGGCCCCGGCTCAGCGGGCAGGGTGGGTCCCGCTCGAGCGAGTCCCGGCGGCGCGGCAGCCCCTCCGAGCGCCGGCCCAGCCCCTTCCCCGCCGCCGCCGCCGCCTGGCACGGGGCTGGCAGCGAGCGCGGCTCCTGCCGTGTGCCGGCCCCGTCCCGGCGGGGCGGCAGCGCCTGTTGAGCGCCTGGCCCGGCGCCCCCTCGGTGGTGCCGCAGGGTGGGCTCCGCGCCCCGCCGCCCCCCGCCCGCCGGGGACCCCCGCCCGCCGCCACGGCTGGGGCAGGGTGCGCCCCCGCCCCCGCTGCCCTTTGTCCGTGTCCTGCCCGCGAGGGCTGCCCACTGTTCCCGCGGGGCTCTCCCTCCCTCCCTCCCTCCCTCCGGGCAATCTCCCACCTCCGCTTTTTTTCCTTTTCATTTTTCCCCCCTCTCTTCTGACATCCGTTTTTCTCCATAAAAACCCAAAACTCAGGCCGACACCAACACGGGGTTTTGCCCTGCCAGGTGCACAGCGAGTGCGGAGCCCCGGCCTGGTCCCAGTTTGGGTTTGCCCTCCCACCTGCCCCCGCAGCGCTCCCGGCCCGGGGGCTCGGGGAATACCCGGGGGCTCCACCAGCATCCAGCGGGGACAGGGGGGCTCCGGCCGAACAGCCGGGTCCGCAGCCCTGTGCCCTAGAGTGCAAGTGGGAAAGGAGAGCCGAGAAAGCATCACTTGGAGGCTTCCTCCTGTTGACTTGCCCTTCTCGTTCCCTTTTGCAGTGTTTTATCGCCAGCCAAAGCTTCTATCTCACTTTATAAAACGAGAGTGGGAAGGCTACAGGGAGGTGGGCACCCGAGTGCCATGGCACACAGTCTTGCTGGCACGGGATCTGTAAGCAGCTTAAAACCTCTTTGCCATGACGCTGATTTATGAAAGCCTTCCATGTTTCGTAACAGGGAGTCTCTAACACAAAGTTACTTCGGGAGCCAGGAAGCGCATTAAAGTTTCTTTGGCAATCCCAGCCTTACCCACCCGGCTGCTCCGCGTCCCAAACCAGCGTGCACACCCCCTGCCCGCCGTGGAACCCGCGGCCAGCCGCTTCCCTTTCCTCGCCGAGCCAGACAGCAGCCCGGGCTCCCTGGAACCTGCAGCCGGTTCCCGTTTTTTCCTCGGGAAAGCAGGTCCCGAGTCCCCTCTAGCGGCGGAGCGGCGGCGGCAGCGCTCCCGCCCTGGCGGTGCCGGTCCCGCTGCCCCCGCGGGGTCCTGCGCCAACGCTGGCCTCTCCAGGGTTTATTTTCTAATGACGGCTCGCTCCGTGTGAGAAGGAAGGAGCTTTAAACCAGGCTTTAGCGCTAACTCCTATTAATCTGTAAATTGCCACTTACGGACATAGAAGCAGGACAGGCGTGTCGCTGCTGTTTGGTCCTTGGCCAAATATTTCGTGTCATGCCTTTTGAAGACCGGATGTTGAGGACAAAATGAGAAAGGCAGATGGGTCATAAAACCAGGCTGATACCTGGGGTGTAGGAAAATACTGCAATAGTACAGTAAACACCAAGACTGTCCTAGTAAATTGTTACTTGCAGCGTGTGTGAGGTTTCAAATAGTCAAATGGGATCCACTTGTGTCCTACACGGTCATTTTATTCTGCTCCTCCTGCTATATCTCTTTCCAGTGTTTGCCTCCTCGTAGTCTGCCATGTCTCCGTTTTCCCCTCCATAATCTAGCACTCACTTGCCCTCATCTCTCTCCAGCAACTCTTGGAATGGTATCTCATATGATTGGTGAAATATGGTTGTGTTAACAACACTGTCAGACTCTGCAGGGACAGGGGCAAATAACCTGGAAGAGAGAAAATGTTCTCATTCTGCTAAGACTTGGCAGACAGAAAATAATTTTCTTAACTAATTTTAAATTATCTTTCTACCCATATATCTGGATAAATCAAGAGAGCAATTTCTTCAAAGGATGATTACTCCAGATATTCCAGTAATTGAAAATGGAGTATTTTGTATCCAAAAACTAATGAGTATGAACATGTCTGCTTATGAGTGTGTGTACCTTTGAAATTGTCAACAGGCAATTGTTGATAATTTTTGTGGTAACAGCAGGTATGAGGTTGTGTAATCTCAATTTCTACAACTGAAAGGTAAATCAATAAAGTTAAGTGAAATGCATTGTAGATTAAAAGAAACTCACATTTCAAGACAGGATGGCCTTTTTCTTGTTACAAGCAAAGAACATAAAAGCCGTGAAACTAGAGGGGAAATTACTACATCAAAGGAAAAGCAAATTTAAATGACACAAAAGTAGCCTTGTTATGTGTAAAAAGTGCAAAGTAAAGACAATGCAATCAAATCTCAGTTCTATTTTACAGAAACTGTGAATGGATTCTGCCCTAGTCTAATTAGGCAGAGCCCAGATATACCCATTACTAATGATTTAAATACTTAGTATGAAGAATAAATTTTAAGTTGTAAACTCTGATGTAAACTCTTCTGGGCTTTCTGTAAGTTTATGCTTCATATAACTGATAAAAATCTTCTACTTTATCCTCCCTATAGAACTAAATTTAGTGCCTGCTTCCATGATATCTGCACTTTGATGAGAAGTCACAGCTTCCAAAAGTTTTGAGGAACTCAGAAAAATCACATTTCCCTATGTGTTATGACCTTAGAACACTGCATTTGACATTAACAGTGAGTTGCAAAGGAAAAATACCAAATCGTATGCTTTGCATTAGGCATGAGGAAGATCAGAAAGCTTTTCTGATTTTCATTCCTGGGGAAGATTCCTTGAAGACTTCCTTGCTTCTAGATTAGCTCAATGTAGTTTTTATAGATAGAGTTTCAGTGCTTGTTTCTTGGGGCTGTTTCTTTGCCTTTTTTTTTTTTTTTTCAATTAAGAGATTAAAGAATTTGTTGAAGAATTAACAAACCAGTCCTCAGTCCATAGCAAAACTCAAAAGAAGTGAGTGGGTGAATGGCTGCTTAATGCTAGAGCTCAGCTAATAATGTGATATTTGAAATAACATTTGATTCACTGTGGAAGAGGCTATTGTATTCCAAAAACTAATAGATATGAGAAGCTCAAAGTAATATCTGAAACATTAAAGAAGCCCAGACCCATTGATGCTTGATTCTAAAAAAAATCTCAGAAATACCTAAAAGGTTTCTCCAAACTTTCAATGTGTTAGATTATTTGTGTAGCCTGATTACCCACTCTCATATTTCAGCATGGTAAAACTCCCATTCAGGCTAGAGCTCACACACATTTTGTTCTTCAATAAACAAAAATGAGTGAACACCATGGAATTACAGGAAATAGTAGGTCTTGCAGCCCAAGAACTTTTGAACCAAATAAAAAAAACGAGTGGAATTACATTTGAAAGGTAAAATTGTAAGCATAAGCAGGGGGAGGACCTGCATGTGGAGAGCCATCAGTGCTAAACATAGTGACTTTGACAGCTGAGGACGTATCTGTGCTGCTTTTGTGCTGTGGAGTGACCTCTGGAGTGGCCTTGGTTCCCCAGCCAACTGGTATTTACTGGCTTGTGTCCTTATTTCAAAACAAAGGCTCTGCAGATGAGGAAGACCACCTGCCTTCTGCATGGTCATCACTATCATAGCTAGCTTGCAGTGACTTTGTGAAGACAAATCCCAGCTGACAAATAGTTGTTAATGTTCCCATGTGATAAAAGCAACCATAAACTCACCCTTTTGTACAGATTGAAAACCTAGAAATAACAAATAAAGGAAAGCAGGCAGAGCTGTGCTGCTTTCCTTCAAGAAGCCAGATATTTCCCTATTGGCCAAATGGCTTATTGCATAGCTAAGTATCCACATTATTTAAGATCCTGGTTTCCTCTCATTCAACCTTAAACATAGTAGGCATTTTCACAGTAGAGGCAAAGACATCTGCAGAGAATTTCTTTCATTTTATTGACTAGGCAGAATGCTTCCTGTTGCAGAAAAAGAGATTTAAAACACAAGTATAGATGAGGAAAAAAAGAAGAAAAAAGGGTTACTAGACAGGGCCTGCAGAAACATGAACCTCTGTATCAGCCTGGATTACTTCATCTGAAAGAAATTAATCCAAGGCAGACAACCATTTATACTGCTATCTTTAAGCTGTTGAAGTCTCTGTCATACAGGAGCCATTTCATAAGAGCCCTTCTAGAATAATTTGGTTTGAAAACAGCAGATCTTGAGTGCCCTCAGCCTCAAGCCCTCTCCATCCCATATGACAGCCAAGGTTTGTGTTGCCTTCTGGCAGCCAAAGCCCTGTAGGTGGTTGCAGCACAATCCTCAAGGCCCTTCTGGTTTTGCAGTCACAGCATCTGCGATTATGTTTATGGAATCTGCCATAATCTGCAATATCTGATGGCTGGGTTATTATAGCAGAGGAGCAGGGGCTGACTGTGTGCCATAAACTTTCACCTGGCAGGGAGAACAGCAGTTTGAATCCTGGGTAATGAATTTATTTCAGCTTGAAAAGTGGCAGTTGTTATTTCAGTGTGAGTGTAGATAGCTGGGCAAAAATGTTGGAATTTAATTAATTATGCAAATAAGGGGAAAGTAAAGATGTTTGGCCCACTGCTCTGATTATGTAATAGGTATAGAAATATAAATGTTCTGCACAAGACAGCAAGATATATGACACAAAGATTTAGAGTGCAAAGACCTAAAATGCTAATCCTTCCTTTGATGTTTATATTGCTTAGCTGGAAAGGAAGGAAATGCATTTTTCATTTTTTGATGCTGTAGAAGGGAAAGGCCTTTATAAGCAATATATAATCCATATTTATATATTCTCCACAGTACTTGGAAACTTTATTCAATATAAGCAGAAGCTATAATAAGAAAAATAAACCAAAATATCAATAAATAGCAGATGCACACTGTATTTGGGTATGAATAAATTATGTGAGTCATAATGATTGCAACAGCAGGTGGTGGTGTAGTTCAAGACTCTCTGTGATTTCTCGCTTTTTTCCTCATACTCCAGAGAGGAAGGCTTGAGACCCCTAATGCCTGGTGCAATTTTTAGCTCTGCACCTTCAATTGGTGAACAAACTAGAGGTATCTATTGAATTTTACTAACTCTGCAAAAAAACATACAGCAAATGGGCTGGTCATCATTTGTGAGTGCTAAAGCTGCTGCTATGACTAATTTATGAACATCCATCCTATTTGTTCTTTCCTCTTTCTTCCTGTCTCATACATCCTATTTTAATTAAATTTCAGATAGAGAGTTCACTGGAGTAGACAATTTTCTTGTTATGTTGTTTTCAAAGTTTTTTATTGTGGAGCTCTAAAGCTGTAATTGGAAACTGATAAAGATTTTGAAATTACCAGTCAATTATGTAACTGCTATTAGACTTTATTATAAAAACATAAATTGTACAGAAGCAGTTCAGGTGAAATTGAACTTTAGTGTGTTTTTCCTTTCTTAATAACAATCAGCAAGTTTCAAGTATTTTGCCTTAGAGAACAGAATTTGAAAGTTCTGAATATTTGCAGTATAGCTCTCTCTTACATCATGATTACACTCTTACTTTGGAACATGACAGTGTTTCATTTAAATTTTTCCAGGGGTGGAACACAAAGCTACTAAATATTTAAACGTATGTCTATTTTTTTTACTGAACCATAAACACTAATAATTTTGGACAGTGAAAGCTTTTGTTGGTCCAGGCAACTAGTATCAAACAAGTCCTGCACATATAGGAAAAGAGGAATTTTCTCCATGTTTCTGCACTGCCATTCTCTGAGAACAGAATGCATCCCTATTTACTGTGAAGGTCATGTCTGTATACAAGCTACTCTCAACCTCTATAATTATTGGAAGAAATTGCACTACCACATAGTTTGATGTAGGTGAAGAAGTGAAAAAAACAAGAATAGAAACAATTTTGATGAACTTAACAACAATAATCAGTCTCCTTTTCTGTGTATTCTAATTCTTATGTTACTATGTATTAACAAACTCAATATGAATATGGGCCTAATGGGCATAAACTGAGATTTTCATATAGAATTGTTTCAAGTGCATCACTCTTAAAAAGAAAGTCCATGATGTTCAATGCATAGCTTTTATCAACCTTTGGCCTTTTATCTAGACTGACATTTAACTAAATTCTTTTCCTTATAGTTCAACATCTCTTCTTTCTTCAACCTGCAGGAAAGTCATCATGTTGAATTCACAGCTTCTCAATTACCATGACAAAGCAGTGATATCAAAGCCTCAGATTTACTCTTTCATTAAGAAGCAAGAAAGAGTGGGGTTCAGAGCAGAGCTACTTTAACTCTCCTGTCATCTTTTCCTTGTATGTGAATTATATGCAAACCTGCTAAAATTTAATTAATGAATTTATGTGCTATTTCAGCATTCTCACTATTCCTTGGTACTGAATACATTTTGGGTGATGGATTTGAGAACTATTTGATGCAAAAATGTATTTAGATACTCTACATTCACAAATAGTGGTAGAGCTGTATCTTTTGTTACCTAAGTTGTGTGTTATGAGCCTTTTGAAATTAAACCACAGTTGTCCAAAATAAGTTCTATTTCAGCTACAGAACTGAAAATCGTGTTCATCAGACTATAACAAAAACAAAGCTTTGCTCATTTATTTGTCAAAGATAAATTAGTCGGAGTATCTATTTAGAAGTTATTTACTTCAGATGTTCATGAATTATTTATCTCAATATTTCCCCCGTTTAACTGTGATACCATATTCTCTTAATTAGCTACAAATATCTCAAATTAGAGAGGGGCAGCTACTAGAGGAGAACTCCCATATTAATATGGGGTTTATTTATAAATGTTTACTGTTCCTTTATAAAATGCTGTCTAAATGTAATTGCATATACTTTGCAATTTATTCATATAGGCTGGGGAAGCCTCAAACTTGGCTGTTTTATTCTTAAATATGTTCAAATTTGGATGCTCTGTTTTACATATGTAAACGGAAACTTTACAGGCTAAAATGGGTTTTCCATTTGGGTTCTCTATTCTTCATTTATAGACTTATAGGTCAAATGTAGAGATTTTGGATGTTTCATGGGACCAACATACCATTCATCTATGTAACACAATTTCCTAAAGGCCTACTGACATTAACCATCCTAGATTCCAGATGAACGCATTTCTTTTCTCTTCTCTACAGTTTTGCCCAAGAGATAAAATCAATACACAGCTCCATGTTTCTCCATGAATGCTTGGACTGAAACCTCTCCTCTACTGAAGGCAGTAATAGTTTTTCTCACTGACTTCAAAGAGGCTGGTGTTTCACCCTTCATTTCCCTGCTGGATACTGATTTTCCCTTTAAGCTACCACATATCATAAAAATTACTGTGCTTTGAAAACTATAATGCACCACAATAAAAATTGTAATGCCACAAGGTAGTGTCAATATGTGTTTTTATGTAGTAGAGGGAGGAAGAAATAAACAAACCAGGAGAGGCAAATGTTCCTAGTCAAAAACTAAGAGTTTTTGTTGCAGTTATAAATGAAAATACATCCTTTCAAGCAATAAAACACCCATGCACCTGCTTAGTACCATTCCACCAAGGACAGTCACAAGGTAAGTAGAGGTTTACCAGCAAATCTCTTCTTATAATTTCTCAGTCACAAAGAAGGCTAAAAATGGGATTTTGAGCTCTCAGGGGTTTGTGAGAAAAGTATAAATATCCACTATGTTCTGCAGATCTCAGGCATTGAACCATTATCCTGGCAAAACCTAGGTTTTAGTAAGTTCAACTTAATTTTAAGATATGGCATCATGGATTACCTTGCTTCTGTAGTTACCTTTTCCCAGTCATTTATGTTCCACCTGAGATGCTTTGCTGTAGTTTTAAGCATCCAGACCAAATATATATGAGGAAAAGAGGATCAGGTTTGTCTTTCATTCAGAACCAGATAAAGTTATCTCGTATGCAGACTATAAAGAACTATAGATGAGTGGAGGCAGTGAGCAATGGGGATAGGAACTATAACAATTTGAGCTGTTGGCCCCTTTTAATTTCCTAAGTCAGATCCATTTAAGTCATTAAGACTTTGAAGGTCAGGTGTTGGTCCCAGTGCAGAATTTCTGTGTTTCTAATCCTACTATGTGTGATCTGAGGGGGGTGGTGGAGTGGTGCATATTTGGAGTTCAAAGATAAAAGCTCAGCTGAGGAAACATTTTGATGGATAGATAGCAAAGTATATTTCTATTCCATAAGTAGTTTGCTATAAATATATATATCTATATGGTCTATACCTACAAAGATAAATCACAACTGAGGAAACCTTTTAATGAAAAGCTTAGTATAAAGTATGCACCATAAATATTTTTATATCTACATATATAGATAGATATCTCCTGTACTATAAGTAGAGATTTGCTAAGTAAGTATCTAAGACATACAATGGAAAAAGCTGACAAAGTAAATGAAGGCAAAATTAAATCTTCAGTTTAAAATCACCATCAGAGATAAACAGCCCCACCACAAAGGGAATGAATGTCTCCTGATAGTAAAGTCTATCTGCAATACCTGTCATAGCTCTTATCTGGTTTGGTTGAGGTGTTGTTGTTGTTGTTGTTGTTGTTGTTGTTGTTGTTGTTGTTGTTGTTGTTGTTGTTTAGGGTTTTTGTTTTGTTTTGTTTTGTTTTTCTGGTTGGATTGGTTTGTTTGGGATTTTTTTCTAAGGAAAAAAGAATGCTTGATTAAGCTGATTCTTTGGCTTACTCTATTTGCTACATAATTAATTGAATATTGAATAGACATTTTGCATGTTATATAAAATCAGCTTAAGTGGACAGGAAAACATTCAGAGTACAAATGAGCTTTTATCAGTGACTGAAGATCCTATTGTCTATGATTCAAAAGGAAAGTAAACAGAGGTGCCTATACCCAACCTGTCTTTCATTCCATAGGTGTGAACAGGAAACAAAATCTTGGAAGTCCTGCTCTCATTATTATTCTGACATTTTGAAGCCTGCAAAAACATTATGTGAAATACAAATTCTAGGCAATTTTATCAGAGGCAAGCACTTCAAGTGATATGATTCCAAAATTGCACAATAAATTAAAGATAGAATTGGATGAAAGGTATGTAAAAGAGTCATAAATAAGTGTCTGTGTGCAAATAACATTAACACATCATAAGCTTAGCTAGGCAGAATGGGGGCTATAAAAGTGTTGAGGATGATTTGGATCAGGTTTGTGAGTCCTTGGCTACAGAGAACATGAAGTGGAGGATTTCAAGGCCCAGGCAGTTCCCCAGGGAATGCTGTGAAAAAAAAGGTTGAATGACATACAGTTAAAAATTCTGCTGTGAACACAAATAAAACAACAACCCTTTCAGGGTCTGCAGAGGTTTCGTTTAGCAGTGGTTGATTTAGACAAGAGCAGAAGGATCACTGTGTTCTCAAAAAGTTCAGAAAATTAAGAGACAGAACTTTACTATAGAAACAGCAAAGCATTTTTATGTCTTCAGAAGGAAATGCCTCAGAAAAAAAGAATAATTAGATAGAATGACTTGCTAAAGACCAACCTCTTATATCACACTTCATCTTGAAAAGAATATGGAAGTGACTGGTACAAATGTTAAGGATTAAGTCAAAGTGCATCCCACTTCAGGAGTGCCAATGGGAAACTGAGGAAATTTGCCCATGGTTAATCAAGATTAATCCTCCACACTCACCAAAGTTTGTAGAATTACAGTCAAATGTAGCATAGGGCAAAGAAGTTTTTTCACCTTTATTGGCCCTGTTGGCTACCTCTGACAGCATTTTAAACACTCTCTTAAAAAAAATAATGAATTAAACAAAATTTTCCTTCTTTTACCCCTAGCTGTGAAGAGCAGACAGTAGGAAGAGCAGTGAATTTCAAACAACCCTGCGCCATGGATCACTCTAGCTGAAAAAGGCAATAACTGAGAAGGATGTGCTTGTGTGTCTGTGAGACACCATCCATATACACATTTGTGAGTGTGTCTGTGTGTTTCTGTGTTTGTACCACTGCTCACACACATAGCCTTGGGAAAGCCAGAGACATTTCATGATTGGCTGGATATGAAGCAATTTTTCTTTCTACTCTGATATAGAAAAAGAAATATTTTTTCTGGTCATTAGAAAGCTGCACATAATTTTCTTAAAACATTTTGTCTCATCTGGAGCCCTATTTTCCTCTCCATAGGCTGCTTAACTCTTATTAATATCAATGGGGGGTATGCACACATGTGGAGAATAAATTAGATTCTTCATTGTTTCCTTCTGATAAAATTAAATGTTCTTTCCACATGTTAAAATTAACTCACTTACTGTTGTTCTCAGGGTATTGGAAATAGAGAGTATTAGTTGCTAGTTGAATCTTATAATATTTTGCCTCTTAAAAAAAGACCTTATCCTACTCCTTTCAGAATCAGAAAATAGTTGTCAAAAGCTTCAGTGAGAACTTGAGTTTTGTGACTATTGGTTTCATCCTTGGGCTGTAAAAACCTTTCTCCCCCAGTATGGTGCATTATTCAGACTAGATTTGTGATAGTAGTTTCTTCACACTAATAAATGGCTAACATCTTTTCCAGTCAAATTTTTATCAATCAATTCTTATTTCCTTTTTTCTTATTTACAAACATTGGAAGACAAATGTTTCTGTCACAACCAGTAGCGGGACTGTCTCAACTCATTTTCCTTTGATGCCTGTAAGTGAAAAACACTAAATGAATTTTCACTGACATGAATTTGAGACACAATTTAATACCGTCATTATACAGGGAATCATTATTGTGCATGATTTGGTATATGTAAGATGCTGGGAAGGATATACTCTTTGAAGTGGTTTTTTTTTGCAGGGCAAATTATTATATTTATAGAAGACCTATTAATACTTATCCTTGACATTGCATCCAAGAAATGGCTGCAGAGACTATTCCATAGACCTTTTGCCATTTTTAGAACGTGCAATGGTGATCATTAACATTCAACTCAGTCGTAAACGCCATTCCTCGAGGGCTGATGACATCAAATAAATTAGACCAGTTTCTAAGGAGCTGCATCCCCTATGGATCTCTCAGTAGCAGAGAATGATGAAGCTTATAACTTCCTGGGACAGCAGTGGAGATGCAGCTGCAAATGGAAGAGGAATAATGTGTCAGTGATGACCACCTAAATGTCCCAGAAGTGCTGTGAGGTGGGGAATTGTCTGCGACTGGAGAGACTGAGGGATCCCATAGTATTATGAACCTCTTCTTGTAGATACACTCTTGGAAAATAATTTGACAGAACTCTAAGGAATAAAACCTGCATGAACTCAGCTTTAAGCCACAATTAAGAAAAGTGAAGAAGTCAAAAGAGCTCATACCAACACCATCAACAGAGTCGAGAAACAGGACTCATTGAAGTTACTTGATCCAGCAATCAAGCTACTATTATCAGATAAAAACTGATGATCAAATTAGCAGAGATGAAATTGTATAAGAAATAGATTTATCAAAAATCCAGAATCAACATTATTTTTTCTGTACTTTTTATTTTAGTGTTTAGTTGCATAGACAGTAGTTTTCACTGCACTTCATGAACCATTTAGACGTTAATTTTTTTCTCATAACTACAGTAAGCTCTCCTAAACTTTGTGATATTGCTTTTTGTATTTTAAGCTCACTATGCCACAAAATATCTTTATGACCTTGAAACAAGATGCAATCTTTTGATGTCGAGTTGCACTTACTTTTCAGATTTTGTCTCAGTTTTTCTTTCTAATTGCAATAATAGATCTCAAAAATATGGTTGAAAGTGAAAAACACAGTTTGCGATATATGATTTTGTCAGGGTTAACTGGGGTTTGAAATATTTTCTAGATCCTTGGATGCTCTAGATTGCAAAATTGTGACTCAAGAGGGTTTGCTATGAACCATTCAAGTCCCCTCATAGTGAGGGATCTACAATATGAGGACACCTAAGTTTAGGCATCTAGATGTCTTAGTGACTTTTGTTCCATTATAGTAAGTCAGGATTTTGTCAGTGTCACCTGTGTGGATCTCAAGGAGCCGTTCAACTGCCTGCAGGTAATAGGTATCTGCTTTAGTGAGAGAAGCTGGTTCTGCTCTGCTGCAGCTGAATCCCATCAGCAGATGAAGCTCCTTCCCAGAGCTTAAAAAAGTTGGAGGTTCTTCTAGATCTTCCATACTATTAAGCTCCAGCTATAAAGCTCAGAGAATAAGATTTGATTTACAGATTTTAGTCCACTTGATTAGAATGAGGAATTTGGTTTGCTTGGCTGATTTATTATCTTTACTGTATTTTGTTTGAGGCAAATGCCCTATGATGGTCTCAGTATTACAGAGGGAAGATATCTTACAGTCTTAGTTTCTCTATTTGAGCCTTTTTCATGCTGGAGAATAATCTTAACCTATTTAAATTGGTTTTTTAGGGGTATGTGCCATGTACAGTGAAAGAGGATCCTGCAGTGGCTGAGACATTTGGAGTTGAGGAAATTAAACAGTCATGGCCAGTTCAATGCCATTGCAATATAAAATGTTATGGACTTTCTCAGGTAGTCTGTAGGTCTTCTGAAGCTCCCTGGGTCAAAAAATTCCAAGGCATGGGTATGTGTGATGAGAGAAGGTACTTCCTTCTCTCCACTTAAATTATGGTCACACCATCAATTGGGGTCCCATCTCCCTGTTGCTTTTCCTCATACCATCGTAATTGAAAAATGAATTAGGGACTCTTAAGCTTCCCTTAAGAGAAAAATCCTAGCATTTTTAGAATTTAAAATAAAATTGAAGCCAAACAAATCTTTCCAACCAAAGTTATTATTGAATAAGCTTTTTAAATAAATCCAAGAATGCAAATCTATTACAAACTCAAGGGGATCACATTCCCTCTTAGTCTGTCCTGAGAAAAATCATCGTGCAAATGAGCTTACCATAAAGATATATTGAAACCAGTCTGGAAGCAAACACACCAGTTAAGTTGTTGCTGGCATGGAGTCTCTCCATTAAGGTCACTGTCTCAAAATATTTTTCAGAAAGAAATCCTGCTACTTTGTAGAAAGTGAACAGTTCTAAAATAACTGTGGGCTGATCAACTCTTTCCTGTTAAAGAGCCTCCATTGCCCAGAATGACTTCTCAAGTAAAGAAAAGTGGGTGCAAGCTCAAAGTAGAGATTTAAAACTTTGCACAGGAGTCAAAGGCTGATCTATGCTCTAGAAACACACAACTATATTGGCATCTTGAAAGCATATTGATTTAATTATTGCTTAGCTATTTTCTCTGGAACTCTTACCATCATATTGGATATGTTTCACAAGCTGATAACAAACACCACACATGTAGCTCCAGTCCCTACAAACAGCAGTCAAAGCACTTTTAAATGCAGACTTTTTTTTTTTTTTTTTTTTTTTTTTTTTTTTTTTTTTTTAAACAGATTAACGCATAAGAGCAAATATCATCAGTTGTCTTCGAGGGAGGAAATCTTTGGTTATTGCAACTTTAGTTTCAAGCTAGTCAGGAGATTTTGCTTCAGAAATATACAATAATTGAATTGCTTAAGGCTTTCAGGTTTCTGACAAGGATGCAAAGCTGTGCAGTTGTGTTTGTGATTTTGTTGATTTTTATTTTCCCCCCTGTGGCTTCTTCATTCAAGACCAGTTGGCCACATGTGTTGACAGTTATCACTAAGGGTGCATAATTTCAGTCTTTCATGAGGGTATCAAGAGCCTCTGTCAGATAAAATGGAAGAGTAAATGGCACTGAAGTATTACACTGAAAGATTACTTGTTAACCTTGCTATGGCTAATAAAATTCTATTATGCAGTTCTCGATTCACTACCGCTGATGTCCATGCGAGTAACATGGAATTACTCTGGTTAAAGCTGTTAAAATAAGAGGCCTACATGAAAAATATATTAAGCAGGAAAGAATTATCACTTTTTTCCCTGCTGAACTGAGGTTAATCTATACTTTCTGTCCACTAGGTATGCTTGGATTTACAATTCTGTTCTCCTAAAACCCAGTTAATTGCATTAAGTACAGTTGAAATGGTTTCAGAGATTATATTAGCCTTCTGATTATTGAGCATATGTTGAAACATGAGGATTCAATCATCTAAACACATTAGTTATCTCTCAATGATACTAGTTTACACTACAGAAAAACAAAACACCTCCTAGATCAAGTCCCAGTGCAGTGCCTTGAACTTTTTGATGCCTTTTGTATTAATTAAAATTTGTAAAAGACATTTTCAAGAAAATAAAATATGGCTACTTGCCCTGAGTTTGCATTTGGTATAATGCAAAGTTATGAATTATTTCTGCAGGTGGATTTTAATACACATTGCCCTGTCTACTTTATGTTATGACTAAATTATCCTCATTTGGCCGACTCAAACCAGAACCTCTGTAAGCTGTAGAGCAGCTGTACACAGCTTCTGTTGCTGCTGTCTTTTAGTCACATCTTAACCACGAGATCCTTCTTTAATTATAGTAGTACTTTTGCAGGGACAAACATATATGATGAAATTTCATACTCTGCTTTTGCCCAGAAAAATAAATGAAATAAATTTGGTTTTAGTACAGTATCAAATTCCACAGTTGTGGATTTAATTATACAGAAATTTAGTTTCTATAAGCTGTATCCTTTGTATTATTTAGGATTGTGGATGGAAGTTAATAAAATAGCATTTATGTCAGAGCTGTGAACTGATGGCAGTACAGCATGCTTTCCCATTTTTCATTGTGTCACATCCACTCTCAACAGAACTTTCATTTTAAAAGTTAATAGTCTGCCATTCATATGAAAAACCAAGGACTCCTCAGTGAACTGGTTATTTGTAGGTAAAAGATACAGAAAATCTCAAGTTACTTAAACCAGCTTCTTGCAAGATCTTTGCTTTTATTTACTTCCTGAGAAACAACTTTGACGTAAGTGTCGTGGCTTGTCCTTGTCTTGAGATTTGCTATAAAGTTAGAACAGTTTTGGAGGCCAAGTTCTTACCCTCTTCACCTCTGAAGACTTGTTAATGAAACGTATCACTCAGGGTGGTCTTCCTGTACCCTCTGTATAATCACAAGAGCAACAGTGAAAATAACCAACTTTAAGTGCAAGGCTTGGAAAATACAAAGGATTGTGCATAGAGTCTATGCCCAATGTCTGTTCCCTGCTATCTTGACAGTATTTTGGTTTGCACTCATCTGGAAGACCTCTGCTGGAGGAATTTTATCATTTTTTCAAAACTGTAACTTGAAATCCAGTGAAACTTCAGAGCATTTCCATGTTACTTGATGGCAATAGGAAAGACCTAAATTTTATTTTCCAGAAGTCATTTAATTGATCCTTCTATGATACTCATCTGCACTCTGAGATGTGGAATCCTGGATGTATTACTTTAGTCATCTCAATGCACATTATTAAAAAAACCCAAACTTGTCTGCTTTAAATGAACTGGGGTCAAATTTCTGATGGCTTAATGAATGATGCTGCCAAAACCAAAAATTGTCTTAAGCAAACCACAGTGAACAGATACACCTTCCTTTATACCTGAACTGGCTCAACCTGTTAAACATTCTAAGCTGCAACAGTGAAAGAGAATGGGGAAACATGGATGACAGTGACTAGGGGACTGACCATTCTTCCTCACACAAAGCATTAAATGAACTGATCAAAGGAAGATAGAAATATCCACTGCCAAAAGGAGACTGAGATTGCATAAGTCCCAGCCACACTAACTGATACATTCCTCTGAGAACCACCTCAGAGCTGGCAAAGGGAAAGTTTACCTACCATCACCTCTTGTAGGAGTAGAAAAATTCTGTTTAGCAGTTGTGCTTAAAATTAAAGGAAGTGTTTTGTTCCAGTGACCTGGAGTCAGTCAGAGGATAAAATCTGTATGCTTTCTTTTTGTGCCAAGGTAGGAGAACCAACAATTATAAAAGGAAGTTATGTTCCCTCACACCTTTCCTGCCTGTTTTCTGAAAGCAGATCTTCCACACTGCTTGTTACAGCCTGTCAGCTTTTATTTGTGTTAGTTTACCCTAACCAGTGTTAGAGTAGGTTTTAGTGTCCTCTCCACACTATTACTCCTTTCACATAATTTCCTGTGTCTTGCTCCTGCTATGTTGTGAAAACAGTGATTGAACGAGACTGGGACATGGTGGTGCACTGTGGTAGCACTTCCAAGAGCCTTGATGGCACCTCCCACAGACAGTCTGCTCAGGGTTATTCTCCTCATGTTTGTGCTCTCAGAAATCTGTGTCAGTTGCCAAGAGAGGAAGAAATGTGGTCCCTGTGAGTGCAAGGGTTCTGTCTGGTCTCCTCTGACGTGCTGGTGGCTGCTGCCAAACGCTGCTCCCGGGGCGCGGTGCTGCGACCTCACGGTTGGGTGTGAAGCCATAATGTAAACTGCACAAATCTCTGCCGCCGCCTCTCCCTTTTCTGAGGGAATTAATGTGCTCACCAGATGGTTAAAACACAGGCAATCCATGAACACCACACTGGAAAAATATCCAGCTGACATATTAGACACACATTTTAACCGTGTCAGAAAGCTTGTCTTCAGGCAGAGTGCTGAATCAAAGGCTCCCATTGTCATGTGAATTCCACTTGTTTCCTTAATGTTGCTTTAGGTCCTAAACTTCATAAAAATTTAGCATCTTCAGTAGAAACACCTTGCTTCAACTCTTTTTTTTAAAGTCAAAAGGTTGCAGCAGAGGGTCAAATGGATTAAAAGGAAGGAGCTGTGTAAGTTGTGTTTGTCCAAAAAGGTACTGCAGCTGATTTCTGATTTGGTGCGTTCATTCATTCATTACTCTCTGTGTTCCTGTGTTTTCAGCTAGTCCTCCCACAGGTGTGGATATGAAAGCCTCCCATCCACCCCAACCTCCAAAAAAGCAGAGGCCATGAAAAGAAGCATTTCAGTTTTTTCAGTTTGTTACACCCGGAAAAATGCAGAGTGATGACTGAAACACTGCAGGATAAGGATTAAATAAAGAATATTCAAGAAGTAGCTTACTGGCATTTTATATCAGAAGTGGCCCTTGGTCACCCTGGTTGTCTAGTCTCTAATTTGTGTTTTTAAGACTGGAACCTTCCTGCTAACTATTCCCTTCTTGAAATCCATTGAAAAACTCACTGTGATGGGTGGCCTGTTTGCTAAATATTGATTATTTTGTGTGAGTGGAACTAATATGCTTCTCATACTGCTGCAAAAGTGTTTGCATTATTTTCTGATCCATCTCCTTTACTTGTAGTAGAATTATAGCAGCACAGCCCAGCTAAGAAAGGGGTGTTTAAATAGCCTCCTGACTACCTGCTTTTCATCAGATATCACCATGCTGAGCTCAGGAGGAATTTTAAAAACGCTTAAAAGAACAAAAATAAGCACCGGACAACCACACACAGTCTAAAACTCAGCCTTGGGGGAAATCCTACAGCAGAACGCCTGAGGGTTGGCAACAGTCCTGGCAGAGTGACTAACACCCTCGCTGAAATCAGCAGGATAAATGAATTTTAGCCTTGCCCGTGCAAGAAAGTCACGCTGCCAGTTTGGTGTTCCTGGGAGCCAAGCCACAGTGAAGATCCATAGCTGGATCCTGGTGTGTAACCCAGCGATGCAGCGCACTGCTCCAAGCACATTGCTCTCAGCACATTTCTCCCAGCACGCTGCTCCCAGCTCGCAGGAAGCACAACTCTGCCAGACCTGCTGCCCTTGTCCTGCACACCCAGCTGCCATGAGCCCAGGGAGGGAGAGCTGTGTGAGAGCCTTCCTCTGCACTGTGATGAGCACTGTGACGGTGTTCCCAGCCCCTTTGCAGGCTTCCCAAGCAAATAGGAAGCCCATTACTAAAATGCCGTTGTCTTTCATTTGTCAGATTAAGAGTACTTAATACATTACCCAAGCAGCAGAGTAGCAAGTAGCTGCTCTGATTTGAGGAGTCTGACCTAGAATGCTAAATACTTGGTTCTGTCATACAGTGTGTTTTTACATGGATTTATCAGAAAAAAAAACCCACAAAAAACAGTCCTTTTATTGCACACTTGCACTTTCTTCAGCATCTGAAAAGAGATTAATTTCCTAGGAATTTTAGCACCTATTTTTTTGCAATAAAATTGTGACTTTATCATTCTACAATAATGTGGAAGTAAGTGATGGGGTTAAAAAATCCCAACACCCACCCTTCCCATGTATGATTTTGTTATGAGATCATAATAACTGATACTAACTGGTAGTATTCATTCATATCACCTGAAGCTACTCCACGAGAGAGGCAACAATGGAGGCTAATGGTTCTGCAGTAGAGCTGTGAGATAATGATATCTTACTGATCACACTAACCAGAGGGTATGTCTTTGGACTGTGGTCAAGAGGAACACAGCAGGTTGCTATTGCTGTCAAATTCCTTTAATATCAGTTAATTTTCAAATGGGCATTAATTGTTCAGAAGCAGGCTTTTGTGAGAACAGTCACAACAAACCCTAATTAAAGGTCACCTTAATTAGTCTAAGAACCTTAGTGAGAAGGTGGATATTTCTTTAAGGTTTCATGTGCATCTGAAATTCCAGGAAACCGATTCCCAGCCTTACTTTCTTGCTGATGTGCTGCAAGAAGTGTTAGCACAAGGATTTGCTCTTAAGTGTTTTCTTCCCACGGCCTGTGCAATTAGCATTAAGCCAGTGGTAAAGGACGGGGATGATTTGCATGAAGTAACTTTTCAGAGGAGTCTGGGGAGTGGTGATGTCAGGAAATCAGAATATGCTCACCAGTTAAATTGTAATGTTTTGTACCTGGTGAATGGAGCGTTGATTCCTGCCTCGTAAAGAAATCAGGGAGTGAACAATGCTTACTGAACAGACAGTATCATCTTCAAATGCATCACTTCCAGTAATCCAGATACAGAAGCAAACTGCAGCTTTTTCTCAGATTTTAGGGAGGTTGCAATTAAACTGCTTTTTCCTGCAATGTTTTCTTTAAGGCAAAAAATGGAAAGGCAGATCAATGGAACCATATAAGCTTGTACTGCTTTTATGATTGAGAAATATCTGTAGGTGTAACCACCTACTTCTTTACAGCCTTTACTGTCCAAATGAATACTGCAATAGCTTATGAAACACAGAACATCTCTCTCCCAACATAATTGCTGAACCCAAATTAATCTACTGATTAACCAAGGCCCTTGTCTGACCTGTTTAGGCTTATAGCATAATCTATAAAGAGCAACATGAAGGAAACAGCTTTTCTTGTAATACGGTTCAGCCTTTGTGTATAAATGAGTCTCCATCTACAATATTCTGTAAATTTCTGAAGATTTTCAGTAAACTGGAGTTATAGATGAGTGTAGAAACTTTTCTATTTCTTTGTTTTCCTTGGGATGTCTCTTTGCTCAACAGAATTGAGAAATAACACTTTAACTTCTGTTTTCTCACTCAAATACTGTCTGGTAAACTATTTTAGTGCATGGAGCTGCCTGTTGCAGTCCTTTCATATAGACAGGAAAATCAGAACAGGTCTCTCCTGGGGAACAAGAGGTACTAATTTCAGCCTCTGAAAGTGGGAGAATCAATAAAATCTGGCAATCTCTTCTGCTGGCTAGGAGTTCTAGCTAATGAGTCATTTAAACAGCCCTAGCAACTTTCTGATTCCAACCCTTTCTTTAGATTGTTTCTCTTGACTCAGTTCCAAAAGGGTTGAGGCTGAATGGACTATCCAAAACCACCAAGTGACCTTGCTAACCGAATAGTTCTTTCAGATTTTAGTTTCAGCAATAAAAATACCTTTTCCTTGTCTCTCTCCCTAGGACTCACACAATCTCCAGAAGATTATCAGTTATTCACAGAGCTATATTAATACTATTTTCAGGCTGTTGCTACCTTTTTTTCTCATATTTTCTAACCTCACACAATTTTCTTGGCTGTTTGAATTAGCACACACATGTCTGTTTTCTCTTATTCACAGAAGCTGTTTTTTGTTCCAGCACTCCTGTAGCATATTTTCTAGTCTGTGTTATAAATGCAATGAAAGCCTTGAATGGACATGTTTAGGATGTGAGTGCAAGCTTGTGCTGTTGATTAACTGGTTAATTTTTCAGTGTTGTAGCTCAAACAAACAGCTGTACCTCGCCAGAGATCTTGTCTTCAAATGAACAGCAGGTTTCAGTTTTTATTGCCAGATACATGGCATGCGGTGTTGTGCAACTACATCCATCTGTGGACTACCTTTTCCCAAACCCTGAGCTGTGAAAATGCTGAACCTTCTACAGGGTCTGACATCCTTTTGTTATGTTGTTCTATTTTAATCCTTATAGAAACATAAATGAACTTAGAAAAATCCTGCCTTTTTTTCATTTGCAAAATCTCATGTCAGAAGGCCTCAAGGAAGGCTTACTATCTATTCTTTGTTGAAATAACATCTGAAGCCAAACTCCATGAAATATATACAGTTAGCAAAACTGTTTCAGGTTTACATGAAACTATGTTTAGAATTAGAAATTTTTTTTCCCTTTACTTTGATAGTGTCAAAATGATGGAGTTTATTTTGCTGTACGAGGCGAATATTCCTTTGAAGAAACCAACATGCATTTGAAAAATGTTTTTGTTACCAAGTCCATGAGGCTTTTCCTGGAAGATTTTATCTATCTAAAATCTTCTTTCAATATTCTTCCCACAGTCTCAAGCTCCTGAGCAGTGCTTTGTAGGACACTCTACACACAGAAGGAAAAGACCTCTGACCTAAATAGCTTGAGTCATTAAATCAAAGAATCATTTAGATTGGAAAAGATCTTTAAGATCATTGAGTCCAACTATTAATCCACCACTAAACCATGTCCCAAAGTGCCACATCTACACATCTTTTAAATGCCTCCAGGTATGATAACTCTGGGCAGCCTGTTCCAATGCTAGACAACCCATTCTATGAAGAATTTTTTCCTAATATCCAATCTAAACCTCATCTAATGAAACTTAAGGCCATTTCCTGTTGTCCTGTCACTTGTTACTTGGGAGAAAAGACCAAGCCTTACCTTGCCACAGCCTCCTTTCAAGTAGCTGTAGAGAGTGAGAAGATCCCCCCTGAACCTTCTTTTCTCCAGCTTAACACCCCCAGTCCCCTCAGCTGCTCCCCGTAAAGTTTGTGCTCCAGACTCTTCTCCAGCTCTGTTGCCCTTCTCTGGACACTCTCCAACATCTCAATGTCTTTCTTCTAGTTAGGGCCCCAAAACTGAACACAAGATTTGAGCTGCAGCCTCACCAGTGCTGAGTACAGGGGCACAATCACTATCCAGGTCCTGCTGGCCACACTGTTCCTAATGCAAGCCAGGATGCCTTTGGCCTTCTTGGCCACCTTGGCACACAGTGGCTCATGTTCAAGTGCTGCCAACCAGCATCCCCAGATTCTTTTCCATTAGGCAATTTTTCAGCTGCTCTACCCTTCTTAGTCTTTGCTGATTTTTAATTTTTCTCATTTCCCATTCTTTGGAAATTGTGGCATCAACCTTTTAGAAGTGCTGTTTTAAAATTTAGAATTAGGTTGTGTTATCATGGAAAAGCAGCCTTAGATCTCTACCTGAGAGCTGCACAATCCCAAATAGCAACAGTTTGTGGACATAAATGCAAATTCTGTAGGGGGGCTTTTCTGAAGTTGAAATGTATAGTTTGTGATCTTGCCTTTTAGAAATGTGTTTATGAAAATTTTCTGCTTCTCCTTCAGTGTTGCCAGGAGGGCATATTATCTATTTCTTGTTGTAAATCATCAGAAATTTTCTTTTCCTCTTCTGTATCACAGTGAAAGTGAGAACAACTTAAAGAAGTGAAAGCAATTTGTTCTGCAGGAGGTATTAGATAAAGGGTGCCTAGAGGATTCCTCATATCGTCTTGAGATGGAGATAAAATAGAATGACATGATAGACCATTAGGCAAAGCAAAGTGAACGCAGCAGCAGATTCTTGTCTCAGATCTGTGATGCATTTTCCTACCTTGGATGATTAAATAACAGTGTCTAAAACAACAGTTCTCCTGGCTTTGCTGAGCTTTCGTGGAACCTTAGGAGTCAGCAGCAGTCTTTGCGCAGAGAGATAAAGGACTGCAAGCCACCCAGAGGACACCCAGAGCAGCTGCTCTTGCTTACCCTTTCTTTTGAAAATGGCAGCAGAGTTAAAAACTATTTTATAGACTCCTTGCCTAACCTTCACTGGGGATCTGGGGCTCCCTGTCGCTGCCAATTTCTGAAGCTGCAGGAGTTTAAGAATCAAAGCAAGAGATTAAATGGGACTGCAATGACATGGCCTAATGTACTGTTCATACAGCAACAGCAGAGTTCATTAACTGTGCTGGGGCTTAAAATATTACTAAATGTGCTGTTAAATAACTAATTTTTAAAGGAATTATTGGAAACATGCGATTCTGCTATGAAAATTTTCTGAAAATATCGAAGATAAAATCATGAGATTTACAATTTATGTTAACCAAATACAAGTTTTTGGTTTTATTCTCTCAAACAAATTAAAAAGAGCTTACACTTTCCAAATTACTTCTAAATATCTAGCAGAAGCCAGAATCCTAAGAAACTAATTCAAATGAAATGCCTGATGCCAGAAGAAACAAGATTATTATTGAGCTGAATGACTTTGCCTCTTCACTGCTGCAAGGGCCCACTCTGGAATTTGCACTGCATCGTGGGCTGGGCATCCTACAGATGGGAGTGGGAACCAAGGTCTTTGTGACACTTACACTAAATTGAGGTGCTGATGGTGTGGATATCCCCTATTCTCCATTTTCTTAGCAGCCTGTAAAGAAAGGATTAGCTTCTGGAATTGTGGATGCCCAGATGGTAACATTTGCTCAGGGAATAGGATACACAATGTTGGCCTATCCCCGTCTTATTCTTCTCTTTCCATTCATTGTGTGTAAAAAATCTCTGTCCATCACTTTATGCCTTGTAATGACGTACTCACTAAACTTAATGTGGGTCTTCCCATTGACACCCTGTCCAGCTGAACAACTACCCACTACTGTCTGCCTAAGCCAGGGCTTTTCCTCACCCAGCCACTTCTTTTGTGGTCAGAATCAGCATAGCCACCTCAGTTAGCAGAATAAATCAGAGCAAATCTTCAGGTGAATCACGTTGTGTACAAAAAAGTGCTTTAAATTGTAAATACATTGAATTTTCAGTGCATGAGTCATATTTGGTGCCTTGAAAGCTTTACCACAATAACTCTGTGTGTGTGTGTGTGTGTGTGTGTGTGTGTGTGTGTGTGTGTCTGCATGTTTTAACTAAAACTGACTCTCACAAATGTTTTAAGCATATACTCCACTCCTTTTAAACACTTGCTTTAATTTCCTCTCATTCTTTGGGAAGGAAATGAAGTTTGGTTGGTCGTCTCCAAGGAATAAAAGGGAAAAGTTATTCTAGTTTCCCTAAAGTGAGCAAGACTTGAAAGAGCAATCTCTTCTGAGTGCTCTCTGCCAAGGCAGAGTTATCCTGCAAGAGGCTGGCAGAGATAAACCCTGCAAAACAAACAACCCACCCCCAAAACCTCAGCATGGCAGTTATTTCACTGTTCACAATAGGAAGATGACATTTCAGAAGAAAAGCACTGTACCTTAGACATTAGCTATCAAACATGCACACAGAATAGCTCAGAGTTAACATCTGTGTAACGAAAACTAGAAAATAGCAGCGATTCCTCTGGAGAGACTTGCTTACACCTTGTGTCCTTTCTTTCCTACCCATATTATTCTCACTGGCTGCATGTTGGCTCCAAACTGCTGTAGGTTGATTTAAGAAGTCCAGAATGATCCCAGATCAGCTTGTGTGCGTCCATCAAACTTTGACTACCTGTCTCAGAGGGCTTTTCTTTTCCCTGAAAAACAGACGACAGAAGGAACAAAAGGTTATGAGAACCTTATATTCTTTTGTACTAATTTCCCATTGCTAATTATCTATTCTCAGTATTTTTCACTTCCTTGCAAGTCATCTCACAAACATCCTTTAGAAATTTCTGTCTTCTATTTCTTCTTTAATCTATACCTTTAATATTTTTTTTTATCTGGGAATTATCCCACCATATTTGCCTCATGCCTTCTACGTCTTAAGTATCTTTTCTCCAAAGAACCCCAAACCCAACCTCCCCTCCTCCCCCCGCCAAAAAAAAAACCGCCAAAAAAACCCAACCCCAAATGATTGATCCTAATTTTTAAAGAAAGTGTCATTTTAACTTTTAAAAGCAGGTTTTCATGGCACACTGTATCCTGTTGCATGCTGCTTGGGTAGTGAGGTGGTTCATTTAATGATGTGTGATTACAGTGTTTCTCTCCTCCTGAGTACCAAAGTTGCGTATTTCATCCAAACTGCTAGCAAAACAGATCCCTTATGAGAAACGTATAAAATGTGTAGTATCCAAAGTTGAAAAGGAAAGAAATGAAAGATAACCATCTAGTGCAGTTTTATCATGGTTATCCCTGAGGATCCTGAACCTCCACCAAGTTGGAGAAGAGAGCCTAGCAAGACTCTCAGGCAGGTACTGTGAAGTCTTTGAGGGTGTTTAGTAGAGAGAAGCCACCCTAATGGGAAACCCTCAGCTTCTTAAAGGTGACTGGCTCCACACTAGCTGTGCTATTGACTAATTCCAGGAGTTTATTCATCTCTAGGAGTCACTATCACTGGGAGGCAAGAGCACTTGATGAGAGATTGGTATCTCTAGGATAGAAAACAGTGAAGTGGCACGTCCCCACAGGGATGGGGAAGACTCCTCCAAGTCTCACGTACCATGGGCGTCTCCAGTTTTCCCCTCATATTTGGCCTTGCACATGTCTGTGCTGTGCTGCTCCTCCAGCATTGGTTACTCTGCGTAATTAGGTCAGCGGGAAGGAATCTAGAACTGTTTAACATTTTGCTTGTGCGTGCTGGAGCAGGAAGGACTGCGTGTCAGTGAGTTCATGAGGCAAGCTAAACTGGTAGCAGCTGTATTTCTTAATAAAATAGGTATTTTGATATTACCTCCAGGATTTCTCCAAGGAGAATTCATGCTTCCTATCCAGCATGGCCTGCAGGGGGCATCAAAAGAATTCAATGGACACTAAACATTTTTCTCTGACTGTAACAATAGCGACCCTTAAATGGAGTATTTTGTCATTAAATCAGAAAAGGTGAAAAAAGCACTTGATTAAAAGAGAGGATGACATTTCACTACATCTTTTCTGCTTTTTTTTTTTTTTTCCCTGGCTTCTTGATAAGGGAAGACTGGATTTTAAACCCCATTCATTCTCCAAAGTCTTGCTATCAACAGAGACTTTGAGAGAATGTCATGAGAAAGGGAACTTCAGTCACCACTGACAATAGGATTTAGAAGGTTTTGAAATTTTCTGAGAAATAGGGCAGACAATTTCAGAAATTCCTCTGTTTTCTTTATATTGGAATAGGCTGTCTTCCAGCATTATTATCTGGGCTGAATCCTAGTTGAAGGGTTTTGTTACATTTATAGGAGTAAATGGCACTGTTGGTAGCATCCCCATTTCTTTGCTGCACTGTGAGTACAAGCATAGTGAGCTTGACTGGGAACAATAGTAGAAAACTTAAAATACACCTTCTTCTCCTCAGTGTTCACTGTTGGTACTCCCCATAACTTCTGGCCTTTCTATTTAATATTAGGATCTCCTGACTAGATTTTTGATTCAGCTTGTACAGTGGGCCTTGAATCCTGAGGATCCCAATATATAGGCTATTGGTGCAAATGTGGAACATTCAAACTGCTCTTAAATATTTTGTCTGTACTTTTCTGTAGCCTCTAACTTCCCTAGATCTGCTAAATCTTTTTTTTTTCCTACATCCAACATATATTACAGTTATATTTTGCACTTAAATAGATGCACCTGCATTAAGCTTCGTCCTTCCTTCCTTCCTTCCTTCCTTCCTTCCTTCCTTCCTTCCTTCCTTCCTTCCTTCCAGTGTGCTGCTTGTTATTTGCTGTTTGATGCAATTTTTTCCTAGTTATTATATTACATTATCTATAATTTTCAAAAAAGTATGAGGTTATTAATACACATATCCAGAGTATACAGTAGAATTTTCTTTGCAATGAACTCTCTTATCTCTGTTTCTCTGTTACTTTTACACTTTAAAAAATGTTTTCACCAACAGTATATCTTCTTTGTGTTTTCTTTGTTATGCAAGGCTAATAATTTTAATTAATTGTAATTATGAGGTGCCATGAAAAGCAAGCAGTTGCTAATCTGAGTGAGAGTTGTGATAAAAATACTCCAAATAAGGTTGAGCTAGGGTTGCACAGGCAGCCTTAATCTGAAATTTCTATCTTTTGAACTCTTCACTTGAAAAAAAACTTCCTTTAACACAGCAGCTATTTATTGTTTTTCCAATGAGGCATAGTTTCTTCTGAGATTTCTTTCCAGCCCCAGGTCTGACCTTCTGCTTTATCCTTTTCTGCCCATATGTTTCTTTGCCAAGCCTCTCTCTGCCCTGCCTCTGTATCTTCTTCTCCATTTTTTCCAGCTGCCAGTACAATTTTTCTTACCCAGCCAATCCTTCCAGGCCTGCCATCTAAGTTTTCTCCCTAGTGCTCCCAGTCTCATATCAACGTGCTCTCTGTGTTTTGTTCTGCCACCTTCACCTTCCCCCAGAGCATCATTCCTTTTCTGTTCTTTACCCCTCCCCCCTTGCTATCTCCTTCCCAATTTTTTCCTCCTGCAGTTTCTCCTCCAGTTTTAATGTTCTCCATTCTAAGACACTTTGATATCCAGCCTTAGAGGGAAAACTACCACTTCCACCATCCTCATGCCAATCACCCGTGCATCCTTTTTCCATTCCTCGTCCACCATCCCATCTTCTCCCATCCTCACTACTCTCCAGATCAGCTTGATTTCTTCTGGTGCATCATGGACAGAGTAATCATCCTGCCAAAGTACAGTTTCAAAGCCAGAAACATAGGAGGTGTTTAAAAGGAAAATCACCAGGATGTTTTAAGGTAACTCTTGAAAATCATTGAAAAACTAAACCAGAAAACATTTTCCCCTAAATTGTCCTGGATCAAAACTCTGGACTGAAAAATAGGAACTTAACATGGCTGAAATTGGGTGATTGAAACAAGCATTTATAACTAGTTCAACACTGATAATGCAGAACATACTGGGAAAATACAGTAGCTACTGTGTCTCTTGAGCACATTTTCCATGGTCATATTAATTTTATAACACTGGCACTGTAGTTATTTCTTACATGTAGCACTGAAATCAGTGTCACGTGTAAAAGAAAATAGGGAAACATCTACTATATTGTTCTGCAGTGGTTTGTTTGTTTGGTTTGTTTAATAGAAAAATTCCATCATTCAAAAAGTCTCAGGGCTGACAAAAAAATGTGTTATCAATGAATAAACAAGTTTCCTTGTACATCCAGGTTTTCCATTGATAACCTTGTAAGCAAAAACACTGAATACCTATTTCCTCCTTCATACCTGAAGGTAAATGGTCTATACTTGCCAACATCCCTTTAGCAACAAGCTCTAAAGAAACAAAGAAACCTTTGGAGACAAGTTTCTGAACCATGTGCATGCACAGGGAGAAGGACAGCTGCATAAAAGGCTTTTGCAACTCGTTGGACTTTTCACGAGGGCATGTAGTGACAGGATAAGGGTGAATGGCTTTAAAATGAAAGAGGGTAGGTTTAGATTAGATATTAGGAAAGAATTCATTACTCTGAGAGTGTTGAGGCACTGGCACAGGTTCCCCAGAGAAGCTTTGGATGCCCCATCCCTGGAAGTTTTCAAGGCCAGGTTGGATGCAACCAGATCAAATGGAAGGTGTTGGAACAAGAGGATCTTTAAGGTCCCTTCCAATACAAACCATTCTACGATTCTTTGATGATTCTATGATCTATGAAAGTACACATCTATTTATAGCCATCTAAAATGTTTTCTGAGCACCTGTTTGGCTAAATGAGCAACTTCAGTTTTACATAAATTTTCGTTTTTTCTTGAGAAATTATATTTTAAAAAAATTAAAATTAATCCTGATGTATGCAACTCTGCAGCCTATGAAAGACTCTTTGTTCCTGGAATGTGGTGAGAGCATAATGGCGAATGAGCAGACAGAAAATCCAAAGCAATTTGGGATTATCTTTCTGATTTTTAAAAAGGGGTAAATTTAAAATTTATAATTTTAAATATGGATTCCCATTATGTAGAATGCCATATGAGAAAAAATACAAGAGAATCTTTTCTCCATAAAATTTAGAGACCCTAAGTATAATTTATTCATTTTAATATCAAGAAGCAACGTGATGTTAGTTTTTAGATGGTTAAAAGAAAAATGAGCAAAACACTACAAGCTGGTTTAGTGATGAAGAGCTAGGAGCAGGCTTTTCTTTTTTAAGTGCCCTAGATTTTTTTATTGTTAGTTTGGCATTAGCTTTAGTTATGCTAATGTTACAGAATATGTTGTAAATGAAGCTGTTGTGGAAAGGTTTTTGCACCTTCTGCTTAACCTACTGATTCCTAGGTTATATTATTGCTGTTTTTTAAACACTTGCCATCTGCGGTCCCAGAATTTGATACTGCTAACATCTCCTGGGCAACTTTTAAAATCTCTCCATGCCATAGTTTTCTTCTTTATAGTTTAAAGAAATTTATGTTAAAAGGGGCCCTGTAGAAGTTACTGCTTTTAGTGATAATCACTGGTGTTAAGAAATCTCTCTGGGGCACCAAATTGTCTGTAATACCTGTAATATAAATTATTAACTGAAGTAAAATCAGAAATAAAAAACTTCAGGGAAGAATAATGGGGAAGTAATGATTCAAAATGGTAAAAAAAAAAATCACTTGCCTTGTAATTCATCCTTATAAGAATTCTACCATAATACCCAGTTCCCATGAACAAGTGGGAATAAAATAAATTAATTTTTCCTAAGATTTGTCTGGTTTATGTCTTTAAACTCTTCTCTTACCATTGTGGTGTAGATGTTTTCTTTTTTTCTTAAAAAAGAGGTCTCCAAGCCTTTGCCTGGATCTTTTTATTTAAATAAACACACTCAGTGCAAAGTCCACTTGTATATTTACAGGCCTGTTTGAATATCTGACAGAAGAAGACAATGATTTCAGTGTTAACAGGTTCTTCAGAATGGATAGTATATTATCAACTAATCGGATCTTTTTGGTCTTTTTTTTTTTTCATTCCTAGTTGAAGCAGATAATCTCCTGGTGTTTTGAGGCTTCACTGATGTTTTGAGGAACAAAATCTCCTAGTGGATGGATTGAATTTCCTGTATTAGATGTATTTACTTTCCTCTAGATCCGTTGTCTCCTCGCATCCCTGAGCAGCAAGGCTCATCTTGGGGGAGGCTGAACATTGAAGGAAACGGGGCAGAAGTATTGGGCTGCACAGGGACAGAGCTCAGAGCCGCCGTCGCCACCGTGTGTTCAGGTGGCTTTACACTGGGGCTGTTCTGCCAAATGCTAAAACATTAACAAGTGTTTCACTTGCTTAATTAACAGATGTCTTGACTTTCCTTAATTGTCCCGAAGATGCTTTTAGCTGTTAGTTTCCAGCCTTGGATTTTGTTGCAGATTCCAGCTGACCTTCTCTGTGGCTATTCACTGCGGGCACGCCACTCCTCTCCTCTTGCATGACATATGAAGGGAAGCTAATTCAAAGCGTTCATTGTTTATGGCTGGGTTTTTTAGTTCCTTTAGCTTCAGGGGTTTAAAGCTGGGGAACAGCTAATCAAAGGCTAGTGCAGCAAACTGATTTCAGCTGTCTCTTCATAGGTTTCACTTTTTTTTTTTTTTTTTTTTTTTTTTTTTTTTTTTTTTCAGTCATCTTCCCCCCCTCTCTAATGCAGTCCCCTTCCCTAGCATTGAGAAGAAAGCAAAAGCAAGTTTAAAATTTCCTGAAAGGCATGCCTGGCTACAGGAAATTAAGGGCTAGTGGGCCATTTTTATGCCCTCCATCCCTTCAGTTAAATACTCAGCCCTTGCTGACGGCTGCCTTGTGGACTAACAAAATTTTTCTCTAACCTTAAACAGGCAGTTACTGCCTGCTTGTAACCAGGGGGGTAAATACAGCACTTCAGAGAAAACAGCCCTCTCTCTTTATGGCCAGGGTTAAGCCAAAACCTGCTACATTTCCCTCTCTTCATCTTCTCGAAAGGAGAGATCTGTTTCCTTCAACAATACTGTTTATAACTTCACCAGATGAAAACTGTCATATCCTATTCCACTGAGACTCATTGGTATCTATTTGCTGGCTACAGAATTAAGAAAACAGAACTTAGTTCAGCTTTAATGCTTGCATACGCACCATGCAAATTCCCTTCAAATGAGCCAGGAAATTCTAAATATCATCTCACTCAAAAAAAAAAAAAAAAAAAAAAAAAAAAAAAAAAAATAATGCTGTCTCCAAAGGTCAGTTTGGAAATGTTGTGACCTGTGATGTCCTTTAGTATTGGCTGCATTTCCCACAAAGTATGTGAATTCTGGATGAGATGACTGCTCAGGCTGGAGTTATATTTTCAACACCAAGTAATGAGACAGTTATATCTTTTAAAGTGCCATAAACATAGCAAAATGAGTTTTTTAATCATAAGACTACCAATCCAAACAACTACAACTATATGAAACTCTGCTGTGTATTTCAAGTAAATGTACTTTAAATGTGTTGCTTGAATTGGGAGAATGTTTCCTCTATAAGCCTGATTTGTATTTTTATTTATAGTCCAGATCATTTATCTATTTTTTTCCAGAGATTTCTGTGTTATCAGAAAAATTATTTGTATGTTACTGGAGACATTACTTCCAAAAAAAAAAAAAAAATAAAAAAATCCCCAGTGCCTGGAAACTATGTTACTTTATAACTACTTGGGAGCTCAAGAAATAAATCTCCATTGCTTTATACTCTGACAGACACCAGTGAGCAGAATGATGAAAGGGAAAATTTAGGATCCTCATATGGTAAAGAGCGATAGGAACATTCCTCTGTTGTAAATCCCGTATTCCTTGCCTTAGGTTAATATGAAGCATTTCAAGTACAATGTAATTCTCTGCATCAGAATCTGATTCTTAAGGTCTCTACTGGCATATTTCAGCTTTGTAACCAGATTATCAGATCACCTGACAAAAAGGTGGATCTAAATTCTCTCTGTACCTCACAGAGAGAGTAGTCACATACATCTTTGAATTTATGTACATTCCTCCCCTGTTCTTTCAGAAAATTATTTCAGAGCAGCAGTCTATCAGGGGATGTTTCCATTGCTTTTATAGTGTATGTGACAAATTATTAACCAACTTCCCCAGATTTATTAGAGAAAAATTTTAGATTAAACTTGCTTTACTCTTCTGTTATGCATTGGATTTATATTTTAAGATTAGGGACTTGCCTGGAATAGATTATTTTTCATCTTAGCTCTTTAATGGGATGCATTATTACAATAACTCCATGAAAGTGTTGTTGGAACTTTTACAGTATTATTGGATTTTCACTGCATTCTCATTTTGGTAGAACAGTCAACACTTTCTTCTGTTAAGCAAGCCTGGATCTTGAAACACAAATTGTAAAGCTAGACCCCTACCTTTTTTGGTAATTAGCAAATTCACCTGTAACTGAGTCCTGGAGTTATCTGGAAGCTCTCTAGAAGGTGCTGCTAGACATTATGTTTTGAAATAATTTCCTGCAATTTTTTTTCTATTGGTTGAAAGACTTTTGTTTTCCATCATTCACTCCATAGGGAAGAAGTATTCTATGAGACTTTTGCTGGTTTTCCCTTTCCCTGATTAGAGAATGTGATGTGGCTATCTGCAAGGATGATCAAGGTGTGTACAGATATTTTATCTAACCATCTGACCTTAAAAATGGTTCAGAAATGTAGGTGAAAAGCTGCAGGCCAGCTCTTTTTGAGGCCTTCACCCCCTGAAACACCATGATTTGGACCCTGAGCATCACCTTGGCTCACATTTCAGGGCTGGATAGAAGCTGATATCTCACACTGAAGATCCTTAAGGACCTTCAAGTAAAAGTTAAAACACATTTGACCATGGTCTGGTATCCCCACTTCCTCACCATACCCAGGGAAAAACACATTCTTCATTTGCCAGGGCTGTTACTTTGTCTCCTTTGTCAACTTGCACTCAATTAACTTTGACGTTTTATTATTCTCCTGTGCCAAATTGGCCTTATCCTTGCAAGAAACTCTGAAAAGAATCTGAGTCCTTTCTGAAGACTGTGCGATTCTTTGTTTGTTAATATAAAGACGACTTCAGAATTAAGTAGAATCAGGAATCAGCCTCCATAGCAGTCTCTGGCAGATAGTGACATTCCTCTGATTTCAACTGCACCCGCAAAATTCTCTTAATCTGATTTCTAAGTAGATTCTGTACCAAATTGCTTACAAAAAGTTGTGTTATTTCTGTAGAATATTACCTGCATCTCAGATGTAGAGAAAAAGATGAAAAATCAGCTTATTTTTCCCAAGTTGGTGCTATATGTACAAGCTGCTTTTGTAGAAGCTCTATTTAGTGACAGTTTTGCATGACAAAATAATAGCTAGATTCCTATTTCAACTTACTTATTCAGTAAAAGCAAATACCAGGACCATACTAAAAAACATCCAAACAATCCAACACAACTTTTCACGAAAGACACAAGACACCTGTCATATATATGGCTATTTATGAAGAAACACAAAAAAATGGAAGACATGCTCACTGGAGAATTTAGTTGCTCAAAGCCTTACTTTTTCTTTGTTTTCTTCTTGGCATCTAAAGGAAATCTCTTACACTGAAAGCATAAAACACTTTAATCTACTCAAAGGTGTAAATTAAACAGAATTATTAAATTTACTTCTCTGACACTTAATTGCATATTTTCATTAAACATACTGAAGCTGTGTTTTATTTTTACAGTAACTTAATAAGAGAAAGTAGGCCTACCAAATTTCAATTAGATTTGCCTAGAAGGGAAGGCAAAGAAGAGAGAAAAATAAGTTCAGGAAATAACTGAATAAAAGATAATGACAAATAATTTTTCTTGGTAATAAAAAGGTACAGAGACAAAATGGAATTTCCTGGTATCCAAAGGAAAACCTCAAACAAACCACAGCTGAGTGGATGGGAAGTTTGCTACTTTTCTATTTCAGCCTATGCTGTGTAATGCAGTGAATGGATTCCACAGGCTGAGTAGTTGAGAGCTTGTGGTCAGTCCTGCATGCTTTTCACTGAGAGGTCAGTGTTTAAATAATAAAAATGCATTGACAATAGCAGTAAAAAAAAAAAAAAAGCTTTAGGGAATTCCATAGTAGAAAACACTATTTTCCTGAATTAATTACAATCCCATGCGAAGTGCTGCATGAGAGCCCAGAATTATGGGTTAAGGTTGTTCATTTAAAGAATAGAGTTTTGTCGGGGTAAAGTCTAATTAAGTGTGTGGAGATGAGAGGGAAGAGTCAATGTTTGCTTTCATTTGTTATCTTTTGATATCCCTGTCAGACAACTCAAGATCATAGGCAGTGCCTTAACAGTGGGTCATTTTGCTTCTCCACACCATACTGCTATCGCTGCTGTAAGCTCTTTTTTTTTTTTTGTAGAGACAAATATCTTTGCACATGTAAAGACATTAGCAGGCTGCGGGAAATTCAGGCATCAGTGACAGCATAGCTCTGGGAAACGTTCACGAATTAACCAGCTGAGGGAGCACAAGGCATCCCGTTTTCAGTAACGGCACAATGGACTTCAGGGACTTCTAGAAGAAACAGTGTGGTAATTATTAAGTCTGCTTCACTTAATTTTCCAGTGAAACATCTGAGGGTCCTTCTCTTATGGAGTAGTTTGGGTCAGAATAAATTTTTTGGAGGAAGTCAGAAGTGATTTTTAAAGGACATGGCTGATCTGCTCATTTATTTAACTTACTGGTCCAGAATATATATAAAGATATTTAATTGAAACCAAGTAGACAGTGTGATTTTAAAAGTCTGAGGTGAAATCCTGGACTACCTGAAGCTGGCAAAGTATAATTTTGGGAGTAGAGCCAAGTGTTGATACTTGCTCTAAACAGAGTGGTACTAACATGCAAATGCAGTAATAGATGTATCATACCAGATCTACAGCCTACTCAGCCCATGATCCTGCCTGTGGCAGCCAAGCAATAACAACACCTGCAAAAGCAGGACAAGCAACCTGGGGCCCAGAGAATTCTTGAGTTACTTGGGGTACTTAATACAGCATTGACAAAAGAATCAGGTGACTAAGCAGTCAGAAGAGATAGTTGGTCTATCTTTCAGTGTACACCAGCTGAGCTTTATTGTTCTGTAGGACAGAAGCAACCCAAGGTGTTGTCTTCAGCTCTAAACTGCTGGGAATCCATGCAGGGATGTGCTGTGCTGCAGCCCAGGCAGTCTGGGGTTCCTCTGCAGAAAAGCCTTTTGAACTTGCTCTGCAGCCCATGATTATGCAGATAGGCAGTGCTGAGAGAGGAAAGGCGGCAGGAGTAACTGCTACCACATGTGAAACTCTGGTCCCAGGATATTGTTTTCATTATGGTTTTGTTCTCTGCAGCTACTCGGACTCTGAAGTGTCAGATTCCAGTTTGATTTCTTCATTAGGAAAGCCACTGCTTCAGTAGTAATGAACAACAGAAAGCACAAAAACACTCTGACAATGGTCGGTTTTGTTTAAAAATGTTAGCATGGGTTAGACAGTGTCTAACAGTAATGCCTGGGACAGGTTCCTTTCATTATGCTTTTCATTTCTGGAAAATAACTCAGCCTGTTTTCACAGAAATTGGTTAATCCATACAGCACAGCTCAGAAAAGACATATAAACTAATAATGCTGCTTCTTTTTGGACAGCTGTAAAACAGACTCTACTCTTTGTAAAGGACTCAGAGTATGTTGCCATTCCGACTACCTACCGGCATAACTCATATACACATTGGAGTAAAATTGGTCTCCCATTTCCTGAAACAGAAACCTGGTCTCACATTCCTGTAAAGCACTGTCCACCTCCAGAGCAAAATACAACACCTTCAGGTTTTTTGCTCATAGGAAATATTATAGGTTATCTGGATTTTTATGGTATTGAACCTATGCCTTTCTTCAGATTTATGAGAGTAAATAAGCCCTAGTTCACTGGGGTTTGCCTTTCCCTTGAGGAAATTATGCTAAACATTTTTTTTTGTCCTTGTTTGTGCTTCAGGAAATTTCTTCTCTTCCTGCCTTGGGCAAAAGTGGAGTTATGGTAATGAAAATATGCACATAGTGTAAAAAAAAAAAAAAAAAAAAAAAAAGGAAAATCTTTGTCCTAGAAGAAATTATAAGGAATGCTTTAAACGTATAGATTAAATCCATTTTAACTACTAAAACTTCATTCCATGGTCTCTGCTTGTGGGAACTAAACTCCTTTTGATAAGAAAAAATGCGTTCTTTTGGTCTTGTATAATTAATCTTGGAAATCAGATAGGTGGATTTCGAGGTGCTGGTGAAACGTGAGGATTAAATTTTGAAATTGGACCAGCAGTGTTGGGAAGACAAAGAGATGGCTGGATAAGCAGGGACATCTGCAGCTGCCAGCACAGGTAGGCCTTATTTTCCGGCCAGAATGAGACTCTTCACCACTGCCCCCAATTTTCTAGCATCAAGAGCAAAGAAGCCGTTTGGTATCAGATCGTCTCTTGCAAGGAAAGTGAAAGTTACATTTTGCTGAAGCTCTAAGGGTTTCCTAACTTGATGATGAGATTAGCATGATTGAGGACACGTATGCTGGCTTGAGTAGAGACAGAGGGAAGCAAAGGTAATGTTTATGTACCGCTTACTTTTTGAAACATTTCTCTTTTTCCTGCTTGACCAGAATTACTGTATTCCTGCCAGATTCAGTTTATGCCAGCTGCTTCTCATTCAGCATTTGATTTCCTGAAGATACCGTGGCAAAGTCACTGTAGGAAATAGGAAAATTTAGAACAGAGACGAGGACGTTTTGCTCTATTATTTACTGTGGCATTGATTTTGATTATAACTAACCTTAACAGCAAAACTTTTCAGAGGGTCTAAAGGGTACATTAGGAGGGAAAGAGTGGACCTCTACCATTTTCAGCTCATATAAGACTCTGAAATTACACGCATGGAAGTTGTGCACACCTCGCTCTCATAGGATTCTGGTCCAGAGACTGTTGGTCCTCTGGATCTGGGTCTTAAGTAAAGAGAGGCAATCAATCAGTCTCCTAAAGGATGGCAACATAGACCACCACACTGAAAGGAAAACAGGCCAGGCCAGAAAGTGTTGCTGGCATAGTTATGCCGTGAATAGCCACCTGCACATGTAAGAAAGATCTCATGGGCTTAAGCCTGTATAATGATGCCAAAAAGAGCCATCTAACCCAGTCTATCCTGTCTTTTCCCCAGGGTCATGGGTGAATATGGGAAATGAGCACAAGTGTTCTCCCAGAAGAGTGATGGGCATCAGCTGGGAAGAAGGAGGAAGTTGCAGGTTTAAGCTCCTCAGGGAGCCGCAGTGTGCCACTCCCAAAATGCCCTTGCAGCATGGTGACCTCCATGCCAGCCAAAAGTCCCAAGTGACGTGCCATGTCAGTGAGGTCCTGCTGGTGGCTGAACCCCTCTTCCCTTCCATCCTTGGCTGCTTGCACAGTATTACGATGCTGCTGTGGCTAATGACCTGTCCCAGTGCAGCACAGGCATGTCAGCTCCATCAGAGCTTGCTCAAGGGCCTTTAGCAAGGTAAATAGAAGGTTTTTAATCATATGCTGAACCTCACCTGAGGAGAGGAATAAGTTCCCAGATCCATATATTTGCAAGTCACAGATTTCAAGGCCATTTCGCCTCATCCTTTCAGTTCATGGAAAAGAGTTCTTTCTTTCTTTCTTTCTTTCTTTCTTTCTTTCTTTCTTTCTTTGCATAGAGATGTGTTAGAAAGAAATTTTCCTTCAGTGTAGTTATTCTGATCTGCTTTACTCTGTTCTCAAGCCAATGCCAGAGCTGGCTCAAAGGAAATGGTGGAGGAGGAGCGCAAGGCCTGTTTGTGAGCAGTCTGCACAGAGTGGCTCAGTTGTATCATAAAGCTACACCTTGGGCTCAGTGGGATGAATAGGGCAGTTCATTGGTCTGAATGCTGCTGTTCCAGGTGCTCTGCACCTGTTGTTCTGCTCAGACATTGGCCTTTTTCTTTGCAGCCCTAACCATTTTAGACACTGGGTAAATAGACCTAATGTGCATGGTGAATTAGGAGTGTGAAAACAAAGCTGGTATGTCATGCTTCTGTGTTCCTTGATAATGACTAAAATCAATCTGAAAAAAATACTTTTAAAGGATCAGATTTCTGTGTGGACTATTCAATTTCCATGGTATGTAATTAGATCTTTTTATTCAAATCCTCCAGATGATTGGACGGTTTTGCCCACAGAACCTGGAATCCCTTTGGTTATGACATTAAGTGTAATTTTTGCTCATTAGGAATAGATTAGGCAAATGCTGCAAGAAAATAGAAACAAAAAAGACCAGAAATCTACAGTTAACTTATGAAAGCTGAATTTAAAAATATTGCAAGGCAGTCTAACAGAGAAATCCTACAACCCTAACACAAAACAGACCATGTGATCTCATTTAAAAAAATCTCATTGACTCAATCACCCTAGTTCTCCCTCCAATCCTACAATCTTAGGATGGGAAATCTGCACCTACTATCTGATGCTAAATTCACACCTATAATCCTACCTCCCAGATTATGATCAACTTCAAAAAAAAATTGCTTATGGATGTGGGTGGCATGAACTTTACCTTTTCTTTGTTTCTCTATTCTCTTTGTAGTTAAGTAGACTAATTTATCCTATTTCCATAAAAGCCATTTTGCAAATTATTTTTTGATAGATGTATACCTTTAGTAGCTGTCAAAAAAATTCAGACCACCAAATTGATTCTCTGTTTTGCTGACTTGTATAAAATATGCTCTAACACATTCAGGTCTCTGTTAGAAAAAGCAAATGAAAATTATCTTTTAGTAGTAAAGGATCCCTTCTCCAGGAACCTGTACTGGATTTTGCATGTCTCTCTGAAAGATGTAGGTTGCAGAGTCCCCCTTCAGTGGCAGATTCGCAGGACAAGAGGCGAAGAGGCACATCCAGCAGCTGGCAGAGCAAGGCTTTGAAAATATCCAGGAGACGAGAGATGCCACTGAAGTACATGCTGAAGGACCTTGAGTTGGCCTTCTGCAATTAAAACCATCTGAGGGGCTGGGGGTCAGAAAGGGGCGTGAGGGAGGTCAGGAGCCGTCTGGAAAAGGTGTCCCTTGCAGTGGCGCCGAGGGCGGAGAGGCAGCCAAAGGGAAAGGAAGAGCTGGCCTCAGTGTTTGCTTTGGCCTAATTTCAAACAGAGCCCCTTCAGAATCTGTTTATACAATCCTGTCTTTCAAGAGCTGTTTTAATTTCTTTAACTAAGGCTCTGTGAGCCCTGAAGGTTTGACTTATCCCATGGAAATCAGAAGATACGCAGTCTAGGAAGAGCTGATGGGGCTTGATGACATGCTTTATGAGTTTCACATTCAGAAGCAGTAGCTCTGTTTTGAGGCACTGCCGAGCAGAGATCTCAAGGAAGCATTGAGCTCTCTGATGGATACCAGGTTGTAGCTGTTAGAGCTTATGGCATTTTCTAAGCATAAAGTAATATACTGCAAATAAGTTACAGCAAGCTCTACAATCATAATCTTATTATTTTTATGCCTAATGTGTAACTTTGCTTTTCAATAAGTATTTTCACATCATAATTATAACTGTTGCTCATCCCTTCTATCTGGGCTACTGCACATTTAATATGCAGAAATCTGTCCTTCATTAATATTAGCAAAAGACAGCAATAAATGAAGACAAATGCTACAATTAAAAAAAAAAAGGCAGCATTATTTTTAGCCTTCCAAGAGGTCTGGCAGTACTCTACTCATTTTGGAAAGGAACAATTAGCCAGTTTGATAAGGCTGGAGCATGAAACGTATCCACCACAGTGAAACATTTTGATTGGCATGAGTGCTGAAAGCTGGACACCTGCCTCCAAGTCCTTGGAAACTTCATGTTTGAACTGGGCCAAAACATGAAGGCTGTGCTTAGAGGGAGACCTCAGAAAATTAGGCACTTGCTATCAAAACTCCTTTCTCCTGGCCCAGCAACACAATGCCAGCCCTCCAGCAGCCAAGGCAGCCCATCTTCCCACTACACAGCCAGCGCTGGAGCAACTGTCCATAACACTGGGACAGCTGTGTCAGGGACAATGAGATGTTGATATACTTCTGCTACTCAGGAGGTGAAGAAAATAGCCTGGTAAAATTGCATATGACCTAAAGGCTTCTGACAGCATGTATTGACATGTCTTGTTTGGTTTTGGGGAAATCCCTCACATGAAGCACACGTCTTGCTGATATGGCTGCCTATGTGCAAATAATAAACTGCTGTAATATTCCCACTTCTCAAAACTTGTAAAATCTCTCAGTTAGGCAAGGCATAGATTCACCTGGCACAAATTCCCTCTTAGGCCAATGCTGGCTGTTTCTAATTACCTTGGTGCCTTTAAAGGCCTGCATTGAGGCCATAGGGCCCCAGGTGCTCATGTCCCCCTGTAAAGTAGGCAAAGGTTTCATTTCACAGGAATGCTATAAAGACAAATTCTTTAAAGACAGTTCAGTGTTCAGACACTGTAGGAGTGGGGTCAGATAAACACCTGTATATGTCTACATTAAGCACACCTATATGTCCACATATAGGCAGCTTGTCATTTCTTCAAAAAATTATATCTACCATTGTTCACCTCCAATGAGGAGATATTTGTTTGTCTGAAAACGAAGTTTGGCTCCTGTTTGCAGGGCTAAATTTTGGGATATTCAGCTCTAGAAGTGTGATGGGAGAGATTCTCCAAAGGCCTACAGTTTTGTTTGTTTGTATATTTACTTACAGAAGCCAATTTCAAACTACCAAATAAAGGATTTTACCTTTCCCAACAAACCTTTTGTCTCTGTGTTTCAGACTCACACTATTGGAACTGCTTACCCCAGGATGGGCATTCTGCTGGCTCCTGCTGAGCCCATTGCTGAACCTCCAGATCCCTTTTGGCAGGGCTGCTCTTTCTTTCTCTTAATGTTGCAATACACATGGAAAATAAATGTTTTGAATAAGAGGGTGTCAAATAGGAGGAAAACAAATGTTTAAAGGTGGCTTTCATAATCTTGCAATAAAAAAAAAGCTGATTTACACTATCTGATCCATTAATCTTTGTCTCAGTAGAAACAAAGTAATGTGCAAATACTTAAAAGGAAGCTTTTTTGTCTCTGATGTAGGATATTCAGGAGATTCTTTCTCATATTACACTGATTGGGTAATAAAAGCTATGCTAGAAAAGGGATATTTGTTCAGAAGTTCGGTGTGACTGTGAAGGTATCATTAATCTATTTTTTTCTGAGCCTACAGTTCAGGCTGTCATCTTAAAGGACTAACTTGTGACAGAAATGTCACAGAGCAATACAAAATGTTCCAGACTAACTTGTGACAGAAATGTCATAGAGCAGTACAAAATGTTCCAGACCAATTTTAAACCCAACTCGATGCTTTTTCATATGATCACAGGCTTTCTGTTTCAAAATGGAAGGCCTGGGGGAACTGGGGAGCCAAGGTGAAAAACTGAGCAATTTTAGAAGAGGTTTAATGTGTCTGATAAGGCCTCTGTTAAAACAGTGAAATAAATCACTCGCCTTAAATTTCTGCTAATCACCAAGACTAAATCTAAACAAGATAAAAGACTTCACAGCAATTTATGCCAGGCCATTTTATAAGACAAGTTCAAACCTAGGGACTACTTCTTTTTTATGACAGAAGCTAGACACAAATGATAATTCAACACTTATTGGCTGCTGCAGAGGAAAATAAATTGCATTACTGTTGCTTTGAATGAGAAGTTTTGTGATAATTAGTTAACACTCAACATAGTTGAAATTTTCTTACAGTACAATAATAAAATAAGAGTTGAAACTATCTATAAACCTATTCTTGAAACTGAAAACTAGCTGGAAAAGCCACATTTTTGCTCTATTTATTTGCATTGTGCCTGTAATAATAGAATTTGTCTTCTAATGAGTATTTTTTACTGCAGTGATAACACAGGTAAGTATTGTCCACTTCAGCTCTCCAGGAACTTTTTACTCATAAGCATGTATATGCCTTCCTTTAGCCCTGTTTTTAAGGCTGGAAACAAAGCAGAAAACCCTTTGAAAAACATCAGTTTCAAGTCTTTTGAACTAAAATCCAAACTGGAAACCTTCCCCGAGAACACCTTGAACTGGGCATGAATTCAAGCATTGTTGAATGCAGGCTTAAAAGTGTCATGGATTCATTGACATCTAAATATTTCAAATTGAATCCTACCCAGAAACTAAACCATACAAAATCTAGTGTTAAGGAAGTGGGGGAGTGGAGGTGCAGGGGGAGAATGGGGAAGAAAGGGCAACTCCATCATTCATGGGAGAGCAGAATAATTCAGTTCAGACTGAATTTTCTCTGAGGTTAAGTGCAGATCTCAGTCCACTATAGAAAATGAAAGACAGAAAGGAGTGTTTGATGACTGTGAGTAAATATAAGTAATTACAAATCTTAACAGATCTGTATTACACTGTATAAATACTCCTAAATTAGCTCCCATGGAGAATAGATAACCTTTGACTCCTCCCTATACTACAGTTAGGCTACAAATATGAAACCGCTTAGATGAAAAAGTAATTCAATTCCATCCAGGTGTAAGGGAACACTTTGTGCCATATTATTGAACTAGCAATATGAAAGTGTTCTCTTCTCTCACTATGGATTTGATATGAAAAATGTTAGCAGTCATTTAATACAAATACTTGGAAGGAGATTGAAAATTAAACTTACCAGAATGTGACCTAGAAAACAAATTCATGTAGAAGAAAATTTTTGATTATAGGGGTTATATTTTAAATACACCCATCCATCTTGGTTTACAGTGGCTGTTTCTCCAGATATTATCAGGTTGGCTATATAATAATACAAACCATCTTCCTTTCCTCTCTCAGATTATTAAAGAATATATTAACTTCTATAATGTCTTTTATTGCCAGGCAAGCTCTCAGTATGATTCGAACAAATGACCTTGCTATGCCACCCAGTTGATGTACAAGCAAAAAACCACCATGTTTTAATGTAAATAAATGTCTTATTCTTATACCAGAACTAGGAAATAGCCTAAGTGCAGTAGTGTAAAATTTGGGTTATCCTTGCCTTGTGGTCATGCATTTCAGTGTATGTTGATCCAAGAGGAGGAGGAGGAGCTGCACTGATTTCAAAGAGGCTACTTAAGCACACAATATTTGACTTACACACTCAATTGAGTATAAGCTTAGACTACCAGACACTGTTAGTAAGGACATTTTGGATACATTAATGAGTTTATTGACAGTTTTTTATCCAAACCAAATCACTTTTTTTACTAGAGCTTAGTCTCTGTCTGGAGAGGAATTCCTTTCCGTGCACATTGGAAACAGCTTTATTGCATGGTCATGGTCTCACCTCTCCTCCACTTCAGTTTCTGTGAAGGCTTTTCCCCTCAGAGTAGGGGTTATTTGAGGATTGCAGTGAACTCACTCAGGATTGCTGTGACCAGCATAAATGATAAGGATTATGATCTGAGCTTAGTGCCTGAAGTCACACCATTGAAAACTGCTGCTCTTGGGTTTTTTTGCATTTTTTGGCATTCAATATGAAATTCAAGGCTGAAATGAGGTATCTGATTTCATGTCCCATAACTGGTGTAATCCCGTCTAGAGAGAGGATCATTCTGAATTTTCACAATAATGAGCCAAAACCTTTTTATAAGAGTATGTCATAATGACATATGTGGGGCCTCATATAAATCTGCATTTTTGGAGACTTCTTAGCTTGAAATTGATATTACAGACATCATTTGTTGATTACCAGTTCATTTAGGTCTGTCAGAAGATTACCCAAAAAAGGGGAAAACCGATTCTTAAAAGGCTCCTAGTTGTAAGTGTTGAATCTGAAAGGAGCTTAGATATATGACATGGGGTGATGGCAGGTTATTATATAAATGACTGATGAAAGATACAAACTCACCTCAAAGTTTGGATATTTTGCTAGAAAGAGATATTTAGAAGACATTTAACATTTTAATTTTTAGTTCAAGTGATTCAGCCTTTTTGTATAAACTACATTTTTGAATCCCATGATACAGTCCAGAAGCAAAGACTTGTGAGCATTGAGTTCAAATGACCAGGAATAAATCCTAAAATACTGCTGGGAGCGGGTTTAATACAATTAGCTTCAATTCATTGCCTGGCATGCATAAAATGTAAATTTAAATAGCTACTCATTCCCCTTCTCACAAAGTGGGAAGAAAGACAATGTGTATCACCTTTGCTTCCCTGTGGCACTTTCTCTTGGGAGAAAGTGGGATTGCAGACGTGGTAACTGAAGCATGACTGTTTTGCAAGAAAATCTTTCACCTTCTCTTCTTTTAGAAAACATGTAATTCTCTGGGTCACGAGAGGTATTTGGGTTACTTTGCTGCTGCTGTTTTCTCTCTTCTGACAAAAAATATGATGAAATGCATCAAATGATGTAGAACTTCGAAATGCTAAGAGAGATTTCAAAAATCAGGAGAGGCTTTTCTTTATTTACGCGATAATTGTGATGTTGGAAATAGGTGCTGATTGCATTGTTTGAGGTACTTTTTATTCTGTTCACAGAAACTTTCCCTTAGAACAGGAGCCTGAAGACTAGAGTGATTTTGGAAACTTTTCATTGCTCCCAGACTGCTCCCATGCGAGAAACCACAATTTGCACAACAGGACTGTAGTTGCATAGTTTTTAACTGAAAATATGATGAAGACAATAAAGCCTTGTTAGCTGCATTAATGCATACAAGAACTTCTAACCACATAGTCTCTAGTCTTTTTTCTGTGCAGAAATAAGATTCCCTGATGGTTACATTCCCCCTGTATCCCATCTCCTAGCCAGGCACAAATCACTGGTCCAGATACAGGAGTTTTTACCAAAAGTTACTGTTGCATCATGAGGAATGGATCCAAGATAAGGTGTTGGTTTTGCTTAGTCTAGTAACCTGCTGTCTTTGCAATTAGAAAATACAATAAACTACTTAGTAATATATAATTTTTTGTGGATTTTTTTTGTGGATTTTTTTCCTGAAACACACACACACATGCACACACACACACACTCCCCTTATTCCAATCAGTAGATGGAGGTTGCAGGACAGAAGTTTTTGAATGAAATATCATAGCTCTTAGGAGGAAAGTGGGGAATAAAAACAACTCCACCAAGCATCTGTGCAGCTTCTGAACTCTGACCAGATTCAGCTGTAGTCAAGCGACCACTAATGCACCTAAAAATACAGCTGGATTTATAATACAGCTTGCTGTAACTCACTGTGTGGGATATGTGAAGGAATGTCCTGTAATAACTGCTGTGATGGGTCCTGGGGCCCTCTGCTCTGTTATCAGGGCATAAGCAGTTACAGATGAAGTACATGCCCAGAGCTTTTTTTTTTTTTTGATACTTGAAAGTATGTCAGAAAATGCCCACAGCCTTCTCAGAAATGCTGCTTGTTGTATCACTCTTCTTGCAAGCAACTGTGGGTTTTTTAGAGGATCTAATAAAAATAAAGCAGCTTTCATTTTACGTGAAAATTTTAGGTTGCCTTCTTCCTCCTACTCCACAAAAGCTGCAGTGATATTCTTGACCCAGTGAAATGAGGACAGGGAGGCAGTGATGCAGCCCAGGGTGTAAGGCAGGAGTTCTGCTGAATTCAGCCCCTGAACCATCAGTGCCAGCATGGAGGGTGTGACAGCACCCACATCACATCAGGGTGACATAAATATACAACTCAGCTGCACTCTTGGATTGCAGGGCCAAAACTATCCCCTTAGTTCATGCATCAGAGGAGTCTGTTCTAGAAAACTGCTGTTCTCTGCTCATGGTTAGGTGATGAGGACACAGGAGGAGATTTGGGTCTAGAATGAGTGTGTTCCTAACACACACCTTATAAGCAATCATCTGTGTTTATTCATCTGGTCAGAGATGGTTTATTCATCACTCTGAAATGTAATCTGTAGTTCTTGAATATATTGCTCATTGTGTGTGGTTTTAAAGTTGCAGAATTACAACCATATATAAAGCCAGTAGCTCTCACGTAGTCAGCAGGTTGAGCTGACACTCTCCAAGATGAAGCTGACTAACTTGTTGTTTTACTGGTGCTTTTTGTTTTGCAGAGTGTTCTTTAGCAGCTGCTCCAGCTGACTGTCTCATTGCAAAGCTATTACACTTTGCCACTGGCAGTATGGGTACCCTGAAGAGTTTCTGGTTTTCCTTAATTGAACAGAAGAAACTAATTTAAATTTTAAAAAATATAATTAGTTTGACTTCCTCTACCAGGAATTCTGTAATTGATACTATGAATAAATTATGCGATGCAATTGTGAGGGTTCTTAATTACAAAGCTTCTTAGCTGCACAACTTCTGTGCTGATGAGTGATACATGTTTTGTCCTCCAAAATGGAGCACAATTCTTGTCATAGAACATATCTTGCATGCTGCAAGCTGGAAGTGAGGACTGAACAAGTTCACCCATCCTAAGTGAACACATGCTGGGGCAGGTATCACTCAGCTTATCTGAGCAGAATGCAGATCCAAAGAAAAGCAACTGGTTCAGGCTCATTCAAAAGCCAGAAGGGGTTTAAATCTACTGATTACAATTAGCTGAAGCCTGTGCAATATGCTTTAGTTTTTTACATGTCTGAATTAATTTTCAGCCATTGTCATGTTTTAGGGCTGCTTGGTGTGAGTTTCTTTCTCTCTGAGCAAATTTATTGCTAAGAAATAACTCAGTCACTTCTCTCTCCTGTTTTTAGATGAGTCACTTCCTCATGTATGAATCGAATTTTGCTTTCAAGTGTTTTGTTAAGTACAAATGACATCACACACTCACTTCAAACGCAAAGGGCAAAATTTAGAATATTACTAGATTTAATAATTGGCATAAAACTTAAATAAGAATAAATAAACCTTTTACTAAAAATGCCTTTGCTATGAATAGCAACATAGACCTTTAAACATCCCCTTTTGTTAAAAATCAGTGAAATCAGGGAGGGAGGGAGGGAGGGAGGGAGGGAGGGAAGGAAGGAAGGAAGGAAGGAAGGAAGGAAGGAAGGAAGGAAGGAAGGAAGGAAGGAAGGAAGGAAGGAAGGAAGGAAGGAAGGAAGGAAGGAAGGAAGGAAGGGAATATCTCTCTTCCAGCCTCAGTCACATCTCATTGCTGGATGGTTGAATTTTATTCACTCTTCTGAATGCCCCAGAGTTGGCAATTTTGGCCCTCACTGCAGTTTTTGTTTTATACAACTATTTGCAATTTCTTAGCCATCTGCTTGCCCAGAATTCACCGCTGAGGCTCTTGCAGCTTCTCAAATTTATCGCCTTCACCATTCCCAAGTCCCATGAGCCTCAGTGCTTTTCTCTACCTGAGCAGGCAATACTGGAAATCACCCCAGCTCCCCTGGCTGGGTACTCACTGCTTCTTGCTGCTCTAAAGCATCAAAGAGCAGAAAGAGCTAGAGAGCCCATTTCACCATTTTGCAGGAGCAAATGTGTTCTCATGGTACGTAACCTCAAACAAATATTGTACCAACATTTTTTTCCTTTGACTTTTTAAATTTAGATTTTACATATCATTCATTCATTCAAAAAAACAAACAAAAAAACCCCAAACCAAACCCTGAAGGAAGTCCTTTTATTTAGAGACATATTAAACTGCAATTGAGTTTGTGTATAAATCACTCATTTAAGATAATTATAACAAGAATAGGCATTACATCCTCAGGAAATCCAGACTAAGATTAAACTTCAAGGAAAACAAAGCAGATACAGAACTAACTACACAGCTGAACAGCTTTTCCATTGCCTCGTAGCCCATAGGTGAAAAATGCCATCAATTCAAGATTCAAGGGAGCTGGGATTCGAGTTCCATGTTGCCCTGATCATAGCAGCATATTTACTGTGGCAGCTAAAGCAGGTGGATTTATTATGAAAGCTGCTTTTGTGATCAGTTGGCAGAAGCTGGATTTGAAAATTATATGCCAGAGATCATGTTGAGGGCATTATCAATATACGTAGTTCTTTACTATATGCAATAGCATTACTAAGCTAAAGAGTTCCTGGGAAACTATTTTCTGATATAAATCTTATTTTAAGGGGACTACTGGAGTTGCTGGATGAAACTGGAGGGAACAGAGGGAGGGTGATTTTTTCCAAACAATGACTTACTCTTCATCATGCACTGTTCATGCTGGAACAGGGAATGGACAACTTCCACCAGTTTATCTTTTTGATAAATGACAGTTAGGAGGCACTTGCTGCATTAGAGGAACTTCTGGCTGGAAAGCCTTTTAAAACAGATGACTATATTAGTCTTAGTCCACTGGAGGGATCAAAAACTCTTGCTGCTTCCTCCTCTCAAATCATGTTATATTCCAGAATTATATTTCAGAAGGGATTTTAACTAATTTGTATTATTTTACTGAAGATAAAATGCCCAAAAGCTTATGAAAACATTTTTGCTGCTTGAGCAGAGGACATGGAGTTTTTTCCTTAGTGTATTTTTTCTGTGCTATGGTTTGGAGATTAGGTTGTGGGTTTTTTCTCTGTTACTTGGACATATGATTGTATCAAGCTGACTTTAAAGCAAAAAAGAATTTGATACCTTTCTCTATTGCAGGCATTAAAGTATTTCATTGTATTGCTTACAGATTTTTATTAAGCTTTTCTAGAATATGCTTTATACTGCCACTTTCAAAGAAATATTATTCCAACAGGTTCAGGCAGTGATTAAAGTATGGCACATGAGTAAATTGGCCATTTTTCCAGGCTCTCCCACAACTTTGGCTGCATTGTTCATACTAAAATGAGAAAAGGACCTCAGGAAATAATTCACATGCATTTAATCTTCTTGCATTAAGTGTTTGGCTGCTGCTATTTTAATTGGAAAAAGAAAAAAGGTGAATGGTATACTTTATTCTTCAAATCCCAGTGACTGGCTGAAAAACAGGTTTCATAAAATGACATTGACACAGCAAACAATTGTTATCTGCTCACCAGTGATTCTGCTAGGCCACCAATATGTAGGAGTGGCAAAAAATTCAAATACTGTGAGGAACATGTGATATTTGCTGGTCTGTGACATGCCGGTGTGAATTGTGTGAATCTTCTGCTTATCTCCCGTAGACTGGTGATACTTTTCACTCTCGGGTTACCTGACAAGGCATAATTGGGCATGTTGTGGCAGTTACTTGGGAAAGGTTGGATACAATCATTATTGGCACTTCATTCTATGGTCTTTGTGTTCCACACTGAGTTACTCATTTGGAACATTAGATGACTGTTGAAAGCTTTTGTCATAGTTGGATGTTATCCACCCATCTCTGAAAGCCTTTTTTGCAGAGCCTGAGAAGTGTGCAAGCAAGATGAACAAGGACATAAAGAGAACCAAGGCCAGCAGCAATCTGTTAACTCTGATTTTTATGAAGGTTAAGCCTCCCCACAAAATTGCGTAAGGAGGAGGCAGCTATCCATGCCAGGGTCAAAGGTAGCAGTAACCAAATGTCTCAATATTTGTTGCTTCTTTTCCCCACTCTTGCCCTCCCTCAGCACAATCCACAGTGCTGCTGAAAGAGGGATTCCACTTTACAAAGTCTCTCCCAGGTTGGAGTTCTCCAAACAAAGATGGATCATGGCTCTGCCTTTCCCCCAGAGACACTTCCCAGTGCCAGATGTTGTTCTTCATCATGGCCCCTAAGACTGCTGCTAAATCCATGTCCTTTTCCACTGCTGCTACTTGCCTTTGCCTATTTCAGATAAAAAGATCATGAGATGCATGTCCCAGGAAAAAGATTGGCACAAGGGAGCTGTGTCCTGAGCCCTGTCTGCAACCTTCCCACCTCTTGTCCCATCAGGTAGGATAAAACAGGAAGAAGTTGATTACAAGAGAATTCCACAGCAAAGAACTTGCAATCTTTAAATACAAAACTTGTCTTGCTTAATCATGATTCTCCTTGCCTAATTATTTAAATAGTGGAGATTGTGTGGCAATTTTGAATAGCTGTAGGTGTTAGTGATAATGTAAATGAAGCATGGTAATATTTGTCCAGGGCTAAGCCAACTTTCCAGCACAAAAGGTAGTTGGCAATTATTTCCTAAGGATGTTAACTGATTGTATTTTACTCCTTTCACAGCTAGATAAGGTCATGGTTCTCACACAATCTCATTATACATTACTCTTCTTGTAGCAAAATTGGCTTAACATACTCCTACTCCTTTGTCACAGCAGCTGTTCCTTCTCTGCTGCATGAGTGTGACTGCCTGTCAGCCAGGCTGGGCACTGGCTCGAGGAACAAGGTAAGACAAAAAGCAAAATAAGAAAATTCTATTCTACTGCCAGCCCTAGAAAAATATAATTATACTCCATGTCAAGCCACTGAGGAAGCAAAGAGTGGCAGGCGGTGGAGAAAGGCAGAGGGATATCACAGCTGGTAACACTGCTGAGGAATTCCATGTCATCATACATTTCACAGCCACAGAAGCTCTGAACTACATATCAGAACAATTATTATCTCCTTGGGACTTTTGATAAGCACTCAGTGTCATACTGCTGGCTTTATACACCCACCATAACAAATACATGACAGTAAAGATAGCAGATGTGACATTTGGGGAACACCACATTTAATCTGTTTCCTTCATTACTCCCTCTCTTGCCACCCACTTTCAAAGGATGTTTATGAAGTGTCAAGTAGTGCCATGAATTGTGTGTATATATGGTTTGTGTATGTTTTCCAAGGATGTAGCCATGCTGATGGGCTTTCTGCCAGATTCCAGCAGTTCAATGTCTCCGTGACCTATGCAGAATTTCTGGACCATGCTTGAACATGAGTGGGAACTCACTGTTCAGGCCAGCCTCTTGCTGCAATACACACTGGCAGTGTCAGTGTCTAGCAAGGTCTCAGGTGCCTCCAAGGAGATTTTTATCATTCTTATAGATCCAGGTTTTTAAATTCTGATGAAATCTCACTATAGGTAGGATATAGGCATTTTGAACATTTCTAGGTGTTCTTTCTTTGCATTATCTCTCATCTTATTTACTATAAATTCTGTTAAAATGGAAGAACAGAACAGGGGATGATGGATTAAAAAAAAAGTGGTAAAATTTGGGCCCAATCTACTGAGTGCTTAATAGTCATGGCCAATGTGTACTCTACTGAAGGAGGCAAAGGAATGAAGGAAAAAAAAATATAAGTGATCACACAGGTATGGCACACACAACAGTTTGTCTCTCCTAGAAAGTTTAAGATTTAAAAGAAAATCCTGCCTTTATTGGGTTTTGAAAGCATGAGCAATATGTTAGTGTCTCCCATAGGGAATCTGAGGACTTTGTAATCTTCAAATAATTTTCATCTGAAGTAATATTCCCCATGTTAAGATTGGTAGTGAGAATTTGATGTGTCAAAAGTCGTAGACAGTCATAAGCAACTATTGGTTGCAAGTCACTTGATTCTCAGATCCATGCTTTATCTAGCAGACTTTCCTCTTGATGCTCATGAATGTTACAAACTGTTTTTCTAAGGCTGGGATTTGCTTTCTTTCAGTGATTGCATTTCTGGTCCTCTTTTATGAGGTGTTTTATTATAGGCTTTCTTTGAGCATCCTCTCCATCACCCAAACTGTGTTTGATGTGGCTGCAGATACTGGATGCCCTTGATATCCTATCCAACCATGGCTACTTCAGAGGATCCTCTTGTCATCAGACAAACACTTCTAGCCACATAAACTAGATTAAAAGGAGCAGAAAAAAATGTTTAGACTAGCATGGAAAACGATGCTTGCTCTGGTCAGAGCAAGAAATTGCCCTGAAACTGTAGGAATTCCCTGTTGCTAAAATATTGTGTAGGTCATAAAAACTTTGCAGGAAAACCTTTTTTTCTCCTCTGGCCAGCTAGAAAGGTCAACCTACCTTGGGGTAGGACGTTGGATTGCAGTGTTTAAGAGTTCATCTAATCAGGAAATTATGGCTGTAAAGCTACATAGCCCTGTCACTTATCATTACACAGCTCATTAAATCTCAGCTAATTGCAGCTTCACCCTAGTATCCAGGTCCTAATGTTTCTGAGACTAATTAGCACACTGAAATCCTAAAATCCAAGTGATTTCCCTTATTTTATTCACTTCTTGTACAGAAAGGAATGGAACATGGAGGTTTCACTTGTTCGGAACACTAAAAATTGTACCCTAGTTATTCAATCTTTTAGTTCAGTTGTTCAAGACTTAAATGCTTATTCCCAGAAGGGGCTGGAAATGCAGAGGAAAAAAATTTTTTGAAAGATATGCCTGTTTCTGCATGAAAATAATTTCTTTTTCATTTATTATTCATCGTACTTCTTTTGCTCCTTCTGTTCCTTCCCATGAACACCTATCTACAGAATTATCTATCACACTGTTGTCATCACATGGTTTTCTGGAAAAGCCATGTCTCTATCAACCAAAGAAATTATTCATAAACAAAATCACAAGAAAAAAAATCAAGTGGTTATTTGCTATAAGTAACACCCCCCCACACATTTCATTAGATTATTTAAAGAATATTTTCATATCCAAAAGGTTTTACTGCCAATGTTCAACTGAAAATAAAAAAAAAGCTTGAATACATCCCATCTTGTACTCAAAATATAAATAATATCTAGTTTAACCATAAAATCATAGAATGGTTACAGTTTGAAGAAACCCTAAAGATCATCTAATTCCAACCCCTTGCCATGGATAGGGACACCTCCCACTCAATCTGGTTGCTCAGAGACCCATCCAACCTTTTGAACAATCCCATGGATGGGGCACCCAAAGCTTCTCTGGGAAACCTGTTCCAGTGTCCCATCTCTTTCATTGTAAAGAATTTCTTCTTAATATCTCATCTAAACCTACCATCTTCAGTTGAAAATCATCCCCTTCTCTTATCACCATGTGCTCTTGTAAATAGCCTCTCTCCATCTTTCTTATAGGCCCAGTTCAGGTACTGGAAGGCCCCCGTTAGGACACCCCAAAACCTTCTCTTCTGCAGGCTGAACAACCCCGACTCTCTCAGCCTTTCCTCATAGGAGAGGTGCTCCATCCCTCTAATCATATTTGTGGCTCTTCTCTGGACTTGTATCAACAATTCCATGTCCTTTCTGTGTTGAGGACCCCAGAGTTGATGCAGTGCTCTAGATGGGGTCTCATGAGAGGGGAGTAGAGAAGCAGAATCACCACTCTGGATCTGCTGGCCACATTGCCTTGGATGCAGCTCAGGATATGTCTGACTTTTTGGACTGTGAGTGCATTGTTGGCGCATGTCCAGCCTCTCCTCCACCAGCACTCTCCTTCTTGGGATTTTCTATTAGGGCAAATTACAGAAAGAGTCATAGCTTAGAATCATTCATAATTTCAGGTCACTACTTTCATGAGTCAGAGTTGTGATAGAGTGCTTTTTTTCTCCAGGATAGACTTTTGAAGATGGAGATACCATGCACCAAGCTTAGTATCACCTTAGCTTGAAATACTGACTTTTGTTTTGCAATTAAAAGAAACTAATCACTTTCAGTTATGTTTATGCGATCATGAGACAAATGCAGCTTTTTACTTATTCTGCCAAAACTGCCTGTTTCTATTGACAGAAGTCTTTTTTCATTTTTAGAAAAAGACCTGTAGGTAGTATATATGTTTTTTGCAAGTCTAAGAATTTCCATAGCAGTGGGGAAAATTACACTACAATTAGCATTTAGATCATTGAAATAAATTGAAAATTATTGTCTTTTTGAACAAAGCTTCTGCTTTTTTTAACATTTTCATCATCATTATTCCACCTTGATACACAAGATTTAAGAGTATTTTTGAATTAATTTGGCAAATAAATTCGAATTGTAGTCTCCCGTTCAAGATATATTTTCATTGTGTGATTTTCTGTGAGGAGCTGATGTTGTGAGGAAGGATATTAACACACTAGCTATTGCTGACGGTTTTTCTATACTTGTTAACCTTGATTGATTCTGTTAATTATATTGCACTTACCTATGGGCTGCCTCCTCACACACTCTATGTTTTTGAAAGTGATAACAATCAATCCTGGAGGAGAAGAAACCTCATAAAGTTTAAAAAAAATTATTGCAGTTAATCTAAAAATCTAGCAAACACAAGAACATTTCTCTAGGCTGTCATACAGCATGCATTTAATTTTCACAAAACTACACTTTTATGTGCAGAAAGTGGCAATGCAGTTCTGCAAGATTACCCATCAATCTTCTGATGCTTAATACTGGTGCCTGGATAATAATTATTACTTATCCCAAGAGGATCTCAGCACAGTTTTTCCTGTTCAGAAAGCCTGTTGCCCTGATACTGTCTCATGAGATGTACATTTTCCACACCAGAGCAAAGTCATAAATACTAACAAACCAGGTCTTGCAGAACTTGAGTGATGTATGAAATTTCTTTATTTCATAGATTAAAAAACCAAGAGCTGGAGAAGATAGCACTAGGTAAATTACAGAGAAAAATGGTGAGGAGCTGTTACTAAACTCACATGGTGACCAAGCAGAGTTATCTTGTGCCATTCTTGGTGTCAGGTTCTCATGCTTTATGGAGCCAGAAAAAAATAAAAGTTTGTGAAGTTTGATCTCAGACCTCCTGCTCACTGATGTGAACAATGCTTGTGTGATGGCTATTTTTAAGCACTAGTCACTTACCATTGAAGACCTTTGTATGAAATATCCCTATCTAGTCATCATCAGAACAAATGAGTCTTGTAGGTTACATCTGGAATAAATGAGGCAGTGTTCCAAGCTCCCCAGGAAAGCTTGCAAGGCCTTTGCCTGTCTGTTTGGTCAAGAGCCATCTCGGACCCTTTTCCTCTTCTTCTGTTGATTGATGCTGAGACAATCTGCCCCTGCATACCTCTGCACAGAAGTACAAATGTTCAGCTCTGATTTTTCAGTTCATCACATATCAGCTATTAATTTGCACTAATTTATCAAGTACTGGAGGCCAAATATCTTCTCTCAGACCTCTTTCTTTTTCATTGTTGGCTAGCCTGCATGGTACAGGACAGTTGAACTCTGCAGGGAGGATATCCTTCATACACCTGTTTTATATACCAAAGCACACCCATTTGGTCACTCTTCCCAAAAGTGAGATTGCTTGATCTTGCTGAAATGCTTCAGTTTGTTACTCTGCAGCTGTTAGACATCGTGGAGAATTTGTCTCCCATGGGCAGGTTTGTTTAAACTCTGAAGTCCCTCTAGCCAGAGTGGGAGACAGGTTCTGCTGGGGTTCCACTGCTCTTTTTCTTTACTTAATAAAATTTACAACATTGACCTAATCAATTGACTTTCTTTACCTGAACTTCTCTGGACTTGAATCATGAAAGAATGTTTGTCAGCATTATTTCTGAATGAACTTGAAAATATTAAGGCTGTTCTGGGGATACCTTGCTCATTAATTTCCAAAGGACAAAATACAGGATGTGCAATTGCCTTCTGAACTCGTCCCACTGCTCAAGAATGTTATTGCACTGCCTCTGACTCATAAGAAAAAAAAATATCAGAAGTGTCTCTTCCTAATTAGGACAGGAACTATGGTGTCTCATTTCAAATTTTGGATATAATGTTGCATTTACTTTAGCAATTAGAAACACTGGGGTAGAAAGTTGTAGAACTTCACTTTGAAAAGGCCAGAATAGATACAGATGTTGTTGTGGGTGTGTGCATTTATTTTTTGTTTTGGAAAACTGCATGAGTGAGACTCAAAATTATATAAATTCATAGATTATTTCTGTGTAGTATCTCCATCCACAAAAGACATAAACATTTAATCTCCTCCTGCCTCTTTGAAAGCAAAAGATCAAGCAGAAGAAAAGATTTTGATCAGAAAGATTCAAACACTTGATGCTGTTTTAAAAACTCCACAAAGATACTTTTTCATCCATGAAAGAAATGATAGAATTAACAAATCTGGTTTCCTATGGTATTCTTTCCTGTGATATAGCCTAAGCTCAATTTACTCCTTGCTGCAGTATCATTAAATTGCCTCTGTGTCTCCTAAATCTCCCACAGTACTATGATCTCTCTCCTCTGCCTCCTGAATAATCACAGACTGCAGCCTTGTTTTTCTTAGAGTAATGATCTGTGTTTCTTTCTCCTCTGTTTAGAAATGGCTGTTCATGAACATTGAGCTGAAGTAGGCCAGTGCGTTCAAAAGTGGTTGAATATGGTGGGGAGAGCCAGGTGGACACCACAGCGGCAGGAGTCCCATACCCTTTCAAAACCAGGATAAAAATGGAGCTGCTACACTCCCCTATGACTTGCATAAACTGGGTATTATTTGGTATTACTTGTCAACCTGAAACATGATCTCTGTATGTCAATGCCTTCCTCTAAATTTAAGCAGAAAATCAGTTCCTTTGATTTGACCACTTTGTTTTCCTGAAGTAGGGAGAAAGAAGCCCTCTGCTTATTTTACCTCTTCCTGTTTTCCCATGCTGACCTATCTGGGGCTGTTTGGACAAGGCACAGAGCAGACTTGTTAAGGGGGTTGGCATTTGAGAGATCAGAATTTTGGTCTGCTCTTTTCCACTGGCTAACTGTGTTATGTTAAGGCAGCTGCTCAGTTTCTGCTTTCCCTTCTTGCTCAGACTGTGGCTGCCTCACAGGGGGACTGCAGCTCTGAAGAGGGGGCAAGCCTGCGGGTGAAATGTGGGAAGAGGAGGAGGAGGGACGGCAGGGTGAAGGCAATGCCTTCTGGCTACTGCAGACTCTTAGATCAGCTCAGCTGCTCACCAGACCACACTGTTAAGAGCATTTAAGAGTTTAATTGTTGATTTTAACTTTGGGGTAAATCCAGGCTCATTCACAGTCCAGGCAGTGATGGAGAAAGTCTGTTCCCACAGTTCCTGAAAAAAATTCCCCTTAGTTGGCATGTGCAAATTTGCACATACTAAATCTTCCTGGGAGGGGGGAAGAGAAAATTCAGTTTAATTGAGAGAGAACTGGCTTCACGTGACTTAAATTGCAATCACAGTTTTCTGGGTTTCTGTGTAAAATGATCTCCAAATTTCTCCCATGAACATCCCCAGAGAAAACTTTATCAGATGTAACAACTAGATTTTAACACTGCTTTCATAAGGACAAGTAAGCTGTGACACAGAAGAGATTGCCATTTTTAAGCAATGACTGTTAGGAAAATCAGAGAAGGAAGATTAAAAAAGTACAAAGAAGCTTCCAGATCTGGGACACAGTCTTTTGTCAGCATCCCATTTCTATCTGAGATGGTTCAGAGAGAGCAATGGGAACAGAGTGCTGTGGCAGCTGTGGGTATTTTGAAGATGAATTTCCAAAAGTAGAAGGTTATGATTTATCTCTATTACTAAGACACAACTATAAGACTTCAGCAGAACTTTTGGTGACCTTGAGGATGCAGTTATGTTTTATCTTGCTATTAATGCTTTAGCTTTTCAGAATAACTTTCCATTTGGGATGGATAAATATTTTTGTTACAATGCTTGCATTTTTTCTTGACTGCTGAATGCATACCTACCTTTTTTGATTTGTCTGGCATGATTCAATGGCTTTGATGAGCTCCCAGTCTGTAGCCTGAACCGGGAACTGCAGGGAACTGGTATTTTAAGCAGAAACTATTCTTGATAGAACACATCTTTGCAATATCTTTAGTACAAGAGAAAACTATGACCCAAACTTACCATTTTCCTGCTGTATGTAAAACTTTATTCCAACTTCAGTTATAAAATTTGAGTTCAAATGTTCAACTACTTGATTCATGCAACCTGTCCCTCTCCCTACAAGAGTTTTAGGCTGAAAAAACACAAATGTGATGTATCTGAGTACTTTTATCTTAAGCACATGTAGCCTTAGGTGCACATAAACCTGGGGTGGAAATCATTCCTGAGATTGGCTCTTCATAGGGAAGACTGTGTAAGTCAGAGGATGTACTATTACATCCTTTGTTTGTCAAATGGAGTATTATAGGTACATGCATACACACACACAAATTTATACCCATGCTATAGTTTAGTACAGCCTTTGGGGTGAGATGTCTGATAGTAGGTTGATTCTGGCTGGATGCCAGACACCCACCAAAGCCTCTTAACACTTCCATCCACAGCTGGGCAGGGGAGAAAAAAATGAAAGAAAGGGCTCATGAGTTGAGATTAGGACAGGGAGAGACCACTCACTGAATACCATCACATGCAAAGCAGACTCAAATTAGAGATCTTAACTGAATTTATTCCTAACAAAATCAGAGCAAGATAATGAGAAGAAAAATAAGACCTTCAAAACACCTTCCCCCACCACTCTCTCCTTCCCAGCTCTACCTCATCCCTCTCAGCAGTCAAGAGGGACAGGGAATGGGGTTATGGTCAGTTCATCACTGGTTTCTATTGCTGCTCAGGGAAAGGAGTTTTTCCCCTGCTCCAGCATGGGATCCCTCCCACAGCAGACAGTTCTTCCTGAACTTCTCCAACATGAGTCTCACAGGCAACAGTTCTCTACAAACTTCTCCAACGTGGATCACTCTTTCTTGGGGTGCAGTCCTTCAGGATGCTTCAGCATGGGTCCCCCATGGGCTCACAAGTCCTACCAGGAAACCTGCTGCAGTGTGGGCTCCTCTGCCCTTGGGTGTGCAGGTGCCTGCCAGGACCCTGCTCTAGCATGGGCTTCCCATAGGTTCATAGTCTCCTCTCCGGCATCCACCTGCTCCAGCATGTGTCTCCTCCACAGGCTACAGGTGGGTCTCTGCACTCCCAGAGACCTCCATGGGCTGCAGGGGCACAGCTGCCTCAGCATAGTCTGCACTATGGGCTGTAAGGAAATCCCAACTCCAGCACCAGGAACACCTTCTCCTCCTCCACACACTGTGGTGTCTGCAGAGATCCTACACTCTCATGCTACTCTTCGCCAGCTGCAATTACATCTGTGCAATAACTTTTTTTCTCTTCTTAAATCTGCCACTACAGAGGTGTTCCCACTGTATCTGGTTGGCCCAGACTTGGCCAGCAGCCTGTCTGTCCTGGGCCTGTCTGGAATTGGCCCTGCTGAACATGGAGGAAACTTCTGGCAACTTCTTACAGAAGCCCCTCCGTAGCATCCCCACTACCAAAACCTGGGCATACAAACCCAATACAAATGACTACTCAAAATCTTGACATTTTATCTCTAGTAAAACCTCTGAAATATCATACAACACAACAGTTGATGGTAAGCTGAAAAAAATTAAAAAAAAGACAAAATGTGACTGTACCTAACTTCTGCCTCCTTAAAGCAATGCACCCCAGCACACACAGTAGTGTAGCATGCAATCTGGCAATAAAGACAAGATGACCACACAACTCTTGAGAGGACCAAATATAAAAGTTTTCTTTTATATTTGTTAACCTGAAATGGGGCCTGGATGAGCAGTATAAGTTAGATATCATTTTTTTTAATTGCTTATAGTCCTCTGGGAACACAAGTTGACTTTAAGAACCCAAATTAAAAGAATTATAGATTCACATAAACATGTGTAGGTGCTTTCCTGCTGTACTCAGGCAGCCATTTCTGGGCCAGTGATAACATTTTCAGCTTGGTAAAGAAAAGAACCAAAGTTCCTTTCCATATGGATCCAGGCCTCTGAAAGAGCTGGATATGTTCCTGGGTCATTTTTAACTCAGAATACTTACTCTGGAAGTTCTTGAAATTGTGAGTATATTATAGTGTCCATACCCTTTTCCATCATGTGTGCGCAGACTCTTGCATATATAATTGTTTCCAAAAGTGAATAAACCTGTTCTTGCAATGCTGGCAGATGCAATGTACACAAATGCTAGTTCTTTTACTCTAAGTTTTATGAGAAAGGAAAAAACTCCTTAAAAAATCAGACTATTTTCATTTTTTAAAGTCTTTTCATTTAATATATTTCAGAGAAAAATGTGGTTATACTTCAAACAAACACAAAAAACAACAGTAACAAAAACTGAAATAAAAAACAAACAAACAACCCCAACCCAATCAAACAACCCCCTCGCCCCAAAAAACTCATGCATGAAAGAATTGCAGATAAGTTACTTTGTTTGGTAACGTCTTCCTTGTTGCAAGTTCAGTTTGACTCCAGATTTAGTAAATGTTCTTTTAATGCGTATTCTTGTTCAAAAATATGAGTGAGTGAAAAGTATAGACAAAGGAAACAAGCCTTTGCTTTGTCTGTCCACAGCTCTCTAAAACTGTAGCTATAAATCCCTAATAGCAATTTGCAGTTTCTGCTAATTTAAATTAGCCTTAATGAGGTAAATCAAGCCATTGGTGTTTAATTGAGCTTTAATGAACTGAATTCCTCAAGAAGAGATTTATGAAGAGTTTACCTGACACAAACAATTGCACCAGGGAAAATTCTTTTCCTCTCCTCCCACTTCCCTTGCTGCAAGGAAAAAACACAGGAGGCACAAAATAGCACAAAGCTGGAACAATTGTGTTGCCGTAGCCAAAAGCATTCCAAAATTAGCCAGAATCTTCAACAGCAGATGGAAGAAATATGCTCTCTTCTTTGCAGATGCTTCGCTGCCATCCTGACTCTTGACTTGGTTGGGTCAGTGAATAGAAAAGTGGTCAAAATGCAGATGCATTGCAGTCAACTGGGATCAATCTGCAGAAGGAAGTGAGGTTGCTGCTCTGGAGATTCCCCACTCAGGAAATCCCAAAACCTTGGAGACTGGGATCACTGGGTCATTGGGAAAGGCCAACAGGTTTGTCTGCAAAATTTTATCCTCTCCTAGGAATACACTAAGATATAACAATGAAAATAGTTTAAAAAACACAGGAGATGGTGGAATGGAAGAGCAAAACTTTCTCTGCATCTGGCAGAGAGCCTGAAACAAACCTCAGGTGCTACTGCAAGGGTGTAGCTAAGGGTGCTCAGGAAGAGGAAACATTTGCACACTTTGGCCAGTCACCTGCTTTCCCAGGCCACATCTCAGTGTGCAAAGATGCCTCCTAATTTCCTCTTGCTGCCTGCACTTAGCTTCAAAAGGACACTTACCCTGTAGGCACGTTTCAAAACCTTTCATGCCAATGGTTCTGAATTTTAAATTCTTTGTTTATGCTCCAGGTAGGGATTTATCTCCTCAGTATACAGATTACTTTATTGACAATTCTTATCCTGTAAGTGTCTATGGCTGCATTAAAGGTAAAACCACCCAAGCAAATGCAAATCCAAATGAATACAGCACATATTTACATGTGTGCTGTTAGCTAGTGATATGAAATGTTGAGCTAATAAAATCTTTAATCAGAGTTCAAATACAGGCTCTATATTGCCTATCACCTAAAAGTAAACGAAGAATTTGTATTGGCAAGCTGTCCCTCTCCCTGTCTTCTAAATGGTGAATTATGTATTAACCTGATACAGGTTTTATGAAAGATCAGGGCCTGCTCTGGGTCCCCAAGGATATCTGATGTGCCAGAGAGTATTCAAAAGTCATGAGTCAGGCTTCAAATGTAATTGGATTGCTACAGGAGCAGGAGGCTTTCTAAATAACAAAAGAAAAACAATATGTAACCTGTGGTTCTTTTGTTTTGTTTCTCTTGTTTTGAGTTTCTTGTTCGCAGCAAACTTAATTCTGCAGACACAAGGAGAAGGAAGTGAAAGAGGGAGGAAGGGAAGAAGGGAGATGGGAGTTCATCATCACAGGAGTTCTGAGCTCTGCACTTGTAGAAAGAAATTATATCATCATATTTGACCCTGCAGCAGTTTCAAGGCAAAATGGGGATTTCCTGGTGCTGCAGCAAAGGGTAACTCCTCTTATGGCAGAGCAATTTTGTAATTTTGAAAAGCATGCAAAATAATCATGAATTTTTCTGCCAAAAGGAAGATGATCCGATCTCCAGCATCCTTTTTTTTTTTCTTTCTTTTTTTTTTCTTCTGGCTCAATGGCTTCAGGCCATTGAGCAAGTTTCTACTGTGAAAGTCTGAAATAAATCTAAGTCCCTTTTGCTTCAGATAGCAAAACTCCCCAAACTGCTTAGTATTAAATACCTGGCGTCAGACAGAGTGCAATTTGAACATGACTTCAATCAAACTTTATTACTATTAAGCGTGGAAGGCAGAATATATTTCATAAAAACATTACTACTTAGGATCTGACTGGCTGCCAAGCTGCCTCAGAGCTACCTTCCATATATTTGGCTTTCCTTGGATCTCAGCTTTCTTACACAGCCTCAAGCTGACACCCCCATCAGTGACTGTGTGCCCTCGATGGCTGGTAGTACGGGAAGGATTTTAGGGCTGGCTCAGAGCCCAGACATAACACTGAGTCTACCATAACTCAGCTGCCACAAATATGTCCCCCGAAATTCCTCCTCTGAAAATTATTGGTGTTTGTATGGCTCAGTACCTGCATATCTAATACACATTTGTATGCCAGGGGCCAAAATACTGATAACATATTAATAATTACTACTAAGAGATCCTAGAGCCTTAGGAGGAGAGAAGTGAGAGAAAGAGAGGGACAAAAAGAGAAAATATATCAACTGATAATAAAGGAAATTCTAGCAAGCTGATAATGCACTTAATATGTTTCTGATGGCTTCTCAATAAAATAGTGTTAATGAGAAAATGTTTTATATGTGCTGGAATGATCTACCTCATCTTTCCATATTGTATTCTTTTAATAGTCTGCTTAACATATACAGACCTGCTGAGTTGTCTTGCATGTTAGAGATCTTGTTCTTTATAGTAAAAATCATTAAAGTAGCATTTATTCTCCTGTGTCAAATAAACTGCTATTCCAATGATTACGCATGGAAAAAAATGATGGAGAAATACTATGATTTCTACCTGAGTTCTGTTGTAGTCCCATATTTACATTACATTGAACTGGAGTACATATTTACACTACATTGAATTGGAGTACATCTTATTGCATTTTCTATGTAGATAAAGTCATGTACACTGTAATAAAAACATTTAGAAGTGGAAAACAAGAGAAGAAATTAATGCTAACCATTAATTAATAATTAACCATTAATGCTAATTAGTTAATGTTAGTGCTTGTTAATGTTTCAGAAAGAATAGTTTACAGGAGAACATCACAGTTAAGATACATAATCCTGGGCATATAGTCATTCTCAGTGTTTGCATCCATAATGTGGTGTATAAGGCAGATGTAATGGTGTCTGTGCTGGTAAATATTTCAACTGCAGAAAAATCTCTCAATGTTACGAGGAATACAGATCTCTCAACATCCCTCACATATATAAATATTGCAAGTATTCATTCATCTGGTTCGGATGAGACTTTAGAAAAACCTTTGTGCCTATCTTGGGATTTTTAGTAGCTCATAGAGGAAAGACCTTTATATTTTGCACGCAAAAAGGTCTTTATGTTGGTTTACATCCTACAAAATTGCTGCTGGCTCCTGGTTGATACAACACATAAATACTACTTCAGCCTGGAATTTAGAAATTATTATCACCCAATATATTGCTTTGTTGACTTTGTTGACATTGATAATATGTTTCCTCTAAAGCAATACATGTTTTCAACATAGGGGTGTTTTTTTTCTTTACTCCTGCTCCCTGGCTGAAAGCATCTGTCTGTTTCCCCCTAACCCAACGGAGTCCACCCATGATGGAGTCCAGGAACATTGATTCCCACGATTACTGTGGTGTCTTCCACAGATTTATGCTTCCTCATGCTGCCACCATGAACCCATACCAGGAAATGCTCAGAAACACAGTCCAAAGGTTAAGTGCATTTTTTAGTATATCAACCACTTTTGAAAATGGTGTTTTTAAGGAAACATTAAATCTTACAGTGTGCACAAACATTTTAACAAAGTTTTCATTCTGCTTTATTTATATGCTGCAATGGTTATATACCATGTTTTGAATGACAGTTCTTCAAACCATTTCTTTTTGTACTGTAAGTGCACTTATGAAAAGACAGGGTACATTTTTTTGCTCACTTAAATGTGCTAAAGGCATCAAGGGGCAATTTTTCAGACACTTAGTATTTAGTTGCTTCTACAGATGCAATTAATTACAAAAATCTTTTCAAACACTGAAATTCTGCTTCAATTGTATTATGAAAATGCGTGGTGAGACTGACTGCCATAGTGTTTTTGTTTAATTAATGGCAGCATTAAACTATCTGATTTCCTAACTGCCATCCTATGCAGTCCTTTGCATTGACATCTAGAGGAGTGTTGATTGAGGCTAATCTCTCTGCACTTCCTTCACAGGCACTGGAAAAAAAAGGGTTCCTTCAGAGCTATGATTTAGAGTGTCTGAAGTTAAGCTCCTGCTCTAAGTCGCCTCCCCAACCTCCCTATCACTGACACATATTCTCATTGGAGTGAACCTTTGTGAATTCCTCCTTTGTCATTGAAATATGAAATGCATGTACACTTGCACAGCAAAATGAATAACCAGATAAAATGCTGCCATTGAGATGCCTCAAAAACTGAGGTTTTCTGTTTTATTCTGTAGGTTGTCAGGAGTCTATGGAGATTGTTGGAGTCAAACATGCCTCATAGAATCTAGATTTTTAGGTATTTGTGATGAAAGTTTGGGTCTACCACAGTCTCTCTATGAATGTGCCAGTGATCATCAGCTAGTTACCAGATTCTCAAAAAAAGTACAGGGCTGGGAACTGATGGCCTGCAGAAACCCTGGTGAAGGAGGAAGGCAGAGTATATTGGCCTGGCTCCTTTTACCTTAGGTTTGAAGGCTCAAGACAGCTCCTTATGAGGACTATTCTTGTTCAAAATTAAAACAAGAGCTTGGTCCCTGGTTGGAAAAGTATTTAATAAGGAAAGCCATACTTATTTCTTTAAAATCTTCACTTCATCTCCAGAAAAATTACTACAGAATTAACAGTGGAAAGACAGGTATCAAAACAATCTGTGTTCTTTGCCAGTTTAAAGCATACTCGTAAGGTTCATGTGATGTTTTTCTTCTTAAATATGTCCTCTTATTTTGCCCTTGTTAAATTTCCTGTTAACTGAATTACAGTTTCAACTGTAAGTAATTTCTTTACCATAGTCCTGCTAACTCTTGTGGGTAGCTAAAGAACACCAGCAGAGGTGCTTAACTTTGGATGTTGGAGACAAGTGCTAAAACAGTGCTGGATTTTGCTATACTTTGTTTCAGAAATTGGAAACTCGCCAGTTTGTGAGAACACTCTAATTTTGGAATATGGCTATGAAAGCTGAGAGTATGAGGCCTCTCACGGTCATTCTAAAAAGCTGGCAAAACTCTCCACTGAATGTCTTGTAATATGAAAGACAAGCTCTCAAAAAGGGCTGGCAACAGATGGAGACTCATATCACAACTGATAACTTCTTTGAGTTCTTTGGTGATCTATTAAAATAACCCACCAAAATAAGTACAGGGATGAGATAGGGGTGAGATCAAGTTTGTCAGAGTGGAAGAAAACACATCTATTTTCTTAAATGGCACCTCAGAGTGGTTCTTTTTCTTCTGAATATTCTTTCAGTACTCTGTCTTGTGACAATATGCTTTAAAGTGTCTGTAGTTTTTTTCTTGGTTGTAACAACAAAATTAAAACCTGTTAAAAAAAGAAACTTGATTAGACTCCATTCCACTTACACAGAAATGGTTAAGAAGAAAAGAGCCAGAGCACACACTGATCTTATAGTTAAAGCCACAAATAATTTTGCCTGTGACCCTCAGGATCCGACTCAGAGAGGCATAAAAATGGTGTCTCTGGAGAGCACAGACTTCCTATGGATTTGTTGAATTTAGTCTGTGCCTACACTTTTTATTGTGAAAATTGAAGTATTCTCTTTTGAGAATATGACCATAAGCCTCTGCAATCTTGCCGTGTATCTCTGCTCCCCCTTTTGCCCTCTCTGTCCTCAACTCACAGAGTCTTCTTCTCCTGTCCAATTTGCCACCTAGAGACAGTACACCTCCTGGCTGTTCAGTTCCTTGCCTGTGGGAAGTCACAGAAATGCCTTCTGAATATTTTGTTGTTCCTCTCCAAGAGGAAAGGTTTGTTAAGCAGTTCATTGCCTGGAGCTTGTAGAGCAGCTGCCCTGTCATACCCTCTCTCTCTGTGGCAGGGGTGCTCCTGTCCTGCTCATGCACTAGGAGAACATCGTACTGCAGCACAGAAACAGGGATTTTCCTCTTTGCTGCAGGCACCGCCATCCTCATGGGGCTGAACTGTCCCCAGGCAGCCTGCAAGGTCACTCTGCATCTGTGTCACAGCTCTGTCCAAGGGTCTCCACTGTAACAACAGTGATTCTTCTGCACAGAAGGGCCATGAGTTTGCTGCGGGTCAGCAGCTGGAAGATTAGTTCAACTATGTAGCCTGCCCCAGCATCTCCTATTGCTGTGTATAGTGAAACATAACTAAGCCTTTCTGGAATTTATTCTACCACAAAGAGTGCAAACTACATACAGTTAATTTTCGTGGGCTGGATTGGTTTTTTTTTCTGGCTTGTGTCAGGAGATACACAGTCAGTAGAACAAAAATGCTAAGCATAAAAAGCTCCCCTTTTGAAAACAACATCTTAGGGAACCCTCAGATTTTCTTCTGCACTTTCTTTCTGTGCATGCACCCTCCTATATTTACGTCTGGTTTTGTGATAACTGATACTCTCAAAATACTTAGCAACCTGGAAGGTGGATCCAGTTTAAACCAGAATGAGCAAATTGTGGTGGATAGACAAGTGAAATTATTTAATTGAGAGCCTTGTCAGAAACTACTGGAAAACTAAAGGGTGCAATTCATTCTTTCGATAAAATAATGCACATAATCATAAATAAATACCCTTTATCTGTCTGTCTCTTATCATTACACTTTTCTGGTGAAATGTTGGTTCAAGAAGATGGGGTACATTTTCCCTGGTGTCTGTAACAAAGTCCATGGTAAAATCTGGGTCTTAGAAGTCTATCTACACATAGACTATACTGCCTTTATGTGGAGGTGTTTCAATGGACGTTTGGTCGTTTATTTCAAGTTTCTTGTTATATTCATGTATTTTTACTATTGTTCAAAATGGCTTCCCCTCTCCTCACAGTTTCCCGCCTTTCCCGGTTGCCATGGTTTTCCCTACCCCATAATAGTTGTTTACCCCATTTCAGTTAACCGTCAATCATCCCAGTTATGTAACTTCCCCACCCACCTAATTGTGTATTCCTCCTCCCAGCCACCAGCTATTGGCCCAAGTTGGAATCACCCCATGGTTCGATGTTTTGTGATTTGTAGTTACAGAGAGACCACCCCTTTGTTCAACCCACCCCTTGAAAATAAAAAGCCGGTGCAGCCAAGGATTGGGGTCTCTCTGGGACGCCACCTTGGTGGATCCGCATCCCCTTGGTTCAGCCACCCCGAGAGTCCCGTCCTTCTTTCCTCATCGCGCCTACAGGGTTAGGTGTCAGTCGCTCCTCTGGCACAAAGATCCCCAGGTTGTGGGAGGCGGCAGGGCTAGCCGGAAAGCCAAGGAATCCCGCACCTTTACACATATGTTGAGAAGATATTGTAGCATTTCATAACATGAAGAAAGGGAAAAAAAGAGATTTACACGTATTTGCAGTATTTAAGTGGTGTTTAATTCTGAATCCAGGCCTTTTAATTTTTTATATAGTTGATTTAAAAATGTTGGCAGAGATCTGGTCTACTCACTGCTTAAAAATCAAATATGATTGTTAAGCAGTAACAAAAAAAACCCCATTCTTCATGAAACTTGAATCTTTTGAGACTTTACAAATGGTAAGTGTGTGGAAATGAAAAAAATGAGCTGTAATTGCCATGGGCTTTCATTTCAGCATTAGTTACATAAAACAGAAGCATGTACTTGTGTTGACAAAAATGAAAACTTTTTCCAAACTTTTTGGCTCTTCAATTTAAGATAAACTGCAGTATGATAGATGTTTACTGTCTACGTTCAGTGTGTTAAAGAGAAGGGAAAAAATGTTGTCTTTAAGAAAAAAGCCATAAAATTAGGGAGCAAGGAAACATGACTCCAAGAAATTTGGTACAGTTAAGTTTTGATCCTTAAAGTGGAGCAAACTTGGTTTTTGAATATTATGAACTTAAACTGGTTTGAGAGAAGTCAAATTCAACAGTTAAATGTAAGTAGGTTTTTGGAGTTTGCACCATTGGCTGATTCATTTTACAATGTATTTTACCTAGTACAATCTTCCAGTATAAATGAGGTCAGAAGAAATGGAAAACATGAACAACCACATTTTAGGTCATTAGTACTGACAATAATTTTACTATACCTGATGAGTTCATACATCAGCTGGTGCTACAGGAACTGGATAAGACTAAAGGACAGGGTAACCAAGAATTCTGTCTCTGACACTGGCCAGAAGCAGATTTCTAGGAAAGATGATGGAGCTGAGCAACAGTAGTCCCAATCTGCAACCACTGATCACTCAAGGTCCATGTGAGTCAGCCTTGATGTCTGGGAATCCCTGCAGTCTCCCTTTGGCTCCCTATCCATTTCAAGCATTCACATTCCTGTGAGACAGACATTCACAGGCCACCTGTAAGTTAGATGAAGACGCTCCTCCTCTTTTTTTTTTTTTTTAAATCACTCCTTATTAGCTTTATTAGCTACTCTGTAGTGCCTACCCTGAAAACAGAGAACAACCAGTTTCTATCCACCCTCTTTGTGCCTCTCATGATTTACTAGATGCATATTTTATTTCAACTGTCCTCTTGCAGACTGAGAAGACCTGCTTTGCTCAGCCATTATGTGGACACTGCCTCTTGTTTTTCTTCCTCTCTCTCTCTCTCTGCACCTTAACACTTCCAGGTGGAAGAGGGAGCAGAGGGTAGAAAAATAAATTCATGCAATATTTAAGTTTTGATTATTCTGCCAAGTACTGTTTATTAAACCAAACTAGAATGGGTCTAGATATATTGGTCTAGCAACAAACCAAAACTCCAAAACCAAAATTCCCCAAACTAAATCAAATCCTTTTGCCTAAGAGAGTATAGATTCATTTCATTTATGCAAATGCTCATCAAACTTAATATTTGCAACATAATTTTAAAAGCCTAAATGTTAAGCTAAATGTATGTAATAAACTCTGAGGACATAGTGCAGAATTTTAACCTAAACAATTGACTAAATAAAAACAAATGCCTGGCAACTTTCTAAGCAAGATCTTGTAAAGACAAAATACAGGTAGCAATCTGACAAACTCTAATCAGATAGTTCTGGTTTGCCCCACTGCATTACATTATATTAGACAATCTGCAGGCTGCTAAATAGATTTGAGCTAATTATTCCTGGACCAGCTCATTTTCAGGAAGAAAACCTAGATTTTATTGCAATCTTTGTTAAATTAAAAATGCAGATGCCTGCTCTGTGAAGCATGTGCTTGGATTCTCATTTGCTGTTTAGGCACAGGTCTTTGAAAAGAAAACTTTGACAGTTTGAGTGTAGCACATAGACCCTCTGAGTATTTAATGATAATTCTTGCTAAATGCATGTGTGTTCAAAACTGATAGATGAGTAGGTACCCATTTTGTAATGCTTAGATCCTCCCTTTTCCCCCCAAATATAATCCTCAGTGTACATTCATTTTTCGGTTCTAGTACCAAAAAAACCCCTTCAATCATGTGTACCACAGGCTGAATTCAAAGCTTAACTACACTAGGATTTTGTTTGGGTGGTCAAATACAATAGAAATCAATCCACCTTCTACATTCTCAAGTTAGCAGTGATTTTAAATAGGAAAAAATTCCATAAATCAGGAAGTAACAGAACAGTAGTTTATCCTTGCTGGCCATATAACTTCTTAGATTTAGATTTTAGAACATCTTTAATGGTTGTCACAGTTGTCATTCTGTCAAAATTCATGTTTAATTTTTTTTTTTATTGTGACTGCTTATTTTCACAGCCTTTGTAACCCTAATGTGTTAAATAAACACTTCTTGTCCAGCCACTGAACAAGCTAACATGCCAAATGATTTGTGGCTTTCCACCTGAACTGTTGCTCATGAAATTAGGATTAAATGCCTGCAGGCCCACATGTGGTAAAAGAGTCTCATCTTAGACTGCCTACTATGCCACCAGGACTTCTGCAGCAGTCAAAGCTTCCAAAAGTAGTCTGAGTAACAAGAATGCTTGCATGGCTTACACTTAGAAGTACAACTTAGAAGCTTAACTTTTACCTTTATTGAATGAAATTACAAAAATTAACATTGTTTTCCTGTTCATCTTTTTCTCCTTCTTTCACCCAACAGAGTAGATGTGAATATCTCACTGCTGCTACTGACACGGATAGAACTTAATCAATTAGGTTACTCCTATGTACCAAAAAAAAAAAAAAAAAAAAAAAAAGGTGAACATGCTAGCAAAAATGTACTAAATGTTGAAAATATCATCACATCCTGAAACAAGATGGGACCAATTATCCTGCCACCATACTGTCATACTGAATCAAAGTGATCTGCTATAAATCACCTAGATTGGACTGCAAATTAAGTCCCAAGACCTGCCTTGGACTCCAAATAAATGCCTACACTTGTTGATCTTTCATACAAGAAAACTGTAGTCCTCTTTAGGCACTTCATGTAAAACAACATTTTATTAATAAGTTATCCAGTTCTGAATGATTAAAGTGTGAAAAAGTAGGATCCATGCCAGTCTAGTTCACTGAGGGGAATTTCTTGATAGAGTGAGCAAGCAACCTCCCTCATCTCCCCCTCCCAGATTTTAGCTGCATTTATTTAAAGACTATAGTTTTAACTAACTTCAAACAAGCTCTTGGTGACCTCAGCTGTGTTTTGAAGCTCCAAATTCCCCCAGCTAGCTGCTGAACCGCCAGGGACTTCTCTGCTTTGGGACAAGACCAGGAGTGATGCAGCTGATACCACCACTACATCCGACCCAAGGGCAGCCACAATGCACAGCTTATGTAGCCCATTCCAAACACGGAATGCACTGCCTGTGGTATGTGCAGAATGAAGAACTACATTCATTCCAGCTGGTGAGGGTCAAACTGGGCAGGCACAAGCCCATGGTGTATGGAAAATAGCTGGGGAGACACTTTCATTTGTGCTGGCAGAGAAAAAAAAGGGGCTTTTAATAGTACAAATTTCTGTTTTATAGAAGTAAGTGGCAGTAAATAAAAGGGTCTTTATTGCCTGGTGTTCACAGCTGACACAAAATAGACATCGCCTGTGCAAGCACTGACTTCAACTCAGTGGTGACTTCTCTGGGGTGTGCTTTGGAGAGAGAAGCAAATCTGTCTTGCATGATCTTCCTTAGGGGAAGCAGGATCCTCTTCCATCGCCTTAACTCTTGCAAAAACTAGAGGAGAAAAGAACAATAAATGATCCTTTTCCATTGCTAATGTAGAGTGCCAACAAAGGAAGCACACTCGTTTGGCCTTCTAAAAAATTGGCCTTCTATTTTAAACAGTACAATTGGCTTCAATTTTAAAATTATATTTAACAGCTCTGGATGCTGTTTCCTGCTGGATATGTGAGAGGGCTCAAATTAAATTCTCTTTTTTTTTTATTATTCTGAAGCCATCATACTAGGTTCAGGGTATATTCCTTAAAGAAAGGCATACTTATAATACATTTTGTATCAAAGAAAACTTGAATATATCTTTGGAATGTTTCATGCAGCTTTTTCTAAGTAAACTGAGTTTTCATAGTTTCAATATGTAAATAATGTTTACAGAATCACAGAACCACAGAATCATTGGGTTGAAAGAGGCCTTCAAGATCATCAAGTCCAACCCAGCCCTAACACCTCAGCTAAACTATGGCACCAAGTGCCACATCCAGTTTTTTTTAAAACACATCCAGGGATGGTGACTCCACCATCTCCCTGGGCAGACAATTCCAGTACTTTATCACTCTTTCCATAAAATCTTTTTCCTAATATCCAATCTATATTTCCTTTGGCACAACTGTGTCCTCTCATTTTGTCAGCTGCTGCCTGGAGAAAGAATTTAAGAACTGCACAAAATCTGGTTGCAAACTTCTTAACATATGAATTATGTAATGTTGGTATTTATAAATTTCGTATTCCAGGCTGTTTTTCTACAGCTACCGGGAAATGCAGATGAGACTGTAAGCCAAGACTCATTCTACTCACTCAGAGGTAGTGAGGAATCTGAGGCTCCTGATCTCCATTCTTATCTCAGCTCTTCGTTGCATTTCACTAGACATTGAGTCTCTGTTTCCTGCTGTTGCCAACCATCTGCATGAGGAGTCTGTCGCTTATCAGTTTACTCTTCAGTTTTACTCATGCAAGGCAGGTTGCATTTTGAGTTTTGGAGCAGAGCTCGCTGCTTGCACAGCACATCCCAGCTGGGAAACGATAGTTTCACATCAGGAATCCAGCTGCTCTCCCAAATGATACTGCACTGCATTACCACAAAGCCACAGGGCTGTTCAAAACACCCACTATCAGCCAACTTTCAGTCCCATGCCAGAGATCAGAAAACAAGAACACACTTGGCCTTTTCTGCTCTGTGCTCCCAGCAGTTCGCCTGCCCAATTATGGTGGGGTCTGACCACATCTGTTTCACAGTACTCCCCTCATTGGCCTAATTGACAGGCTTCCCGATATCCCAGACAAACCACAAGGAACCCCAGTATAAAGCTAGCTAATGAAGAAAGGAGGAAAGAAAGACAAAGAAATAGCAGCATTTTGGCAAAAATAAACCTTTATTTCTGCATCATGGAAATAAATACAAACTTTCTCTTTGCAGATGTTTTTAATTCATATAAAAGTTTGATTTTATTTTTTCTTACTTAAAATACCTGCAGTCTTTACTCTAAATCTTTGGCTTGCCCTTAGCAACGACTTTTTTTGGATAAAAGGAAGGATGTCAATGAGAGCTTGGTTTTGGTGGGAACCAGAATAAACATACTCCCTTTAATAATTCATTCATTCTCTAATAATATCCTTTAGGGAGACTGGCTACTTCCACTGATTGTTTGAGTATTTATTCTAAACAATAGGCTTACCCACTTAACAAATTAGGTTAAACTTCAGAAGTCATCACTTGTCGGACATTGTCTGGTGTTCATCTAAGATATGAGACAATGCTGCTCTGTGTTGGAAAACTCTGGTGCAGAGAAATCCTTTCCCTTCAGCTCTTTCATGTGCAGTGCTGCAGAAGTGCCTCAAGGACTTCCCAAAGCCTTCCTGACAGCAAGCCACCAGAGACATTTGTTTGGATTCAGTCCACAGCTGAGCACAGTAAATAACAGTATTTATGTCCATCATGACCTTGGCATCTCTGCAGGAGGTATGTTGTGGAGACCTGACCACTTTTCACCAGAGAAATGTTGATCACAGCTATTGTAAAGGTTCATCCAGGAGATAATAGTTGACAGAAGTATTGGTGGGAAGGAAAGAACAGAGAAATGGATATGAAAAACATAGCCGGAGGCACTTATTTCAGCTACTGGAAAGGTACATCACAGAAAAAAAAGAAGCCACAGTTTCCCTACAAAGTGTGCTATTTACAAAAGAGAAAAATATGGCTTAAAGCAAGCAGAAGGTAAATATAATCCAGAAAGAAACATTGCCCTGCACAGCATGTCACTGACCTGTGGGACACACCAGAGCGCAAGGTCAGCCAGCTGCTCTACATTCCTGCACAGAGAGGCAGACCATGGTAAACCTGCTGTCGATCCCTACATCTGGTAAACCTGACACATGTCAAGAGCCAAAATTTCTGTCTGCAGTTACCTCTGACACAGCTGGTTTTCCACATGCAAGGGATCATGCAATCTCTCCTGCAAGCCTTCATACAACCTGAAACAGAGACAAGACTATTTTACTTCAATTGGGACTGTACATAACAGGAGTAAGTAAAACCACTAAGATACACTTCAGTGATGTCATTCAACCAACTTGATGGTTTTTTGTCTTATTTAAATTCCTGGCTTATTTAAATCCACAATCATAGAATTATTTAGATTGGAAATGACCTTTAAGATCATTGAGTCCAAACGATAGCCTATCACTGCCAGGTCCACCTCTAAACTGTCATTAAGTGCCACATCTACACATGTTTTAAATACCTTCAGGTATTTAAGTGGTCCACCACCTCTCTGGGCAGCCTGTTCCAGTGCTTGACCACCTTCTTCATGATGAAATTTTTACTAACATCCAACCTAAACCTCCCCTGGCATAACTCAAGGCCATTTCCTCTTGTTCTGTCTGTCACCTGTTACCTGGGAGAAGAGGCCAACCCCCACCTCATTACCACCTCCATTCAGGTACTTGTAGAGAGTGATAAGGTCTCCCCTGAGCCTTCTCTCCAGCCTAAACAACCCCAGTTCCCTTGGCCACTCCTCACAAAACTTGTGCTCCAGACCCTTCCCAGCTCTGTTGCCCTTCACTGGACACACCAGGTGGTGTGGAGGATGGGACACCTCCAAAGCACCTCAGTGTCTTTTTTCTAGGCCCCACAATCTCTTCCCTAGTCCTGCTTGCCACATTGTTTCTGGTACAATTACATGGGGCAGTTACATCCTAAAGCCAGTGCCTTTCCTATCCACAACACAGAGGCTGAAGAGGAAGCTTGGGTCACCACTCATGTCAGCAGGGACACACATCCCACCCCTGCCTTTGTTTCCCAGGAGCATGCCAGCTGCAGGTGAGGCATGTGTGCTCTGCTGGGGCAGCCTTTCCTTGTGGTGCTTTGCAGTAGAGCCCAGAGCAGGGGATCTGCAGATGTTCACCCACCTGACTGTGCCAGCCATTGTCTCGTGCCTCAAGTTCCTGCAGACCGGCAATTAAGGCAGAAATCTGGAAATCCACAGCGTGGTTAGCAGCTTCTGGTCATGGTGCTGATTGGATTAGTGTTGTCTGGAAGGATACAGCACTGACTGCTCTGGGGATTTAAACTGATCCCCCTGCCAAAGGAAAATGAGTGTGGTGGCTGTGGTTTGCTTTCCATTAACATTATCTTAGAGTTTATGTCCTATGGAAATTGGCATAGCTGGCAAATCCTGGGAGCGAGGCCCAAAACTGATTTAGCATGAAGTCTGAACTTTCTCTCACCCTCTGGAGCCCAGGTTTTCATACTCAGTGTCAACATGAAGAGACAGGGTAATTCAACAATGCTTCTCCCCCTGCATTTTCTTCTTGTCTTCTGTGAATGTCAGAAATCATGGAACACAGAGTTTTTTTTAATAAATCTACTAATTGTCTCGTGGGAATAATTATACATTTTAAATGTGTATTCAGAAAAGAGGATCTCATATGTTAGAAAGTCAGATACAGAAATTTACTTCTCAGAAAATAATAGAGATAAAATGGGTTGGATAAAAGTGATTTAGGTTTTAAAGGTAAGCTTTCTGAGTTGAAAGTAATATTCTGGTTTAGAGTCTTTTGTGCCAAAATACAAGAAAACATAAATAATACAGGATTTAACATAATATATTGTTAGCAAAGAACATAGCAGAGAGGTTAAACAAAGCTGTCATTCTGTAATGAAAATCAGATTTCCTCTTATTTTACCTGAGTGGGCTTCACTTTTTTTTTAAACAACAAAGATTAGCTAACAGACTTATACAGTTAGAGGAATCATTCAGATGTCATTGGGTACTTGAAGTATCTAGCTGTGCTGAAGCTGTAGGTAACCTAATATACACTGAATTAACTGTACTCAGTTTCTGGCATGATTAATCCATTAAAAATTTTTAATAGAGTGAATGTTATAGCAGTATTTCGTTTGTAAATGGCTAGTTGGTTAAGTGTAGGTTTTTAGAAAAATTATCTTAACAATGTAAGAGATTTTCAAAAGTCACTATTCTATTCTCAAGAGCAAACTGGATGCATAACCTAAATTATTCATAAAAAAAAGAGAATATCAATCTTTATATTGTTTAAAGGCATTTGAAACCGTTTTGCTAATTGCCATTTCAAAATCCCTTACTAGCCAATCAAAGAAATTCAGAAATGCAAACTCTTTTTTTTTGTACTATATGGTGTTTTGGAGGTAAGAAAAATTTGCTCTGTACTTCAGAAGGCCGTAAAAGACATATTCAGTACTACACCTTAAAAAGCAGCTCAGGAAGAAGAGTAACCTATTGAATCAGAGGGATTCTACCCCTGATTAACTCAAGAGTGTCTCTGTATAAGGTGAAGAAGCACTGAATTACTTACTAACACCTCCCAAATGCAGTGAAAAATTTTGACTATTCTCCTAAACAAAGATATCGTATGAAAGGATTGGATGGATGGGAGTCCATCAAAGTGTATTTAGAGTTACTACAGCCAGCTGACTAATTGTGGCATTCATATGAGATTTTAGGCTGAAAAATAAATTTCAGAGAGGATGTAGCACTACAATTTGAGTGGATGAAAACTGGTAAGCTGCGATCCCTGCAGCTGGAGAGAGGCAACATAATTTGGGGTGAGTGGGCAGTCGTTTGCAAATTCTCTTTATGTAGTCCTAGATAGGCAGTGGACATTGGCTTGCAAATCCAAGTTGCTGCAGATCCTGGAAAATTTGTTGAGCTCATCTTAGAGCTGTGATTAAAAATGACACTAATTCACTGTCCTCTGAATATAGCTGAGTTTTAGGAATCATAAAATGGTTAGGGTTGGAAGGCACCTTAAAGATCATGTATTTCTAACCCCTGCAGGGACATTTCCCACTAGATCATATTGCTCAGAGCCCAATCCAACCCAGCCTTAAACACTTCAAGAGATGGAGCATCCACAGATTCTTTGGGCTATCTGTTCCAGTGCCTCATAAACCTCACAGCAAAGAATTTTTTCCTAATAACTAATCTAAACGTAGATTTTTCAAGAAAAGGTGTCTCAAGAATGAAAGGTGAGGAGGAGAACCCAAAACCACAAAGGTAACACTGAAGAAGAAAGGAGGAAATCCCCCTCCTTAAAATTTTGAAGCTATGTGAGTAATCAGAAGAGATTTTTTACCTAACATGTTGTTACAAAATGAAATTTTCATAGATTAGACTGGTAATATATTGTGAAGAGCTAAATCTCTTCAATTTTAAGCTTTCTTATCCCCAGTGTCCAAACTGCTGACAAGTTGGTCTGATACACTGTGGTCATGGGGAAAAAAGACCTTTTATTATTTAAATATAATGTCAGTATTGAAAAACAGAGGGGATAAAATACACTACACATAAAGATGAAAATATATTTGAAATCTCATTGTCTTCTTATATATTCTCCATAATCTAGAAACAGGGTACCCTGGTTTCACTTACAGCAGTTGAGAGCTGGGACAGGCCATGCCTGTTCTTCCCTTATCAGTTTAATAGAAACAGTTAAACAGAAGATCAAAGAACCTCAGATGAGACAAAAAAAGAACCAAAAAGCTGTCAGCCAAAGCATAAAAATCCATTACATAAAATATATAAGCAACAAAAAGAGAGGAAAAAATATTTGCATTAACCCAACAACAGTCAGTGCAGAAAGTCAGTTAGGAAAGCTTAATTGGTTGGTTTATTGTGGTGTATTGTGCAAGTAATAATTCATACTAAAATTCTTTGAATCATAAAATTAAATGTTCAACAATGGTATGTATAAATGTTAAATAGCTTTAAGAGGAAAACAGTTAGTAGTAAAATATAGAAGGGGTATTCTCTTAATTTACCAAACAATGCAAATTCATATAAAGGGACACATAGATACAAATGTTTGCAGCTGTTAGACTGTGAAATAATGGCTGTTAACTTATTGTTACCTTGTTGAAGACTACCATAAATACAAAATACCATAGGTCATTCTGTGACGAACCTTTTTTTTTTCTCTTCACTTAGAAAAAGGCTGCAGAGAAAAAAAACACTCTATCAAGAGTTGAATCCATGAGACAGAAGATTCATAAAAGGTATTATAACAATATCTTCTTGGACATGATCTTGGCTATCAGCCCCATGCAAAGCACATGTACAGGACAAGAAACTCAGCTTGTGCTTTCAAGCAACTGAATTAAATGTGGGTTTGTCCCAAAAGCAAATTTTCTCCAACTCTATGTTCTTAAAATCATATATATTTTTCTCTCTGGAAGCAATATCATGATTGTGCTTATCCCACCTTACACCAGAGTACAGAATGAACACTCATGCAGAACGAAGAAATTATACAACTTTAATAACCGGCTATTCATGATTATTAATATATTAAGACCATGACAGTAAATAATTAAAAAGATGCTTCTGCTTGAGAAAAAGATTACCAAACTAAAAGGCAAATTATTTTGTCGTAGACTGTAACTTAATTCACAGAACTGGTAACAAATAGCTCCTTCTGCAGCAATATGACCCCATTACCTCTCTAAAGTCACCTAGCATATTCTTCAAAATTTTATATTTAACTTTTTAGCCTCTATACCACATGGGGCAGCAGGCAATTTATTTCTCATACTCTCTTGATAGATTACCAAATTAATCCATCTTCTTAAACTTAAAAAAACCAAAAAACCCCCCACAGAAATATAGGCAAGTTTCAAACAACAAAAGACTTGATTAAACTTCTAAATTCACAATTTTTTAATAAGTTCCATAATGGATTTACATATATCAAACAATTTTTATTTTTTTTTAGAAATAGTTTACTGTGGGTTAGCATGAAGTAGACTCTGGACCTCCTTTATTTACAGGAAACCAAAGCTGATTCTGAATGAACTGTGTGGCTAAGACTAGAGCAGAGACCAAGCATCAAGGATTTTTGGATAGAATACACATTAAGAGAACATCATTTGCAGATGTTCTTTATCCAGTAAGATTCCCTGGCTTTTCACTATCTGTGCTCACATGAGGCATGGCCAAAACAAACAAGTTGTCCTTTGCTCAGTAAAGTGCATTTGATGGTGCCGCGTGGATGGGAGGCCTTCAAAGCAGTGGTTCTCAGCATTCCAGCTGATTAGCTCTTCTAATTGGCTCTGTCTCCTCCCATCCCAGGATCTTCTCACAATAAATCTAGCTAGGAAAAGATGCATAAAATTCAGTATAAAGGAAGTACCAAGGAGATGATGTGAAAGTAACATTTCTTTCAAGCTGCATTCCTAGCATAGAAGACTAGAGTTTATTTCCTCTTGGCAGATGTAGAATGTAAACAATCTTTCTTGGTCATCTTGCCGCTTGATCATCTGCTTTTATGTGGTTCACACCCTGTCTCATCAAGAATAAGTATTAGAGTGGAAAGCACCAGATGAAGAAAACACGTTGGGCTGTGCTGGTGCTCCTCAAACTATTAAAACCTCTCAAGGACAGCTCACGTGCCCACTTAAGGCATCAGAACTGGGAGCAGAAAGATAAGTCCTGTCAGGGATTTCTTGCCTTAGCATTTACATGTACACCAAATGCACACTTCTAAAGATCATGCAGAAACTATTGATCAAAGATTGTGTTACCACAGAATCCCAAGATATTTTCAATGCTTCATATTTCTTCATATGGCAGTTTGCAACTTGGCCTTTTTTACAGGCTTTTGTAGAGGTACAAATGGTCTCTCTATCCTTATAGGTTTAACATTTATTGCAGTTATCCACAGTCACTAAGGCCTGAAGTTCTCTACCAGTGCAATAACCTTTACTCCTGTGTCTGTATAAAGGGCCAGAGCAAATTGTAGTCTCTTTGAGAGAGCTAGAGAAGAAAAAGTTAATGCTTCAGATAAACTGCAGAGCCTCTTGTATTTGGAGTTAAATTATCTGAGATTATTGCAAGGCTTTCAAAGTCCAGGTAATGTTTAATACAGCTCTGGAACCCAGCTGTCTACTAAGTTAAAGCTTCTTTAGATAACTGAGGTTTCTTGGTTCTTTCAATGAGATATAAAAGCCTTCCACTTTACAACAGGCCCAGTTGAAGCAAACATACTTTGCTATTAAACAATTGTGAAAAGACTGAGCCAGATTATTTGATTCTCTAAAGCTCTTCATGCAAAATAAAAGCGTGTTTTCAATAAAAGTTTGCAGCCTGGAAATCTCAATTTCAAATAAAAGATGTACAGCAAGTATTTATAGATGAAATATCTTCAACTAAAAGAACACATTTTTTAACTTAAGAAAAGCAAGAGACATATTAGATGCAATGGTACAAGCCATACAGGTGGTTCCTGTGAAACCTAGAGCAAACTCACCTCCACAGGAATCTCCATAGAGCAATATTATCAGAAATGAAATTTCCATGTTTCTTCCTTTTTAAAGCAATTTCCTTTAAACACATTATATTTTCCAATACAATTACCCATGAATGTATCTGTCAATTACAGTAAACCTATTAAAACTACTGTTTATTCTGGACGACAGGTTTTTTCACAGGACTATGTCTTTGTTACGTACATTATTAACAGGCATAATGATTGCATATGACATCAATATAAGGACTTAAGAGAGTGCATTTTTGATTTCCTGTACATGTCTTGTATTTTTCACTTGTTTATTTGGAAAGCTGATACACATAAATATTGAACAACTTGGCATGAAAAGTGAATCAAATTGAGTAATATCTAACTTTCCAAAAGATTGAACAGACTCATGGATTTTTAAAGGATTACTTCTATGTAGGGTATTTGATATATATTTGCAGTTCAGTTTAAATAAAAATGCAACAACTTGTCTATAAAATCCCTTCCCCACTTCACTGATCTTTCTAATTTTCCTGATTTTTGGCATGCAGACAAGTGGAAAGGATAAAGGAAGGGATGTTCAAAGTCTTCACAAAACAGAAACAGATATTTAGAAGTTTAAGTGTCAGACCAATGTCACAGAGCTGTTTACCATCCTTATGCATTCAGTTCATGCAGCTTGGTAACTGTGAAGTGAGTACTTCACACACAAAAAAAAGAGAGAGGGAAAAAAAAAGGGATAAATTCTCTCTCCACTTCAGTTTTCAAGCTTGGGAGTTGGCATGACAACTCTAAGCAAGTAGTCAAGTCAGGCACTGACTGAGAGTAAGAAGCTGAAAGAAACCATCAGACACATATAAAAACTGGGAATACAGAGAACTGCTAGGAAAAAAATTATAAAGCCTGGACATCACAGAGCTTTAGGGATGAGGGCACTATCACAAATATTGCAACTGTGTCCCTGCATAGCAGTAGGCAGAGTATCATATAGCTGAGGTGGTGACTAGCTGTTTCTCCAGCATATAAAAAGATTGTGCTACTCTAGGCAAAACTCCAGCTCTACTGTGTGCCAACAGAAATAGCTGAGCAGGCTGCACAAGAGCAGCTTCACAGTGAACAGCTAGTAGCAACACATAAAGAGCTTATTAATCTTCTTTTATTGTAGAAGCAAGTTAATTTCCAGAAAATACATATTTATATCTAAACCAAAGGAAAGAATTAAGAAGGAAAAAGAAAAAAAAAAAAAAAAAGAAAAAAAGAAAAAAAAAAAAACCCATAAAAAGAGAAAGTTTACTGAACAAGAGGAAATAAACTTATCTGCATCTTCCTCTGCAAATGTTTTTAGTGTTTGGTTGTTACTACAATATTTTGACAGAATGAATTATTTTCTATATCCAACAGACATACGAGCTGGTAGTAGAGCAACAATCCTACTTCACAACACTGTACATGTAGCCTTGGATTGGCCTCAGAAATCCTTCTCTCCTTATGTAGTGGCATCACTGTCATGTGTGAGGACAAAGTTAGATTAGCCAACAGGAGAAATATTCAGCCCTATATGCTGAATATTTTATTTTCCAAGTACATTTAAAATAACACGTTCCAATTGAAATAATGACCTAAAGTTGTGTTGTTTGCATACAATTACAATCTTGTTTTTTGCCTTTTTTCTCCCCAGACGCTTGGTCATGATTGCATGTTTATTCATTGATTAAAGTCTGCATATTTTTATTCCACTTCTTAAATATAGACATAGCTGCAGGATAGTGCATATTTTATTCTTTAGACTAGCAACTATTTTTTCTGATGCCATAACCAGGCCTTTTAAATAGGATCAAAACCACAGACTCTCACTTTTACTAAGTCAGAGGACAAACTGACCTCACCTACCCTGACTTTACCTAGATGAGATGCCTAAAGCTGAAGGAGTTCAAGCATCCCACTTTTTGTTTATTCTACTGGTGGACTTGACAACTCTGAAATGGAAAAATAAAGGCATTTTCATTAACATGGGGAAGTTTGAAAGATTCTTTCACATGACATAAAAGTTTACAGCTTTATTAGACAAGTGGAAAATGATGGGAATTCTTACATTCCTTCTGCTTCTATTTCTTTCCTAAGCTATAAATATCATTATTCTTTTGATGTGGGTTTAGTGTTTTTCACTTTAAAATTTTTAAATCTATGATATTCACAAATTATTATGAGCTAATATAAAATTGCACTGTTCATTATTAGCAGGAAAAGAGAATAATCATCTCCCAAAGGTGTAACACTTCTTCTACCAACAAATTATATTTCACATGATATTTCAAGTATGAAAATAACAAGTAACAGCCCATGGAAGAAGGTTTTATTTACTTCATAGAACCATAAAACGGTTAGGGTTGGAAGTGAACTTAAGGATCATCAAGTTCTAACCCCAATGCCACAGCCAGGGACACCTTCCACTAGACCAGGTTGCTCAGAGCCCCATCCAACTGGCCTTGAACATTTCCAGGGGTGGGAAGTCCAGAGCCTCTCTTGAGCAACTTGTTCCAGTGCTTCATCAGCCTCCTAGTAAAGACTTTTTTCATAATACCTGATCTAAATCAAGATTTTTCAAGTAAAGGTGACTCGAGAAGGCAAGGTGGAGAGGAGAACTGCAAAACACAAAGCTGTTCTTAACACAGAAACACTGAAGAAGGAAGGTGGAAGTCCTCCCTCAAAATTTGGAAGTGATGCAAGAAATCAGATAAGGTTTGTTTACCTCACAATGGTTTAAAGCTGCTTAGTCTTTTATTAGCAACTTTAATAATGTGCTTAAACAATTCTATCACTATATATAGTGTATGTATTTAATATATGCTTTCACTGTAATTCCTGCTCAGTGTGAAACCCCGCATATCATGGCTATTATACAGGATGAAGCCCCAGGAATTCTAAACTAATGACATCCTTCAGATATAATTTTATTCTACAGCATGAACAAAATGGAAGTTAGAACTGAAAAGTTGCAATCTTTTCTGCATCTTTTCTTACCCCTGAATATGGTCCTACTACCTAATATTACCTTTGGGGGAAAAATACTAATTTTGTGGAATATATTTAATTTTTATTGTAATTTGGCCTCATACATAACTCAATCTCTCTAGGCTATAGAAGATTTTTAAATATTTACAGGAAGGACTGAGTAAAAATGCTGCATGCTGATGTACCGGCACATTAACTCATGTAAGGAAAAGCCTGTAATGGTATTGCAAATAACGCCAACTGAAGATCTGTCCCAAAATATAGTGTATATTCAGCTTAATAGAGAAGTCACTGAGGAGAAAAATCATTAAAAATCAAATTTTCCGTGCTTACTGCACTTTTGCCTAAGAAAAGTACATGTATGTTATACTACAGGCACAAGTCTACTGTTTCATTTGAGATTCTAGCTAAATAAGTATTTTTTTAAAGACCATTATCCATATATTTACACTGGATAGCACTGGGTTGTCTTACACAAGTTCCCTGATGGCACTACTGCTTACTTTTTTCTCTCACATGTACAATCAACAGTAGGTCAGCTATTAAGAAGTCACTGCAATATAAAAATATTTATGAAGTACCAAGAACAATCAAATAACCAATTTACAGTAAGAAACAGGAGAGCAGAATGATGGAATTCCTCAACAAGTAACTTGAAAATACCATAAAAATATACAAGATTCTCCCCTTAAGTCATAGTTCTCCTTTCTGCCCTTATTCACTTCCTCTGCCTCTGAAGCCAAGTTTCTGAACCTGCCTTGATTAAGAATGAGATATCTGTAACATGATACATTTGCAGTGATCCTATAGATTGCTGTTAACAAGCAGTCCATCACAAATGTGGTTTCTATTAAGTTTTATTACTTTCAGGATGTTAATTTTGGTACAGGCTTATTTTCCTAATTTTGTGCAAAACCCCTATTCATGATGTAAAATAAACAGCGGTGGGGAGGTGGAAAAAAAAATACAAGTGAGCCAAAATTACCCTACTAGAACAATGCTGATGTAGCTATCTAAATATTCATCACCAATCTGAAGTTTGGGGTTTTTTGACAATTTTACAGTGACTAATTAAACAAGACTAGGCAGAAGCCCTATCAAGACTCTTTGACATTGTTCATATTGTACAAGGCAACAGAGATAAAAAACTATATTATATATGACTATAGAAATTAATATTCTAAATCCAGTGCACTACATGAGAAATATGTAACAGTTCTTAATCAAGAAACCCCCCTTACTTTAGAATATAACCCAAATCTACTATCCAAGTAACTTCAGACTTCTCAGAAGACTGTGAATTTCAAACCAGATCATCAGTTATCATGTGAAACCTGGAAAAAGGACAGCATCGCTCCTCACAATATGATATAGAAAACAAAAAGAGTTACTTAGTTATTTAGATCTTCTATAATGTATGAAGAGAATTATAGTACTCCAGGAAATACAGAGCACATCAAATATTAAGAACTTCAATTAACAATTTTTTTACAAAATCACATTTAAATATTTGATAATTCTAAAAGTTAAACATCTTAAGAAAATTGAGAATTTTGGTTGCCTTTAACCCTTGTCAGCATTTATGTACATATATATTTCCATGCATTCTGATATTAAGTATTGCATAGTTCTTTATGAAGGAAGTAGGGATCTTGGCTTAGTGGCATGGAAATTCAAAGCCTCAAAGAGATTGCTATGAGCAGGACATGAGTCAAATTGTACAGGAGACATAGACTGGAAGGGTTAAGGAGAAAAAGCATTTTTTGAGTCCAAATACTCAAATACTTCCATGGAGTAGCAGTTTCTATCTTTGTCTCTATCACAGATCAACCCACAACCCCCACAGCTTTAGAGTCCTTTATTTGATGGCTGTATAATTTGAAACACCTGCAAAGCCTGATTTCCAAAAGGAGTGACCCCTAAATTAAAGGTGGAAGTTCAGTTAGCAGAAGCCACATACTACATATTTAAATACTACATAATTGATGACTATAAACCAGGTGATGAGCCTCTCAATTTAGGCATTCAAAAATTATTGAGCTCTGTTCCTCAGTTAACAACCAAAAAAATAAAAGTAATCCCTGTCTTGTCAGCATGTTTTTTCAGATAATACTTTCTACTTACAGGGGTGAAAACTACAGACATGCACATTAAATCAGCCTATATATCCTCTTCTACTACCAAAACTGCAGTAACACTCATCATCCTTATTGCTCTCCCTGCCTACATTCCCTCTTCACCACATCTTTTGGAGGATTAATTACTTTTTGTCCTCAGATTATTTAATTATTTAATTAATTGTGATCTCTGACTCTACTCTCCAATATCTGCAGCTCCTCCTCTGTGCAGAAATGCCAGTAAATGAAATAAGCATTTTCTATTCCACCATCCAGATTTTTAATGACAGATAATAATGCACAGCAGAGGATAAATCCTTAAAGAACCAAAGCTGACAAACCTGACAAGTTGTAAAGCAACTACCAACACAGATCAGTTTTAAGTCTTCCAGACACATTTAGTCCCACTTTAGAATATTATCATCTAGCCCATGTGTTCCCAGACTGAGAATATCAGAGTAGCTTCTTATTTACGTTAGGTATTCTTACAGCTCTTTCATCACCAGCTCTATACATTAAACTACATGTCATAGCAAGCCTTTCTTTTGTCCACAATTCCAGACCATATCATATACTCTTATTTGGAGCTAACTGGAACATATTCAGCTAAAGTAACATGTAACACAACAGTATGGAGTATAATGGAATACTACAAATAAATCAGCCATCTTAAACAAGTCTCAGCTACAGCGTGAGCAATGGCTTTGATCCAGTATCACATTTCATCATGTGGTATTAGGTACTGTGTAATCAAAATGCAAATATTTATAAAAATAAAAGAATGTGAGGTCCACAATACTTTTGCTTCCACTTCAATTTTCTAGGTCCCCTCATTTTAATTAGAAATGTTTTTAAAATCTCTACAAACACTATATCAAGGTTCTTACACAAATTAAGTGGTTGCACAGCCTACAATACAACTCTAAATGCAGGATTAAAAATATGTATGTGTCTGCTTCAGAGGCTTATTTTCTACAGTGTTAAGGCAAAATGTTTATGTTTCCCCCAAAATACACATATATAATACACTAAATACATATATATCCACAGGTCAATTTATATATAAATTCTCAGTGCTTAAGACGGAAGGGTTACATAGCTCTGCCTAACTGCCCATATTCATTAAAAACTATGATTCTTGGTACCACATACCACCAAATAGAGCAAAAATGTGGTATTAAGAAAAAGTGACAAACTCTTAGAGATTTTTCAATTAAAGCTTGAGTTTTCACTGTTTATATATGACAAAAATGTGCAAGTTAGTGAAGGGAGTTGAATGAAATGGCCTTAAGTGATTTCAAAGTGAGCATAATTTTAAGCATATGAAACTCTCTTCAGGCACTAAACAGATTTCACATGGAGCTGGTGTAGATTTCTATCACTCATATCCAATAAAGAGTAATTAAAACAGAGATGAGACAGATTGGCATCTGGGAATCAAGGGAATCAAGAGCCTATCTCTTTATGGCAGCTTAAACCATCTTGGACTGTTTATCACAGCAAAACAGCCTGAAGAGACAGGACTGGGCTCTCCATAAATATCAGAACACTAAATGCCAAAGATAAGTAAAGTTGGGGTTTTTTTTTTTAATTAAAGGGTAATTTAGACCCTCAGGAAGAAATGCATACTAAAGAAGAAGTAGTTATATCAGAAATTGGAAGGTTGCCTACTAGAACCAGAACATTGTCTTCCTTCCAGTATAAGCAAAAGGAGCAAAAAACGCTGAAATAATCTCTCAAAAGGATGTGAACAAACTCATATGACATTTTGATAGCTCATGACTAAAACTGATGACCCAGTCAGTCTTTCTAATCAAAACTTTGTCATGCTTATATAGTTTCTTAAAAACCATCTAGGACTTGAGGCCAGACATTTATTTATGAAAACATACAAGCACATGGGTCTAATAATGTCAGAGGTAAGCTGAGTCACTCCAGTTCAGAGTCTAGTATATAGTTTTCAATTATTTAAAACTATTTAAGTGGAGAGCACATACTGATGACAATTTTTTGATACAGATAACTGACAAGGTAAGGAGGTGTGCTGTTGCACCTTCTTCCACGAACAAGAAAGAACCAGTTGGGGTTGTGAAAGTTAAGGGACACATTAGCTGCAATGACTACAGCATTGTGGAGTTTAAAATCCTGAGTTAAGTGAGCAAGATAAGTTTTAAAAACTACTATCCTGGCCTTCAAGAAGGCAGATCTTGCCTTGTTCAGAGACCTGTATGGTAAGACATGTGAAATACTGCCATGAAAGACAAAAGGGCCAAGAAGACCTGGCTGATTTTCAAGAGCATAATTATCAAAGCACAAGAATGGTCCTTCCTGACACTCAGGAAAACATGCAAGTATGGCAGAAGACCACAGGAGATGGACAATGCAACACACTACTTGAAGAAAGAGACACTGTCTGAGCAGGGAGACCCATAGATATGAGAGCCGAAGCCCAGCACAAGCCATGGCAGGCAGGAAGACGGTGATTAGCTGGAGATAGGTTGAGGGATAGAAAACAAAAGGACCCAAGGGTGTAGCCCCTCTCCACCCTGCCAAGGTATCAGGGAAAAAGTAGATAGGAAAAGTAATCTGTAGAGTTTAGAATATAGGATGATACGGTAAAATAGCAGTTCACATAGGCTACATGCAAAGTCTGTAGGTTTTGTATCTCATGCCGGTTGGTCGCTGTAAATTAGAATATTCAACCCAAAAGGAGATACAATGTATTGTAACAAGGACCTCGCTCTCTTACCTGCCCCAGCTCTCTTACCGCTCTTACTGCTCTTAGGTCTCTTACCTCTCTCACCTCCCTTACCCCTGTGATCTCTCCTACCTCATACTCTCCCTCTCTCTTTGGGGCTTCCTTTCAGCCAAGGCTGGTAGCTGAAGGCAAAGCCCTTTTTTTACCCACGACCCTTGCAATAAAACCACGTGTTCCTAGAATATCTCAAGTCTGCAGAGTTCCTTTTCCCTGCCATCCACAGATACTTCTACAATCAACCATCCTGGTTGGCTGATTGCAAGGCTGCTCTCCACTGTCTTCAAAAGATTAAGGGAATTGTGGGAGGTTCCAGTGACTGGAAAAAGGCCATCTTCAAGGAGAGCAGTGAGGAACCAGGCCACCACATACCACTCAGCCTTGCCTCTGGTCCAAGGAGGGTTCTGGAGTAAGCCTTCTGAGATGTCATTTCTGAGCACATAAAGGACAAAAAGGTGATTGAAAACACCCAGTGTGGATTCATTGAAGATAAACTGGGTCTAACCAACTTAAATACCTTTGGTGATGATGTCACTAATGGTGAGTGGACAAAGGATGAGTAATATATGATGTTGACTTTGATTTTAGCAAAGCCATCAATAGTGTCCTGTAATATCACTATAGCAACATTGGTGAGGCACAGGCTAAACAAGTGGATAAAGTGGAAAATCAGTTGGATTCTCATACAAATTGTGTTCTGATCAGTAATACTAAGTCCAACTGGCAGCCAGTTACTATGTCATGCATCAGATATCAAAAGTGGGTCTTTATCCACTCTTTAACTTCATTTAATTCTCTTTCACATCCTTATTAACAAGCAGCAGCATGGGACAGAGTGCACCTTCTGCAGCATCATGGATGATAAATGTCTACGGGAGTACCCAATATGCTGGAGGGCAAGGCTGATCTTCAGAGAGCCCACAACTGACTGGAGGAAAGAGACAACTGAATGGTCTTGAAACTGAACAAAGGCAAACACAGAGTCATTGGACAAGAGACAACTGAATGGTCTTGAAACTGAACAAAGGCAAACACAGAGTCATTGGACAAGAGACAACTGAATGGTCTTGAAACTGAACAAAGGCAAACACAGTCATTGGACAGTGTATTTGACTTCTGAATATCTCCAAGGACAGAGAGCCCACAGCTCCCTGGGGAAACCTGTGCCAGTGCTTCATCGCTCTCACAGCGAAGTGGTTCTTGATGTTTATACTGAGCCTCCAGTTTAAGCCCACTGCTTCTGGTCCTGTCACTGGGCACTACCAAAAAGCAGCTGGTTCCATCCTCTCTGGACCCTGCCTTCAAGTATTATCATACCTTGATGAGATCCCCTTGAACCCTCTCTTCTCTAGGCTAAACTTCCAGAATTCTCAGCCTGTCCTTGTACAATGGATGTTTCAGTTGTTCCAGTCCCTTAATCATCTTAGTGGCCTTGGGATTTCTGGTTGCCCCAATACAAGAACAGCAGCATTGATCTATGGAAGAAAGTACAGTGGAGACCCACAAATAGTCATGAAGCTCCCCAGAGTATGAGGAGTGACTTAAAGAAAAGGATTTGTTTAGCAGTAAGAGAGCTCTGCTGTGCTAATGGGAGACACCATGATCCTCCACCCTTGGCGAGTTGTCACAGCCCTGAGTAACCAGACACAGTTGGAAGGCTGGACTAAGTGGCACTGAGCAATCTCTTCTAACCTGATATGGGAAAATTGCATCAAACAGTGAGTGTTTTCTATTTTTCTGCATATCTATCAGAACATGTTTTACCAATTAGTAATAGAAGTACTGGTCTAAGTGGCATTTGGTTTAGGATTTTTCTGCTACAGACTCTCTAAATTATGGGATGATAGGAACAGAATAGAGCATCTATCACACTAAAAACATGTCAAGGGTATTAACCACTATGAAAGAGATTTCCATAAGCACACATACCCTTTTATGGAGAAAGAGAAGAAGAAAATGTTTGCAAGAACACTTGTCTGGTTTGTTACCCCATTATGGAAAAACTGGTCTAACAATACTGCAAAGACTGGATATATAAAAAAACAGATAACCATGACACTGCAACAGCTAATTGGCCCTGCATAAGCTACATATGCATTTGTTTTACATAAATTACAACACTCTTATCACAGCAAAAGTAGGGTTCTCTCCTTTCTTACTGTCACAGATGCTGAACCATGCAAAAAGTATGTACTTCCATTAAGGAGTTTCTCCCTCAGGAAAGAAGTGTTGGATAAAGCAAAACATGTCAGCTAAATAATCACTTATTTTGCAAGTATGATTCAGTGAATCTCACCTCTCTAAGTGATACATACTGGCAGAAGACATCACTGCACAGAAGAACACAGACACCTAACTCTCCATTTATTGTTATGAAATAGTGATACTACAGCAACATCATCCACTGCTTGATTTGCATTTAGCTGTATAGATTGAGCTAGCTGATTTTCACTTGCAGAGAGAACACATGAATACAGTGTATCTGTGGATATAGCTACAACTGGTTTCACACAGTTTAGGCAGGGAAACTCTGAAAAAATAGATGTGAAATTATTTGGTAGGTAAACTGACATGCACAAAGGAAGCAATTGCTGTAATCAACACAAAGTCCTGGAACAACCTGCCCAGAGGAAGTCAAAGAGGCACATCCTACACTATATGAAATCCAGTGGGGTTTGATTGCATGACAAAGCATACACACAATGGTAAATGCATGTCTAGACTGGTATCGTATGTCAAAAAACCACACATACTTTACTCAGATGTTTATTCTGAAAAGATTGAAGATATTTGCAGCAGAGTTTTGTAGGCCACAGACTTCTATGGATGATAGGAGCAGATATCTATAAAACATCTGGTAGATTTCATCCCGTGGAGCTGAACAGGCATGTAATATTAACTGCTGGCCTGGGAGTCATGCTTTGTTCCTGAAGAACTGGATGTGGCTAGTGATATTTCATTACACACAAACCATAATATCAGGAAAACGTTCCTTTAAATTTTTAATTATTTACGGTAAGCAAAACCAACCTAAATTACACAATAGAGGTGAACTGTGTGCAATTCTGAAGAAAAAAAAATAGCACTTTTGGCTCCTATTCTTCATACACTATGGTATTTGCATTACATATATATAAATTCCATTACCATATGGAATATCAAAAAACTGCTGACCACTTAAAAGATGCTTTAATCCATGGGCTGTAGGTGCCACTAATAAAGATGGTGTATGAACCAGTTTTGTTAATACTTCACAATGTTCTTCAAGATTTTTATCTCTTTGAAAAGCAAAAATAACTATGAAAGTATAGATTCATACAGTGACATTTAATCAGCTAGAAAACAGGAATGGTGTAGTATCTTCATTTTTCTTTGTTCTTACTTCAGGGGAACTTGGCATGGCTCAAGGAGTAATGTATACAACTTCCTATGACAGTGTAAGTCAAATAACTTCAATTTAAGTCCTTATATTGTAACCAACTAAATGTGCTAATATATCAACTTACAGAAACTTTTATTAATTTTAAAGGGGAACTCTGACACTAAGGTTGAATAAAGTTTCTACAAAGCCAGTTAGTTTGGTGAGAAAATTCAAAGCTGACACATCTAGAAATATTTTTTACAAGTCCAGATGAAAAGATTTGTGATGTACAGTGGCCAGAAAAATTGTATAGACCAATCAAAATATTCCTCTTCTGAGATTTAGCTCCAGATAACTAGTTACCATTCCTGACAACTGCATAAATCTATGAGATACTAGCCCTTAAACTTACCAGTTCAGCACCAGTTCTCTTATTCTCGAGTCAAGAAAGATTAATTTTATGTAATGTAAGTTTCTCATGTGTGCATTGCCACAGTCAGTATATGCTGGGATAGGCTACACTGAGCATGCTGTTAATTTCACTCAATTTTGCATTCTGCCTACAAATATGCAATCACTTTCAATCACCAGTCCTCTCACCAGTGCCTAAAAAGATCTCTTGAAAAAAAAAAAACAACAAACAAAAAAAAAAGAAAATCAGAGGTATTAGGTATAAAAAGCATATGGCTACCATTTAGCCATTAAATAATACCTTATTTAAGGTATTACAATTATCATAGGAATAGATGCATCTCAGTGGAAAGATGGTATCTCTGATCTTGCTATTTCTTCTTGGCCCTTCAAAGTCCTCAGACTTCAAATCTTAACCATGAAGGTATGTTTTAAGGTAACCTTTAAAGCTTTTAAGAATAGGTTACTTCTAATTGTCTCTCTACCCAGCTTTTTCATAGGTGGATTTATGCTTTTTCAGGCTGGAGTATAAAAAGATTACTACTTCTCAATCACGCAAATCTATTGTGTGCTTGGATAAGGAAACAAGAACTAGAGCAATGGGAAAGTTCCTCTTCCAAAGTAGGAAAACAAATGTGCCATCTTTCATCTCAACACCTGTGTTTCTAACGTATTTTGAATATTAAACTGCCTACTTGAATTAATAAAAAAAAATAGAAAAAATCCATTGCAATTGTTTGTTTTGTTTCTGGTATAAAATATTTTCATTGTGAGAACAAGTGCATGATGAATTGTCTTCCTAAGAATCACTAGTTCATTTTTAAAAAATTCCTGCCACTTATAATTCCCTAAACACAGTGAAAATAATCATACTAGCTAAGTTTCAGAAGCTATAAATCAAAAGCAATACATAAGACAAAATCTGACTTAAACTTTTAGTATTTGCAATGACATATGACTAGAAAAAAAGATCTATGGTGCTTCTACAAGAAGGACAGTTAATAAATTGCCCTTATAAGCTTAACCATGTTTCAAAAGAGTAACCCAAAAGAACAGAAAATAAGCATACCATTTTACAGAATGGTTTAATGATTTTCTAAAATTCCACTATTTAAAGTACACACCAGTTAAGCAAAGTGTGTCACTAGTCAGTTAGCCTTTGCTCTGAATTAAAGAAAACTTTCAGAGCTAGGATGCCTTTCCTTGAATCATAGGGGCTTCAAAAATTAGGAAAATAACATAGAATCTTTGCAGGCAAGAATCATACCTCTACTTTTTCTTCAATATTAGATGTGATGTGATGTATTGAAAAGAAAAAGCTGAAAAGTGAAAAAATAATCAATAAGGAAGAGACTGAACTAAAATGACTGGATTCTTAACCCATGGTCATTCAAATCATAAATAAATGCTGGACAGGTTTCTGAGTAACCTGGAAATGAATAAAAAAAAGGTTGGCAAAAAGTTCTTTTTGTGAAATTTATTCAGACTGATTCCCGGAAAAACATCTTACTAATCAAGCATGTTCAAAATACAGCAGTTACAAATAATTTAAATAGAAACTTTCTAATTCATTCAAGATGTAAACAAGCCTCTTGAGTCCACATTCAGAAAACATCAATTTGGGATACAAATTTAAAACAAGTTGAGCTAAGTACAGGCCTGTTTGATGGCAAGGTTTCTACAGGACCAAATCAGAGTTAGATCAAAGTAACATGAAAGCAGACAACACGGCCTCACCACAAAGCACCACTCATGCTACCTGTTCATATTGACATGGCCACTAAAACAAAGCTCCCACAGAAACTATCTCAGTTCTGCCTTTTGGTAAGAGAAAGAAGCAGGGCTTGTACACAGCTTTAGTCCAGAAATGTATTTTAAGTGTGTGCAGTTGCCTACAACTTCATGTGCTAACATTTTCCAACATTTTTATTAAATTTGCAACATGGTAGTCTGGTCATTACCTTCTTTCCCTCATCGCCCTTGGATATCTTATACACCTAGGTATTTAGATACTTCCTCTTGCCCTTAGGTATTTATTTGCTTGACTGCTGATGTCTTAGAGAAACAAAAAACGCTAACGGGAAAGGCAGGTCATTGAAAGGATGGGTGCCCATCATGTTTTGTTTTCAGTATGCTTTCCAACACCTTCCTTTTGCTCTGAATTTGTGTGTTGTTGAGCAGGAAGAATCTTTAAAATGGGGATTTTAGAAGAACATCTGGATCACTCTGACGAGCCCCTCGTGGAGCTGAAGCCATGTTCAATTGCATCCTCACTGGCACCGTGGTCGGGTGCAGGACTGGGCAGGACGGTGCAGAGAAATAATGGAAATTCATTTTCTTATGTACTACAAGAGGCTCAGCCCTCCGATTGCCGTATGCTCAACACAAAGAAAAGTCCTCAATCCGTGGTAAACCGTAAGTATTGCTTTTGGCAGGTTTCTAAATACAAGAAAAAAGGATGGGGTAGGCAGACGACGTCTAGTTTACTTCTGTTCCCTTCCCCCTCCCCGATGAGCAGCTCTATCTGCAACCCATGTGGCTGGAGGCAGCCACAGCCGGTTCCAATTCCTACTTTCCCACTCTGCGCCCCTGCTCGCTGCCGGGGCTGAGCCGAGCCAGGACCGGCCGCGGGCTTCCTCCCCCCGCCCCCCGCCGCGCCGTCCTCCCTCTCCCCCGCTCCATCCGATCCTCCGCTCCCCCAGGGCACAGTGTGGGAAGTACGAATTTCCGCTGAGTTTTCTCGGCAACTTTCGGAGCTCGTCTTTCTGCCGCTCCCCGCTCCGCCCGCCGTCCCCCTGCCGTCCCCTCCCCGCCCGTCCCCTCCGCCCCCGGGAGAGCCGCCGGAGCAGCCGCTCCGCTCCCCGCCCGCCCCCCGCGGCAGCGCCGGCCCCGCCACCGCCGCGCCGCGGGCCGCGAGGGGCGGCAGAGCCCGGGCGGCGGCCCCGGCAGCGCTCCCGGCCGGCTCGGGCAGCCCGTGGTGCCGGGCACCGCGACCTGCAGCCGCCGCCGCGCCCGCCTGCCCGGTGCGGAGCTCGGCCCGGCGCGGAGCGGAGGAGGGGCCCATTAGCAGCCGCGGAGGAGGCGGAGGGGATGCCGGAGAGACACAAAGCCGGCGGGGGAAGCAGCCCACGGCTCGTCCCGGGATGGGGGCGCCGCGCCGGGTCCGCCTGATGGTGCTGCCGCGGGTACTCTGGGGCTCCGTCTCCCTCCTCCTCCTGCTGCTGCCCGCCGCCGAGCCCATCTGCCCCGAGCCATGCGACTGCCAGCAGCACCAGCACCTCCTCTGCACCAACCGGGGCCTGCGCTCCGTGCCCAAGACCGCCGAGCCGCAGGATATCCTCACCTACAGCCTCGGGGGCAACTTCATCGCCAACATCTCCGCCTTCGACTTCCACCGCCTGGCAGGGCTCCAGCGCCTGGACCTGCAGTACAACCGGATCCGCTCGCTGCACCCCAAGGCCTTTGAGCGCCTGGAGCGGCTGGAGGAGCTATACTTGGGCAACAACCTGCTGCCAGCGCTGGCCCCTGGCACGCTGAGCACCCTGGCCAAGCTGCGCATCCTCTACGTGAACGCCAACGAGATCGGCCGTCTCAGCGCTGCCTCCTTCTCTGGCCTCGGCAGCCTTGTCAAGCTCCGACTGGACGGCAATGAGCTGGGCTCGCTGGGCGATTCCACTTTCTCAGGGCTGCCAAACTTACTCTATCTGCACCTGGAGTCCAACCGCATCCGCTGGCTGAGTCGCGGCGCCTTCACTGGCCTGGCCAAGTTGCGCTTCCTCGACCTATCGGGGAACCAGCAGAGCTCCCTTCGCCACCCGGACATCTTTGGGCCGCTGCGCTCCCTTCACACCCTGCTGCTGGCCAGCAACAGCCTGAGGCAGCTGACAGGGGGGCTCTTCCAGCACCTGCCCGGCTTGGCAAAGCTCTCACTCAGTGGCAACCGACTGTCTCACCTGGCCCCGGATGCTTTCAGGGGGCTGGGGTCGCTGAAGGAGCTGCGCCTGGAGGGGAATCTGCTGACCCACCTACCTGCCACCCTGCTGGAGCCGCTGGACAGCCTGGAGGCCCTGGATCTGAGCCGCAATGCACTGACCGCCCTGCACCCGGCTGCCTTCGGCCGCCTCGGCCGCCTACGAGAGCTCAGCCTGCGGGACAACGCGCTGGCCACGCTCCCCGGTGAGCTCTTCGCCTCCAGCCTGGCCCTCTACCGCCTGGAGCTGGAGGGGAACGCCTGGAGCTGCGACTGCCGCCTTCGCGGCCTCAAGCGCTGGCTGGCGGCCTGGCACTCCCAGGGCCGCCTGCTCACGGTCTTCGTGCAGTGCCGCCTGCCGCCCGCCCTGGCCGGCAAGTACCTCGACTACCTGCAGGATGCCCAGCTGCCGCTGCCGCAGGACGGTGGCCCCTGCCCCGACGGTGCCTCTCCCTCGCCGCCTTCCCCCGAGGGACTCGGCGGCAACAAGAGCGCAGCGGGGCTGCCCCCGGGGCCGCCGCCCGCCGCCTCCACCGCCCGCCTGCTGATGGGGCTGCCCGTGGCCTCCAGCCCCGCGCCGGCACCGCTGCCCAGCGCAGCGGCCTGGCCTCGACGGGCCGGTGCCGCCGGGGTGCCCCCGCTGGTGTCCGACCCGTGCGACTTCAACAAGCTGTTTCTGCACAACCTGTCGGTGGAGGCGGTGGGCTCCAGCTGGGTGACGGTGCGCTGGGCCGTGCGGCCGCACCGCAGCCCCCGCCTGCTGGGGCCGGCGCGATTCCGCCTGCTCTTCGACCGCTTCGGCGCCGCCGTCAAGTTCCAGCGCTTCGTGTACCTGCCCGAGCGCGGGGAGCCGGCGGCCACGCTGCGGGAGCTCCGCCCGGACACTCCCTACCTCGTCTGCGTCGAGGCCGTGCTGGGCGGGCGCGTGTGCCCGGTGGCGCCGCGGGACCACTGCGCCGGGCTGGTCACCCTGCCCGAGGGCGGCCCCAAGGCGGCGGCGGGCGGGCCCCGCGGCCCCGACCAGCAGCTGCTGACGCTGGTGCTGCTGGCGGTGAACGCGCTGCTGCTGCTGGCGGCTCTGGCCGCCTGGGCCGCCCGCCTGCTGCGCAAGAAGGTGCTGGGCCGTCGGCGGCGGAAGGCGGCCCCGGTCCACGTGCGGCAGCTCTACTCCACACGCCGCCCGCTCCGCTCCATGGGCACCGGAGTCTCCGCCGACTTCTCGGGCTTCCAGTCTCACCGGCCGCCCCGCGGCGCCGCCGCCTGCGCCCTCAGCGAGGCCGACCTCATCGAGTTCCCCTGCGAGCGCTTCATGGACAGCGGCGGCGGCCGGCACGGCGACGAGCACCTCCTGCAGCGCTTCGCCGACTGACCCCCCGGGCCCGGGAAGGCGGCCTCGGCTGCCAGGGGAGACCGCGGGCACGGGGCACGGCCCCCGAGCACAGACCCGCGGCCCTGACTGCGGGCCGGGCCCAGGCTGCCTCTGGGATGGGCCTACCTCTGCCAGGACCTCGCCGCTTTGTCAGGAATCATCGCTGACCCAAGGAAAAGCCCTGACAGGCGGTAACTGTGCCCTGCCTCGAGGAGCAAACGGCAGGAGCTACTGCCAACAGCAGCCAGTGCCTGCCTTAAGGAAATTAATTCAGAGCTGTTAATTTAAGTGTGCTATTTTACAGGTGCCTTCCTCCGACTGCAAGGTGGGAGCAAATTACAGTGAGCAGCCTGGCCCTGTGTGAGGAGCTTTTTCCAAGACACCAGCCTTTCCTAATAAAAAATTTGGATCGAGGGTCATCTTTTAATTCAACTGTGTGCAACCAGGGAGTTGTCTGGAGGGCTGGAAATGTAGGGTTTTTTGCTGAATAGTTTGAAGGCTGTGTCGTTTCAACTCAAACCGAATGTGGGGCGATTTAATGTGCACAAGTGTGCTTTTATACTTTTCTGTAAACGAGAAACAATAATGCAGCTGGTTAGTTCTACAGGAATTTATTGCTGACACCACTAAGAAAAAACTAACAGATTTTTGTAGAATGTTTACAAATGAGCTATTTTTAAATTGTTTTTGAATAAATACTGCTTGGTACTTGTACACGTTAATGTGTGCTGTAGTTGTCTGGGTCCGTGATGGTCAGCAGATCACTGACCCTCACATAATCCATCTTCATTTCTAAATGGGTGGGTGCAGAGATGAACTATTGATGGATAAATAATCATTGGTGCCTTACTTCAGAAACAATAATAGGTGAGAATATTTCAGGAATGTGAAACAATCTTTTCCTAACAGGCAAGTCTTTCTTACCCTTATCCTACTAAAGTTAGAAGCTTTATGTACCTCACTGTGAAATAAAACAATTTGTGTATTAATCTAGATTATGTGTTTTGTGTAGCTGAGTGAGTAATGCTAGAATTAAACCCTTATGCAATAGTATATAATGTTTGAGTTGTTTTGGTTTGTTGGTTGTTGTGGGTTTTTTTTTGAATTAGGATTTTGCTTTTGGTTTCAGAGCAATGCTAATTATGGTCAGTTGCTCTCTATTTCTCAGACATTTTCCTAAATATTTACAGAATGTGGTTCTGTTATTACAAAATATGGTGGTTTAGTTTACATTAATAATTCTCTCTGTGTGGTCTACAAATGAGCCCAGTTAAAGAGGTCCAAATCAGGATTGTACTTTAAATGCAAATGTTTTAGATGGAGTTTGGTAAATTGTTGAGACCATTGATACAACTTGTGCTCCTTTGAATTTAATGTGCAACCTCAGATGAACTCTTGTGGAACTGAATGGCTTGAAGGAACTGTTAGTGTGCTGTTGGAGACATTTGTCTCAATATCATGCATTCATTGCTGACCCGAGGTGTTCGTGACTACAAGTTGTTTATTACCATAATTGCAATTAAGCAGTTTGGGGGTTTTCTCTCTTCTCTTTTTTTTTTTTTTTTTTTCCCTTTTCATTTTTTCAGATGAACAAGTGTTTACAAAAGATACCATAGTAACTGGTACCTTCAGTTGGAGTTCGGTGGCTGAATAGAGAGAAAAGACTGTGTTCTGAGAGAGTGTGGAGATCATTTGCCTTAATCTTTGTTTTTTCCATGGAGAAAGAAAAAATCGAAGTCTTGTTTCTTGGGTCAGTAGCAAGAAATCCTTTGGGATTTCATTTTGACAGGCTGTAGTTTTCATGAATATGGGGCCAAACTCGGTTGTCAGTGTATAGATTAAAATTCACTGCAATAGACACAACGTTGAATAGAATTAAAATTGAGGGAATGCAGTATCAGGTTTCATTTTTTGTTAAGAATTTAAAATTTCTGTTCTTTTGGACACCTAGGTGCTTTTAGCCATTTATGATTGTGGAATACACCACTGTTTGTTATTAGAAATGCAGTGGGATTATTGAGTAAAGCTGTGTATCACACTAACGTTAGCTCTATCAGTGGATATTCTTCCAATGGGAGATGCATAGATGCTGTACATGGTGATAATCAATTGTCAATAAATCCATTTGCTGAAAGAAAATTTGTGTCTTACATTGTATCTCATAATCATCCCTCTTCAATCATAGATTGGTTGTAGCTCCTTCGTTTTATGAGCACAAGGACTGTGGACAGTCTCATCATTCTTTCATATATTTTCATCATACATAATGTTCCCTATTTTAATATTTTTGGGCAGTGCAAACAGTAGAATAACTAAAATGGGCAGTTCTGAAATAGGTAGACCACTGTCTCAAGATAGACTAATAAGATGCTGTTACATCAGTGAACTATTGATTGTTTATGAGGAAAATTAAGAAATTATGAGTGTTTGGGATCATATCAGTAGTTTATGCTCACTGTAAGTTTGAGTTCTGGGGGTTTTTTATTAGTATTATCAAGCTAGTGATATCAGTATGTCTTATTAAGCATATGTATATTGTTCTAATTAAGAATTCTCTGCTTCTATTTGAATTTTTGCAAACATCTGGAGAAATGCTAAAATGAAATGGAACTGGCTTTTTGTTCCAGTCTAGGAGAAGCAGATACATAGATCTGCACAACAGCAACAACAGGAAGACAGTTAACAGAATGAAGCTGATGACTTTTTAAGTCACAACTTCTGTAGTGCTAGGAATACTTATAGGCTTTGTCTGCAGATATTACTTGCAGCATCTTTGCAGGGAGGGAGCTATACTAGCAGGTGGTTGAGGAAAGAAATGCCAATGACCTTGAATGACTGAAAAATATAAATATAACACGGCTCTGTTTTTGCCGGAAGTATTTATATGTATTTGGGTTCTTATTAAAGTAAGCTCTTTTCTAAAGAATGACTGTAAAAACAGCCCTTTCTAAATGGACGAATCTGCCCTAAATTTGTGCTCAAAATGTTTATCCTTCGAACAGAAATAGAGTTTTACTGCCATGTCCTCTCATGGAATCCATGCAGCTCAGGGAAGAGCGAACTGAGTACTGTTTTGTTGAGTAATTACTGAATGTGGTATATATCAAAGATTGAAAATCACCAAAATACTGCCCTAACAAATTAAGTGGGTTGCTCATGGGGAGTCTGCAAGAGGTACCAAGGCTTCCCTAGCATCAGCACTGTCTGATTTGGCACCCTCTGCCACCTCCTGCTCCCCCTCTTCAATTCCTGACTCCACTTCATCCAGTTGTCATGGTTGGTTGTGCAGCTGGAAGGTGAACTGTGAAAATGATCCTTCTGGAAAATAACCTTTCCTAGCACCTCCCCTCTCCCCTATTTGTCATCCAGCTCAGTTTTTTTGATTCTGCAAGTGCTGGAAGTAGCAAAATGTGGATGTGGAGTTCAGAGGCAGGAAAAAACAGTCCAAGATGGGAAGCTGCTTAAACAATCTCAATTAGTCTTGACATTAAGTTTGTCCACAGCCTCAGAAAGTCTAGACTGTTCACAATAGAGAAAAATCTTCTGTAGGTGATAGAACTTTACTGGAAATTATTAATGATCTGCAGAACTGAAAATGCTTAGAACTTCTCTTTAAGATCCTAGGAATTACAGCATGGGGCTAGAGAGAAACAATCTGAAAAGAACAGAGGTATGATGGTGTTAGTGAATGTCTGCATGTCAATGACTGCCTCTTGTTAAAAGGCACTGCTTGACTGTTAGGAGCCTGAGTTAACACAGTTCAGTTTATAAAACCTTTGATTTCTTTATGCCATGCTGTTTACTTTCACAATGCACTGCAAGTGCCACATTTTAAAATATCATCAACATTTGGACTCTTAGAAGAAGAGACTGGGTAAAGTATGCATGTCTCTTGTGCCTTCTTCTTTCTGCTCTTTCCTGAAAGAGATTTGAAAAATGAGGATTTGGGAGAAAAAAAAGAAGTCTGCTCCAGGATATTTGTTTGTCTACTCATCAGGATATTTATTTAACTAGTAAACTAACATTCTGATTGTAGGGGATGAGTCTACAAAAACCGTTTCCATGACAGTATACATATTTGTAGAAAACTCTACCAGGGAACAAGAGAAATACTACTTGATTTCCAAAAAACCTGGCTGCTCCCGCTAATTCATGTTTCTCTGGACACCAAGGGTGTACGTATGTTTTGTGAGGTCCGCAAGTGAAGATTTAGTCGAAGAATTATTTTAAAAATTAAATTTAATTCATGTAATCAGACAAACTATGCATGCATAGGGATGTACTTGATTTTTTCATGTGGGCAACTCCTTTAAGACAAGTTGTTTTATATATGTTGAATCTGTAATCTGATATTTTCTAAAGTAGAAACGAGGAATAAGTACCAGGAAACTGTGTGCTGGATGCTGGATTTCTTCTTTTTGCTCCATGCTAAATATAGCATAGTTTTGGCAGCCTGTCCAAATACTGCTGTTGTGTTTTTCTCCATAAAAAGTTGAGTTTTCTCAAGTGCATACTTTAATTCCCATAGAAATTAAATTCCTGTAGAAAAATAGTCAATTGTGTTTAAACACAAATATTTGTCTTACTATCATTGTACATGACTTTATTTATAGAGATGCTCCTTGATAAATCTTTTAAAATAAATTGATATCTCATTTGTTTATACAAACAAGACCATAAAAATTAGTATGAATAATACAGTATGAATAAATAGTTGGAAGCAAGTGGTTTCAAACATAATAGAGATATTTACAAAGAGGAATCTGACACTTTAAAGAGACTTTATGAGCTTTTATGCTGTGACACATCTCCTTTATTGTTGGATTTTTAAAGGTACATTTATTTATAGTTTGATAATGTATGTTTAATAATTTTATGTTGTAGAAATAAACTGTTTGTTGTCCAGAAATGGGAAGACCCCCACATACATAAACCTCAAAAGCTATTGAGTGTTAAAAAGAAACTTGGGGTACTGTTAAAAGTATGTATTCTCACCAAAGTATAACACTTGAATTTTCATTGCAAAGTGCATTTGAAGCTGTTGCCAAGTAAAGCAGTCCTTAGCTAATAAATTGTGGTATTTTTTTGACTTCAGATATAGGCATAATCCTGTTCTTTACCAAGGTGTTTTGTTTTTTTAATGTCCAGGCAAGCATAATCTCTAATCATGTTTTTTCCCCCAAAATATTTCAATTTTGTGTATATTCAGTATTTCAAAATACTTTATTGCACTTCTGAGATCCATCCATGTGGACCTGTACCAGGAGAGAATCTGAACAAACATTAAAGCAATCTGTCAGTCAACATATGCATAGCACTTTTTAATGTAGCAAGTGCTCAGAGGTTGTGAAGCGAGTGGTTTATATTTTTAGAATATTGTGAGAATGAATGCCCAACAAAACATTTATGCAGAGTCACAGCTGTGCCTTTGAGCAATGGCAAAAGTCTTACTGTAATATAGCACCATATACATCAATCTGGGCTAGTCTAGTTCACTTTGCTTTGCCATCTGAGACCAGGGGAAAAAAACCCAACGTCTTGACTATAAGACAAGAATTCAAGGAAATAGAGCAGATAAGCTTTTTGTGAAGCCCTTGGCAAAAATCCCATTAGCCAGCATTTTCCTGGTTCGCTTAGCTTTTCATGTGTGCAATTTATTTCATTGTCATTAGTTCAGTGTATGTTTGTTTAATTGTAGTAAATATTTAGAAGTAATTTGAATAGCTGAAGAAGGCCTGGATACATAATAGATAAAAATCACACACAGAAAGATAATGAGACAAGTTTTCTCATTGAGAAATTGATTTATCTCCTCAGGGACAAATAGTTCAGGGATATTGTCTTTGAAATAAACCTGAATGCCTGTTTTAAGTCAAGAAAGGAATATTCTTTCCCGGGAATGTGAAGAAGGTAGGAAGGTTGCAAATAGTTACATGGTGCTCTTATTTAATTCCTTGCCAACAAGAGCAACATAGGCATTATGTTAACAAACTATATTACATGGAGATACACATGTATCCTATCTGGATCCAGAAAAGTTCACTGAAATTGTATCTGTGATTCATTGTTACACTGCTGTACTTCATCCTGACAGTGAGAAAGACCTCTTTGGTATGTCCAAATCCATATTTTAGTGCAATCTTTATCCTCTCATCTGTCATTGTACCATTGACATATCTATGATTGTACCATTTATTTTCCTCACCTTGCTAAATATTTAAATATTGAAGTTAAAATTTCAAAGTTGCTCAGCACTGTAGCAGCCTCTATCTGAGTGCTGTAAAACAATTTGAAGTAGGGGAGGATACACAGTAGTGATACAAATCAGATGAAAGGTCAAAAAACATTTCACTCTAGAGGACCAAGCTCAGGAAAAGAATGGTTTCAGAAAAAAAAAAAAAAAAGTTGTTTATAACTGAAGGATAACATGGTTTATTTGCCGTTACTATGTCACAATCTAAATCTTGAACAAGCACGCTGCAAGACAGGGAGCATATGTTAGACTGACGAGACAGTTTGGAGTGTTGCTCAGTACATACAGCAGATGTTCTAGCATGCCTATTTTTTTTTAATTTTTTTTTTTAATTTTTTTTTTCCCAGCAACAGTTTAATCCTTCTTCTGTTTGCTCCATGAGAGTGAAAAGACTTCAAGACTCTTAATGTAGGTACCCATCAGTAATAGGTCTGTGGTGATGGAATTAATTGTATTGGAGGACTGTGCTCTAAGACGTTCATCTTAAAAAAGAAATACATAACTTCTCAGATCTGATCAACTTAGAGAGATGAACTTTAGTGTTGACTGACATGGAAATGTCTGTCTCAGCTGATAATTACCAAAGAGAGAGAATCTTTCAGGAGCATTGCAGCAAGTTGTTAACTCGGAAATTTAAATACATTACCATAAGGACCCAATTAAGTAAGTTTCCCCTGAACCAAATTTGTCCTCTTCCTCTTGTTGCCTAAAACCATAGTATTTAAAACATTTTGTCAAAACCTTTGGTTTCTCTTTCTCCCAGCACCACTCCTGTATTAGGTATTGGCAGTATAAAACTCTGTTGCGACTTTTTAATGCAGGGGTGGCAGAAGTAACCCAGAGCTATCTATACTCACTGAGTTCAATATGAAAATGAATGAAGCAGTAAATGAGCCAAAAATCTGGAACTTCCCAGGAGTTCCTGTAATGCTGGTGAAGGTGCTGGGATCCTTGCTATACGGTTCTACTTGGGCCTTCCACCCGAGTGCTCTTCCTGGTGTAGCACTACCTTGTGGTGTTTCACTCCTTGGCATAGGGTTTTTTTTTTCAAGAAATTTGGGGTGTTCAGGCCAGCAGATATTTGATTTTGTCCTATCTCATTTTTAAAATCTGTATAATGGGAGTTTGTTTTGGTTTATTTTATCTGTTTTGAAATAAGAGATAACAGCCATTTACAGCTTGAAGATTACAGCCAAAACACAGTCTGTTCTTAGTAAGAAAAGGAAGGAGTATTGAATTTTCAATAAATCCTGCTTAAATGGAAGTTATCTTGTTCAGGAATGATTTGTGATTGGAATGGTTCACTGGGATCCCACTGATACTATTCTGCTGCATAAAGTGCAGAGCCTTTTGGTTTTCCTTTTGGTTATCCTCAGGGCCAGGATATGTCCCTAAGAACCTGAGACTGCAGAGGTCCAGCAGAAAATAAAGACATCCCTTCCTTCCATTCCTGTGGCTCAAATGGAAAAGAGATTCAGGCTCAACAGCTTTGTCACCAGAACAGCTAAGAACTTTATTCTATAACATATGTATTGACCTAAGCTGATTTGGTAACTGGAGAGTTATAAATAGTATTCACACTAAAGGGAGCATTAAAATCCTGACATTTTTGAAGATGAAGTCTCCTTAGTTTTCTTCTGTAAAACTGAAGTCAGCACAGACTGAAGTAGCTGGCAGTTTGCTGAAGGTGCTAACAGCTCTTTGAGATGTCTGTAGTGTATAATTTGGTGCACTTTCAAATAGTCTCTCATATATTTTATTCAGAAGTATTTAGAATAAGTCCAAGACACAAAATACTAATGAATTCCAAACTGTTAGCTTGCAGTGATACTGATCTACTCAGATATTGGATTCAGTTGTTTTTATTGGCACTTGCAAGTGCACCTGAGGCATACCTGAATTTCAGTCTGATCATGCACTTTCATCCAACCTGCTAAAATCACCTACCATTCCAATTAGCACAGCTGTACCTGTAAATCTCTGCCATTCTCACTTATAAGTTTTTATTTTTAGTCTTTTCACTTGTACCACAGTAGAAATTTAACTTAATTTACAACCTCTTAGGCATTGAGGTATGCAGTTGCTTATGAAACAGGGGGAATTGACAAATTTTCCTACCTTCCAAATACAATGAAACTCTAACAATCAGAGCAGGTTTGTTTTGGTTTTTGTTTCCTACACACACACCCACTGATAAAAACCATGATGGATTAGAGCTTTGCCATGTACTACATTTGCCAAAGTCTACCAAAATGAGAGTAATGGCAGGACTCAAACATGTGTGCACTAGAATAATCATTTGGCTGTTCAGATTTGGAACGAACAACTACAAAATTTGAGCATGTGAAAAACATCACTAGAACTGATTTTATGCTTTAGGACTTAGCAGTTATTATACTGTGGGATTTTTCCCCTGAAATGTTATTTGTCTTCTTCCCTCTTTTATTTTGCTTCTCTACCTGGCTAGAGTCTTTTGGATTGATACAGTAAGAATGACTGGAATATGTGTTTAAGGATGCTGAGCACCCAATGTGTCTGAGATGCCAGAGGTGCTAAAAAATATGTTGCTTTACAAAATATGAAAAAAATACAGATTTCTAGAGGCGTCCAAGTTCAACATTATGGTCATTACACAGATTGCTGTCCAAATTCATGTGTTAAACTCCTTGTGTCTCTCCTGTTATTCTCTCTGTTACCCTCCCTGTATATCACTGTTAGATGCTTTTTGTTTCTCTTTGTGGTCTGTAATGAGGTGTCAGGTTTTGTATCTCTTGCGTCGTGTTTTGAACTGGTTCTTCTGTAGCCACTCAGGTTGCATTTTTCTCCAGCGTGGCCAGTACAGATATTGGACATTGTTTTTATGCAATATCACTAAAGTACAAGAAAAGAAGAATTATGGATTTAGGAAACATGTTTTTGCCTAAAGCTTTATCATTCAGCTGATAGTAATGCAGGCAGACAGCCCCAGTGATCTATTTGGTCTGATTCTTCCGAACAACTGCTGCCCCTCCTGAGAGGAAAAAGCTGTCATACTTCTCCTGTTCTATGTTTGTGATCTCTTTCTTTTGGTTGAAACTAGTTCCTTAAGTTTCTTGACAGAAGGAGGTAAAATCCTGACATACAGGCCAGTGGTAAAGCTTTTATCACCTGTGTGTGTTTTCACTTCAAAGAGCTTGTGTAGCTCCTATTTTTCAGACAGTGCCCTTTGGACCGAAAGTGATCAAAATCAGACAGGAACAGTCAGAAACTAATTTCTGTTCAGAAATCTGGATATTCAAAACAAGAGTAATTCATACATTATAAAGAGGAATTCTGAATCTAGCATAATTCTCTAAGGCACTAATTTAATTTTAGGCAGCTTCTCTTGCTGGTCTCCCCAGCAGTGCTCTCCCTCTCTCCCATGCCACCCCTCTGTGAACTGCTCGCATCAGCCTGCATTTCTCAGAAGCCTTTGGAAGCTGATTTGCTTCTTGGGTTGTGGTATGGGGGGTTTTTTTGCTGTATAATAGGCCTTGTCCATGTCCCCTCCTTCTTTGCCTATTTAGGTTTTCAAATATCAGGATCATGGCAACGGGGTCATTACAGCAGAGCTGCCAAAACTGAGTCATGACCTGTGTGTTTTGAAGTCAGGGGTTAGAGTTGATGCTTTATCTGCTTAACTGCAATGCTGAAACATTTTAAACAACCTTTGTTTCATAATTCCTCTGCCCTTTTAGTGTCCTCAAATGGTCAATTTACTCTTCTGAAAAAGTAAGTGGAGTTTTCCTGACTCATCTTTTCCATGTAAAGTCATTATGTCTGACCCATAAATACAAACTTCCAAAGAGCACATACTTTGCATCTGAAAAGGTCGGAATGGCATGTATTTTCCTGAGGGGACAGAAGCCCTCTCAGTATTATCCAGGAAGACTTTATTAACCATCCATTTAAAATTACATGAAGTTAAATATCATTTTGCAAAAGGGATTGTTTTGGAGAACAGCATTGGATATAACTAAAACTATGTTTATTATATATTAAAAACAAATTTAAACTACAGGATCAGAGCATAAATCCATAATTGTTAACAAATCCTCCAGATTAAATAGTTATTCCTAGAGTTATTTGTTTTATTGGTGCAAATACATTATGGCAACCTGGTGTAGTACAACTGACCCCAAGGCCGCCCAGTTTTTGCTAATTTTGGTGGATCTACATCAGACCTGAACTTGAGACAATTTTTCTATTTTCCTGCTTCCGCTGTAAAATTTAGCTGTGGATATTAAGAATTGGTGGTTTAAATAGGAGTCTGATTAAACAAATCAATTAATTATCTGTTTCATGTAACTATAAAGTTATACTCTCAAAATTGGTGAAGCAGTGTGTGAAACTAATTGATTTCCGGAAAATATTTATCTGTGATTCAGCTACACCCGTTATGTTTCTTGGAATATCGCACGGAAAATGAAGCTACCAAAAGGAAACATCTGTTTGTATCTAAAAACCCAAATATTTCTGAAGTTTAGCAACATGAATTCTTCTTGGGGCTGCCACCACTTATATTCAGCTCTGGAGCAAATACCAAAAGGATACTTGAGGTGACCTTTTGTATCAGATTAAACAAAATGAGAAAACAGTTGGCAATCACACTTCCTCTGCTAGGCCATGGGAAACAGCAGAGCAGAGGAACAGATACAGTAAAAACATATTAATTCAATCTTGTTTGCTTTAGAAGAGTCCAGCAGTGAAAAGAACAACTAACTGTGAAAAACCTGAGGTCTCTGTAATTTGGCACCTCGAAGACTGTCTAGGTTGTCCTGACAAGGGCTATCTCAAGCAGCAATAATGAGGGGATGGAGAAAAACAAAGGGCTAGAAAACATTATGAGCAGTGGGTTTCTTTCAAAAGTTATTTCTTAGGGGGCGAATGTCCCAGTGGACTGCATTTTTGGTATCACTGTTCTTGTTGCATGTGAACATACTGGGTTTGAATATTTTTTTCACATATTTCTTTAAAACATTGTGTGGATTTCAAAGTTTCCTGTGCCTCCATTATTCTGTGACTGCCTTGTTTGTTGGTGTGCTAAGCAAAGCTAGGGGAGGGAAGCAAATTGTAGTTTCCTGGTAAGGTTAAGCTGGCACCAACCAGAATGCTGTTAAAATGACATTCCTGTTTGCTGGTGAATGCTCATCCCCTCCATCTGTCCATCCAGAACATGCTGGGTAATAACACTACTGATAATATACATTGCTGCTGCTTGCTGCTTGTTGGCAAGGTAACTGGCTTGTTTATTTGCATCTGACAATGCACAAACAATAGGAGTAATCAGCTCTACTAAGCAAATTATAGATCTATGATCAAAGGACATCCCACTCTAAAAGGTGAACAGATAAAGCAGTCTTCAGGGAAGGGAGGATGAATGCAAATGTTTACCTGTTATAATGATTTGCATTATTATGCAGTATGTCTATTCACCAAGATTTGCAGCATCATGCAGTATGTCTATACACTCACTTAAAGAGGTTAAATCTTAGACCTTCTGTGCAGTAAGGATAGTTTAGTTTGGTTTACTCAAGATGGTTGTTCAATATAACAGGTGATTCTCTACCTGTTGCAGCCTGCCTCCATGGTGCCTCGGTCTGTGCTGCTGCCTTCTGTCCAAGCACACTCAGATCTCAGAGTCCTTCCCTGTGTGCATGGGCCTAACATCTGCAGGCTTCTCCTAACTGGATGTGATGTCATGGACACCCATCCTTCTCCCTCCAGAGGGGAGCAGCTACAAGGAGAGTGGGAAAGCATGAGGACAGTGAGATTTCCACCACAGCCGTGTGTGGACAAGAAGCCCAGAAGACAAACTGCACCTTCCAGACCGGTTGTGTGGCCAGTAGGCAGGGATGGGAAAGCAAGAAAAGGGAGATTTTGCCTGGAGACAAAGCTTCAGCGACCACAAGAATGATGGCCAAACAAGGGCTTGCTAAGTAAAAAAGGGTAGCAGCATGCAGAACCTTTGTCGAGGTTATGAAAATTCAAGGCCAGAAGTGCTCATAGGGTTGTTTTGGCCAGCTGAATTGTTTCATTCTTCCATCTCTGTCGACCAGTCAGGAGACAGATCTTCCTGTTTGCTTGGGCTTTTTCAGAAGAAAGGAATATGAGTGTTTCAACTCTCTCACCACCCCATAACCCCCCTTGCCCATCTGTGCACTGAGTAGTCAGAGTCCACTGAGGACTGAATTTTCTTGAAAAAATGGGGTCCATCCACAGTGTAGGCTGCACAGTATCATAGCAGTAAGCAGGTCTAAAGGCAGTTTAAATAGGATCACAGACTCTTCCTGGCTCTGGGGCAGATGGAAGAAGAGGTTCCACAGCCAAGTTCCATCTTTGCCATACAGCGTTCCTGCTTCTCTCTTTCTCCCTGAACAGGTTGCCATACATCGCACTCACTTTCCCAGGCTCTTGGCATGAGACTTGCAGCCGTGGGTTGATGCTGTCAAATTACAAGTAATGGCAAATATCACATTTCTTGGAAATAAAAGCAATTTCCTTAAAGCTGCTGAAAGTAATGGGAAACTTGCATTGCTGCATGAGATCTATATGTAGGCTCCCATCGGGGTGATGCTGCTGTTTGGCTGGATGCTGTAGGATAATTTTTAACAAGTGAAGGTGTACTGTCATGGAGTTCTCTTCTACTGATAAGAGAGATGATAATATGTGGGCAGGTACATGGAATTAAACTCAATTATTATTTCAGCCATAAACCAAGAAGGTAATTGAATCCTGTAGGTGGTGGTCTAGTATGAATTTGATCTTCTTCCTCTGCTCTCCCACGAGATCTCACTGCAATGTGCAGGGTGTGGAGAAATTCCCTGCTGCAGCTGACTTGACCAGATTGGTAGAAAAGCTCTTGGGGGAAGATTTGGCCTCAGGAGGAGTTTCCTAGACTAAGAGTGTGACTGGCAGTGCTGCATACCCTGGAGCATATGGTGGGCTCAGCCCTGAGAAGAGCACAAGACACACAGTTATTTAATCACCCATTTAAACAGTCAGGCTACTCACTGCAGGTACTGTGCAGACTTTCTGCATATACCTGTCCTCCTTGAATCTCCCTTCTTTTCTACTCAGAGTCAGATCTTGGTAAGAGCCCAAACCCCTACAGACTCTGTAAGACCAGAGATGCTGACTGAAGGAGAACACTGTACTTACTGGATGTCCAAAATAGTAGCTGAATTTTTGGAACGAGGGATAGAGAGAAGGGAGCATAAACATAAATACATTTCTTAAAACACAACCCTTATACTCTTTTGGTTTTGTATAGTTTTTGCTTTTCTGTTTCTTTATTTTTCCTCCTCTTTTTATGTTCACCTTTTTTTCCTTCTGTGTTTTTCTCTTAACTCCTTCTTACTGACATTGTTCCTGTACATCTGTTAGAGCCCTTACAGTGTTCTTTCTGGCTGAATGTTCATTAACCTTTTATGTTATATTGCAGAAAGAAGTGGATTAATTATGTTGTGAAGATTCTCAGCATCTCTCTTGACAGATTTTCTCATAGTAACTTTGACCCCTCTCCTGAGCACAGCTTCTCTTCTCCTTCCTTCAAAAGAGATGTGAAGCTTAAAAACCAACTCATTTAAACCCCTTTGAAAGTCTTAGTTCAAGCACATTTCCTCACGAGTTCATCCTTGGGGATGCACAATTTACCTCCTCAGAATTTTGATGTTGTCACACATAATTACAGAGTTGATGTATTAAGATTATAAACAAGCCAGTAATTAATTTGATAATGTATATACAAAACCGAACAACACAAAAAACGTTGGCACATGTATTCTCTGCTTGAGTTGCCCTAGTAGTCTGCACCTTCCATGCCTCCAAGCCTTTTATCACTGTACACGGTTTCTCCAGAAAACAGTGGTACATTTCTAAGGCAGCTAGTTCTCTTCGACCCTTTTCTTCCTGTTTGTCTTTTATTCCCTTTTAGAATACAAAAGCACATTTATTTCTTTTTCTTCTTTGTTCAAATATCCTTATTGGAATTGGTGAATGAGTTTATATGTCTCCTTCATAAAATTTGGAAGTATATTTATTCTGAAATTAATAATTTTCAGTCTCTAACTACTTTCACAGACACAGAAAAAACAGTTTCCTTAGGTTTGGTTTCACCCTCCCTGTTGCTGGAGGCATATGAAGTTTGGTAGATGATGTTTGGTTTAAAGACTGACTGGAGACTCTTGGGTGGTAAAGTAATGAAATAATCCTGCTCTGATATTGATTGCAATTCCATTATTATGTCGTAAGTTCAACTGAAATAGATTGCCGCAAATAATTTCAACAGGAGAACATTTAAACGGGGTAACATACCTCAGATCCTTAGGGCTTGTCCAGCCTCATGCATTAGGTTGAAAGAAAGCTGCTTGAGGAAGCTGTGGCTTTCTTCAGCAGTTTTCAAAAACAGTACCACATCTCAGCTGAAAATAGCTGAAGGTTGTTGGTTCTTCTGTTTTTTTACTGTTAGCATTAGCCAGACAGGTGAATTTTGGTGAAGAAGTGGAAGGAAAGTAATAAACACCTTTTCTAAAAAACTGTCTTAGGAATTGAGTAGTTATCTGGGAATATATCTATTTGATAGGATATGTAGGGGCAGTCTTGACTACATTCCTGTTTGAGTAATCCATGCTAGTCACTATATCCCAGAATGCTTCTTCAGCTCTCTCAACCTCTTCTTCACCTAAAAGCCCTATGGCACTTCTGATGAGAAAGGGCATTGCCTCCAGGATGTATCTACTCATTTAATATTTTTCTTTCAAGTTTTGTTGCTTCTGTGGCAACAATTTTCATGTTACTTGCTGATCCAGTTTTCCTCTAGAACTAAATAACAGGGTCATCTCTTTCAGTGTACAGAAGGAAAGCAAAGTCTTGATCATGTTTTCTATCAGCAAGTTTCTATTAGCAGGTTTTGCTAATAAGTCACGTAAACTGAAAGAACTTCATCAGACAGGAGAATTTAGAGAACAGAATTAGTGAGAATTTGACTTCAAAGCCATCTAGACACAGTCCTGGGCAAGTGGCTTTCTGTGTCCCTGCTTGAGAAGGGTGTTGGGCCACATAACAGAGGTCTCTTCCAATTTCACGTTTTCACCTCTTTTCATCCTTATCCATTTGCATTATTTAAGTGGTAGCTGAAGCCATTTTCATCAAGCTACAAGAACTGCTAGTTGAAGACATGTAGTGGGGTTTTTTTGTTTTGTTTTGTGTGGTTTTTGTTGTTTTGTTTTGGTTTTTTCCCTAATCACATACACCAGAATATACCTGCTGATGAAGTTTGGTGAGAGAAAATCAAGTGCATCCATTTTCCAGACACTGAATGTCTAGCAATAGTAGGATTGGTTAGTCAGGTTTGGTTTAGATGTTTTTTGGAATGAAAATTTGCTCTTTGTTGTCTATGATGGATTTCAAAGATCACTTGGGCCTGTGTCCCTTGAAGCTGTTCAGGTCACTTTCAGCAAAACACTGTTGGTAAATTAAGTCATTCGTCCTATCTATCTACAGTCCACAAACAGTCACTGTTTTTCCCATGCAGTACCTGAAAACATCAGATTTTTATTACGATCAAGGTTTCAATGTGTTTTTCAGTGAATCTGGGAGCTGAGCTGTGTTATAGAATTCAGATATTCTAGATATAGCCAGTCAGTATTATGAATAGCCATCTAAATAATATGGAAACTTTAATCAGGTGGCCCCACCTTCATAATGACTAATTTCTCCTTGGAGTAACTTTATCATCACAACAATTACAATCACCTCTGGTGAAAACACAAGCATAGACAACCACTGACACTGGGTCACATCCAATTTAGAAGTCAACAGAGTAATTGCCAGTAATTTGCCCAGCTGCAGTAATCTGTACTTTAATTTTTTATTTTTTTTTTCTGTTAATTCTCCTTGTGGTTTCACTTTGATCAGGGAAGAAGTAAACAATGCTATTATTGGTCAGCACTTGTAGTTACTCTGTTTTGGTTTGGAGAAGGGTTTTGCAGTAATACTAAAGGGAATATGAAAATGGTTTTCATTTACACTTCCCTGGTGCCCTTTTAGAGCCCTCTCACGATGAATAAAACATTTTTTTTTCCTCTCCCTGAAACATCATAAAAAAGTCTCAGCAACACTGTCAATTCCAGTCAGACAGAAATTGCAAGCATTAGCAAAACAGCAAATTTGCTGTTCATTTTAATTTGCTTTCAATAGTTCAAATTGTACTGTTCTTTATCTTAAAAATCCCTCTGAGAGAACTGGAAACCTACTTAGAGAAAAAAGAAAAATATTAAAAGAAAAATCTCTCTTGCAAAAATGTGGTGGATCAAGAACTGGGTAGTTTCAGGAAAATAGGAACTTTTATGTAAAGCTGTAAATTTGAAATGCTGTCATGCAAATCAGACTGTAAAACTCATCTCCAGAAAATAATGCTAAATAAGGAAAGAGGATTGGCTTTTTTCAGATGAAGGAAGTCTCATATATTAATGCATAGTTTCCTGATGAAAATACAGGCTGTAATCTGCTTTTTTCACATGAAGGAAGTCTCGTATATTAATGCTTAGTTTCTTGATGAAAATACAGGCTGTAATCTTGGTCCATATGATTTTTTTTGCATGACTCAGTAAGTTCTGGACAGTCTTGACAGTCCTTTCCTATGTTCCAGAGTTCAGAATTAAGTCCCTGAGTTCTAGATAAAGCTTTTCTTCATGTTACCATCTGATGAGGTATATTTGGTTGTATAAGAACCTGTCTCAATGATAATTTCTGTAAATGGAAAGCAAGAAGAGTGACCAAACTTCACATGTTTTTTAAAACTCCCTATGTTCAAGGGATTTAATCTAAAGCAATTTTAACTGTACATTTGTGCTACAGTTAAAAAAATTTAGCTGTCTTGAAAAATCATGTTCAAACATAAAACATTGGAGGTAATTTAATAGTTGGCACTTAAAGCAACTGCAATTTGATGTTCAACTCAAACCAGATGTTTATTTTTTTTGTAAGAAGTCTATTCTGTTGTCAAGGGAGAGAAAAAGCATTCAAGCTTATGGAGCAGACATTTCTTACTGCAGTTGATTAGAACAAATTACCAAGAGCTGCACTTCACATTTGAAAGACTGAGGCGTTTATTATCTCAGGCCCCAACAATTAAAGAAAACAAAAAATAAGGGGATTGAAAGTATACATCCTGTGAACAGTTAAACTTCAAGAATGCTGTGGATCCCAAACAGCTGGATCCCATTTGAACTCAAAAAGTTTAATAGCATAAGCCTGCACATCTTCTTTTCCACTTCTAAGGATCATCTGCCAGATGGAGAAGACCCCCCTCTCATTTCCTTGCACTGTACAATTTTGGTGCAGAATAAAACTACTCTTATGTGCTGGAGTGGAACCAGTACTTCTAAACCAGGGAAAGATATATAGCTATTAGAGAAGGTCAGTTTGATGCAAAGGAAACAACAGTAATAAAAAATTCAGCTTCAGTAGTGAAATGCTTGCAAGAAAGTTATTTTATTTGGGTACCAAGCAAGCTGGTAACAGTGATGAAGTACTGGAATCTGCTTCTTTCTGAAATTGGGATGCATTAGTGAGAGATAAAGCTTTAAGAGAGTGGAATCTTAAAATGTGCCCAAAAGTTACTTCCAACTTATTGTTTTGAGTAGTAGGTCTCCTGTTGTTGTGCCAGTTGGGCCCTCAACAATGACTCCTCTGTACCTTGTCCAAACTTAGTATTTGGAAATAAATGTAGTGAGGAAAGAAATGGGGCAAAAAGTGATCCTTGTTCAAGCCAGTAGTGATCCAGCAATGGTCTGAAAGAAATCAGCAGTGCATGAGCCCTGACTCTAAGAGCTGCAGTTGGCTCTCCTCAGGCCCTTGCTTCTGTCTCCAGTCACACAGAGTCTGTCGAGCCTGTCTGTAGTATGTTAAGGAATATGCAATTCCTGCCTGATGTCATAAAACTTTGCTTCCCAGGAAGGTACTGGTTCTGCTGTCTGTTGGAGCCTACACGGACATGAAAGGAGAGGAGGAGTTGCTTTTTTGCCATGTAATTTAACAACGCTAATTAAATAAAGATATCCACAGTGCACTGAGTAGTACTAATTACAGCCCTTTTTGCAGAGTGCATGGTAGGGGGGGAATTGCACAGAAACTAAATCACATGAATGCATTTGAAGTATATATTCTGCAACCCCACCAGCTCCATCTCTAATAGGATCTCAAGAGAAAAAGTCCTGCTGCTGCCTTTGGAGTGGAAAACTGAAAATAAGTCTTAGTGCCATTCTTGAATTGCAGACAGGGCCTGTGTGAGACAATTTGGCTTTCAAATACTCAGCTTCACTGAAGTGCAGCTCACAGTCTCAGTGCAGTCTCAGTGTCCAGAGATGGAGAGGAAGACAAAATCAGTGATATGGTCACAGGATGTCTGTGCTTCTTCTGGTTTGGTTTGCAGTCAAATAAATGCCTTCTGCAGTATGGAAAGTAAAAAAAAAAAAAAAAAAAAAAAAAAAAAAAAGGCTTCCAAAGCCTGAATGGATTATCTTCAACCATAATCCCAAATTTCAGCCCTGAGGTATTCAGCCTGCACAGTATGATTATATGGTGTTTTAAGCATCAGCTGACTGACCTCTGTTAGAGAAGTTGCTGAAACTTTGGTGATTAATGGCTCAAGATAGCAAGGCCACAGAGCTGCTGCAATGGATCATTACAACAGTTCACTGGCTGCTAATCCAGCATCTCCCTTATATAGTTCATTTTTTTTCCCCTAGTGTGTTGCTTCTGGCAGAAAAAACCAGCAGCCCTTGCTTGAGCCACAGTGTGGTCAAGCTTATAGAAATTGCTTACTGCTTCAGAAGTGAGAAAGAATATTATATGATTTTGAGAAAAACGTCCTTAGTGTGTTAAGATTTTAAAGTAATTTTGGTAGAAGTGAACAAGCTGGAATAAGACTCACTGGCCTGTTTTAGGAGGCTTGAAAGGAGGTGCATTACTTTTATGCTCAGCTTTCTCCAATAATTTTTTAAGGTATTTCTTCAGTTTAGAAGTAGAAAGATGATTTTGGTAACTTCTGGTCCCAGGATTCAGCTGTGTTTGAGATAGAAGCTGTGTTTTTCCAGCTCATCTATCACTAGTTATAAGATTTCTGCAGAAATTGACCCCTCCGGGGCTCACACAGCATACTCAGTGTTTCTGCTTGTGATTGTAACACTGACACTGTGTGCTCACAAGTGAGCTGTCTTTCCAGACGCAGCAGTAGTTAAAATAACTGCAGGTACTTGGTTCGTTAAGACTGATAGTTATTAAAAGAAAGGAGTTTCTTTGGGATTAAGGAGCAATGCCGATTATATACATAAAAAAAATTGAAAAAAAAAATTTGGAAAAAAAAAGAGCATATGTGTCTACATTATGATATATTTCAGTGATTGCCATATAAGAGCATCTTTGCTCATGGTATTCCAGCTGGCATTTGTGTCTAGATAAACTTTCTTTTTTGACCTGGAAGAGGATTGTCTCAGCCGTGCTGGAACCACCAAGCATCCCCGAAAGCAGCGATACCTGTGCAGGGCCACACTCTGCTCTCTCGAGCGAACCAGAGCTTTCCGGACGGGAAGAGAGCATTTGCAGGCTATCCAGGGCCCTTGGAAGGAGCTGGGACGGCGCTGAGCCGCAGCTCCCGGGAAAGCCGCGGGATGTGCGGGATGTGCGGGATGAGCGGGATGTGCGGGATGCGCGGGATGCAGAGCGCTCCCACGGGCACCCAGCGCCACCCAGCGGCCGCGGCGGTGACTGCAGCCCCACGGGGATGGCGCCTCTGGTTCGGAAAGATTCTACGTCCGCTTATGTGAAATCATACAGTCATAGGGTAGAGTGGGTTTGAAGGTCAGCTAATGAAACCCCCCTGCAAGGAGAAGGTACATCTTTAACTAGATCAAGTAACTCAGAGCCCTGTTTTAATCTGACCTTAAATACTTCCAGGGATGGCACATCTACCACCTCTCTGGTGGTACTTGATCCAGTATTTTAGTGCCCTCATTGTCAAAATCTTCTTCCTTATAGCTAAACTAAAATAATTCTTAGTTTAAAGTCCTTACTCTTTGTCCTATTGCAACAGGCCCTACTACAAAGATTGTGCCCATCTTAGTTACAAGCCCCCTTTACTGTACTGAAAGGTTGCAGTCATTTCTCCTTTTTTTCTCCAGGCTGAACAACTCCACTTCTCCCAGACTGTATTCACAGGAGACATGAAACATTCCTCTACTCACCCTCTAATCACCCTCCTCTGGACCCATTCCAACAGGTCCATGTCTTTCCTGTGCTGAGGACCCCAGAGCTGGCTGCAGCGCTCCAGGTCCCATCGCAGCGCAGCAGAGGGACAGAATCACCTCCCTTGACCCACAGGTTCAAGTCTGCACCTGTTTTATCTCTGCCAAAGCAAAAATGTTTTAAAATATAATTATTTGATTTTTATATAGACTATAAAAATAAGATCTTGGATACAGCAGGTCGTTTTCATTAAACTAAAAACCTAACAGCAAAAGTATAAAAACGCCGCCTTCAACCAGTGTATTCGTTTTGTGAATAGCTGGTGTGTGTGAACTGTGAAAATGAAATCAGAAACAAAGCTAAAGTAAAATGGAAATGTACCACTGACAGTGAAAATACTTAACAGAGTGTTTTTCCCCCCTTTGTATCTTCACTGAGAAGAGTCTAAAGTCTTCCTAGTCATATCCAAAAACAGCCAATTAAAATTATTTTATTTCAGCAAGGCCTTCATTGCAATAAACCATTTCAGACTTGGACTAAAGTTGTAGAGCCTGCAGAATGCCAGAGAATATAGGGTGGGTGACTATTTAAATGATATAATAAGGTTTTTCAATTTATAACTTTCAATAACTTTATAATTCTTTTTTCTTTTCTTTTAATGTAAGAATTTACTCATGCTCCCAGCCTGTCACTAGAGGTGTATGCAGATGTAGGGTTCTGGAGATGCTGTGGTTTTCATTAGGTTTTAGTCCAAATTTCAGCAGCAGTCTGGTCCATAATATTTTAACATGATTCCTGGTGCTATGCTTCAGCTCTCTAGTTTGGCAAATTAAAAACTAACAAATCAAAACAATAATTAAAAAAAAACCCCAAAAACTGAGGAGAAGGAGAGATTACTCAATTAGTAAACAACTTAATTAATTAATTAGTAAATAACTTTTAAAATATAGGACATAATAAGTTATACATTGGAGATAATATCATAGGCTTACTTTAAGTATGCAATTAACTTTTTGTTCTTTCAATGTACTGAAATCTATTGGGCCCACTAAGACTGTCAATTATCTCTTTTTGTTTTGCTGATATATTTCTGCTTTTGTGCTATGGTTAAGAGATGCTCTTGTCAGAGCTTAAACTGATATTTCAGCATCTGACCACAGGGGAGCTTGAAGCTTTACAGAAGACTCTCACCAGTACTGAATAAAGTGTTCACAAAGGCTTCATGCAGTGTATTCCCACCAGAACTAGGTTAAACAGGCACTTAGTAAGACACTTGCTTAAAACCTACTTTCTTGTTACTCTTGTAGGGTTTTTGATTCTACTACTGTACTATAAATTCAGGTGGAGTTATCCTGTTCACTCTCTAAAAAGGTGGGAGCTAGGAATGTGGGAACATGGGCATCTCTACATATTTTTATGCTGCTCTTTTGGGAGCCAAATATACCTTTGCAAGTTGTGTTGTAAATTGCTATTGAGGCCAGTAAGTTAGCAAGGTTGTGAAGTTTCATAATTTTACTCTTGGTTGATTGCAGTTTTTTGAGTGGGAAGAGATCTTCCTTGAAATTCCTAGTAAATCAGTTCACCTGGTACTGTAGGTCAGTCTTCCCCTTTTTTCTCCCTTCCTTGTTTGTAGTTTAGCTCCTTCCTTGCCTGCAGCACCTTGTGCCACCAATATCTATGGAAGAACATAGGTCTGAAAACTGAGCTGGCTGATGAGTAAACCAGAAAAGATGGGGGTTTCAGCTGGATCAATTCCACTGGGCCACCTTGGCATGAGAGAGGAGGTGAGGGCCAGTGGCATGAAGAGGGGTGAGGGAGAGAAGATTCTCTGACTGCAGCAGGATGGGTTAAGGGCAAATACTGAATCACAAGCCTTCCTTAAACATACACAGGACAGTTTTTCATCCAAGAAAAGGAACCATTTGGGTGTCCCTTTCATGTTAATTCCCATGCCAAATAACTTCTTAAAACTCTATCCTTACAAATCTTTAACTCTTTCATATCTCCTCCCACTCCTTTGTCCACCCTCTTTAGCTGTGTACTGGGGTCATAAAGTCCAGCACCCTCTCAAGTCCTCTTTGTGTTGCTTTTAAATAACTCCTTTGTATATTCATTTATAAATGCTTATTTTGATAACTATGTGCACAGAAGGTTACCCAGTTCCTCACTTCAGTGATGGAAATAAGATTGATTGCACAAAATGTCAGTGACAGCCAGGCTGGGGAGCCTGCCCTGGGAGGACCCTGTGAAATTTCTTTTAACTTTGACAAGAACAGAGCTTGAGACTAAAACAGCTGATGCAAGTGGCAAAGACCATTATTGCTGGAAAGGGTATAACCCCTTGGGTGTAAGCAAGTGAGGGCAGCTTTGTGAAATAGTTGTCATAAAATGAATAAAATACGCATTTTCCCTTCTCACAATAAATGCCTTGGAGTTTGCTCCATGTAATTCCTTAAGAGAATTTTTTCCCTGTTCACCCATATATTATTGTTCCCATTGGCTTTATCTGAACCATTTGGGCAAGCCAGAGTTGCAGGATTTAGTTTTGGCACATACAATGCACATTTAATAACATTACATAATTTTAAAGTACTTCACAGATGTTAGTGAATCCTCCTGCCACCTTTATGAAGTTAACAAGTGTGATAACTTGGGAAAGGGTGGGGAACAAGGACCAGAAGTTTAGTACTCCTTAAGTATCTTTTCATAGTCCTTCCTAGGAAATCTCCACCTCCCTGTTTTGCCATGTCCTGCCTGAGTTACCCATATCTGTGAATTCATGCTCCCAGCCCAACCCTTGGCTGGATGCTATTGGTGGGGGTGATGCAGGTGTCTCCTGCCATGGAGTCAAAGTATTTCCAAATTGAGGATAATGAAATATGATAGCTTTGGGTCAACAGGTCACACCATTGACTAAATTAGTAGGTTTAAGTGTTTCACATCTGTGGGAGAAAAAAGAGGTGTGAATTATGTCTGTTCTTACCAGTGGTTTTTGAAACTGTGGTTTTTGAAATTGTGGGTTTCGAAACACTTTAAAATACGAAAACATTTTTTATTAGTTAGGTTTACTGTATTCAGTTTTTCCATTGTTTATACATGCAAATATATTAATAGGATTTATTTTGCCTCCTTTTTCAGTTCATGTCACAGAGTGATACAGTGTTGCTGAGACAGAAAAGTCTTTTCATGCACTGCTTTCTGGAGAGATCGATTTTGTTTTATTTTCTAACCTGAAAACATTTCAGTATTAAGACTGAATTCAACTTTATGAAATCAAATGCTTTGTGGTTAAATTAACAGTTAGCTGTGCTTGAAAATAATTTGGATCATTCCCAGCCTGATGAAACTTTGTTGAGGGGTTTATTGACTGCCCAGGAATCATAATCCAGGCTAGTGCTTATATGCAATAGACTCAATAGGCTCAATTTAGTCTTTTCTAGGTGTTATTTTAAGTCTCATCTTTGTTAATTGGGTGGATTCATTTGGTGCTGTTTTCTGTTATCATTAAAGTTCCTTCTATGAGTACCATAACTGTACTTGCTCTGTAGGCACTGGGTAATAGCTCCATGCTTTATCACCTTGACATTGGTTTTCTTTCTGTGATTTCGTTTTTCATATGGCTGAACACTTCCATCCCCTTCTCACACGTTGGTTATTATGATTATTATCAAGAATGTGGTGACATAGCTGATAAATCAAATTCCTGGCCCAGGCAAATGATCACAGACAACACGCTTGGAGCCCCACACTTCTCCCACTCTTAGATTTTCCAAAGAACAGAAAAGACATAAAGACATCATAAATATTTTTAATAATTCTTACTAAAACCAGGAAGAAGCACATAATAAATCAGTTTGGAAACTACAACTGGTGCAACCCCCTTTTTTTAAAAAAAGCTACAAATTTGTTCCTATTGTAGAGCTTGTGATTTGGTCCAAGGAGCTATGGGTGTTTGTGTCCTGCCTGATGAGAAGGGAAGGTGTGAGAATCCTGCGTCAGCAGCAGGCTTTGGATGACTTGCTTACCTCATTAGAGTTAACCTCTAAGGATAGGCTTAACCTCAGAAGTGTGAACCTCCATGTCCCATCCAAAGTTATCATCATTAACAGTGATTTATTCACATGAATATTTGGTTCATTTTTTGACTCTTGCTAATTTCACGGCCTTGACAGCTGAATGCTGAAGCCTATTTGCACATCATGCAGAAAGGTGTTTTCTTCAGCCAGCTTGGAGTTTTTTCAACACTTAATTTTGATTGAATGCCTCCTCAGGCTCATGTTCCAAAAGAGATTAAGAACGTCTCTTTGGCCTCTGTTCCATGATTAATGCATTGTTTTATTTACTGTTCAAATGTCTGCTTTTTTCACTTGTGTTCCAAAATGCTGGCTCATAGCATAAAATCCCAGCTCTACTATAGCTCTAGTTAATTTTTTGTTTTATTTTGCATATAGAAGCCAAATCTATTAGTGTCTGACACTAGTCAACAATAAATGCCCATGGAGAGTTTTAAGAGAGGAAAACACATAGTGATGTTTCCCTGACAGGCTCTTACAGCTGCAGCTGCTGATGCTCAGGGATTGCCTGGACCCAAGATGGTGTTGTAGACTTATCTCCATAAATTTGAACTCTAAAATGACATAGATATTTTTGGGCATAGCACAGTCCTATGGCTTAAGAATACGATAAGTGAAGAAGTATTTCCCCTTGATTATCTGAACCTGCTGTTTGCTTTTATCTTTAGATGGCTTTTTAGTCCTTAGGGTTATAAAAAGGCAGTAAACAATCTTTCTTTCCCTATTTACCTTATTTTTGCCACTAATGATTTCATTAGCCTGTAGCATGCCACCCTGCAATCAGGTCTGGAGAATCTGCCTCCCTAATAATCCCTGAGGTGGCAGCTGTACCTTAGCACAGATCACCTTTGTTGCCTTCCCGCACCTTTTCTAGGTTTTCTGTAATGTCTCAAGTGAGGCAGAATTAGAACTGCACAGCGATATCCATTTCATATCTGCAGCAGTGGAGCATTCTCCTTTTTATTCTTTCCCTTTTTCCTCCTATTTTATGTAATATCACCTGCCTTTCTTAACTGATACATATTTGTACACATTTTTAACTTCAAAATCTCTTTCCTGAGTAGCTGTGAATTGTTACAAGTCTGCATCAGTACATAATATACAAATGATGGCTGGTTTTCCTGCCTCTATTCCTTGTAGATTTCATCTTGCCATTTCTTTACCCAGTTACTATCTTCTGAAGTTTGTGCAGTTCTTCCCAGCTGTCCTTTATTCTTACAATCTTTAACAATTTTGTTGCTTCACTACACACTTGTTTTTCTACAGTTTTAGGAATTTGTTGAATAGTGTGGATCGCAGAACCAGACTCTACCAGAGCACTTGATGTACTCCAACAGAGAAACCTGAGTATTTCTTCCTCCTCTCTGGAAAGACCTTTCCTCTTGTCCTGTGGCACTTTAGCTTCTTCTCCATACTTTGGTGAGAAACCTTGTCTAGTATCTTTCAGAAATTCAACAATCAAGTGTAGTTTCCCATGGGCTAACAGGTTTATTTAATTAACTCAAATATATTCATGAGATATCAGAGTCTTTTCTTTGCTATTCTCTGTGAAATTATTCAGATGATCATAATATTCCTTAAGCATAACTTCATGGCATCTACCCCTAAAGCATTTTGCGTACTTCTTCAAGCCACAAAACTGGTATTTTATAGAAGATATTTTGAATACACTAATTATGGCTTCTTTAGGAAAAGCAGTAACTTCCCTTTGTCTCTTGGCTAAGATGTTATTCTGTATTTCAGGGTCTTCCTTAGGTCTTTTTCAGAGTGTCTCTAAGCAAACTGGTTTTGGATTTAACATGTAAGAGTACTGCTACTAGAAATCCTTATCACTGTGGCATTTTGGGATATTGCTGTATGAAATATATATATATATATATGCTCAAAGAGGTGTATTATATTGAAAGTATAAGTCTGCACCAAGCAGATTCAAGTCTAGTTGAATTTAAACCAAAGAAAGGTTCTTCTACTAATTAGATTTTTCGAATGAGAAGTGAAAAGTCCATTGGTGAAATATTGTATGGCTGTCCCAGAATGATGAGGCAAAATGAGCTAGAGGTGAAATTTAGCCATGGTGAACAAGGTCAGAAAAGCAGCTATCTTCTTTTTGCATGAAGCTTTTACATCAAAGAGACAGTGACAATCTGTAAGCTATTTATATTGGAAAAACTGTCTTGGTTTGTTTTCATAATACACCTTCTCCTTTTCCCTATGAAATTATTTTTTGCTCTCTGTGCAGTCCTAACACTTGAGTCCAGTAGAATAGCCAGGTTTCATGTGCCTGAGGGAGTGGTATGAGAGCTAAGGGACACCTAAAAGAATTACAGCAGGTTAATATAAAACTAAGGAATTCCTCAGACAATGTTTTGGCACTGGGGATGATTATGTCATTTACCCAGGGGTCAATTTATCTTTAGCACTTCTCATTGGAAGTGAAATGGAAACATTTGCTGCAATCTTCAGAGATGGGATTAATTCTCAAAGTTTTTCTAGAAAATGGATCTAAACATATAGAACAAACCTACACTTAAGATCTTTCCCTCCTCAAGTCTGCAGCTAACCCTTGTGAGCTCATGTTTGTGCGCATCATGTTCAACCAAAATATGTGAGTTTTCTCCAGGCTTTCTGGGCCATTTAGGATGAATAACCATAGCTATTCTTGGAAAAAAACTCATGGCCAGTGTAGACCTTTAAACACCCGTCAGTGGGCGAGATTGTTTGAATGCTGTCAATGGGATTCTGTGTAGGCAAGGGGGGCTGCCACACTGAGCCCATTGTGGGACTCAGGCCTTCCCCCTCTTGCAGGATCAGATCTATTTGAGGACCAGGCACTTAACGCAGTCCAGTTCACAGGAGGTAATGAATAACCTCTCATCCTGCTCTTTAAGGCCCCTTTAGAAAATGCTTTTTTGAAGTTTCAATGTAATGTCTGGGGGCGGGGGGGGGAGGCTAGGGGCTGGATTATCTATAATCAGTTGCCTGAGTTTTATTTTTATCAAGTGTTAAGAGCAGTAGGGCAAAGAATGCTATGAACCTAAATCTGGATCTTCCATCAGGCTGATCCACACAACTGTGAGGGGGAAGGTACAAATATGGACTGTCTCCATGATGTTTAGTGATCACCATGTTCTAATATGCCTTGGAGGGAAAAGAAAAGGCTTCCTATTTTAACTCCATCCCATCACACGCACTGGTTGTTGTATTTCAAACTCTCATGCAAGAAGAGCTAATGTTGTCTGAAGATATGCAGATAAACTGCAGTCACAAATAACAACAAAATTTTAAAAATCAAATCTTGCTCTTTGTGAGTGATGGAGAGACACTGAATCTTTAATTTCCTCCCTGAAAGACTATAAATCCCTTGAATGAGGGTTTCTTTACATAAAAAAACACAGCACAAAGAAATTACAAGGAAAAAAAGGGAGTAAAATGCAGGCCAATTATGCACTAACTCTGGAGTTTTGCTGCCAAGGCTATTTATTTTCACAGACAGTGTTAATTTTGTATGCACACACACAGCTTAGCTTGTGGATACCACAGTGAATTTCAATTTTGGAGGAGGTTCTGGTTCTTTTCACCCTTAAATTCTCCTCCTAATTTACTGGATATGAGGATGTTTTTGACCAGAGATCTCCAGGTTATTTTCTTACATCTGATTCTTAGGTTTACACATCAGCACCTAAAAAGCTTTGCAGGTGATCCTAAAAAAATTCTTCATGAACAGCCAAATATGCCAAATGGAGTTGAAGTCTTTCCTCTGGGTAAGACATAAGCAACACAGCCTCTCTGAATTAAGGTGTCAGGTGAAGATGAAGATTCAAAGGCAGGCCACTGAGGTGGTGGTGACACAAGCATGAGAGTCAGGAGGTTTCTCACCAGATGACTCCATATCCCTACTTTTTAGAGAACTACAGAAAAAAAAAAAACCAAAAAACCCCACAAAAAAAAAAAAAAAAAAAAAAAAAAAAAAAAAAAAAAAAAAAAAAAAAAAAGTAGCTAAATAATGTCACCCATGACTTCTAAGTGAATCATTCTGTAGAGCATGTTCTGAAACTTTCTCCCTCTCAGCGGAAAATCATTTTCTGCACTTGTGGTGCCACAATTGAAACAGACCTTAGCAGTTTGCATCTGGCACTTGGTTCTTTGGTTACAGCAGATGTTAATTATGAATTGGCAAGGCATAATGCTGACAGTCCATGAGTGGAGGTACAATACATGAAGCTTTACTGCGAGGACTGCAAGGGTTTGTTCAGTATTCAGTCCTCCTTGAAAGGCATTCTTACACATGCAGGATTGTTCATAATTCTTTTCCCCTTTTTTGTGAGGCATTCTTTCTTGTTATGATGATGTCCAGTCGTCTGTGATTTAATCATCTTTGTGATGTGAGAATGGCAAAAGCAGATCTATGTATTTATTCAACTGAGTTTCTGTTTGAATTTGATTGCCTAAGTGAAAAATTAAAACACTGTTAAATTTGGAGGGAGGACAGAAAAACACCTGTTAGAGCTCACTTTGTAAATAAAGTTAATCTGCATAAATCACTGCATTGGATCTTATGTTAATTAAAGCTTTTGTGCCTTCAGTACACTAATTGAAGTGTTGAATGTCTTATTCTCCAACCTCCTTTGCAGGGGAAACTGCAGGTGCTGAGCATTTTTGAAAAGTAGGCCAGCATGGTGCACTCAGAATCAGAAGCCTCTTTGAAATGCCTGCTTCTATTTAGTAAACAAAGCTTTTATTTTAATAATGGTCTCTCAATAAATTTATCCTTTGGCTTTTCCTAAAAACTCAGTGAGGCAAATAAAAGATTCTTATGAATTGAACCCCTACTGAGGGACAGTGAGGTGAGGAATTGTATAGATATCTCCTAAAGCATCATAAAAATGTAATTGTGCCCTTTGTGACAGATGATTTACATTCTTTAGCAGTCTCCAAAATGTCAGTTGCTCATGACATGTATGTGCTTGGGCAGGTATGGCTTCTTTTCACAGGAACCACACAAATGCTTGGTACACCAAATAAAGTTTTTGGTTTTCACTTTCTACAAGTGTGACACTGTTTGAGTTTTGGAAATCTAATTTCACAACATGTGACTTTCATAAATGGTGGATTAAGGTAATATTAAAAAGGAGGCATTTTTCTGTGAGTCCTTCTTGAAATTTAGAAAATTTCATTAATTCTATGACAGTAGTCATAGGCAGGAACTGTGAGAGAGTTTGGATGGACCTCGGGAGGATATGTTACCATTTGAAGCTATTTTTAGTTGAATCCCATTGTTAATCTTCAGATAAATAGTAAGTAATTGATACAATTAGAATTTTACTGAACATTACGATTGATGTGGTCTATATCCTTTCAGAAAGCTCAGTGAAACACTTCATATTCACACATCCTGTATACACTTGATATATTCAAAAGCTTCTCTTCAGATACTCAATGTTCTTACAGTACTAAATTTTTACAATGTTTCTATATTGTTATATAGACGTTGGGATAATAACTGTCTTGCCTTGAAATTCCTTGGGTATTTCTTACAGTGAAATTGCAGCGACTCTCTTAATCCTGAAATGCAGGTGAGATCTGGTCAGCAACTGGTCAAGCTTTATCTGAATTATCTCAATTATTAGAGCCTAGTCAATGGTTTCTTTAAACGTGAAAGATGTTTCTGAATTTCTGTTCCCTGTCTTGCCTTTGAAGCTTCGTGATCAAATACTTCTTCAGACATCAAGCCTCTGTGCTGAAGAACATTTGTTTATAGGAGTGCATTGCTGTGAAAGCAGTGTAAATAAGACTCAAAAGGTCATGTCGTGTTTCAGTAATATTTATTTAACTTTCTCTTGATGAAAAGCAAATAAATAATTTGTGTTATTTATATAAATGAGGTTAAATAAAGTGTGGTTCAGTGAAAACTGAGGACATCTTTAGTACAATCTCTGTGATGCCATATGGAGCATTATCTGTCTAGAAACCTTATCTAACTTCTCTAAACACTAAGTTAACTACAAATAAAATCGTGGAAACCCATTAAATCTCACTTTTCATACTCTCCTAATACAAGTGTGTTGTAGGTTGTTTGGGTTTTTTTACTTTTATTTTTCAAGTGTGATGGGGAAATTATTTTGAAAATTGCATCTCCTTTGCTTGCAAAATTAAAGAAAACCAAATCCTTTTTCAATAGCTTGAAAGACACATAACAAATTGACCATAAGGAGCAGAGGTATCATGCAATGTGCTTAGCTCATGTAAAGGGTATGAGGTGACCTCACAGCCACCCTGAAGTCAGTGACAGTGCTGCAGCAGACACCATGAGAGCCAAGCTGTGTCTCTCGTGATTTTATCTACTGATCTCCATGTGAGTAGATGAATTATAACCCATGTGGCAGCAGCAGCAAACTGCTGCCTCCTTAACTGTACAAAGAGGAGAAAAATACAACCTTTTGAATCTACATTGTGCATCTTCAAGTGTTTGCTGCTGTAAGCCATTGGTATCAAGATACCAACCCCAGAAAGTCTGGGTGCCCAGCTGAGCTGCATCCACATGCAGTTCTGGGTAGTAAAGTGGGAATAAAGTGCTGGGAAGAGAGGGAGCTACGGTGGCTTGTGTGTAAAAGGAAGCAAGGCACCAGTAACATCATGGTAAATACACACCAAAATAAACAAGCAGTGGCTGTTTGGTAAATAATTTATGGCTCTCCACACAAGTGAGCAATAAGCTCCTCACCACCCGTCGGGGTGAGAACCCTCCCCTTACCAAGTGGTGAGTATGTGGACAGGGGCAGTGTTCGAGGTTGCTAAACCACGGATTCCAAACACTGTATGCATTTAGTTTTCTTGGCTTTTGGGTCAGTCAAAGATGACAGGAACAGTGAAAAGCTCCTCATCAATGCTATACCTGACAGTCTAGAAATCAAGAAGATATGAGTCAGTCACAGAAGGGCTGAGAAATATATGTGCTTTTCCCACAAATAGGATTCAAGACTAAATCTCAGTTAAACACTTATTGAAAACTGCACAGGCATACAGAAGTGTTTGAGTCTTGTGAGGAGAAATGTGGGGCTTGAAAAAAACAGTTCCCACGTTTCCACTCATTGGGATGTGAGTAGTGTATATTTCTGCTGTGGCAGAAGTTTTCATATAGTGCATCTATGATTTTAAATTTCTTTTGCATGTCTATTTTGCTACATTTTAATGGCTCCTAGAATACTTTTTGATATTTAAAGAAGGTAGTACATGATTTCCAGAAGTTTATGATAGAATCCAGTTTTTAGAGAATTGTAGAGGGTTGGTTGAGATCCCTCTTACCTGGAGGAACGGTGAAAGCTTTTTTTCTATTTCTTAGGGTTTTTTCAAATTTCTTCTCAGTCTTCATCTGCATTAGATTTTTTTCAGGGGAGAGAGAGAGAATGGCCATTCAAAAAAAACCAAACAACAAAACAACAACAAACCAAACAAAAACCACCAAACAAACAAAAAACCTAAACAACAACAAAAACAACTAAAAAAGAAGAAGAGAGTCTCAATATTAGGTGGGGCAAATTAATTTTTTGAGCACTTCTTAGCATCCAAATTCCAGTATTGCCCCTAAAGGTTTTTGAAGTATTCATTGTTCTTGAGATTACAATTGTTTCTACCATGTGAGTGGAGGAGTACTGGAGTCCAAAAGCCAAAGTAGATCCTCAGCTTGCTTAAGATGCTCCTCTTTCTTCCCAGCCCTAAAGTCTGCAGTTGTTAGGGTACAGTCTGTGGGTCCTTCTTCCCTTGGAATTTGTGGCAGCACTCCCAAGCTCAAACAGCTCCTGTCCCTCTATGGCTTTTGTGTAGCTGACACAACAGATGGCTCAGGAATATATGTTGCTTTGAGTCCTCTCACATTCCAGCTCCCCCTTTCAAAATACAAACCCTCATCTAATATCCATAATCCTTCATCTCAACTGTTTCAGATTAAAAAGAGATATAATTTTGGTTTGCTAAATAAAATTTCCTAAGGGGAGACCTGCTAATGATTAGCTGATGTAATAACGCCCAATAAAAGCAACTTGCGGTGGTGAAGTAGATATTACCACACCCAATAACCAATTTCATTGTTTGCTGATTTGTAGAATTAAATTGTGAAAAGTATTAAGAAGTATTGTGAAAAGTATTAAGTATTAATGATATAAGTCTTGCATTCACCTTATGAATACTTCAATAAGTTACTCAGATTTAATTAGCAATAACCCAACAGTATTTCATTTGAGAATTTTAAAGCACTTTATAAACAAGCCTCAGAACACCATGATTTTTCTACACTTTCTCCTTAGTATAATGTTTATTTCTTCTCAGATCATTCAGATGAACAGGCAAGGTTAATGGTGTAAGACATAACAGAAGTTGAGCAGAGCCATTGTTTCCTTCCTTCCTTGCACCAGCCCTAACATTTCTAGGAGTGTATGTGAACTGCTGGGCAACAGGGTGCTGAGATGGCCATACAGCTCAGGAAGTAGGACAGAAACCAGATGGGGAAACTCACTGGGACATGAGGAGTGGCATCACCATCAGGAATGGCACCACATGGCAGTGTCAGGCTGGAAGGAGTGACACTGGAAGGCAGTCACATTACTAATGTGGTCTGCAATGGCCAGAGAATCCTTACTTTGCTTCCAGTTTTGAACCCATGCCTTTCTCTTCGTTTTGTGGGTTTGATTTGTTTGGTTTGGGGTTGTGGTGTTATTGTCAGAGGTTTTTTATGTTTGCAAAGGAGAACACACTTTTACAAAGGTCTACCTGAAAAAACCTAATATTTCACCCAATGTTGCTCTGATGGGATTTCTGTAAATACTTGGGCAACAATCATTAGTTTTAAAATAGTGGGTTTTACCAGAGTTCTGTTGGCCTTCAGATTTTAGGATAAATTTGTAGGCAGTTTCACCTGAAATAAGGGAATTACTCAACATTTTGCCAAATTTATAAAAAAAAAAAAGTATCTTGGTGCAGCAGCTTTTTCAGCTTTTTTTTCTAACCATTGCAGGCACCCCTATCATAATAAATATAACTGTCACAAACTAATTTATCTCCTAATTTTGGACAGTATGTAACTTACCTCATCTTTAAAGAATAACATTGGCACTCTTGCTCCCACTATTGCTGTCTCTTTGGAGACCAATATTCAAATGCAAAGAGTTAGTTCTTTCTGCCATACAACTTTATAATGAAAGATCTAAGTTCCAAGGGTGAAACGCATACCAAACTTTATTGAACTTGGAAAGAAAGGTTTTCTCATTGAGAATGCCCAGAATCAGTTTCACTTGGGCAAAATAATTACCTGCAGTCGTCACAGGTGAAAAGTGTTAGCCAAGGAAGCACATATGCCAGTCTATTAATTTGCTGAGAGACTAGGTAGAGTACTTTGAACTATATTTCTCTGCCTAGTAGAGAAAGAAACTGAGTATGTCCCTTGACTGATTCTAAAAACCGTATAATTAATGACTCCAGAGAGAGTGAGAAAGTTACAAAATTTTTGAAAGGGTATTCTGAGTTCTGAAATGACATATTTTAACATCAAGTAATCAGCAGATGAGATTCCCCAGCCCATTTAAATATTCAATACTTTATGCATGATGATATCAATCATTCTTAAAAAGCACAAGCTCCTTAAAAATCTCCAATGTTTCTCCTTATCACCAATTTTTACAGTAAGTATGCAGCACAATTTACTGCCTTGGTCTGTGCATGGAATTTCTATTGGCAAGAGTGAGAACTGTGTGTGCTCCCAGTCATGGGTACAGTTTGGCCTTTGGGCAGCTCTCCTTCAAATGAGCCCATGGGGAACAGCACCACACTGGGCAGCCAAAGGAGTCCTAATTTCCATGATTTTGTACAATTGAGTACTCTATTTTCTGCCTTCCAAAAGCAGTAAAGCTCTAGCTGAAATGTAATTCCTAGACTAAAACCAAAAAGGTGAGGGAAACTATTAAAGCACTACGCCGATAGATTTTGTTTAAAGTTACTTTTATTTTCTTTGCAAGGCCATAGGTTTAATTAATCTTGAGTTTCTCCAGAATGCCATTTTCATTTTTATTTGTTATAAGCTCATACATAGTGTTATTCTATACAATTCTGATTTCAACTCTGTTTACTTTGGGTACGTGCTGCTAAGGACACTTATTCTGGAGTCACTCTTTCACTAAACGCTCAACTGTAGAAAAGTCCAGTGAGGTTTTTTTTCCTCAGACCAGGAGCTGAATGACTGTTGCCAGTTAGAAGATACAGTTTTCATAAGGCAGCTTAGGTGAAGACAATACTCCTGAATTTACCTTTATGCCTTTAAGCATATTTTACATCCCTGGATTTTCTCTGGGTTTCCCACCTGCATGTAATTCCCAATGAATCTTCATCTTGTCAGTAACATAGAAGGACACTATGGCATCATTTTTGTGCATCTTTTGCTCGTGTATGTCTAGTCTAGAGTCACTACAATGTAACAGGTACTTCCCATCAAATATATAATCAGATGGATGTCAAATGTATGCAGGAATAAATTACAATAGTGGGTAAAAATTCTAGTACGTAAACAATGGTAACCAGTGCCATTTTAGACACCCTGCCTGACCTTCATCTCCCTTTCTGGAGACTGCAGATGTGCTGTGTCACATTTGCCAGCCCCAAGTGGTAGTCTGGGAGCTACAGGACATCAAAGGCTACTTTGCATCCATTGCATTAAGTGCCTGTGCTTTGGCACTTGGATCGTTCTTCATATGCCCTGAGTCCTGGTTAAATGCCTCGGCCTGAACACTTTTTTTTTTTTTTTTCTTTTTTCTTTTGAAGATGAAAACTCTCCTATTATTACAACTAGAACAGAATTTAATTTTTCATTTCGGGAGCTATTGCAAGGGAGGCAAATTCTGGTGAGTGCTTCTCAATGACATAATTAAAGACATAACATGAACATGAAAATTACGTGTCTGCAAGACAAATTGAAAACCTTTTCTCTGCCCACTTCTTTGAAAGAAAATGTGAAGTGAAACATGAAAATTCTCAACAATCCCTGTTTTGTGAGGCTGCAAATATTTTAAGTGATTTATTATCACACCAGGTATTTTCTTTACCACACTTGGCTTTGACACTCTTTTAAACACAAACATACTCTCTATTACTTGCATGGCGTAATGCCGTAAGCACCAGGGCGCAGTGATGGTGGGTGGGCTTTCTTCTTTTTCTACCTAAACACAGGAATTCTCTAACGTTTTAAGTATACAGGAATTATCCGTGTAGGATAGTCCCATTCTCCCACTCCTCTGCTGCCTCTCTTCCCTTTCAGTTAATTCAATAAAGCCTCATGAGTGTTGGAGGGTAGAAGATGAAGTCATGCAAACCAACACACCTTAAATCACTGGGCAACAAAGGAACCCTGTTGATCTCTCCAGACTTTTCCACCCAGGAATGAAAATCCATATGAGGCATACCAAATGCTTCTGCTTGTAACAGAAGTGGCAATTCCTCTTTTTGGGCCAAATGGTACTCTTAGATGCATACATGAGACCCAGCTGAGGAAAATGGAATCCAAATGGAACGTAAACTAGCAGAATGTGGCCCAGAGATACCAGGTGAATTTCTAGTCCTGTGAATTAACTGCAATGGTGACACTGAGGTTAATAATAACACTAAAAAGTGATGTCCCCCACCACAGTAAACTTGCTGTAAAGATCTCCCCTATGGCACAGGCAGAAGCCTCTCCTATATTTCCCCCTATTCCCATCTCAAGCAACTTTAGGTGATGTGTCCAACGTGCAACAATTTTTCACAAAAAAAGAAAAGTTTGGATGTCTCTGACAGCAATTATCTACTCTCAGTAAAATGAGACAAGCAACACATTTTCTTGCTGAAACCTATTAGAAGCTGGGAAAGATGTGAAGAGCCAGATTCTCAGCTGTACTGAGACATTTTGTATTGTTAGAACAATGGGACCAAAAGGAGATGGATCTTCCCACAGTGCAGTTTATTCCATTGTTGGGAAATCTGTAGCCCCAGTGGCTTCTGCAGCTGGTGGCAGGCAGAACACTGAAGACAGGAGATGACAGGACTAGTATTGCTGTTCCCCATCCTTGCAAGCTATTGATAAAGAGCTGATTTAGCTTAAAGCAGCTCCAACTCTCTTCTTTTTTTTTTTCTTTTTTTTTTTTTTTTTTCTTTTTTTTTTTTTTTTTTTTTTTTTTCTTTTGTAACTGTTCATTATCTGATTTAGATCAAATTAGAACTGGGAAGAAGCAGCAGCCAGCTCCATTGTCATCCTTCTACCTTATATCTGCAACTGGCAGCTGTAGGGTACTGCTAAAAATGCTGAGAGAGTTGCTGCTTATCCTCATCAGAGATTCAGGAGGCTGTGCCATGCCCACTGCTGTCTTGGCAGGCATCTTCCTTTAAAGAGGCACTCCCCCTCTCTCTGATGTAAAAATTAACTCCACTCCTAAAAACCCCTGGTTGCACATGACTCTTCAGAGTCCTGGGGGCAAAGAAACCCCCTGTGTGTTCTTCTGAAATGGCTGTTGTGTGGGGAAGTTGAGTGGGTGTCTCCTAACCTCCCCAGACCATTGGTGGAACTGAGGCTTTGTGTCTCATATGTGCACAAGGAGGTCTCTCCTCACTTCTTCCTCAATGATGGGAAAAGCATTCTCTCTCTTCTTTATCCAGCCCATTCCTTTCATGAAACTGGTTGGAGCTTTGTGACTGCTGCCCATCTGCTTTTTTAAAAATTGTCTGATGGTTTCAAGTTTACTAGAAGGGAAATAAAGATGTACCCTCACTGCCCTGCATGCAGCACATTGCACTGTTTCATTAAGAAACTAGATTTAACATAAAAACAAGAAAGGTAGCTAATTTGGTCATGTTCTTAATGCTGGATGTACATTACTGTGACACCACTAATGCCACTCGTTCACAGAGGTATGACAACCCCCAAGGTTTACTGCTTTTTTGAACCTCTGTAGCCAATTACACCAAGGCAAGGCACATCTAAATTGCTATCAGTAGAAAAGCAGCATTTTAAAATCACTTTGTGGGGTATGTATCACTTCAGATGGGTCTGAGTAATCATGAATCAAGCTTTGAACCTCTTACCACATGTTAGGAGTCCATCTAAATCTTCTCATCCTTTCAGTGAAGAACAATAGCTTTCACTTGAAGAGACAGTATTAAGTGGCAAAATGGATTAAAAAAAAAACATGGGGAGAAAGGAATAATAATAAAAACCTTCAATCACTTAACTTACAGATGCAACTAATTGATTTGAGGGTTGGCATGGCAGCTAGTTTGATGTAGTAATTAATGCAATCATCCCTCTTTGTTATTACTTTAATAAGGTAAACACCCTGTTAAAATAAACTGAAACAGTTGTCTCTGGCCCAGAGCTTGCAGTTGTGGTGAGCGGTGTAATAACCCCACAATGTAAAACTTGGACAGGAAAGAATGAATTACATTAATCCCCAAATGTTCTTACTGCAGACTTTTGAAGTTTTAACTTTAGAGTGGAAAAGGAGATCTGAAACTTGGAGGGTATTCACCCCGTGGCTCCTGAGAGAAAGCAGCATGTGTCTGCTTGAGCTGAATCCAGCTAATAGGGGCTGGAGATAAGCTCAGTTTCTGCAAACACTCACATGTGGGCTTATCTGCACTAGCACAAATAGTCCCATGATACTAAAAGTTCAACACAGGCACAAAAATCAGCACTTGCACAGGTATCTTTTGTACCATTTTGGAGTATCAATATGAAGAAGGAAAGTTTCAGATTTGTTTTTAACCTAATGACTGTTTTTCAGAAGTCTTTTCCAGCAAAACCCACTCTCAGTAGCATGATTCAAAGGGCTGCTTTATTTGTTTAGGTTTTCTTCTTCAGGTTTTCATTCCAAACAACAGAATTAAGAAGCTGTGCTGTATTGTTAAGGATCTCTTCAATAAAAAGAAGCAAAAGAGGAAAAAAAAATCCTGGCAAATAGTAACATTTTCCTCTTCTATTAACCTTACAATAATTTAACTGTAAGATGTGTGCAACTCAGAATTTTATTCAGATATTTGACAATTCTCTTAGTTCCTAAACCCCCTTGTTTTAGTGCTTTTATCTAAAAGGCATGAGCACTCTTTTGGACTGAAATCTTTGCACATAGCCTGAAAACTTTCAAATACTTCATGCAAAATCTATCTGGCTTCTTTGAGAAGTCCCATGTGACCAAAAGATTTGGGTTTCTTCTCAGTTCCTGCTCTTCCCAACGATGCCTCAAGCCTTAATCACCTAAATGACAATTTACCAGATTCCCATAAGATACAAAGACAAAGACAAATTAAATCACTGGAAATTCACGAGAAACTTATGCAATGAATAATGTAGTTTCCAAGATGGTGAGCGTAGGGCATGCTGTACTAGGGTAGATTTACAGTGCAAATGGGTTACAAGGGGTTATGGCCCCTTTATTCATGTCAGGCAGCATAATGTGCTTAGGGTTTATGGGCAAAATGGGCTCCATTTGTGGAATTTTTACTTTATTACTTATTGCCAATTAACATAAATCTCTGATTACTAATTTAGAGAGTACCAAGAAAAGTTGGGCGGGACTGTTTATCTGCAGGAGGGTAGGACGGCTCTGCGGGGAGATTTGGACAGTTGAATTGATGGGCCAAGGCCAGTGGTCTAAGGTTCAACAAGGCAAAATGTTGGGTCCTGCATTTGGGTCACATGAACCCCAAGCAGTGCTACAGGCCAGGGCAGAGTGGCTGGAAAGCTGCCCAGAGGAAAAGGTGCTGGTTGACAGCAGCTGAACTTGAGCCAGCCAGAAGGTTAATAGCATCCTGGCCTGTATCAGAAACAGAGTGGCCAGCAGGACCAGGGCAGTGACTGTCCCTCTGTTCTGGGCACTGGTGAGGCCACATTTCAAATCCTGTGTCAGTTTTGGGCCCTTCACTATAAGAAAGACATGGAAGTGGCAGAGAGTGTCCAGAGAAAGGCATTGGAGCTGGTGAATGCTTTGGAGCACAAGTTTTATGAGGAGTGTCTGAGGAAGCTGGAGTTGTTTAGGCTGGAGAAAAGGAGAGCCAGGGAGAATTTCATTGCTGTCTACAATGAAATGGTCACAATGCTCTCTACCTAAAAGGAGATTGTAATGAGGTGGGGATTGGCCTCTTCTCTCAAGTAACAAGTGACAAGTGCACCAGGGGAAGTTTAGATTGGATATTAGGAAAACTTCATGGAAAGACTGGTCAAATACTGGAACAATCTGCCTAGGGAATCACTACTTAAATATCTGGAGGTATTTAAAAGAAATGTGGATGTGGCACTTGGGGACCTGGTTTAGTGGTCACACAGCAGTGCTGGGTTAATGGTTGGACTTGATAATCTTGGAGGTCTTTTCCAACCTTAACGATTCTGTGATTCATGTCCTCCTTCCACACCGGTCAGTGCCTGCTACCAACCCCCTGCCATTTATCCCCAGTGCACAAGGGTCCCTCTGCAGGCTGTCCTGTCCCCTCCATAGGGACCTCATTCAGGGCTGTTCATTTAAGTTCTTCCAGGGTTAGCATTTTAACAGGAAAAGCTTCAGAAAGCTGAAGACTGTCCTTGCTGTGCTGAACACAGAGATGCATTATTCACAGCAGGTGGCTATGTGTACTCTTTAATAAGTTCCAGAGCTTTACTCCAACTGAGCATTTTGTTGTTAAAATTTAAATTTGTCATTTCTAAAATGGTTGAAGCCAAGAACAGAAATAGTCTGCATAGTCCACGGAGAAAGCAGTTGAGATACATATTTCATTGAATCATAGAATGGTTAGGGTTGGAAGTGACCTTGAAGTTTATATAGTTATATATAAAGAGTAAGGATGCTACTTGTAATAACTCCTAATTCCCTTGCTTTCACTCTTTGGCTGAAAGTCTTCATGCACATTCCTACAGCTGCAGCCTCATATTTGGTTTCTTGCTGAAAATTTTCAGTTCAGAAACAGGAAAATGAAGAAATCACCAGAGCAATCCTCGTTCCTTTCCCTTTGGGGAGATTTGCAGGCACAGTGAGAAGCCAAGCCCTTGAACTGATGGTGCCCTGCCCCAGACGAAAGAGCAGCTGGGAGAAAGCAGAGCCATTCCGTGGGTCAGGGCAGCATTTCCCCGTTGCTGCTACCCTGGGGTCCTGTGGCTCTCCCACCAAAGTGACGAACGGTTCCCTGTCCCGGCAAAAAGCGCGTTGCACAGTCTCTTCCCCCCACCAAACCCAGTGACCAGCAGCCACGGCCGGGCCGACGCCGGGAGGAAACACTGCCAGACCTTTTTGTCGTAACTTTTGCCTTTGCTGGGGTTTGGTCCATTAGTTGTCGGTCGGATCAGTTCGCGGGGTAGCTTGCGGGGAAAGAAAGAACCGAGGAAAGAAAGACAGCCGTGCTGACAGCGGCCCGGGGCCACTGGGGCCCCCGCCGCAGAGCCGGGAGCGCGGCCGGGCCGAGCGGGGACCAGCCTGAGCTTCCCGGCCGCGCCACAGGGGGGCGCGGCCGCACCGGGAACGCGCCGGCACCCGCCGAGCGAAATGAGCCGAGCCGAGCCGAGCCGAGCCGTGCCGTGCCGTGCCGAGCCCATCCCGCTGTGTGTCCCGGTGCGCCCGGCGTCCCTCGCCCCGCCTGCCGCACATCCCCGCGGCCGGCTCGGGTAGCGCGGGTTTGGGCCCGGGGGGGGGGATGCCCCGTCTGTGCAGGGCCGGGCGGCGGGGCCGGGCAAACGCACCTGCCCCAGATGGTGCAGAATTTGGGTCTGTCCGGGTTCGCCCTCGGCCACCGGCCCGCCTGGAGCGTGTGGGAGCGGGGCCGGTGCCCGGCGAGCTGGGATGGCCGCAGGCGAGGGGTGGGAGAGCGAGGCTGTGCGGTGCTCACAGCCGGGCTGGGATGGCCGCAGGTGAGGGGTGGGAGAGCGGGGCTGTGCGGTGCTCACAGCCGGGCCTTGGGGCCGCAGGTGAGGGGTGGGAGAGCGGGGCTGTGCGGCGCTCACAGCCGGGCCTTGGGGCCGCAGGTGAGGGGTGGGAGAGCGGGGCTGTGCGGCGCTCACAGCCGGGCCTTGGAGCGCGGGCAGCGGCCTCGGCTGCGGCCCTGCGGGAACGGGACGGGAGATTTGTGGGAGGCAGAGAAGCATCTCGGCCCAGCCCGTCTGCCCCAAGGGAGTGCCTAAACAGGGCGACACTTGCTCTCAGCAGAGCTGACCTTCCTCAGCTGGGCAAGGCAAGCAGGGGGGCATTTTCCTCTCCAGTCCCCTGCTCTCGGCCTGCTGTAGGCCACAGTTCTGTGCACACGAAGCGAACCCCGCGGGGCGCGGCGGGACGGGCCCGCGGCCCGGGTGTGGGACGAGCGTCTTGCACGTTCACCTCCCATTATTGCAGGTGAGGCCGAGGCAGAAGGGGCCCTTTTGAAACCAGGGGGCTGAATTTTATAATGGACTGAATGGGCATTGGGGAGCAAATGTACCTCTGAGGGAGGAACGCAGAGAGGACCCTCTGCCAACCATAATAATCTGTGTGACTAATAGGGAACACCGAGAACTGTTCCATTATATCATGAGACATTACATCGTGCTTGAAAAAATAGTCTTTGATGACATGCAAAGGATTGGCAAGTGCATTTCAGAGAATCCTCCTTCATTTCTTCAAGGATTTCAACCCATGTTCATTATGTTATGCATAATTTAACTTTCTCAGCAGTTATATTGAACTTGCTGCTATGGGTTTTACATGTTCGTCATTTAAATTTGGGAGAACGGAAGGTATATGAACTTATTTTTAAAATTACTCATTTATAATTCCTTGGAGGAATTAGAAACTGGAACTTCACAATAATTTTGCCATGTATTTCTAGACCTCGCCCAACATGCTGCAGTTTTGCAAAATGCCAGATATTAGCAAAACTCTGTTTGCATTTAGTCTCACAGAGCCTACAGAGTAATATTTCCATATAAAGTATTACGATATCAGCTCTCATTTCTTTTGTAATTTTAATATCGCGGGTGTCAATCAGGAAGAAGATTGTTGCCTTTATTACAATGAATACAGAGCAAAACAAAGAACTTTTTAGAAAATGAATATGCCCTGGGGAAATTCAATAAATCTTTGTGAGAAGAAAATGGGTCTTATATATAAATATATAAAAGCTGGCTGTGTATTGTGCAAAACTTGCTTAGTGCTAAAGAAGTAAACTTATTGTAAATCAGTGGTGGGTCCCATAGCACATTATAGCATATTTTATTAGGTTTTTACCTTATGGTAAGGTCTTTTATTAAGGGCATATAAGAGCACACACTGCTGAATACCTTGTTTTCCACAGTGCTCTGTACATAATGGAGGGTGGGGGTTTTTTTACTTATTTCGTTAAACATTCCTGTAATTAATGCATTTAATGGGAATCCAGCAGTAACGAATATAAAATTTATTGTGGTTTTTAAAAAACTGCTTTGGTTACTACATTTTCCATTAGCAAATGGCAATAACCAAATTCCTCAAAATATTTCTTCACTCACCCCAGAAATCTCCTGCTAAAACAGGTGATGTTTTCAACTGTGTAATGAGAAAGAAATGCCACATAAATAATCCCTGTGAAGGATTCACTATAAATCCAAGAAGTGTCTTTAAAATAATCCTCAAACCTCTCAGTCTCAAGCTTGATAAGAAGACGTCTGTATTAGCACTGGAGCTTGCTGGGTGAGTTATTAGGTGTTGAAAGACACTGTCTAGGAAGTCTGACCCATCAGAATTTGAATGTAAAAGGCAAGTGACAACTTCATGAATACATGAAAAGCCTTAGAGCCCAGTCCCAAAGTCCTCTTTCCCTGCCTGAAAAGCCCGTTTATCTTCGGATGAATAAGAGTTACAGAATTGGAACCTAAGGAAAAAATCGTTGGTATCCGTGGCCAAGGGAATGTCTCCCTCCCACCCATTTGATTAGAACCATGTGCAAGTTTGGCTAACGAGACTGTAGGGCTTTCCCCTCGCCTCTGTGGATGATTGTGGCATTTTATTTGAATGCTGGTATGGTTTCCCATTCCTGTTCCTCGCAAGCTTTTGGTCTGGGCAAATAAAAAAGGAGATGTCAGAACCGGATAATCTTTTTACAGCATATAAAAATCTTCCCATGTAATCCAAGAGGAAATCGTAATGTGAAGAACATCAGTGTTTTAATGGCCTCCTAATGAGGATGAGCTTGGCCAGAGCTTTGAAGAAGACAAATGGAAAGGAAAACAGCTCATTTCTCCTTGAGGGCAAGGATTACAGTTCTTAGGGAGGACTGCATGGATATGCCTTCAGCAGGTAAAGCTTTGCCTGCCCACAGTCTCCTGGCAGGGCCCTGATGTACGGGCTGTTGGCAAGAGCAGGAAAGGGGGGTAGGAAAGTGGGGGGCATGCTCACGCTTTCTGGTTTCTCTCTCAGTCTATCCCTCTCTGTGTACTGCTGGGAAAAATGAAGACAATTATATTTACCTAAATCCCTGGGTAATTAAGGCACTAAATTAAAGCCCGAGAAGCACTTGAAACTTTCAGATGAAAGAGCCCATAGACAGACAGCCCACTTGTAACCTCACATGTCTGGAGTTCTCCCTAAGGTATGGGGGATACACAGCAAACACTCTGTACAGCCGCAGATAGGTGATCACATCTAATTTAAAAGCTCTCATTACTCCCTCCTGACAGGTTTGGATGTTTGCCTGCCTAGTTCCAAGGCCAATGTCGATCCATTTAAAATTAATATTTTTCATTCCTCTCTCCACCGTGTGCATTTAAAAGCTGTCCTTGGCTTTCCCTCCCAGCTGTTGGCTCTGATTAGCCCAGCAGCAGTGATGGAGCTCTGCTTTGCAGCTCTGATGGGTTCCTACTGCTCTCATATCACATGAGAAGTAGAGTTTTCCTGGAAAAGGGACTGCCTTGTTCCTGACTTCTATGGCTTCAGCAAGCCAAAGGGTCTTGATTTTGAATTGGGAAAAACAAGCCTTTCTCATCACATCCCAGAAACAAGCCATGAGTGCCGGGGTGTGGATGTCGTGCTTCCTTCTGTGCTAGTGTCCCTTGACAGGGCTCAGCCCTGCATGCTCCTCTTGCTCAGCAGAGGCTCGCAAGGAAAGCAGAAATGTTTTTGTGAGCAGATCAAGATGGTACCTCTTTTGCTGCTGCTAAAAAGGGTTTTTGTGCAGTTCTCCTGGAGTGACATGAGGCATAACATGACAGAGGAAATTGCCCTTATGGCGATATGGTGAAGGTCTTTCTAATCAGTTAAAAATGTGAGTTCTGCTCTGGAAATGCACTGTAAAAAGAATTTAAAAGCACATTGTAATCAGTAGATTGGGTTTCCCTGTCCCTGCAGAGTGAGGGACTGTGCTGACTGTTTGAAGGCAGAGAGAACAGGTCATGTTTTAAAGTTACTTTTGGCTTCATGGGCTTTGGAGGGGGAGAACAGCTCTGGGTAAAACCTTGGTGATGGGTCAGTATAGAAACCTCGCAGGAACAACAGGGCAGAACCACTAATGGCACGAGATGCTGACGCCACCCCACTTGAGTTTTTGTCTGGTGCCCTGAGCACAGCTTGGGAGTATGCCTTCACCATGCAGCAACTCACAAACATTTTGGCCATCTTTCCATTCTCTGCTCACTCCCTGCCCACTGATCTATCTGCCTATTGTCGTTCCTGCCCTCACCAGGCTCTGCACACAGTTAGCTTGCATGGTTTGCCACACCAGTTAGCTACACTGGCAACATGATAAATACTTTTCCACTGCATTTCCCCCTAGTTTTAGTCAGTCAGATTGGCTTGAGGCACAGTCAAACTAATGGCAATGCATTGGTTTAGCTCAGCTTTTGCAGTGCAGTGGCAGGAGTCACCTGCAGTGCCAAGTGTGTCAGTATAGTGGGAGCCCTGCAAACCTCGCTGTCAGCATGGCCAGGATGTTGCAATATTGTATTGCTGAGGAATGGTGGGGCTGTGGGGGCCCCCCCAGGCCCTTCACCTCATCCCACACAGTACTACCACAAAGAGGTAGCAGAACACCATCACAGAGGGCTGATAGTGCCTTGGCTCTTCTGGGGCATGAGTTTAGGATTGTAGGCACCCAAGGGGGTGTAAGTCTGCACTTACTCCATCTGAATGATAAAACCTTGCCGCTAAAGGCAGCCACCATCGCAGAAGGACACTGGTAGCAAAACTACCACTTCTTCATCGTCCCCATCCAGCTTGTGAAAACTTCCTGACTTTAATCCTGACAATTTAAGGTATAGATGAAAGTACAGGGAGCAGCCACAGCAAAATACCAACAACAAAAACCCAAGTCAAAACAGCAGCTGGTGTTGTGATACCCTACACAACCCAGTGTAACCAGAGTCCACAGCTGTGTCCCACTGTGGACAGTTCCTTTTTCTTATCCCTGGCTACATGTTGTCTTTGTAGCACAGCTTCTTGAAGCTAAGAAAAACTTCTACTAAGCTGGAATTGGCTCAACTACTATATAATACAGAATGAACATGATTAGTGCAACAAAAGGGAAAGTGCAAGGAGGATATAGAGTCCTTCTATACAAAGCCTTCTGTCTTCCTATGGGATCCATTATAATCCAGAGGGCCCCAAATTTGAACTAATCCATTTCTGCCTTTATTTATTTTTTCTCGACTCAATTTCCTACATGAACTGGCTAGTTATGTCAAATATTTTTCTTTCTTTTAAGTTGACTTGCTGTCAGCTGAATGCAATGCCCTGTGAAAACACCTGCTGACCTGCTGTATACACACATACACAGACACACATCTCTGCTGTCTGCATCTATATATCTGTATTGCCTGTATGTATCTATACAATCTATGTCTGCCTATCTATATACCTATATGTCTCTTTTTCTTGCTTTTAGAGCAGGACCCACAGGCTGCAAGTTCCTCATCTCTGCAAAATACACCTTCAAGCTTCCCTCTGTTCTGGGAAAGGCGGCTGCCTCATTGCTTCTAGTTCAGACCTCTCTGGCTTGCTCTGCTGGCAGGTCCTGGGGGAATGGGCTGATCAGGTTCACTAATGGTTGAGCTCTTGTGGTATTTGCTTACCTAACACAATCAGAACACACGTCTTAAATATTTTATCAGCTTTGCTGGGTCATTCTCATACTGTGGCATTGTATTGCTGGAGAATAGAGCAGGCTGGAGGAAAAACAGTGCTCAAGAATGCTGCAGAAAGAGAGTTTTAAACACATGGCAGCACGAATGCCTTTCTTAGAGCCACTAAAACAAAGGTCCCTGTTGCTGCACAGCAGCTCAGAGATGAAAAAAAGGGCAGTTGCAATAACAAAGCAATTCTTTGAATTGAACAAATAGTCTCAGACCATCAGTATTGGCTCTGACCTAAATGGTAGTGGTGGGCCTGGTTTAACTTTGATCCCTCCTTTCTGATGCTTGATTAATTTTTTGACTCCCTAGAAGAAAGTTCTCAATAATTTTTTGTGATTTATCTTTTGCCTATTTCCTGTGGGTAAGCTCACAAATGCCTGTGAGTAAAGTGTAAAGAAAGTGGGTGTAACAGGTTAATTCTGAGAGTAGTCCCAGAGTAGGAGTCTTCTGTTGTGGGCCCTTAGCAGCCCATTGCCTGCCTCCAGCTAGACAGTGACTCCAGGTGGGAAGAGAAAGATGAGAGGTAGGTCTGTCCTGCAAGCCTTTACTAGCACTGTGGGTAGAAAGTGTTGCTAGTGAAAGGACCTAACCAACTACATAATTTCTGTCCCCAAGGGCTGTATGTGAGGAGATTCCCCACTAGCTGCATATGCACAGATTCTCCAAAAGGTCAGACATGCTTTGTCTCTTTTATGCTGAGAGTCAGTGTGATAGTAGAGAGCTTTGCATCCTTGCATGTTTAGTGTTCCCTCTATCCCAGTATTTTTAAACTGTTTTTAATAAAAAAGCACTCATGTCTGCCGTGTTTTTCCATCCTCCTGCTGAGGGGTTTCTCTAGCACTAGTTCAGTTCCAATTTCTCAGCTCTTCTGTCTGTTTACATCTGGGCTCATGGGGGTTCACCACCCTCCCCTAGCTCCACACCTCCTTTTTGGGAAGGTGTTCACTTTCTCCACATTGCTGTTGTTGCTCTGTTATGCTGCCTTGATTTTTGCCATGTCCTTGGGTACCTATGGTGTCCTCTGTGCTTGCTTTTATCATCCCTACTCAAACTCTGTGCTACATTGCCATTGGTTTTGAATGCCCTTATAGCAAGTAGGCTGTACCCTTTTTCCTGGGTTCAGGAAAAAGCTGGGACACGTTGAGGAGCTAAGTGGGTCCAGTCAAAGCACAAGAGGCTGGTGTGGCAGAGGGAAGGAGTCTCTTTGTACCACTGCTCTGACCAGTATAAGCTGGGGCAACCTTCTTGCTGATGCACAGTCCTCAGCTTAGTCTAGTTCTGGCTCTGTCCCTGCAGAGGAGAAGGAAAAGAGTGTGTGCTCACACTGATTCATTTTCTTGCTAATAATAACTTTGTTATGATGTCCAAAGCAGCCTGGAGAGAGCAATAGTAACAGTGGACTGCTTGGAAGAGGAACAAATTCTACAATCAGGTTTGGGAAACCATGAATCAGCTGTAAAGGGCAGTGTTACCTCAGCCTGAATACATCTTGCTTAGCTCATACTGTCAGGTGTAAATATAACTGTGTGGACAATAAAGTTATCCTGTGATATGTCTTCATGAGAGGCACCTATTTTTACAGATATGATGATCCTCTTTCAGTATTTGGCCCCAGAGCAAGAGCCCTGATGTTATAAATACATGTTAATTAGTGGCATGACATCCCTGCTTTAAAGGCAGTGCAGGAGTACATGACCTCACAAAAGGATCCAGCTAATGCCATGCCCTGATGTTTGGGGAAAATGTCTGCTGTACCCCCTTAAAGAGGGAGCTATGTGCACCCATTGCCCTATCTTCCAGCTTTTACAAGGGGAGGATGGGAAAACAGGGGCATGGCTCTGCCTTTTTCCTACCCATTTTAGGAGGGTGAATGCTCTTGGCCAGATTTAGCCTTTTAAAAACCAGAGGGGAGAGTAGCAGAAGCTGTGCCTGTGCCAGGGCCCCCAGGGGAGCAGCACGGTCACACCGCATGGGGCCGATATCCTGCAGTGTGACACCAGCACAGAGCGCTCGCAGCCAGGCTGCTCCTCGTCACCGAGCCTGCACCACTTGGGTCAGGCCCTCGCTCTGGGACTGCCAGCAAGACATCAAGTTGCATTAATCTACTGCTAATCTAATTCCCACTGGAGAGATGGGTTCATCCCGACTAACTTTAGATTACAGTTTATGCATTATTGTGCCAAGGTCTGTATTGGACCAATTTATAGTGAGAAATGAGGTTGGCAAGATAACAGGGGCATCACAATTAGAGCTAATTAGCCCAGCAGGAAATCCATTTCCAGGCAGCTTTTGGCAAGAGGAGAGGTTGGCGGGATAACAAGCATGGAGTGTATTTTGATACAAGCACACTCCAGCTGCAAGGAAAAGTAAAGTAACAGCTTGTCTCATCCTTATGCGGAGGCCTCATGTCAGGCTCCACCACGTAAGTCTTTTTGTTTGAGGCTTTGCAGCCTCCCTGCTTGGAAGAAGTTCAGAGAACTTGTTCTTACCAAGTCACCTCGGCTGCCAGGGAACAATGGTGAGCTGCAAGGTCTCCAGAGTGCTTTGCTCCTGCCACCAGACAGGAGTGTGCCCTGCACCTTGGTCCTACTCCAGTTTGGGGGGCGTAGAGGGGTTGTAGGTCATTATAAAAACCAGTGAAGAGTAGCTTGGTTTAATTGCAGGAGTTATACATATGGTCAAATGTCTGGAGTATAGACAAACTATTGGAATTATTTGTATTTGAGTGCTTTATTATATTGGAATTGCAGCGATATTATTAACATTTGTACAAATGCACAAAAATCCTTTCTCTTCTAGCTAGAAAGAGATGTAAAAATCTGACCTAGTTGAACAGTCTCAATGAACTCACTGTCCATTTGTAACAATAATGGGTTCACAATGCAACAAAAAGCTTAACATAAAATTAAACATATTAAATGCTGCAGCAAGTATTTACATTTATGTACCAAAAAAAAAGTATCTCCCTCCAGTAAGGAAGGTGGTTGCTTTACAGAATAAAACAGACATACAAACACAAAACCTTTGCATACAATACAAACAACCTCAAGCCCAAAACTTACTGTGACAGCACCTTTTTTAATATTTTATATATATATATATATATATATTTATATATAAACTTCGATAGTTTAGGCTTACTCCAAGCAGTGCTAAAAGTTCCTTAAAACCAGGACAATGGCAATAGTCCAAAGAAGCAATGTTCACTGAGTGCTACCCAATGTTTGAAGAGAGCTGCTACAGAGAGAGGGATACAGAGCTCACGGCCATGGGCTGGGAAACACTTGGGTCCCAATGATAAAGTCCTTGGCAAAACTCTCAGTGGCTATTGTTTAGTCAGAAGAGCAAATACACTTTTCGTGCAAAGTAGTTTTTCTTGTGGAAGCATGCTAAAGGTGATCTCTGTCAGGGAACTCCTTTCAATCTCAGCTCTCTGGGGTGGGGAAAATATTTCTCTGAAATTTCCTAGATTCCAGCAAGGAAACATTTCTCTTGACATGCCCAATCAATCCTCCCACCTCCCTCACCCCAGGACACTGCTGCAGTTTCTGCAAAGGTGGAAGGAGCTTTCAGTCTTCATTCAGAAGGCTGTCACGCAGATTTTTAGTCAAGAAAGATATTTGGGTCTAAGACCCTCACAGCATCAGATGGCAGGCTCTGACCATGGGCTTTGTGAACAGTTCCACCAGGTACACCTCAGCAATACTAACATTTAACTTGCATAAATGTAGAACTGGAGATCCTGAATCCCAGGTATTACACACTGATCTAAATATACCAAGCTGCAGTTATTGATTCCAGTCCAAGGAGAGCCTGGGAAAGGATCAGATTTCCACTTAGAGAATCAATCTTGTCTCTTGAGTGTGTGTGAACACTGACATTTTTGGCCTCGTGCAGTTTAGGATTTGCTATAAAGTCATTTTGAAAGCTATGGAAAACCAATAATGGTGAGCAATTTAGCTCTTAAGTGTAAAGCCACTGATAAAACTGAGATAAATGTAAGCTCTGGAAAAAAAAAAAAAAAAAAAAAAAAAAAAAAAAAAAAAAAAGTTATGGATGTAAACAGTCTCTTTTGTCTATGCAGGTAGGTGATGGTTTCAGATGTTGAAAACTTGAAATTTTTTTTATTTTATTTTTTTGGTGTTCAAATCGCTTGAGATTTTATTGCTTTTATTTGTCCTTAGAAGTTTTCTGTCTCTTCTTCTTTTTTTTCTTTTTAAAGGTGCTGTCCCTAGTCAAGTTATAAGGCAACGTATTTTATTGATTCAGAACTCTAATACATAGTATGGCCACTGTTATCACTGCAGCTTTGCAGCTACTGAGTTGGACAACAGTCAAAGTGCATCACAATGCACAACAGAGCCAGTCTCCTGACCTCATGATATACAGGACACTTTGGTTCTTGGGATGAGAGATTATAAATGTAGCTTAGATGCTGCCTCACGTCACACACATTGCATAATAAAACATTTATATGCTGTCATGAAGAGAGTGTAAAGTCTAAGTCACACTGCAGACTGGCTGGTCTCAGCTCCTCTGCTCGGGCAGGTGTGAGAGACAAGTTGTAGATATGCCACCAGTGAAAGCATATAAATGTATCTGGTGCAAAACTTTTATAAGAGTATTTATAAATGATTCAACAAGGGAGAGCAAGAAAGAGAGCAAGAGCTAAAGTGCAATTTTAAAAGAATATAAATAATTGAAATGTAGAAATAAGATACTAATTTGTTGTAACTGGTTTTGTTTTATAGGCACAGTTTAGATTTTATGTCTACGGATCAATTTTTTTCTCTTCTTCCCCCTCCAGTAATTTTCTCTGATGTATAATGGAGCTTCAATGGTTTAAATCTAAGGAACACTGCTTAGTAAGAGGACTGAAGAGGCAATGATAAGGCAGTATAGTGCAACTCACTATGTAATATTAGGCAAGAAATGAGGATGGGGTTAGATCTTCTGTGGTGATGTATAAAATCAGCCTTAAAAAAAGCAGAAAAAAACCCAGGCTTTCCAGTTATATGTTGACTCATGTTTTCTAAAATGAGAAAGCACATTTTGCAATACAAAGGAAACAACTGAAGGTTTATAGTTTGTTTCATTGTTACAAAAAAAAAAAAAAAAAAAAGAAAAAAGAAAAAAAAGCAGATGCTGCTTTAAGGAAAACATTTAATTCTAGGAATTTCTGTACAACTGACCTCAGCAAACTTTTCCATCTTAGATGGATGACTTCTGCTTGAGACCCTGAAAGATTAAGATGCACACACACCTAGAGTAGTTTATTGCAAAACTAATATTGTAACTTTAAAAAAACCCCAAACAGATTCTGTACAAGAATACTGTTCAAATGGAATGTGTTAAAATAACATTTATTAATAAATACTTTATAAAATTCTATGTGAATACTAAATTAATAGATTCCTGTTTTAAAATTGCTTTGGTCCTCATGAATTTTCATAAATTCACTCTATACGCTTTTTTTAAAAAAAAGGTATTAGCTGCTAAAAAGCACATTTTGCCTAAACTAAAAGGCTAGTTTTCAACACTAAATATTGTTGCTTAAAAAAATATGAATCCTCAAAAGTTGGGCATTTAACAACAGCTATAGCTGGCTTGTTAGTTAACAGGATTGAGTTCATTAACACTAAATCCACACGCACTGAGGCACTGAACCATTGACTTTCCACTATTCAGAATATGGGCAGCAGACATTTAGCTTCATAGCAGGAATTAACTCCCAACAGCAAGAAATTTTCCATAAATCATCATCATCATCATGGTCGCTGTCCTTATAAAACACACCATGATAGCACACAAACTACTTGTCTCCCACAGGCAGCGTTATGAATATGGCTTGCATAAATTGACTTGGGGAAGGGGGGCTGGGGGTGCCAGAGCTGGATCACAGCATCATTTCTTTCTGATCCAAGTATTGCAGTTCTCCGTGGCTGAGATTTCCAACCTGCTTCCAACGTCACACCCATGAGATGCTGTCTATGGTATGGTAACACCTCCTCCTGAACAAGGCACTGGCCAAAGCTCACCACCCTACGAGTGTCCTGAAGAGTAGATGATGGAAGTGGTCTGAGTTGTCCTTTGCTGGTAGTGGGATAGGGCACACAGCCTGGTGAGCCTGGCAACAGGCTGGATTGGCAGGGCAAGAGGAAAGTGGAGCAGTCTCCAGAAGTAGCTTATGGAAAAGTAGGATTCCTCCTTGATGGAAGGAGCCCAGAGGAAGTGCATTTAGAGTGACGTGCTTAGGAAGAGGCTGCTGTCATTGACCACATGGCAGAGGGACATCCTGGAGACAGAAGGCTGGGGCTTCTCCCGCAGCCCTTGATCAGGCAGCCTCCGGTGCCTGGCTGGACCAGCAGCTTGAGGAAAGGCTGCAGGATCCCTCCTCTGGAAAACAAGAGCATTTTAATGTGGAAGCAGATCTGATGAATAATATAAGGTGCCTGGTACGGTTGGTCCTTTTCTCGATGATACAGCCGATATAAATATGCTGCATGTTGTCTTGGCCTGTGAACCTGCGACAGAGTTACAAGAAGCAATAGCAAATAGCTTTTCATCCTTTACTTATTTCCACATCACTAGCAAGGATTATACCTAAAGGCCAATAGTATAGAGAGGAGACATTTCATTGTAATTACACATTTAGGCCAACATGTGTGGTTGGCTTGCCTAGTTAGCATTAAAAAAAGAAATAATTGAGCTATATATAATACACATCAGTCAAACTGTCAGGTTGCTGAATTTAACAAAACTTAGGCAAGGTTTTTGTATTTTTTCCCTTTTTTTTTTTTTCTTTTTAATGTAGAGGCTTTCATTTTAACAGCTAAATATTTTAATTGAGGAGACTGAATAAAATGAAGCTAAATCGTAATTCTAGTGCAGTGTAGCTCAACTGGGTATTCTAATATTACCAACAACTTTGATTTTTATTTTTTAATGTATTTAAGTGCTACCCATACAGAGGGAAAGTTTTTAAAATTAACCCTGCAATGGCATTTCCTTTTTGATGGTGAATGATGAAATTCAGATGTAGGGGAAATGCTTATTTAGGTTTTTTACATAGTGGATACTCAGCTGGAACATTTTTCTTGACTGCATATTTGAAAAAAGTTCTCTTGGGAGCTGTGATGAAGCAAAACCATTTAGCTATTACAACTGGAGATTAAAAAAATTATAGATTCAGTATTTAAAACACTTTAAAAGTATATGTTTGTCTAAAATATAATAGAAAATCCTTTACATTTGTATTTTTTATAATTTTTTTGGTTCTTAGACTATATAATCAAGTCAAGATTTACACTGTACATTAAAAATCTTCTTCCTTTGAATGTATTTGCATAAATGGAAAGCGATCTGTTAAAGAAAAGAATACTGATAAAAAGTTAGTCACCAAGATAAGAACGAATTCGGCAATGAATGATGCTCAGAAATTTGCTTTCCCTTCCAGACAACCCCTGCTCCTTACAGTGCCTCCTCACACTTCAGTTGTTTCACTCTTCCTCCTGCATGGAGAAGACCCTCCCTTTAAAAACCCATGAGTCCTCAAAAGACCAAAGACATAGTCTTTGAGGAAGAGAGCTTTGCTCCAAAACAAAGTGAGTTTAGGGCTAGAGGATTTGCTGGGAATAATGTGAATTTTTCTATTAAAGATGTAGCTCAAAATGTTTGAACATTTTTCACCAGCTCGGAGCCTGCTCCCTGGGCGAGCAGCAGGAGGTTTTGCCGCTGACAGGTTTGAGAGCAAAATCAGGTCCTAATAAACAGCAAGGCAGCATAATTAACTGGCATCATCTCTGTCTGATTTTCCCATCAATCACTGGGACCACTCGGGGATGCAAATCAGTTGTGCTGAGGGGCAGGCTCAGAGTCCAAACAAAAACCTTAATTGTGGCATAAGGCTCTTTTCCAGACCCTCTCTGCAGGACTGTATTTTATCCCAAGTGTGGGACTTGGCATTCTTGCAGCATTTTTTAGCCGCTGCGTGCCTTCTAAAAATTATTTAGCGTCCTAAAGAACAATTCCTTACCCGTGGTAAGCGGGTGTTAAGTGCCATTAAAGTCAGTGAAGCTACACTGCTGTCTGCCAGCTTGGGATCAGTCCGTGAACATTTAAAGGAATGCCTGCAGAGAGCAGGTCTTTCCCTGGGAATTAAAAATGGCATTTTTCCAACCGGTCAGAACCATTACACTGATTTATTTCTCATTTATAGCCCATGAAGCCTGAGGCTGTTAGCTTTCGTTGCTAGAACAACGCAACCAGGTTAGGGAACAGAAATTTTCTGAATTATTATATACACATGGATTTTCCTACGTTAACGACTCGCAGTGCAAAAAATTGCTGTGACTCTCAGGTGTTGCTCACTATGCCTCTACTGCACCACAGAAGTTTACAGGGCTGCTAGCATCAACACAGCTGGCTCACCATCCAGCTTCACCTGCGGCTGCGCTGTTTTTGCCTTTCCCTATTTATTAAAAACACTAAATCAGGAGCATTTGTACCTTTTAAAAGCCAAATGCTTGGCACAGCCCAACTGTGGGTGAAGAGCTAGTGAAAGCAGCAGCCGTGCCGACAGTTTTTAGGTGGGCTTGAAGTTTTTGCTTGTTCATTACCATTCTTTGAGAAAAACAGAGAAGCGAGAAAGCCTTGGAATGGAAAAAAAAAAGGCAAGGAAAAAAAAAGCTGGGAAATGAAAAGGGAAGGGAAAAGGAAGGTGTGAGAATAACTGGAGGAGAAAAAGGCCAGGGTAGGGGAGAGAGGAGAAGGGGGAGGGCTGGACAAAAAAGCACGCTATTTGGGCTCGATTTTGTCCTGAAGCCACATCCTATATAACTGCTCTGAAAGAGGCTCTGAATGTGAGACGCGGTCTGCTGATAGCACAATGCTAACTCTTTTTTATTATGCTGTCAGCAGATGCTGTCGCTCTACATTTATAGCCTAATTACTCCTAGTTACCTATGTTTGACTCTGTTTAATACTTTTCATGCCTCACATTGGCTAACAAGCTGCAGTTTAACACAACTTTGTATTTCTGAGGCTGCAGGCTAGACTGCTGAGAAGGAAACATGACTATGTACAGTTAGGTTTATAAACAAGTAACTGGTACCAAAACAATGGAGAAAGCACCCAAGCATTTCTCAAGCTGATAGCATATTAATTGCGTAACTCCCTTTTATGTAACTAAGTATAAAAGACATTTTAATAACTATAAAAATGAATAGCCAGAGTCTTTCAAGAACTGAGGAATCTTCCAGGCTTGAATTACGGTTGCAAATGTCCTTAGCAGAGAGGACGCTTTGATACGGTACCACACTCCCCCAGCAGTTTCTGATCAACCACTTTTAAAGGATGGGGTTGATGTCTGTTCTGTGGCTGGCGAGCTGGGTGAGAGTGGAGCTTCCCACGACGTCACTGACGGAGGAGGAGGTCGTTATGGTGTTGTGCTGGATGACTTGCTGCTGGGAGCAAGCTGGGACCGGGCTTGCAGGAGGGCTGCTCTCAGGACCTGGGAAGGGAATGAGGGCACAGAGACAACACACATTCATTTTTCTATCCGAGTAAAAACCTAGGCTGGGTGATACTCTTGGAAATACTGATAACCTGAAGCATGCACAAGTGTCAGGATTTCAAAATATAATTATGGTTATCCAACACTCTCAGTCTTAAGATTGTTTTAGTTTTCATTCTTTTTTTCAAGCCAGCTTCTCTGATATCAACCTGACTTCAGGAGTTGAGACCTTGAAAAAAGTCCAAGATCTTAATAACTGAAACTAATTTTGGGATAAAAAGTCTGATATCTTAAGGTCCTTAAAATCAGTTGGGATGCTTAAATGCTTTATTTGTTCCAGCAGGAATCAAAATTAGAGTGCAGTGCACTGCAGCACAGAAAATCTAATTCGAGCAACAGCTGATAGGCATGTAATGCAATTATGTATTTTTTCTTTGAGTACTGTTAAAGAGACAGATGCATAGTGATGCAGAGGAGACAGAAATGGGCTCAATTTTAAGATAATGTCACAATCTAGCAAGCCGTGAGGCTCTCCTCAGAGAACAGAGAATTTGTCTCTAAATTACTACACTCACAAAATGCATCAACTAGAAAGAATTAATTAAACGTCTCTGTTAGCTGAGATTTTGTTTGAGGAAAAAAAAAAAGAAAGAAAGATGAGAGTTAAAAAAGAGTTAACAAACCTTGAAAACCTGTGCCAGGTCTGGTCTGTGCCACTGTCAGAGCACAGTACCATTTTCGATGGAGGGGACTGTAATGTTTTCCTTTTTAACTTTCCTTTTGAGAGTTATTTTAAGGTTCTGGCAGCGCCGTGCCCAGGAGGACTCTTGCAGGTTTGGAGTTGTGAGTTCAAGCAGGATCCTCCACATGGGAGTGAGCGTCCATCCGTGTTCATCTCCTTGCCGAAAGGAGGGGTGGGGAAGACTAGCTCTGCTGTGTGGGACGCAAACCGGGGCTTTTTTGGTTTTGAGCGGGGCTGGATAAATAAGGGCAGGAGATTGGATGGCTCGGATGATGTTTGAGAAGACAGGTTCAAGTGATAGTATGACCAAGAAGGGGTTCTGGAGAGAAGAATTACAAGGTTTGCTTTCCTGTGAGGAGTGTGGAGACAGAGCAAACATACGAGCTACTTACTTAGATATCCTTGTGATTCTTTCTGCATAGCTGTTATCGGACAGTCTTTATGTGTTAACAATAACTGTTTCAGCTGTGCTACCTCATTTTTCAGCATGGAAACCTCGTTCTAGAGAAGAAAGAGAGACTGGTTAGCAACAAAGCTTAAACCAGGCTATTCCACAAAGCTTAAACCCAAGAACACAAACCTTGCTCCATAACTTTGAAAAAACTGAGCAAAAAAGGCACTCAGGTGCTTGTGTGCTGAGCTTATGTTAACATTTGTCAGTGACATTATTTTGTAACCTCTGAAGGCAGTCTGACAAATGAACTAACTTCACAGCACCAGAGATACTTAAGGCAATGTTTCAGTCTACTTGGGAAATACCAGAGCTGTCTGCATGAGGCCAGGGGGCAGACCCGTGGGGGCAAAGGCTACCTTGCTGTGCTCAGGGGCATGGTGGCAGGACTGTTGTCACCTACAGCTCAGTTGCAGCCAGTGCCTGGGTGCTGCTCACACCTCTTGAGTTTTGTGGGAGAATGTTTTGGAGGAGTGCCATTCTATGAATGGTTTTCTGCCCTTGGCATCACACAGGCACACCTCTGCATGAAGCATAAGTACTGTGCCTACCATAAGAAGTACAGCTTTTATTATCATATTCATGGTATTTTCATCTATCCAGTTCATTTTCCTCACTGACAGACTGATCTGTTTGTGATTCTATCTCACTAGCTTTGAATGAAGGTTTAACTACATGTCCTGCTCTGAAGAAATTTTTTACAGACATGTTAATGGCACTTTAAAAAAAATCCCCACAAAAAGCAGCGACAAGCAAAGAAAATAAATACAACTCCATCTAGTGAAGGCTTTTAAATCCCAAGACAGCTTTTTCCTGGCTTATTCCGCTAAAATGCAATTATTTCTTTAATTGAAGCACACACATCTTGATTAACAGGCTGATTATGCCTGAGCTCCCACTAGGAGCTGACTGTGCAGGGGCAGCCCCAAAGGCACCATCAGTCAAGCACAAAGAGCCCCTCTGTGTCTTCAGGGGCGCAGACAGTGGCTCGCACCTGAAGCTGCATGTTTGTCTGGGTGAGCTCTTCTGCTTTCTTTTCCAGTGACATCACCCAGACCTTCCTCTTCTGTCTGCAGCGCGTGGCAGCGGCTCTGTTCCTTTCCAGAAATTTCCGCCTCCTCTCATCTGGGTCTTCGTCCACCACTCTCCTCCGGCGGCCTCCAGTGGGCTGTGGTGGCTGTACCGTCTGCGTGGGCTGCATCTGCTGCGCCGCCGGCGAAACCTGCAGGGCAAGGAGACGTTTTGCAGGGGGTGGTGAGGGGTGAAGTTGCAGAGGGGGATGCTGAAATGGGAAGGGAAATCTCACACACTCTGCCTGCTCCCCAGCAAGGTCTGCAACAGGCTCGAGTCAAAAGCTTCACCAGGTGCTACTGAAAGTGACTGCTGGCAAATCCTTGCCATGGTCAAAGGAGAGGTATTTTTGAAATGATCCTCTGAACATTTTTTCTCCATTGAGTTAGTTCTTAAAAACATTCACTTAGATTCATTCTCTGCCACCTATTTCAAACCTGGAATGTCCAGTTTCTCTCAGGATCTGTTTTAATCAAAGCAGAGGACTGTAGTGGTCTAATTTCTGTGTCTCTCCCCTTGACACCCAGTTGCCTCCAAAATTTTAGGCCATTTCAATTTCCCAAGCTTCACCATCTCCGCCTCAATCTTTGCTATCTCTGGAGACAGGAGCTGCAGAACTCTTTGCACCTGCGTGGAGCTGGGAAGCTGTGGGCTGGGATTGCACAAGGGTAGCAGACCTCATTGCCCCTCAGGGGTAAAGAAAGAGTTTAGATCAAACCTGTGTTTTGATGAATTGAGCTTGAACCTGTGTTTTGATGTCCCTGCACTGTGCGGATAAGGGATATTCCTCTTACCATTTTCCATTTGACCTCTCAATTTATCCCTGGCTTTGAGAGTAGATGAACACCACATCCAGTCCACTGCTACAAAACTATGGAAAAAACATGTATTTATGCTTAAGTGCAGGGGAATATTGATACTTCTCCTGAAAGTAACTGGCCCACAATATTAAGAAAAGGTACATGGTGGGGGCAGTGCCATGTAAACTATTCTCCAGTTGACTCCTGAGCAGATGGAACATTCCCACATCCCGGTCAGGAACCAGTGCCAGATTAAATGTTCAACTGCCTGGGAATAGGCTTTTGGACTACTTTCCTGCTTCTCTGTGGCACCCAGGCTACAGGGCTCTGGAGACATGCTTTCTCTCCCTCTCCTTGGGGACTGGGAACCCAGTCTATGGATCCTATTGCTCACACATTGCTGCTGCTACTCCTGCACACTCTGGAACAGTCTGGAAATTTGAATTGTTGACTCAAAATTAGCCCTCTTGTTTTGGCAAAGGCCCAAACCTCCAAGGTGCTTCCTTTTGACTCCAGGGAGTGGACGTACTCAGTGCTTTGTCAGACTGGGCCCTGAATTTCAATTGCCGCAATTAACATGTTTGCCTAACACCTCTGTCTGTCTCAATTAAAATGATACTATCGTCTTGAGCCTTGAGAAGTTGAGGTGTCTTTTCTGTCTAGAATCTAGTTTGGTCTCTCCCACAGCTGGCTTGTGGCAATTACAGTGGCAATTTTATGTGTAATTATTCTGTACATCTGATAACGCTTTTTGCATAAAGGCAGATTTATTCCCAGCTCTATGTAGCACTGTCAGGGAATCTCTCATAGGAGCAGAAAAAAAAAATTTAAGAATAACTTCTAAAAATAAATAAGCCACCCCACATTTTCTGACTGATTTTTAAAATTTCAGCTCGCATAAACTCCGTATGTTTGCTGATAAAATCTTCAACACGCTGTCCACACTGAGGGTTGGAGTGCCAGGTCCATGGCAGCTGCAGTGGGCACAGCCCCTATTCTCACCAGCATCCCCTGGCTTCTGCCAAGACACCGCTGCCAAGGGATTCCAGCTGCTCCCTGTCTACCAGGGCCAGGCATGCTGCCTCTTTAGCATATGTCTGAGTGCAGAGGTCTCAGAAGTACCTTTTAATGTCAACATCTCATCAAAGACCTTTCATTTTCTCACACATAACACCTTTCCAGACTTCAGAGATCTGTTATTTATGTTTCATTATCCTTTTCTGCTCCTTTTCCCTTCAGCTTTAAAAATTCTTGTTTCTTAACTCTCTCAGTAAAATCTGGTACAAAGGCAGAAAAAGGTAACTATACAATTTTGTTTTTTTTAAATTCCTCTCATATGTTCATTTTCTCCTGAATAAATAGTGAGTAATTTTGTTTTTAGAATATACTAGGCAGTCTCTGGGTAGTCAGAATGCGTTTTCAGAACAACAAAATCTTCTCTCCATCTCAGGAAGATATTAATTATAAGGGCTGCCATTATTCCACTAATAATGTCACGTGGGATAATTAACTGACTCTTACTTGATAGCTCTTATCAATGAAATATGTTAGACTATATCTTAGTAACCGTCTAAGCATCATTCTCTAACAGGATTTCATTACCCTGCCTAGGACATAGGAAAAAAAATGAACTAAATATAAAAATATAGGTTAATTTTGGTGTTCTTAGAGGATGCTAATCGCATATCCATTGTGAAGACAAACATAAGACAGCTAAGAGAATGAAATGGCATCCAAACCCCAACTCCGCTTGAGCTACCACTTTGGCAAGTTTGATACAAAGAAATCTTTAGAGGACCAATGCAGAATAATAGTATAATTTTTGCAGTAGTTGAGGCAGCATAGCTAGAACTTGGTAAAATATCTCTCTTTCTCAGAAAGATACTTATCAGAAGCTGATTTCTACTTTTATCCAATATTTATTTCTGTTCTTTGCAATTTACCACAAAACTAATACCCATTCACTCATTCTATGAAAACATAATGCCTTGGGGTCCTGCGTATCAAAACGGTAGCTGAAAAGCATGAAATGAATTCTAACTTTACAGAAGAGCACGGTGCAGAATAACAACAGTCTCGGCATGGGAGTATGCAGCTTACAGCAGCATGGACCATGCTGTCATTTGGCAGGTGGTTTGGAATGGAAGGATCTGGCTCAGAAGAATAAGGAGGTTAATAATTAGAAAATCACACCATAAAATTAATGTCTGCTGGAGCAATCTGATCCCCAAAGAAGCCATTACCATGGGGACTATAGATGAGCTTTGAAAGTAATAACTATGTGGTTATTATTCAGCAAGCCCTTCTTTTCTCCCCTCTAATGCATCTGTTCAGAAATCACTATTGCCTTTGCACCAGAGGAGCAGATGCACAACAAGAGCTCTGCTGCCTGGGGAAGTCACTGGCTCTGGGATTCCTACTCCATCATCCTCTGTCTGATCCCCTTGGTCACACTTACACCCATGGATGGACAAGGTGAAGATCTCCTTGATCTCCTCCCACAGAGTCTCTTGCCTTCAGCAACATACTGTGCATGGCAAAGCTTATCTGACTGCACAGACCTAGCTCCAGAGACTGTATGGTGCTGGACAGAGGGTGACCCTGACACAGCTTTGTGGCTGCCACTCAGCCCACCTACCCATGTGCCTGTATCTCTTGTTGCCTGCCTGAGAGTCTTTTTTGGTGCCTAGATAGCAGGAAATACAAAGCACAAGAAGTTGAAGCTGTCCTAACTGGGTAAGAAAGTCAAGGTCTCTGTTCAAGTGGGTCCAGAGGAAGGCCATTGGCTTACTGATCTTATCCTTACAACTGTGACGTTTGTTTCCCCATGGTAGCTGTTATCCCCAGTAGTTTTCTCTTCACCCATTTAAAGTGGTGTTGTGGATGTTTTCCAGCAGTGCTCCATACTGTGGGATCTGATGCCCTCAACTGCATTAACATGTTTATCCTCCCAACCCCTCAATGAAGGTTAAGTGACTTTCCCCCATGTCATACATGGAGTCCTCAGTTGGCTAAGCACAACTTTATCCTTACTCTCTCAGGGATCTCCAGTACAGCAATCAGGTTACTTTTTGTTTCTCTGATATGAGATGATGTCTTTTTTACTGGAGTTTTTAAACAACTCCAAGGAAAATAGCTCATTAACAGATGGGAAAATAATTGAATTCACAAAGTAAAAACTGAAGTAAACTTAGGAAAGCTCTGGACATCCTCTCACAGGGGAGTCTGCTGCTCTTACTTAGACTGTTTCTCTAAAGCTGACAATTCATTTTACATTAGCAAATCCTTAAGGGAAATCCCATGTGCTTGCAGACTCTGCAATAATAAAGCTAGGTGTTAGTAAATAGTTAATGTTGTGGGACACTGGGACGTCAGCCAAATACTCTCATTTTCTTTAATGTTTTCTAAGAGCTTGTCTGAAAGGTATTTGCAAGCAACACAATACTTCACAGATTGAACTTCTTATGGCTGGCACTCCTCTTTATCCTCACATTCCATGCACTGCCTGTTTGTCTTCCTTAACTTTGCTCTCCGGACCTGACCTGTTACGGTAACTGCCCCAGAGCTTTATTTTTCTTGTGCGATCCTGATGAAGAAGTCTATCATCTTAAGACATTAATAGAATTCTTCTTAAAAATTACTCTTCTAAAGTTTGTGCTCACTAGCTCATTAGTTCAATAAATATTCAGTTCAGAATTATTCAAATTGCTGAAGCCAATATATCTGGTCCAAAAAATTAAGTCCTCCACCTCATTCAGTAGGAGACCTTCACTGACTTGTCATATGAATACAAATCTAAATTGCATTCTTTGGTTAAATCTCTCTCCTTGGACTGGCTTCACCCACTTTTTTCTCCTGCCACAACATGCACCAACAGTTCTCTGCACTCACTGCAGTCTTTCATTCTATGCAGATGTCTGTCCTCTTCATAGGGTCTGGATCATTTAATCTTTCCTAAGACAGTGTATTCTAACTTAGAACTACCTCTAATATCTCCAGTCTTGCATACCCCCTGGCGACACACACACCAGTGGCATTTCATTTCACTAGGGACTTTGTTACATATTTCTGCAGGTAGAATTCATACAGCTTGTTAAATCTTGGCCTGAGAAGCACAAGAAGGTTCAAGCACATTAAGCAACATATATAATATGCCAATCTCTGTAATAAACCTCATCCATAAAAGGATATGTGGCAATCTGCAAAGCTCAGAGCACTAAAAAGCCTTGGAGCTCCTTATAAAGTAAGAAATTACAAATGTCTAGTAAATTAGGCAGCAAAACAAGTTGCTGCTTCACTCCATTTTCTAAATAAAGTTCTAGCATCCCCATCACCATTAGCAGACATTTACAAGCAGCCCGAGGGGCTTGTATCTAACAAGACATGCATGCAATAAGAAGCAATACTGAGACCAGGCTTTAACTCCACCCAACAGCAAAACCCAGTGATGCATGAGGGTCTACCTGTGCTTGTCCGCCCGAGTGCAGCGGGGGGTGCGGCGAGGTCTGGTGGTGTGCTGGGTGTGCGTGAAGGTGCGAGTGGGAGTGGTGGTGGGGGTGGTTCTGCTGGTGATGAGGCTGAGGATGAGGATGGTGTGCCGGATGCTGGTGCTGATGTGGGTATGAATGATGAGGTGGCAGTGTCTGGTGCTGATGAGGATGTGAGTGCATATGATGGTGTTGTGTCTGGTCCTGCCGAGAGCTCATCATTTCCATCATGTGGCCCATGGTGTTCATGTTCCCATTCGACATGGCGGCAGGATGATGACTCAGTGCTGCCTTCAATCTCTGGAACAGAACAAGGCAGAAAATTCAACATTCGTACATGGTGACCTGACCAATCATAAATGCTGTTGCAGAAATGGTACCCTATCTTGTGTTTTGAGATTTATTTAGTTTTGCTCTTGATGTTCCCTTGATAAAAGGCATCTTATTTCCATTTGAGAAAGAACACATTATTGGGCTCTAATCTATCCACTGCAAATATTTAAAGATACAAACATCTGAATTGAAATTTAACAGTTACACATTTCATACTGTGCTTCTGAGGAAAAATAACTGTCTCTCTCTTTGGCCAGCTCAGTGGGGTTAACTTCAACAAGCTTATACTCTTGCAATTTTTAAAAATGAAAGTCTGATTAAAATAAAGATGCAAGAAAGTGCCTGTCTTGTTTTTACTGCAGATATTATTTAAAAGAATCATTGGAAAATACATTGCATTGACATTTTTCAAATTCATGTGTACTAGTACCCAGCCTGTTCTTTCATCATAAATATGGGAAAATAATGAGGGTGGCCTCAACCTGATCCTCCTTCTTTGCTGAAAAGTTCAAACGTGTGTTGTCCTGTTGTCACATGCTTACTTCTCTCTGTTTTGTATGCCACATATCACTGGATTGGGCCCTGGAATCTGACTAGGGCAAAACTTTCCTTAGCATCAATGGGATTTGTTCACTCTTATCTGAACACAAGTAAAGGCCAGTGGGAAAGGGCAAAACATTTTTGACTGCAGCATAGGGCCTTTGTGTACAAAGGATATTGTGGAAATACAGAGTAAAAAAGTTCCCTTCCAGCACAATTACAGGGTCACCCCAAAGCTGTGAGCTGTACCAGCATACAGACATCTTGCTGGTGTCATCTGATCCCTAGATGACTGAAATCACTGGCATTCTCCATGAAGGTAGAGCTTCACAGCTGCTGGCTAGGAGAGGAGTTTCTTCCAAATCCACAGAAACCTCCTTCACATCCATGGTTCTGCTTCTTGTTCAACGTAGAACACTATCTACAGGCAGCCACCCAAGACCTCTTTAACTCTTTATATTTTTTAAGAAGTCAATTGATTTACTCTCACTATTGCAAGTAATTAGCAGAAAATGTCAAGATAAAAAAGAAAGGAAGGAGGTGTATGGTATGACTTGATGCCAAAGCAGCACAATTTGGGTAACCCATAATTCATTATTCAGCCAGAGGACAGAATAAATAGCAGAGAGCTCATCTGTAGGAGGATGTCACCACTGACTCAGTAAAAAAATGCAGTGGTAGGAGGCAGAGGGGTGAATGGTAGGAGGAACAGAGGTGAGCCTTTCCACATAGCAATATCTATCTGTGGGTCAGAAGATCCTATAAGCCAATGTGACAAAAGATGCCAGCAGAGGAACAGTGGCCAGGCTGAACTGCATTTTGGTTCTGTCTTTAAAGCAAAAAGAGTGACAGCCAAGACACTTAGAACCTATAGATGGGGATTTCAGTCTATTTTGTATTGAAATAACATATCTGTGTTACAACACTGCAAAGCCACAAGTAAAGGCTTCTATGTGCAAAGCTGTTACTGTACTGTGTTTGTACAACTGTGAGTGAGAAAGAAACAAATTCTTAAGGGAAAAAAAAAAGAAAAATAGAAGAAGAAAAGAAGGTTGTGGAAGGCAAAAAAAAGTAACATTCAATTCAAAGTGTCATCCTCAAGTTTTTGTATCCATGTGCTTTTTCAGACTTCATGAAGGTCATTCTACTGAGATACTCTAATAGATCTATTAATCTAAATTTGGTGACTTCTGCCACTAATGATCAATTGACTGACCAAGACTTAAAAAAAAACAAAACAAAGAGAGAGATTTGCAAAACACATCAGTATCACAGTTTGCAAGAATAAAACCTAAACTGATGTCTTTTAAGAAGGTTCCTTAAAAATGTCTATCAAACCATAACTTCGTGGCATGTATCCCATCCTGATCATCTCAAAAACAGAGATCAAAGGTGACTTTGATCAAAGGAGGTTAAGTACCTCCTTCTCTACCTCTAAAGTCAGAAGAGAGAGCAATCTAATACTAGTAGCAGTAACCCATCCCAGCATCAAATGGAGGACTGGAACAGCTGTTCTCCTTAATGTCCCTGAATTCCAGTGCTATCATGGTTACTGCAAGCAGCTCCCCACAAGCAGCTCAGAATAACTGGTGTTACCTGGGAGCATATTAGGAAAAATACAGGGCAAATGCATTAATAAGTCAAGTCTTTCTGCGTCATGTTTCTTTAAAACTCACTAAGACATTTTTCATGGAGTTGAGCCACCATGCACATCTAAGACAAAGCACCAACAAAAGCTGCTGTAACTTTGTTTTCTGAATCTAAATGTGAAATAACCAAGCTCTCATTAGCCAGCAGTTCTATGTGACAAATACTTTACAAAATCTACCATGTCTATTTGTCAAAGACATCTGAAACTGAACTACAGTATGTCATCTAAACTGCAGACTTTCAAAGAAAGAAAAAAAAAAAGGGAAAAACTTAATCTGTGAATAAACTTTTTTTTTCAGCTGTAAAAACTGAGGCTTACTAGTGTGGTGCAACTTCAAGGAGAATAAATTATTTTGTTTTCTTTCTGTAGCCTTTCTACCATATCCATTTATTTGAGATAGCAAATCAAGAGAGACAGTGAGAGGCCTGACATGCAGCTGGTTTCAGTCAATAGGGGTAATTTCTATCTGGTCTATGTATTTTACAAGCTCCTTGCTCACTGTTCCCAATGGGAGGGTGGGCCAGCTGCCCTGGATCCCAGTCCTGGTAAGAAACCAGCTCTCTACATCATCCTGTCCCAGGGCAGCAGCAGCCATCGCCTCCCTTTAGCTTCATGCTTAGATCAGCTCTGCAGCAGCAAGAGCCCTGTCCATACCCACATCTGGAGCAGCCTAAATCTTCCAATAACCAGTCACTGCTGCCCATCAGAAACATTCAGGGAACGATAAATGGTTTTTTTCATCTGGTCTTCAGTGAGATCAATTGTTTTCGATGTTTTAGTTAGAGCAGAGGGAGGGAAAATCACCAGAACTTGGTAAACTCTTTGCACTGAGTATGTTAGCGCTCGAAGGGCAGGCTGCAGTTTTGTTATTGTTTCTTTTATGTGTGCTAATTGCAAGCAGCTGTTTTAGTTTAGTGTCAAATAAAATGTGATGGCATAAAAATTGAGCTTACTAGACTGACGACACCACCAAATCCCCTCTAGAATGAAATGGTAACCCAAGATCCAATTCTGTGGTGGTTCAGTTTTTTCAGGAACTGAGTGACTGACTTCACCCAGAGCCTGTGGGCACCTGGGAGTTTGTAAATTGGGATTGAAACAAAAGACTTCTACCTGCTTTCACCTAAATCTGAAATTTCTGCTAACCTCATACCAGTAATTTTTAGAGTACAAATCCTTTTTTCTCCCTTTTATAAGGCAATTTTTAAAAAATCCCCACCAAGCCAAGAGGAAATGGAGATCCTCAGCTTTCCTGAGACTTTTGGCCCTTACTGATTATTTTCATTATTTTATCAAAGTAACATAGTGGCCAACATCAGTTATGGTTGATATCCACTCAGTTATGGCATTTCAATAAATGACTGAGAGTGCCACAGACAACAAGAGAAATCTTTTACAGAGAACAGCCCGCCTTGCCTCTGATCAAGTGAATAAATAAAATTCCCTTTTGTCCCTGTACAGAACAGGGAACTTGTTCCCTGTTCCTTGTGGCAATGACCCTAACTGACACATTTACTGTGAAGCTACCCCACTGAATGCCATATGAAGGTAACATCTCAAAGGAGCTATCCTTGTACCTGGAGTATTGGGGATTTTTGGAAACAAGAGAGTTTTCACAGTGTTTTCTCCATCTAAAGACTGATATCATGGTGCAGTTAATTGCTTGATGCTTCCTTTTATCAACATAGATCCTAACTTATACACTGAACATCTTTGGACAAACCCCAAATCTGCCAAAAACAGCCTTCAAGCACTGGAAATGAAAAACGGTATCAGCTTCTCTTAACACTTTTGTTATTCTGGATCTTGCTGCTTTCTAATGTTCCTCAACTGTGACATGTATTTCAAAGCTGGCTTAGTTTTTGCCCTTTCTTTTCCAAATATCGTTAGTGAAAGACAGCATTTTCTTCAGTTTGTTGAAAGAAGAAAAACCCAACAAACTGTAAATTTGGAGGTTGCTTTTCCCACATTTAAAAATGCAAATAATTTTGTGGGTTTCGCATGCATATTAGTACTTACAATATTTAATCAGTATTTATAATATTTATATAATGATGTATTTTAAACAGGCTATATATATTATATGCCATAACCTGTATATGACTATAAAATACAACTTTCTGCCATTCATCTCTCAGTGGAGAAATGACAACAATCTTCAATTTTACAGGTGCTCTGTGCTTGCATCAAACAATAAGCTATTATAACACCCAGCTGAGTTTTAGGTTGGGACAGACATGGAATGCTGCTTTTGAATAGGACTGAATTGTTCCAAATAAGTATGCATTGCTGCACTCAGAAAAAAAGCTCTCTTCCCTTCTGGCCTGCATGCCCAAATCCCACTAAATTAGAAAGAGACAAGACCAGCTGCAGTGCCTAGTTAATGTCTGGTATATTCTTATCAGGAGATTATATCAGACCCCGGAAGGCACATGAAATATGATCTCAAAGATACTTTCTTGCACTAGTGATTGTGGTTCTAGTCCTGAATATACAAGGGTTCAATAAGTTCCCCACAGGGGACAGAGGAGTCTAGAGAGGGGTAGGAAATCAGAAAGGATTACAGACGTCAAGCGTCGCCACACATCTGCAATTCAGTACAACCTCAGGGTAATGATCGTGATTAGCCAAACTTCATGGCAAGCATACCATTGACTTCAGTGTCACTAATATTGTTTTCTCATCTGCAATAGTCAAGCTTTCCTTTTAACTCTAAGCATCATACCCAAAATTAATATATAAAGTTAAGCCAGTGATAGCTAAAGCTGTGAACAGAACTTCATCCATTGCATTTCAGAGCATCACACCAAATTTTATCCTTTCCCTTAACTATGATGACTGTGACAAGAGAACTTAACATAAGTGTCACCCAGGTCTTTTACAGTTGGCTGCTGACAAGCATTTCACAGTGTAAATAACAGAAACGACTCTTTGCAAATGTTCCACTTGCATTCATAAAAGTAAATTGGAAGCGATTCATCTCCACTCAATAAGTGAACTGCAGATACTTAGAAGCACATTTCAGAGACTGGTAATTAGAAAGTCTCTGATGCCACATTAAATGCTTTCTCCTACATTTCTTGTGCAGTAAAGTACAGTCCTGCCTATTGATGGAAGAAGGAGTAAGATGTGTGAGAAGGACATGAAATCCAGAACTGAAGTGACAAATTACACTAACATAAAGAGAAAAGTGGGATACATTTAATTCACAACTTGCCAATAAACAGTGCCAAATTCCTAATCTTTGAATAATTTTCAGGCTGTTTGGCAAATCTGAATTATACTTTCCCCTCCTTATGTGCTTTCTTCCCTAGTTAGTTGGATTTTATAACAACATGAACAATGGATCGTCATCCAGCCTTCAGTACAGCTCAGCCTCTAATAAAAACAACAAATTTTCTCCCTTGTATTTCCAAACACAAACTGAACTAAACTTCAGTAGAAAGCAGCAAGAATCAACTGTAGGCAATCAAAGCAGCAATAAAACCAATAGACACCATGCTGCTCAAGGACAGGCCAGCTGCAAGAGCTGCTCCAGTGTCCCTGAGCTCGGGGCACAGGGGAGCCATGAGCAGCCACGCTGCCCGCTGACATCAGCCCCAGTGACGGACGACTCTCCGCATGACTGCCAGTTTTAAGTAACCCAGTGCAGGTCAAAGCCAGGGTATTCTGTCGGAACTGCCATCCCCTGGTGATGGCATTTCATTGAGAACAGCCAAGCTCCAGGGACAGCAGAAAACTTAAGTGAGTTTACATCCCAGCTCTGCCCAGCAATTTCCTTCTGCTCATCTCAGAACACCTTACAAAAGAGATAAGTACCAGTATCCTTGTGCAGTGCACCACCTTTTTAAGGATTAGAAAAAGACTGAATTCTCTGTTCCTATTCTACAGGCATTTTTAATGAACAAATTAATTATAATCATGGCAGAAAAGATGCTGAAAGTATAGTTTATATTTCTCACCATATACTATTTCTTGCATGAATCATTTTTCAAATCAGTTTTAAATGACTGGATTTGATTTGCACAGGAGTCAGGAAATGTAAAGTTCAAAAAATCAAACCCCTAATTCCCACCAAGTCTAAGTCAATCTCTCCATGTGTATCCATGACAAGGGATATTTAATTATGTAATCGCACAAAAGATAGCAAAGTGATTTATTACTGGCACATGGTGTCATATATTTTCAACATACAATACCAAGGGAAGGATCCAAAAAATACAACCAACTTCTGACTGATTTCCCAACTGTGTGCCAAAGTCCAAAATAAAAGCAGCTACTTAGCTGCTACCTACCCCTGGAGAGGGCAGTTTCTGACAGCAAAATGCCTAACACTTGGGGATTAATTACCTGCTTGCTGCTTTTGTCTGGGACAGACATAATTTTCTTCATAATAGCAGTATGGCACTGTGTTTTGGATTTGTGCTGAACAATGTTGATAACACTGAAACATTTTTGTTTTTTCTGAGCAGAGTTTGCACAGGGCCAAGGCTTTTTCTGTTTCTTGTCCTGCCCCACCAGCCAGCAGTATGAGCATGCACAGGAAACTTCTGGGGGGACACAGCCAGAACAGTTGATCCCAACTGACCAAAGAGATGTTCCATACCATCTGATGTCATTCTCAGGATATAGAGTGAGGGGAAATAGAATGAAGAGGGGGATGCTCGGGGTGACGACGTTGTCTTCACAAGTCACCATTATGGTTGATGGGGGGGCCCTGCTCTCCTGGAGATGGCTGAACACCTGCCTGCTCATGGAAGTGAATTAATTCCTTGTTTTGCTTTGCTTCTGTGTGACCTTTGCTTTACCTATTGAATTGTCTTAATCTCAATTTATGCATTTTCTCACTTCTATCCTTCTGAATCAATCCCCTATTCCACCAAGAGAAAGTGAGCAGCTTTGTGGGGCTGAGTTGCAAGCTATCAGTAGGCAGGCACAACACACCAAATCTGCATTCTAGTTCTCCAAATAGTCAGTTTTTGCTTACTTCGTCCTCCAGATTAACCTATGGGCTATTCCCATGCATGCCACACTGTCACCTGTGGAAAACACAGAAAAAAGAGGTGGCAATAAAGTCACTCAGTGTTAATCACACCCTGTAAGACACTATGAAAACTAAGGCTTAAGTGAACCTGAATCTGTACTGCTCATCTTCAAGATCTATTCTCTTAGATCCATTTTAAAGCTCATTCCCAAGATAAGAGACCATAGATTCTTTCTTCACACTGGACATAAAGCACTTTTAGCAAAGGATCTGGCAGAGAGTTGAAGCTCAGGTCTTCATCACTCCTGTAAGCAAATGCTCTCTACAAGTTTCTAAAATCATGTATCCATGTTCCAGGATAATGCCGGTGGAAACTGTTTGTACATTGCTTGCATTGCTATATCTATATATATATATCTTGCCTGAGAACACTACCAACATTTATGATTGTATTTCATGAGAAAAATGGGAATTGATTTCAGAGGAAGTTGGGGAATTTCCTATACATGCTAGATATAGAGCAAATCCTCAAATCAGGGCACTCTAACACTCCAAGGAACGCTAAGTTTGTGTATTTTAATCTGTACTCAGGGATCAGATGGGATTAGGACTGCGAAAATTTCTCCCCAAAGAATACTGCTCTGAAGACATGAGACCCCCTTAATGTGTACTTCAGCTTTTTGATGACAATGCAAATTGCTTACTTTCCTCTTCCCTCTCAGGAGCATAAAACACACACCAAGAATACAAGAAGGGCAGGTTCAAAGTCTTTCCTGTCAGAAGATTTCTGAACTTTCATCACCCACCTCTCACTAAAGCTGATTATGATTTAGTCATTCATATTCAAAGAAAAATGCCATCCAAGTACATAAAACTTGGGATTTTATTTTTTTTTCCTTCAGTGGTGTGATTTTTGAATACTCGTTTTTCCTGGATTAAACCCAGGACATTTAAAGGACTACTAGCAAGCCAGAAATCGGATACATGTGCACTTAAAAGTTCTTTGATTTCATCCCAGATGTGCAGTGCTCAAGGGCGTACACACACACACACACACACACAGAGCACAGAGGACACAATCCGGTCTGTAGATTTTGTTTCAAGATTATACCAACCAGACTCTGAAATGTAAAACTCAAGCCCTGACCACTTACAGCCATTAGAGATCCCAGGGCTCTCTGTGAAAGAGTATTGAAGTTCATTAGCCCCTTGGCCTGACTGGAGAATTCACTGCAGGTTATTAGACATTGTCTCATTACCACACAATTTCAGGTGAAGTTATTTTTCTTCTTCCTTTCTAAAGGTAAGGGATTCCTGAAACATTTTTAAAGCATTCATGGATTTTTTTTTCTGAAGAAATAACTAGAATATAAAGTACAGTACAGGGACATATAAAATGAGAGGGTTCTTAGGGACTATTTCACATTTTTTTAAAGCTTTATTTCTTCATCTAACCCAAAATAATGAAAATAGCATTTTAATCCAGCAGACAGCTTTGAATTACCTAACTGTGAAAACATAATGTCCAATGGCTTTTTAAATGCATGCGCTCCAGTATAGCATGTAGTAGGTAGATATAAACCATAGAAAGCGTGAACAGGTTAATATAGTGTCCATTTTCGCTGTTATAAAATAAATATAATTTATGATGAGAGTTATATGAACGGATATCATGAATATTGAGCACAGAACAAGCAGTGTTGATAAGTTGTTGGGCATCCTATTACGCCCCCATGTAAGGTCTCTTATGCCCTTCCAGGTTTCCCCATGTTGTCCCCCTGACTCCATCCCTCAAGCTGCTGCCCTCCACCGTGCCCCTTTTGTTCTCCACCTGCAACGCCACCCCCCTTTGTTCATAGACAGCTCAAGTTGCTGCCTTGTTTTTCACCACCTCGCATGTATCAGCTGCTTTCAAACAGTGGTGCCTTGGGTCAGAAGCATTGAATTTCAAAGCCACTTGAGGCTCCAGGAACAGCAACATCTCAACCCTCTACCAGATACCAGCTGCCTTCTTTATCAGTGCCACCAGCTTTTTTAATACACTTTAGGGTAGTTATGGTGTGAAACGAGAGAAAAAGAATGAACCTTTCAACCATTCAACCATTCTTTTTCTATTGGAGTTGGTGATTTACACTAATGGGTTTTACTTTGTGTTTGAAAGGGCTAGGAATGCATCCTCACACACTCCCCATGGTCCAGTTGACAAGCAATGACTTAGTAAAATGCAATATATTAGCAGTCCACTCTCTTGCACGTGGCATGTTTACTTTACTCTTTTGCAATGCTGCTTTTCAGAGCAATGTGTCAGAGCAAACTAAAACAACCACCTTCCTGAGCAAAGGGAAGGATGCTGCCTGTTTGGTAAGCCATTGACTCAACCTGTCATTTCTGGACAGCTGGATTTGGCTTTCCCTTGGCATGTACCACAGGATACAGAACAAATTTGCACAGGTCAGGGGCCTGGCTAGACCCACAGTTGCACACTAGCAGGATTTCCTTTCCAGCACCAAGTGACAGGTACAGTGTATCCTGCCTCACTTCATTGTGGACTCTTCCCTGTTCCTCTGGCCAGTGGAAAGAGGGCATAAATAACCATCTAAGGCCAAATTCCTGGAAGAGGTGGCCAGTCTGAGGGACGGATGGGAGTTGGGTCCATGCAGCAACCTGCACCCTGAGGGAGATAGAACACCACGTGTTGGGTGAGCACCAACCTGGGAATGGGGTGATGATAGAACCGGACACCTCAAAGCAGCTGCCAGCATCCTGGGAAGAGACAATTCCTGTACACCACCTATCTGTCTGTGCTTGCTGTCCTTCACAGCACAAATGAGTCTTCTGAAAAGCACAACAGGGATCTAGTTGCTCCTGCTATTACCCTATCTTCCTTTTTAAAACATTTCTTGTGTACTTCTGCTGAGTGAAAGAAAAAGGCATAAATACCATCTTGTTTAACACATCTTCCTGTCTCCTCTCCCTGCCTTGCAGACAGCATTATACATCTTCCTGACACCACCATTGTCTGATTCATTTGACATATGCACCAGAAAAAAAAAAAGTCATGTTCTGAACAAGAACATAACACTGTGATCTCATTCCCATCTCACACTCTGCAGCACCTCCCATTACTTGCTGTTTTAGAAAAGAAGGACTGGGAAGCTTTCCCAATTTGCTTACTGGGAAACTTACAGAGGAGATGTGGTAGTGGGAAACCAGACCAGCAAAGGCACATGAGCACTTACATGAGCATGCTGGAAATCAAGGAATTTGCCACAGGAAGTTCAATTACTTATATCCTACCTAAGAGTCTAAAACAGTGAAATCTTTCTCATCTCCTATTACTTAGGAATATTCAGGAACACAGATATTTCCAAAAAGGAACACCACTTTGAAAGGTGATGGCAGGAACATTCCGACTGTATGATGAAAATCACTGACACCTTCTGTGTCATCATTTTCCTCTCTTTTGAAATAAAAATGTTATGATGAAGTTCCCCTTTTGTCTGGCACTCCAGCAAGTCAATGTAAAGCTTCCTGATGCCTGGTCTCATAGAATCATAGAACTGTAGATCTCTGTGTGTTGGAAGGAACCTTTGTCTAGTCCAGTCCCCTGCAATAAGCAGGGACATCTACCACTTCTCTGGATATTTCACCATTCTCATAATAAAGAAATTTCTTCACATCTTCTTCCTTTTATCTGGTCTAAATCGACCCCTTTTTAGTTTAAAACCATTACTGTGTGTAAAAACCTGTCACAACAGGCTCTGCTATAAAGTCCTGATCTTGTAAGCTCCTTTAAGTACAGGAAGGCCACAGTAAAGTCTGCCCAGAACCTTCGCTTCTCCAGGCTGAACAGCTGCAATTCTCTCAGCCTGTCTTCACAGGAGAGGTGCTCCAACCCCTCATCACCTTTGTGGCCTTTGTCTGGATTGACTCCAATGGGCCCATGTCTTTCCTTATGCTGAGAAACTCAGAGGTGCATGCAGTGCTCCAGGTGGGGTCTCATGAGAGTAGAGCAGAGGGACAGAATCCTGTCCTTTGACCTGCTGGCCATGCAGCCCAGGATACAGCAAGTTTACATTGCTGAGTCATGTCCAGTCTTTTCATTCACCAATATCCCCAAGTCCTTCTTGGCAGGGCTGCTCTCAATCCCTTCACCCCCCAGCCTGTACTGATATTGGGAGTGGCCCCAACACAGTTACATGACGTTGCACTTGGCCTTGTTGAACCTCATGAGGTTCCCATGAGCCCCCTTCTTGAGCAAGTCCAGAGTCCCTCTGGGTGGCATCCCATTCCTCAGGTGCTTCCACTGTGCCACTCAGCCTGGTGCCATCTGCCAACCTGAAAGTGCACTTGACCCCTCTGCCTGTGGCAATGGGTGAAGATATTAAACAACAGTCCTTCCTGCTTGACTGCAACCCTCATTGCCCCTCATGTGAGGCTTCTGTCTCAGCCACAAGAGGTCACAACTGAGAAATGGCTGTGCCCTGCCAGCTGAGACACTGGCAGTCTTGCCCCAAAAATGTGCCTCTGTTCCCCTTTCCCAGTGAGCCACAGGAACATCTGCTCTGCCTACAGCCATAATAACCCATTAGTGGCCTGGCCAAATGAGTGAACCTCTCACTGCTACGTCTCTTTGGAGTTCTGCCAAAGGACAACAGACCAGGGGCAAGGAGGGTTGAAGCAAACCAAATTGGGTGTTTGGGTGGACAGGGGAAGGGGAAAAGTGGGAGAAGAATTGGAGAGGAAATGTTGAGGCAGATATTTTTTTTTCATTTCTTCCCTGCAGTTAAAGCATTGACAGATAATTTATCACACATTTTGATGGTGCTCCAGCTGGCAGGGAAAAGAGCTATCTGTTTATTAATTCAATTAGCCTGCTTATTTATCAGCGGAGGGCGAGAAGGTGCAGTCACAGGCCAAACTGTGCCAGTCCCAGACCGCCTGCTGTCGGGCTGAGAGGATGACTCGGAGTGGGAACATCCCGCTCCGGCCGGTGTGCTCATCACTGCATTATCTCAGCCCTTCCAAGGTAAGAAGAGTAAAAAATAAAATAAAAAATCTAACAGCACACATTATGCACACCAGTGACTGTCCAAAGCAGGCCTACAATCAGAGCCTCACAGCTTTGATGCCATTAGTTCCATGCCCTAAAAGTACTGGTTATGTCTGACATTCTGGCCAGAATTGAATTATTTACTTAATATAAACAGTTGAATACACTTTGAATTTTTAATTCAATAGGCATAGTGTCCAAACCAACACCTTAATACAGGACAGGGCTGCTGGAGGAGTAGGAAAGGGCAAGGAGTGTGCTGCCCAGGTACACACCGACACTTATGATCTTTAAGAAAGGAACATTTGTGGAGGAGGAAGGAAACATAGGGGGGAAAAAAGGCTGGCTTTGGAATGGCAGAGAAATGCCCTGAGCTAGGAGGGCTGGAAGAGTGATGAGGCCACTTCTTCTTTCAGCCTGTCTAGGAATACAAGTTTTCCCTGTCACTTGTTAAAAATTCTCAGAGTTCTGGCTGTTGAAGCTCCGAATTCAGAAAATGTTGTGCAGAATGCCGCTTAGAGCTATCTGAGCTGAAGTGTTTCTAAAAACACAAGATATGTGGAAAGTCCAAGGTGCTGGAGTGTGATTTCCCTATAGCCAAAAAATTCCTCCAGCCCAAGAATCTGCAGACCATAATTTCTATGCAATTCCAATGCTGTCATAAACAGTGTTTATTTTTTTCTCGCTTCTATAAGCCATCCCGTCTCTTTTTCTGTCATACATAAACACAGTTGCAAGAGAGAGGTACTGGTTTCCAGTTTTTGTGTCTACATTAAAGGCACATACAGCTTTCTGTTCATACAAGTAAGTCCTGCAATGCTTTGACTTAAAAATGAGACTGCTGACAGAGGGTCTCCATGAGATAGGAGGACACACATGCTCTCAAATGGTCTTTCATTGCTCTTCTTATTTGGTTCCTGCACCACCAGATGTTTAAGTAAAACCGGCATTTTAATTTTTTTTTTCTTTAAGTTTCTTTAGACTTACTCTTCTACCTTCTGGACCCTTGCAGGATATTTTAATTGCAGGACACCATATCTAATTAGGACAGCAGTGAATGTTTCCACTGTGCATAAGCTCAAAGGAGCCTCTAAAAAAAAAAAAAGGTTGTCTATAAATACATCTCCTCCGCCCCTCGGTTTCAGAGCCAAGTTTGGCTTTTACTTCTCCTGGCTGATGATTAGTTTAATGTTCTGAACCAAGATCCTGCTTGACAGATGATTCCACTACCACTGATAGTTTAGACCACCTATCAACATTTTATAAATTCTTAATTTTCTCACTGCAGCCATATTGAACAGTTTCGTGCAAATGAGGCTTATAATTACCCAGATAAATCAGTCCAAAGCAGTATTTCTTAGGATCTTTCTCAATTTTCTCCCTGGAGGATGGGATCCCATCTGCTTTGCTACATTCAGGCTAATTGAAGGGCACTGACTTTTCCAAATGGATTCATTAATTACTCTCACCAGATTCTCTGAGGGGTTCCTCATTCAATGGGTGACACTTGTGCTGTGCTATACCATCCACCCATGTTTAGCAATGTAGCTCTGACTCTCAGCTCTGAGCTAAAACATTTGCAGATGCATTGGCAGGAGTGGTTCTGGCCTTTTAACTGTACAGTGTTAGAAAACAAATGTAATTCTGCTTTCTCCTTTGCTTCTAATTTAATATGCATTCAGAATCTATAAATATTGTAACCATGACTGTTTCAATATGTTTTACTCTTTGACATCATAAATATAAGCAACTACCCCAAAGACAAAACCAGAAGTTTACCGGTATTGCATTGCCAACAGCAGAAAAAGATCAACAAGCATTTGCTGCTATATTTCAGAAAATCTGGTATGTGTAGCAGTATAACGTGAAATTAAATTATCAAATTTAAATACAAAGCTGTCCCATATAATTCTGAGTCTTCATTGGTTTTATTTAGTACAGTAGTAGCCTAGGTTTTCAATAAACCCACATGTAATCATATTGCTCACTGAAACATCAGGGAGACACCAAAGGGAAACAGAGACCCATCTTGCGAAGACCTAATTTAGGAGAGGATTACAACCACTTAGGTGGTGGCCGTCTTCAGACAGAAGCAGGCAGAAGGGAACCTGCCAGCACTCATAGAGTCTCTGCTGGAAGCTGTACAGTGTTCCCCAACAGCAGGCACAATTTCACATTACTTAAAATATTTTATATATCCAAGTGCTGGGTTGGTTAATTCAGGTCTATGAGGCAACTGGCCTGGGAATTGGTGACACAATCTGCTGTGAGTGAACAACAAGCCTTCATGCTTTCCAGGAATCCTAAAGCATTTTGTAAACATCAGACCCAACTGTGGAAGTTGCCTGGCCTCTTTGCATAGGCCCATTGCTGCTGCACCTCACACTGCTTTGAAGATAAAAGCAGTGTCACTAGATGTGGTGGGACACCCACTTTAGAGATGACTGAACTAAAAAGCTCTGAGATTGCCTCAATATCAGAGAAACCCTTAGTGTCAGAGCCAGAACCACAGTCCAAGAGCAGACTTCCTTACAAATAGGCAACAGTGCAGCTCCTTTTAACTCCATCCTGCCAATGGTATTGCAGGTCTCCAGGATACAAAAAGGATCAATCTTCTTGTGCCTTACTAGAGGTGGTAACTTAAATCTAGGAACAGACAATAGATAAACTGTAGATGTATTTGTATATATTTAGCTTTAACTAGGTGGCTGCTCTGGGCAGTCAATATCATGCAAACAAAAATGCAATGATACAACTCATCTGACAAATCACTGAACGTGTAATTTTTCTCATGTAATGTGTCAAAGACATAATTATTCAGATAAGCAGACCATGTACATAGGGCACAGGGGTGTATGTAGGGATTTACTTTGCTCTACAATTTAGTAAGTTATTTCCCTTCTCTGACATCCTTTCCTTCTTAGCTCAGCAGTTGTGCTTCACCAAAGCTCTGACCAAGATGGACTCGATAAGGAGCCTTTTTTTTTTTTGACAGAAAAGTTCTTTGTCACAACTCTCCCCTCTGATTCACAGCTTATCTTTTCTACATGAGCTACCCCTCCTCACTCAGCAGCTAATAAATTCACTCCTTCACTGGCCAGTACAGCAAAGCAATGCATCTTTCAAAGAGAAAGTCTGAAGCAAGTCTGTCACCACCTGGCAGGACAGTGATTCTGAGTTTGAGTGCCTGGCTACTTGATTTTTTAAAATTTTTTTAAGAATTTATTTATTTATTTTCAAGTCTCATTTTGTTTGTCTCTCATCTCTATCTAGTTTATAAACAACCATTCAGTGGTCAAAAAACAATTCGTAAGTTGTTCACCAAAAAAAGTAAAGCTAAGCAAGGAGGCCGTACTCCTGCTCTTTATTTGATTTTTTTTCTCTGTGGCCAGTGCTAGACCAGATGCAGCAGACAGGCAGGTAGGCAGCCTCCTCCCCCTGCCCACCCCTGCCAGCTGGATGGTGGCTGCAGGGCAGCTGCACTGCTCCATGTCATCTGAGAACCTGGACACTCAGTTCACCTGAGTCCATGCCAGCGCTGCCAGATAACACCACATCTGGTTGTGTTTGAGCTCTCAGAAGGCAGCCAGGGGCTATTTTTGTTTAGGTTTATACATTTTATCACATTTATGACAATGAAAATCTATAGCTTGAGTACTCCAGGTCCAAAGGGACCCGGGCATGCAGAACCTATGAATCATAAGGAACGTTTTTCAGGGAAAAGGACATTCAGTGTGTTTTGCAATGCAAGAAATCAGTCTAGACATTACTAAGTTTTAAAAAACAATGTCAAAAGCAACCCACTAAAATTTTTCTGAATTATTTTTAAAAAAAATTTCAAAACTAGCTCCACATGCTCAAGTGAACTTGATCACCAGCCCAAGACAGTGAGTTAGTCTCAGCCCTAGCTGTGCCACTGCTACATCTTTTTAATCTGGAGCTGAGGAATATGACATCTTATATACACCAGTGAATTGTAAAGTAGTTAATTTTCTGTGCAGCTGACAGAAGTGATCAATTGGCCTCACTCCTTACAAATGCCTCACCTTCTCTCTTCTCCCTCTGCTCTCCTCCCTCTCTGCTCCAGAAATGCCTCAGATCACAACATCCATCAAGTCACATACACTGTGTTTTGCACAGGACAGCAAGCATATTTGCCCTGTATTTCAGTATTGCAGATAGTTTGGCCCTACACAGTTCTGACTCAGTATTATTTCTTATCGCAAGTCCTTTTTCTGTTGCTGCTGCTTGAAGAACTATTGCTATTTTATTTCTCATTACATCTGAGGTAGAAGAGAAAATGTAATGGGATATAGTAGCAGTTAAAATTGCCTGCAAGTTGTTTTAAATTTTTTCCCAATTATTTCCCATCAATTTTATTTAATTTAATTTTTCCCATTAAAACAGCATTCTGAAATATTTTAATAAGACTAAGGGAAAACCTCACTCATTTAGTATTTTCATTTTTTAAAAGGAGGGTCCTATATAATTTCACCAGTCTTCAAAGTCCATACTGTGAAATGGATATTTTTAATGTTATATTCTTCTGACTGAAAACCATGGAGGCATAGGTGAATGTGTTTTTCTGATCTTAAAATCACTATATTTTAAGTAAGAAGTTATATGATTGAGAGCAATATGTATTTAACAGGATTTCTCCAAAAAAAGGAAATAATGATTTATTTTACAAGCATTTCATAAACTGGTAAATGCTTGGGTGGACTAAATAATGTCCACTTAAACTAGACAGATACTAATTTAAACTAAAATTAGACAAATTTCAGCAGCTGCTTCCAGAAGGTATTACTATTATTACTATTAGCCATGATGATTTAAAAATAAAACTCATCTATGCTAGACATATTATGATTTATTTTCCTTTGGTCTCTTCCTCCTTTTAGTTCTGGGGGTTTAAATGACTGGAAAATAAATAAGAGTACACTTCGAAATAACAAAATCTTCACCCACGATGTCAAACTGTGCAGCCAGTTTCACAGCCTGTCTGCAGTGCAGCATCTGACATGAACTGTACTTTCTTCAAGATTTGTTTCTCTCACACTGTGGCAAAATAGGATAAATTAAATATACCACAGCAGAGATACTGGAAGAATTCACTTCACGTATGCAGTTGTTGCCGTGGGACAGCTGAGTAAACAGCTTGCAAAAGTCCGTTTGAAGACTGCCAGCTAGTTACACCCATAATTTGATCTCTATTAACAAAAACAACTCAAACTGTCGCAATGCCCCGAGTTGATTACTGAGCATCTAAATTATACAGTGTTGCTTGAGTAACCCTCTACAGCAGCAGGGGCTGTGTTTTGATACCTATTTAATACTTCCTACCTTGCTGAGTAGTAGAACATCCACCAAAACCAGCAAATGCATAGAAAAAGCCACTGAGAGGTTTTGGCAATATTATCTCATGACCGACAGAAAAATAGTTGTGTAATACTGCTCAACTCCGTGAGTCAGAATAACAAGTCTTATAAATATGTCCTTCTGAGCTGGATATAGAACAATCCAGAGAGTGAGAGTGATCTGGGGGAGGGGGAACATCCAGAGTAACTTTTTTTGCAAATAATGCCATGGTCATGTTCAAATAGCTGGTGTTCCTGATTGATGCTCAACATCGCAATGTCAACAAAGATACCTGCACTGACTTACTAAACTTCAAAGTGATGTGCTGACAAAAAACATAAGACTGCTTGGGATGAAAGCAGAATTAGAATGGAAAATAACAGCTTGCTGGTGGCCCTCTTTCTGGAAATCTGTGAGTCCTCACTGAGACTATCCAAGTGAGATATTCCACACTAACGTGAGGATCAAACCATCCAAAAAAGCTTGTATGAGGACTCCATGGATTCACAGCATACTTCAAATTTAGGCCTGTTGATTCTGTTTGATTAAAAAAGGCTTCACTAATGTAACATCACACTAATTTATAGAAGTAGAAATTTAGACTGAGGGAACCCAAAATTTTGTTTGTGGAAACAATATGATGGCTATTGTGCAACACAGCAAAACACACATGTACTGCAATATTTTTAGGCATGTTATTACATTTAAGCCCATGTTGCTTTAGCATACATTGTCATTCACTACTGTCCTTTGTAAACACATAAAAAACTCTGGAACTGAAAATATCACATAAGACATATGTTGGGAATCCCTGTTTTCATTGATGGTTAACACAGTAACAGCACAAGCAATCTGTTCCTCCGCAAAATACGAATGACCGTCATTCTCAATATTTGTAGCAATTTCAGTTCTTTTGATGTATGGCCATTATAAAAATACGTATTTTTAATCGTACTGGGTTTGATGAAGTTTTTAACTGCAAAAGGCCTGGCAAGACAGATGAGGACTTCAGAAAAAAATTTAAAAATTATGCATTCAAAGAAACATGCTCCCTCCTGTTCAAATTTTTCTTTCCACATTGTCTTAACATATTAAGAAATCTTAGCACATTAAACAGAATTGTGCAATAATTTTAGAGATTAATGGCAAGAGTGGGAGAAGACAATGACTTTTCTCTGAGAAATTATCTAGAGGCACTTTGCCTCCAGTCTCCAATTAAAAAGAAACCACAGAACACCTTTTATCTTCCTCTGTTTCAATTTCTTCCTCAAAATACTGTGCTAAAGCAGTATCCTGAAAAAAAAAGCCCAACCCAAACCTAACACCCCCCAGGAATGAACTAGATAACATAAGCAATCTGGGTAAAGAGGCTTTACAAAGTACACAGAGTTTGAGCACGATTGTGCTTACTTCACAAAAGCTTGTGTGCTTTACTCTGAATTCTATAGACTATATGCAAGAGGTGCAGCAAACTGAACAGAATTATACATGCCTCTCGGTGTATCACTACCACCAAAGCCAACTTTTCCAGCTAAGTTACGGTTCTTCAGTACAGATGATCGACACAAGCCCAGTACAAAGTGCCAGCAAGCATCCCAGAAATTCCACTGTTCATGCAAGTGGTGTGACACAGAGTTTATACACATTGTGCAGGTCACCTTGCACATTGCTCAGATGTGGCTTTGCATTAGCATTAGAAGGACAGTATTGTCTAAACAACAGACAGCATATGAAATTGCAAATTATCATAGTGGCATTTAGGATGGAGAAGGAAAATATTTTGTTGAATTTGTGTTGTCAGTCATTGCACACACAGATTGCAGGGGTGAATTGCTGCATATGTGTCTGACAGTAGTTGAAGTGAGTCTTTCCCTTTATGCTGGACTCAAGACTGCATTTGTGCACACACCCGTGTGTGTGTGTACACCTTTTTCATTGTACTCCCTTTCATCTGCCCCCTTGTAAAACCCTCCTGTGCCCCCCTGTTCAGGCCCTCACAGGTCCCTGGGCACAGCTGCCACCACCTCAGCATCTCACTCTGCAGCTGCTGCAAAGCAGTTCAAGGTCACTAGGTGGACAGCGAACTGCAAGCACAGTGTGTTATTGCTACCATGGCATTTCAAGTGGAAATATCTGCGAGGTTCTTCACAAACCCAGAATTTCCATAAAGTTCACTTCCAAGTGAGTATAGAGTATACGGACAGAGAATGAAAACAACGGGGGCGCTTGGTAACGTTTATAGTTGGGAAGGCAGCAGCTGAGTGAGAGCTCAAAGAGTTGGCACAGGATCTCCTTCTCCTCCAGCATAGCAAGGAAAAGACATTACTGGAACCAGGGGGAGAAGGCGGGGAACTAACACTGTGGAGGAGCTCAGTGCTTGAAGAGTTACAAACACGCCGCCCCATCAAGGGTAGGACTCTGCTGTTGGACACAGGGACTGCAGTGAAGGAAATCATTAACTGAAGTTACAAAATATGGAAAATAAGGCATCAAAAAGCTGTGAGCCACCCACTCAAACCCATATGTGAAAGTATAAATCAAATGCTAACTGCCCAGCAAATGGCACTTGGCACTATAACATTACATGAAGTGCCAGCTACAGATTTCCTTCTATGTTTGGGGTAACTTTGGGTTTTAAGACCTTTGCCACAAACGAAAATAATTAAATATACATGTATGCGTTTTAACATACATGTAAAATATGAATTACATACTTTCACATAAAAATACATGTACATATTTTTACTGAATTTAGAACCAGAGACCAAGAATAAAGAAACTCTGAGAGAGTATCAATGCTACTCTACATCTAGTGGCTCCCACCACTGATTTCTTGTAAAACCCTGGTGAAGAAACTAAAGGGAACTGACTTCAGCATCTCTGCCAAATCTGTCATTTCAACAGGAAGCACTTTCTGCCATGCAGTAATATGTTTCTTGCTGGCAAATTCAATTTTTTACCATTTCTAGGATCTCACTAGTACTGGCAGCAGGCACCTTCACCAAACTTTCAAGAGAGCCTTTTATAGAATCTACATAGTGTCTTCTATTGTAACAGCGTAAAAGCAGCAAAAACCTTTTAAGTCCGCTCTTTCCCAGTCATTGGTGAACTTTAATGAGATTCATGGTCCAAAAGGCAAGTTTTGCTTTGAATTTCCTACTGAATATATTGGCAAAACAACAGCTGTCGCACAGTGCTAAGGCTGTCTCTCACCCACCCCCTGCTTTGGCACAGCTTCCTTGGATGTGTTGATTCATCTGTAGGAGAAGGGGAAAGCACTGGACCCACTGGCTGTAGCGCGTAGGAAGGAGGTGCGTCTGCCAGCAAATCTCTGGACTTTGATCACTCCTACTTATTTGCCTCTGTCTCCCTGCTGCACTCATTTTGCCTACAGTCATCCCACCTTGGCAAGCATGTGTGCAAAAGCTAATAAGCCAAGCATAGTCAAGCCTAGTTAGTATAGAGATGGGAAACCTCCAAGGAAAACCTAGCTACTGCAGGAAGACATCCAGCTGGCACGCGGCTTCCTTTTTAGCAAGAAACAGTCACCCAGCATTGTGCAGTAGGTGAGGGGTGGCAGAAATTCACTGGTGGAAAGCACTTTTTCCTCTTCTCTTCCACACAGAAGCCTGGGTCACTTACAGTAACTAAAGGGATGTAAGAATTTACCTAGAATGGTCACATGAAAAGAGATATCCAGAATATCGTATTCTACCTCCTTAAAATTATGATTGCAAATCTAAAATGCGCATCCCCCTTTTCTGTTTGAAGTTATTGAGAGGATTTGATTCTCTAAGAAGCTACAGCTTTGTACCTCAAACCATTTTAGTATAAAAAGTCATTCAAGCTTACTAAAGGCTTTGACGTGAAATACAACACATCTAACTCTTCTTCTCACACAGTCATTTGGACCCACATAAAGTGCAACATCCCACCACCTGAGCAATGAAGACGGTGTCTTACCTACGTGTAAAAAGTAAATGCCAAATGCCTGTAGGGTAAAACCCAGTATGTCCTGGAGCAGTGTTACTCAACCAGTGGTCTACATCAGAAGGTGGTCCATGAAATGTGTGGAAATTCATGCACATGGTACTGCGCAGCTGGAAGGTCACTATCTAAAGGCAGGGCTCTAGCTGGGAGTAAGTGCCCTATTTGTGTTAATGTCTAATTAACATGTTTGTAATTAGAGCAACAAAATTATGACCTCACAGTGTAATATTCAGTTTACAATAACTGCTGCATAGCTCATCTATCACACCAGTGACACCCCTGCCTTCCCTGCCCAATGTCTAAACAACAGTGGGATGCAACATTATCCGTGGAGCTTGTTTGTAACAGTGAGATGCCCTGCCAGTTTTAAAGGAGTGAAGGAACACTGCTTTAGAGAAACATTCAGGGGGTGCTTTAGGAAAGGTTTGTGTTCCTGGTTCATACATTTAGTATTAATATCTCCCATTTTATGGTATTTTTACCTCTGGGTTTCTGTTCTACCACCCACAGTCACTGTAATTTCCTATTACTTCAGCATCCGCCCACAGATTCTCTGAACAATATATTGGGCTCTTCAGGTACTATGACAATACTGATACATAATAATTACATTACTATACATTTGCATACCCATCCTACTTTCTCCAGCAACTTCTGGAGAAGGTGAGGCAGTAACAAATTAGAGCTTTACCAAGAGACCCACAAGGTGATCAACTAAGAATGCTACTTTAGTCCTGGTGATGCAGAGGGGATATGTTGAAAAGCCTGGCACTGTTATCACTGCACCCATTTTCATTTCCATCTAAGTGGGAAGCATTTCATTTTCATCAAAGCATGACTCAGGAGACTGCTTTTTGATAGAAATGAGTCTTTAGTTTCCAAAACCATGGAACATCTACGTTTCACCCAATTTGTTCAACATCATGTGAAAGTATTTGCAACTCTAAGCAAAGCATTAAAAATATCAGGAAGATTAGGAAGAAGAAGACACAAACAACCTGGCAGGATTGTGGCCTGACAGATGTTTAATCAGGACCGGATGGAGTAGTAAGTTAACAAAACGTGCCACTTCAAAACAACCAAAACCCAAGCACTTCCCAAGGCTCAGAATTCAAACTGGGAAGGAAAGAGGGTGACAGAGAATGCAACCCTTCCCTGCAATTACTCTGACAGCTTTTGTGTTGGAATATTGCAGATCTTAACACACGGTACCAAAGCCTCACTATTGAGAAAATCCCAGGTTGCTGAGTGTACTAGTGCATGTGATGTTTATAGTAACTACACATTACTAAGGAATTCTCAAAAAAATTTACTACAGGGTTTACAGATCTATTATCAATAAACTTCCTAATTAATGTGTCTTAGACAGTCCATTCCCCTTCAGTCTAATACAAAGAAATGCTAAATTTCAGAATTATAATCATATTACCGCTGTTGCTGTGTAGTAACAGGGGGAAATACTGACTTTTACAGATCTTGGATTGTTAAAAATCTTTGAGTAATTAAAATTAATGTGGAAATTTCTGCTAAACTGCTTAAGAAATACAGAAGATCATTGCTAACACTGCTCACTCTGAAGATAAGTTAAAAATTTGCTGAAGACATCAGACCATGAAAAAAGGCAAAAAAAAAAATTTAAAGGAACATCTGCTCTTTTTCTTTTCTTTTCTTTTCTTTTCTTTTCTTTTCTTTTCTTTTCTTTTCTTTTCTTTTCTTTTCTTCTTTTTTTTTTTCAGTGGCAGATGCACAGTCTGTCATGGGCTGGCACGCTCACGTGTAATATTTTTTACAGGATACAATTTTCATTTATCTTTTAAAAAATTACAGCTAGAATCTCAATTAGAAGAAAAATTTTAATCATAATGAGCAAAAAATGAATAGAAACAGAACTCTTACTGAGGGATACTGCAAGTTTGTTTAAAAAACCTTTCTACTGGCAAATGTTGTTGGTTCTAGCGAAATCTTCCCATTTTAGTAGAAACTAATCTAATCACATGAACCAGAAGCACATAAAAAAAAGAAAAAAAGAAAAAAAAAAAAAGGAAAAACCCCAAAAAACTCCACAAAACAAAACAATCACCAAAACCCCCCAACTTTTTAAAAAAGATTAATGTTTTTTGCTAAGATTTACTCCTGAAAAAATTATTTGATCCAATTCTTAAACTTGGGATAATTCACTTGGAAACAGTGACCTGTTTCTGCCTCTATCCAATCAAGGAAAAAAATTCCCAGTAGGGCAGGGGTTGAACCATTTTACTTTTAAGTTTATTTTTCCTTGTTGTATTTAATGTTCTAACCAGACGTTCTACAAAATAAACTACAACAAGCTTGTCTGGACATTTAATAAGGGCCAGATTCAGCAAACACCAGCTAGTAAATTTAGCATTTAATGGGCACAATTCATTGGCCCAATTTTGTAAAAAGAGACATATTCAGGCAAAGATATTACATGCAGTGATGTCTCAGAGAGATATTGCTAAAGTGTACATCGATTTTCATTTATACAATTTAATTCTTGGGTGTGAAAACTTTGTTGTGTAAAGACTTGCAACATTTCAACCTAACGACTATTTCTGAGTTATTTCCAAATAGATAAGTCCAGTAGACTTATTCCAATATGCCAGTTTCAAAGTCAGAGAGTTCACCCCGAGCTTTTTTTGATGTTTGACTACAGAGGTCAAAGCAAAGAGGACATGGTAAAGACCTAAATTACCCATTTTCATTCTGAATGCCATAGGAGTAATTTCTGTGCTTCATAATAAAATCATAGAAGCCTCAAGGTTGGAAAAGACCTTTAATATCATTAAGTCTTATCATCAGCATAGAAGCACCACCATGTTCACCATTAAACCATGTGCCCAAGGGCCATATTCACATGTCTTTTGAACACTTTCAGGGATGGTGACTCCACCAGTCTGTTCCAATGCTTTAAAACCCTTTCAAATTTTATCAACTTGTGATAAAATTTTCCTAATATCTAATCTAAACCTCCCCTGCCACAACTTGTACCTAAACAATTGGATCATTATGTGGATGCATTTCTTTGTTCTCAGTAAATCAGTCTACTCCACTGGTAGAAAAAAAAGCAAAGCTAAAGAAGGCTAAAAGGGCTCAGCTAACATTAAGGATGTGTTTTCTGTATTTTTGTTCCAGGCTGTGTGAAATAAAAGCTTTACAACTGGACACGGAAGCACCCAGCTAATGTGGCACTGAGGACCTGATCCCACCCCCAGTAAAGTCAGTGGAAAGACTTCAGCAGTGCTTGGATCAAGCCTGTTATATGATGTGAATGAGTAATAAGAATAAAACACAGAATGATTCACATTTAATAGGTCTATTGTCAAAATGCAATGCAATCAGGAGTTTTGGATCCCTGGAATGTCTGTCAGTGCATGTCTTCTCGTGATTCTCTCTCTTTATTTCTTTGCAATCTATATGGCAAAGTAAGAGCTGGCTGAAACCACCACTGATCGCCAACAAATGACTCAACACACAGAGTGAAGGGTGGCGCTCCTTCCTCAGCCCAGTTGGGTTTTGCAGATTCTGAGGGTGGGTAAGGGCAATGCAGAGATGTTGAACAGGTCCAGGACACAAAGTCAGACCAAGCTGCTGTGGTCAGTTGCCCTGGTGAATTGTGCTGCCCCCACTGCCCCTGGTGCAGTCTGGTTCTCCCAAGTCCATCATTTTGTATAGAGTTGTGAACATGAAGGAAATTATAAAGTTTGCTCAAATCAGGGAAGACTGCAGAAAAAGACTGCAGAACAGGACAGGAGAGGCAGTGCTTTTTCATCTCCTCTGCTAGCAAACGTGTTTGCCTGTGTGAGTCTACATTGCCCCAGCAAAAATTAGCACTCCCTTGTGCCACAGTCTGGGCAAATGATAGCAAAGTACAGCTCAGCTACAAATTAGAGCCCAGGCTAAGAAGAACAAAAGCATAAAATGAAATCAGTGTGTTTACTCACTTGTTTTACTAGAGTCAGAGTTATAGAAGATAGGGTAAAGATCCTAAAAGGGGCTTTCTGAATTAATTTAGGTAGGAAAAGAGAGATTTTCATTATTTATATTTAAAGGAAGAAAGAGGAATTTAAAAGGAATAACATAATGAAGTGTGTTGCAATGGATTTTTATCAAAGATATCCTTGGAATGATCACATATACTGCAATTTACTACATTGTTTTGATTTTTAAAATGTAATTTGACAACACAATTGCTTTAACTGTCTCGAGTGATAGCAAGTGATTACAACCATGGCTTGTAGTACGGCAAGAGGCTTTTTAACATCTGAAAACAATAAATAGAACACTGAAAGGCAACCTACGCTTTCAGTTATTTTTTTATTTAACAATCCCAAACAGCACTCCAATGACTAATACTGGACCTCACATTATCTCCTGTTGTTGTCATCATCTAAATGAATAGTATATGCTGAATTTTATAAAGAGAATATGAATAGTAACAGACTGCATAAGATATTTATCTATGATAGAAAAGGTAAAAGCCACATGATACACAAGTGGGTAATGGTGATTTATAGAATGCTCACAGAGTGTAAATGACCTTACTAAATCTCATTATCCTAAGTATAGATATAAATTCCTAGGTGACAACTGAAATGTGGAAATAGCAGGAGCAATATAGATCTCCAGTCTCCAATTACTCTAAGGTAAAGTATGAAAGATTTTTTTATGAACAACAGAAGTATCAGAGAGAATAGTAGGTAATATGGTAGGTAAAGACTTTACAATCTACTACTTCAAACTGCTTTTCATATTAACAGGAAGTGAAATCTGGGTCTGAACTCCACATTGTAAACTTAACTTTGTTCCCAGTGACATCAGCCTCAGTTTTGCTTCCAACCTTCATTGGAATGGATGACATGAAATAACATGTGAAACACATCACTTTAAAAATGTATTTACCTTCTTTTTTTTTTTTACATGGCCCTTCTGAGGTGCTGAGAAGTAATAACAGAAATACTGCTAAGACTTTCAACAGCAACAGTGACTCTTAAGGATGTATACTTGCCTGCATTCACATGAAACAAAAAACTGATATGAGTTTTTATATGAACGTACAGCATCCACTCTCTCTCTCAACTCGGAGACAGATGAAATACCTGGAACTTCAATGGAAATGAACATGCAATGTAAAATAGACTCCAGCAGGAAGCATCACCTGCACAGACACTTTAGTATTATCAATCAAGTTGCAGAGACATAAAATGTAGCAGTTTGGTCCTTTTATTCAGCAGTAAACCTATTTTTAAAAGTATTTATCTTATTTTACATCCACAACAAGAAAATTTGTTCAACCCTGTCACCTAAACATCCTTTATAGCCTACACAAGGTATAAGCACTTCCAGATAGTGATTAATCCCACTGAATTTCTGACACTTCTTTCATCAATCTTGGGACACTTTCACTTGAAAAGCAGCAATTCAGAACGTGTGTCCAGTTCTAAAGCAGTGAGAGGTCTAAGGAAGCGGACCTGCAACTACTTCAGTCAGCTGTAACTTGCCCACATTCATGAGCACATAGATCTGTACAGTCCTCCTGCATCATTGTCTAGTCTGATTCATTTTGTCTACTCTTGCAAGTATCAACATTTTTCCAGAATCTGACAAATTAAAAGAGAACGGAAACATCACTTTTTAATAAAAGAATTGGTAGCAGGCAGTTTAAAAAAAAAATTCTTTCATATAAATTAGAGAGGAAAAATATCACTGGGTTTCAGCCTGTATCAAGTCTGACATGCATCAGCCTCTCCCCTCCTCAAAATAAACAAGCAGTGATATTTTCACTTCAGTCCATATCACAAATATGATCTGAATTTTATGTAGGGTAGAACAAGCCCAGAAGAACTGCAGTAAGGCTGCAAGCATGAAAAAAGCATGGGTGAGACCAAATTTTGTCTCTTCCTATGCTAATGGGGGTGTAATTCACTACCATGTACCTGAGAAGTTCAAATACAAGACAAATGTACTCAGCGACTTCAACCTATATCCCACGTGCTACTGGGTCAATCTGTCAAGATCAGGATAAATACCTATAAGAAGGTGGCTTTCAATCAAAGCACCTAACATGCTCTCACAGGTAGTTCTGAAACAGACACAAGAGCAATTCTTCATTTCATTTCCTGGGTTAACTGCATTCTCCTCAATTAGCCTCTATCTGTATCTCTACCATAAGCAGTTTGTGAAACAAACATCCAAATGCTTCATTTACCATTCTGGCTCTTATACAAGCCAAGCCCTTTTCATTTACTCACACATATTGTTTATGTTGAATTAGTTAAAGCAATAATCTGCAGAGATCTATTCAGCTCTGGTAATTACTTATAAATTTGCAAAAATGCTTGGGGAAAAGAAAAATGGGTGAGTATGTAAACATATAAGGAATTTGGAATTGAGAATAGCAGAAATCCAACCTACAGCAGAGACTCGGGTCATACAGCACTGACTGCCCTGATGAGGGATGGCTCAACCCAAGCAGCTTTACCATTTCATAAACCTGCACCTCCATCGAGCTGCATGGGGGCAGCAAGGTGGGTGCTGGCTGCCTGCAAGATCTGTGAGCTGTCTGTGAGTCAGGGCACTACAGTCTGTCTGTCAGGCATGAGGAGCAAGCGATGGTCCAGCCAGGGCTTGCAGTCAGCTCTCAAGAATATGATTTCAGAGACCTGCCAACTGGAGCCAGAGGCCAAGTCCCGCTTGGTTGACGCCCCGTTACTTGCAGACTTTTGCCTCCCTTGTTTGATTGTCCCTTGAATCTCCTCCCCTAGGGGAGGCCTGAGGTACGAATGCTCCTGCCTGAGCAGATTTGAAGGGAAGGGCCATGACGGATTTGTCCCCCGTCAGCTCTTTTAGCAGCTCCCTCCCTGAAAGCACGCGGCTCTTGGCACGGTCCCCATCATGACCGCATGACAGCAGATACAGGAGACGCCCACTGCTTCAAGACCTCCCTAAGCATCCCCAAAAACACCATCAGGGTCCCAAGGGCAGGAACGCCCATCTCTACCTCTGCACCACCCCACCACTGCCCTAAAACCAGTGCTCAGCACTAACCTCACAGAGATCCCGGAGCTCCAGCAAAAGGAAGGGGCAGATGCAGGGCTGCTGAACCTCCCTCCATCTGTGCATCCCCAGAAGGGAGAGTTGGTGATCAGGGAAAGGCATGGAATGGCCACGGTTTCTGTTTTTAATAAGGTGGAACTCTTGCTTAAGAGGAAATAGTTTTATGGACCATCTAGGCCTGGTCTTGAAACCTTGGCAATGCAGAATCAGAGACCAAATTTCCTAACTTAAAACTTTAGCCAAAACCAGAGATGTTTCCATGAAACAAAAGGAAAAAACACACCTCATGCGTAGTTTAAAATCACTTGTAAAGGGAATGTTTTTGGCATCTCTCCCAGTTACTCAATATGGGAGCTCTAAGACTTGATCGAAAAGAAAAAGTAGGGAAAAAAGGGCAATGTATTGTAGTTACATTCCTGCTTTTGCCTTTTGGGGCTGTAAGAAAGAGCAATTCATAATTGCTCCAAATAACTGTTGTCAAAAACTGTTGCCAAAAACTGTTGCCTTTTTTTGGCAATATAGACAATTAATTACATTTGTGATCGGGGGGGTTAGGGTGTGGGGTGTGTTTCTCACTTGCCTGTACTATCTCCATTACTTGAAGCATCGTTAGAAAGACATCAGCCCCTGTAATTTGATTTCTATTCTGGTATTGCATATTTATTCAGTAGCTTTGCAAATAGACTTAAGCTCCCTTGTGTTGGAAATACTATTTACAGAATGCCTTATAAGGAACAGTTTGAAGTGATGCATGCACAACTGGGTGAAGTTAAGTGACCCAAAGAGCTCTGGTTGAAAACCAAATTAAACTGCTTGTGACATCTGCGTAAATTTCCCTGCTTCCCACCTTTTCTAAGCTCTCTTCTGAAAATAACAGATCCAGGCGAAATCCAAAAGTCATTAAGTAATCCCAACTCCTCCAACTTTCTTCACTGAAAGAGCAACTAATCCAGAGTCCTCTTAGGGCAGAGGTCTTATTCACTGCCAGGCAGAGGGATGTAGCCTATGCTCAGAAGGTGCCAATGCCCTGCTTGTCTCTCTAGGAAAGATACAGAAAAAAAGGAACTGGTTTTTAAATGGCAGTAAACTGCCTCTTAGGGAGAGCTCAACAAGGGCTCAGTAGTCTAGAACACATATCTAGATTATTTCTGCAGAGGACAAACCATCTGTCTCAGGGCTGAATTACCCCCAGGAAGTGATTACCACTTACAGGAAGAATTCTGTCCAGGCTGGAAAAGACAGCTAATGCCTGGTGACAGGGGGCACACATTTCATACCTCAGCTGGCTTCAATCCTTGGACCCAGCAGTGACAAGTTCCATGTACCAGTACCCCAAATTACAGAGTCTGGAGGCCCACGACATTCCAAGTGGTCCTACATGCTGTAAAATCTAACCTGACGTTAACCTGCACGACATGACCTGCTTTGCTACTGTGTCTTGGCATACCTGCAGGCAGGCTGACATGCTTCACATGGCCAAAATAATGCAGTAGCTTTTATTAACAAAGTTAATGCCAATTCCTGACAAAGAGCATTAGAATTATTACCAACATTTAGTTGAATCCCTTGGGAAAATATCTGAACTGTTCTGGTAATTAACAGCTCACTATAATGCAAAATGATAACAAAGACAAGGAAGGCTTGAGTAGGAAATCATCCTTGAAATAAACTTCTCCTAAGGAAGTATGTTTGTTGCTCAAAACACATTTTTCACAAATAAAGCCAAAACAAACTCAGAAGTTCTGCATGGGAAGAGAGAAAAAAGAGAGTTATTTGAACATATCTTGAAGCCCAAAAATTAATGGATGAGAAATCAGAGCTGACATCATGGCATAACCAGCAGTCTGGGACCTATTTGCATGTGGTTAGAAACTAAATTCTCCTCTGCTGCTGATGTCATTTGACAAACTTGCATTAGTGATGTGGATTGGCAGGACTTCCTTTTTTTCCACATATTAAACACCCAGGGCACACCACAGGGCTAGGGGAACCTGTGCATGTCAGGAGCACTGCGAGGATGTGCAGGGCTGGGGAGAACAATCCACAGCTCGGTGCTGCCCACGGGAGTGATGACACCTGCTACCATCCTCGGTCTGGCCCAGCCAGCACTCCACCAGCCCACATTCAGAAAGAGCAAACAGTGTGACATTTACAGAATCGATACACATAGTAAACAAATACTGCAGACAGTATGCAGAAGCAGCAAACAGGGTGATTCCTCTTTCACCCCTCCAGGCAAAATAGCTGCAGCCTGCATGAATGCGTCCAGCATGTAAACCAATTAGTGCAAAAGCTGGGGGATCCAAATACCCCTCTGCATGACATAGGAGCAACTAATGCCAACTTACAGTCACATTAACTTCCTCTGCAATTAAATGTAATACTGTTTCAAGTTAATCAGCTAAAGGTAGATCTGAAGTTTAATCTTTCTTGTTTCTTTATATCTTTATTTTATGCATGTGAACATAATGTGTTTACATCTTTTTTCTAACATATACTAGAATTATACACTGAAAGCTTTAGAACATCCTCACTATTTCAATTTCCGTGTGCTGTGACAAGAAAAATCTATGCAATCAATCACAATAATTCAAATAAGAATTATTTTTTTTGTTGAAGTAGTGCTTTTACAATTGCCTCCAGACTTTGTGCTTTTCATTAATACTATTAGTGCTATAGAATTACATACTCCTTATTTTATATGTGCTTTTCTGTAAATCAACTAACAAAACTAATTAGTAGCCATGAAAGAACATATTGATAGAATAAAAACATAAAAAACAGTTCAGAGAATTATCAGGCTGAACCCTATATATCATGGGGCTTTGCTTAGTACTCCAGGCCCATTTCCCTAATATAAATAAACTTAGGTAAAATTGAAGATTTTAAACTTGCCTTTAAAAGACCACACACTTCCTGAATGAACCATTTCTAAATTACATATAAACACACGTAATCAATCTTTACTACACAGCGAGGAATTTAGCATATGGTTGAGTGTATTTTTTATTTTTTAAAGCAGGAGTTTGGCACTTGTAGATGAAAATGTACAATTAGCAACAATAACTTGGACTAAGACAAAAAGCAAATTTTACAGCATCCTGCAATGACAGCACTACTGCAAGAGTTAAATAATCTACAAGAAGCAGCCATGCTCATTGAGGCCCAGGCAGAATTTGGCTTAAGAGCTTCACAAAAGCAGAGCAAAGGTGGGTAATATTTTTTGAATTTATTTTTACTGTTTGAAGATTATGGGGCAGAACGACACCTGGAGTGAGTGGATGAAAGAGTGCTGAAGTCAACTGAACAGTGACAATTTACATTCACTTTGGGAATATGATTTGCAACACCAGACAAAGCTGAATGTATCATGTGTGAGGTTTCCTAGTGCTCCCCATTTCTGTAACACACCTACGTTACTGCCTACAGGCTGCTCAACCCTGTCTCCAGCAAGGATCTAGAAGCTGTGGCAGACAGAATTCCAGGGCACATGGGCAGAACAAGGTGAGAGTTCTCCAAGCACCCCTGAGATAAGCACAAGCACCAGGAGGCTACTGGGATTATTTAGTTTATCCTGTCTGCCTGGACATGGGCTAAGAGACCTGCACATCAGGGCTAGGGGAACTGACCCTGCTCTGCTCAGTGAGCACAAAGACTTGCTAGTTCCCAAGTGACTCAAAACTTTTGGCCTCATCTCCTGCTCCATTGTTTGGAGCCACCAGAGTCTCAAGGAATTTCATGTGGACACCACTGCATCTCCCATTGTCTGAAATCTTACCTGCACTAGCTACCTGACCATGCAAGGTGTTAGAGCAGGAGAGAGACAGGAAGGTTATGCAGCAACAACACAGAACTAACAACATCATAATCCTCAGCAACAATTTAATAACTTCTACCATCCCATCATCACTGTTTGGAGGACACCAGCACAAAAATCTGCACCCACATGCCTGCCCTAACAGACTAGCATTACACAGCTTCATGCACCTGATTTCTAGGACTTCACAGGTCTGCATAAATGCAAAGAAAATAAAAAGGGGGAAGCTGAAGGATTCAAGTACATATATTTAAAGTAAGATTCCCTGAGGCTTTCAGAAATGCATATGAATGCATTATAAATGCATTTATAATGCATATAAATATATATATATATATATAAAAATATATATAATGCATATAAAAACACTGCCTTATCTTTTTGGAAGCTATTACTTAAAAGTGTATTGGTGTAGAAGGTGTATTTAAAAGGTAGATAGTGTAGAAACATCACAGACCATTAAAGGCAAAATTCTGCTCCAAATTACATTCACTGATCTTGAACTTGCACAAGGGTGATTACACAAGGAACAGGAAGGTATCATGGCTGAGATGCTTTGGTAGACAAAAGTAATTTAAAATGTCCTGGACTGAGGCTGTTCCAGCAACTTCAGTTTATCCATCTCCACCAACTGTCCCAAAATTAGGTCCCCACCTGCACTGCCTCTGTATAAATTTATTTCTACATTTCTAATCTATTAGTTTCCTCAAAGTGTAATTACTTCAAAGGTAAAATACAGAAAAGAAAGAAACTAGTGCAAAGACAAGAAATATTACCTTCTTGAAAGTGGAATGAAAGCTGCAGCAATAGCACTCAGACCTGAATATCCCTGTTTATTTACACAGGAGGTACAACACAGACAACAGCAATCTGAGACCCCCTGGCTACCTTGCCAGCTTGCTTGGACACTGACTCAAGAGGACCACCCAGGCTCTGGCATCACAGGCTCGGTGCCCACAGTGTCTTTGGCCTTGCCTCTGAAGCTGCCAGCAAAGAGGCTGATTAGGGCCAAGACGGGATTTGGACACCTGTCTTCTCTGAACCCAAATGAGACCACCAACTAATGCTTTACACACAGGCTCCAAAGCAGCTATCACTTTCCAGCTTGACTTTTGTAGGCTGGATTTGAACTACTGACCTGGAAGCAAAAGGCTCATTTATGCTTGGGCTGCATAAGCCTGAATTTCTCCCCCTCCACTTTTTGATTCTCAGCCTTTCCTGTCCTGACAAAAACAGGCCACAGACATTTGGGAAAGAAGCAACAGCCACTAGAAAATATAATTAAAGCATAACAAGACCAGGCTTCAAAATGCACATTGAGATTAAGGGAGGTTTTGGCAGGAGTGAGGACGATGGGGGAGGGGGCGAGGGGATGCTAACAGGTGGCCAAAGGCAGGAGGAGGAGGAAAGAGAGGGAAGGGAAGCAGACAGCCTGCTCTTTCCGGCAGCCCTGCAAGTTTCTCTTGCTTCCGCCCCATAATGTTTCCTTTGCTATAATAGAGTCAGATGCAAGTTACACCAACGGACAGAACTGGAAAGAAGCACAAGCAGTTACTCTTTTGTGTTGCATTTACTGTGCTTTCCTAATTAAAAGCAGCTTCTGATGCATATCTAGCTTCCATAGACTGAATGTGGCTCTTTTAAATGCTACCCAGATACTTGTTTTTTGCCCACAGTTCTCTGAACACTCTTTTCCTTTTGCAGGGTCTTTATGCAATTATGTTTTTTGAAGTTTCTGCTTCACTTATTCCCCTACTTTTATGCCATTTTACATTCCACTATCACTCGCCCCATCACCCAGGCTTGTTCCTCTCTCTCTGAAAGAAAGAGAATATTTTAGACCAGGACTAACCAGGGACAGACACCATTTTCAGCTCCAGTGCTCATAAGTAAGTTGGATGTTGCGGGGTCAGGAAAACAGAAATTATTTTGGTGTTTGGAGAATTTATGGAGCAAAGACAAAAGAGCCTCCGAGCTACTTTTTCTACAGGAAGAACACACACACACTGTCCTGCTTGGCAACCTAGGGTCAACAAGGTTTTGGCACAGGTAACCAAAAAATGGCTAGTTTTCACAGAAAAAAAGAATTTCCATGCTTCACAGGCTGCCTCACCAGCTCCTACCTGTTTTTCCTGTGCTGCACAATGATGAGGGTACCAAATGAGCAGAAAAAACCTTTCTAAAACTTTTACAATTTTACCTTACTTTACCTTACCACACTCATGGCTCAGCCCACTGCCCATGATGTGAGAGGGTAAAAAAAAGGAAAAAAAAGATCCAGAATTGGTTAATAAGCCCTGGTGTTGGTTTGATCAGAACTGAACCTGCTGCAGCACCAACATAGTACTGAGCGTCCTGCTTCTGAAACATCTGACAGCCTATTGGCCGGATCCCAAGGTTATCAGCAGCTGACTGAGGGAAGAGTTTGATAGGTGAGATATAAACCTATCAAACTGGCTGCTCCAGTAAATCTGGGTTGGGAAGACTAGTGGGTTCATTGCTGCATCATGTGGCAAAGGCGATCAAGAGGGTATTTCTATTTCAGACAAATTTGTTGGAAATTCAGGGAGCTACACTGAGAAGCCAAAGCAGCAAGAGGTAGCGTGGGATGAAAAGAGAGCCCTGTTGGCTCCCATGCTAGGTGGTGAAACTAGGATGGACAGTCTCATTTCAAGCAGCAGCTGTTCCAATTCTACCCAAGTTTGTGAGCTTGGAGAATCTTGTGGAAAAAGGGCGAGAAGGGCTTGCTCACTAGGCAGGATTTTTCCAAGTTCTCAGAATTCTAATTATGATGGTGGGCGAGGAACGGCAATTTGCCAGTGTACCCTTGGCAACCTGTTTATATGGCCTTTAAAGTTAATGCAAGGAATAGGTAAAATATGAACTGACACACAGATTTAGTAAATCTCACACTCCTTCAAACACTCCTCTACTAAGTCACCCTTCCACTGCCCAGTTCTCAGATGCACACACTGGGTTTTGCCATACTCTCTATATATGAGAATTCCCACTAGCGACAGAGGTGATGCCAATAGGAAGCCATCAGTCTTTATAAAGTTGAGTCATTTCTTTTGAAAAGAATGAGAGGGGAAAAGCCCTTTGATGGGCCAAATGCTGCTCCCCCTGATGCTGGCATAAATCCTGAACATCAGTGAATATTACAAAGGGACTGCTCAGGATTTATGCCACATAAGTCAAAGCAGAATGAGGCCTGAGAACTGTTTATTTATATTTTTTTAAATGAAGGCTTTAAAAAAAATTATGGATTTTCACTTATATTAGATGTAAAGAGGTCTCTGAAGAGCAGTTTGTAAAAGCAGAGGAAACTTATACTGTGCATCAGACCATACAGCAGAGCCAGGAATGCATCTAGAGCCCTGCAAGAGGCATTCAGCTCTGCAGGCAGTGCCCGCAGCAACTCCGACTTGGGCAAAAGCACTGTATTCCTTTAAGCACAAGCTGGTGCACCATGTAGCAGAGAGGCTGTAGATTCAGCTGTGTTCTTACCTCACTTTCCCTTCTGCAGTGATCTCACCCTGTTACAATGCCACTATTCATGCAGATGGGGTGGAAGACTGCATACAAAAGTTTCATTTAGGCACATAAACATGAATATTTAGCCTGTTTGATTAGAAATGAAAGTCAAATGCTTCTACTTTTTACAATCGGCAAGAGACTTTTTTATTTTTTAGTAATCCTGATTTTACAGGCAAACATTGAAAAACAAGACAATGAACCACATGTAAAAATTTCTCTAGTAACCATGTTAATATCCTTGTCCTAAGGGATGCCACAGCAGCTTCTCTTGCTTAAAAATATTAGCAAGAGAGGGAATGAGAGCACATGCAAACATCAAGGGTGGATAGAAGATTAATTCTTAAAAAACAACCCTGAGTCTGTTTCTCAGCAGGTGTAAACTTGTGTTGGTGAAGTAAACACAGCTCTATAGATACTACTCCTTTCTAAAACCTTAACTCCAAGCTACTAGCAAAATACATGCCATTTAATGAAGTGAAATATCTTTGTCTCTGTCACTTGCACAGTTTTTAACCATGCAGATAGTAATCAAAATTATAGAATTAATTTAGAATTAGTCAGAAATTACTCCACTGTTGAACTTTCTGAAGCTCAGGGTCTGAGTGCTTGCTTACACCACCTGAATTGGCTGCCTGGCTGGGCGGTCCACTGGTGCCACTAGACAGCCATTCAGAGAACCTCACATTAGGCTGTAATTAGCTCTTAACCTAAGTGATCTATAAACCCTGTTAGGAGCTTTGGCTCCTGATTTAGACAGGTGCCTCAAATCGGGCTAAGTAAATAAACCCCAGATAGTTTCCATACCTAGACCTGACATTCCACTAATTTCAAATGAAGATGAGCAATTAAATAACTTTGCACCCTATTTTCTCTGTTCAGTGGTTCTCAGCCTCAACCACTCCTCCACCATGCCAACATTGCAGTGTTGATTCTGAACAGCTCCATGGGGTACAGTCATTTGTCACAGTGTTGACCGTGTTTTGTATACTTGGATGGTTGCTAACACGTGGCTTAGGTGGCCTGACTGAGTTCTGCTGTCCATGGGTTTTCATGAGCTTTTCATGGGCTGTACCTCTTCATAACAAGAGTTTCTATCACATGCTGCTATGTATAAGCAATCACACAACACAGATGGTAGGAGGAAATTGCAGCAAAATGGAGCTATTTACAGAAATTGTGACACTTTTTACAGCTCCAGAATAAGAGCACTCCAGTTTTTCACGGGTGTCCAGTAACACTTAGAGTCTAAGTTCAAATAAACAGATCACAGTTTACACACGTAGTGCATTCACCATGACAGCTATTCATGTGTGGCCTAAGCATAAACATATTTCAAGTAAAAGGAACCATTTAATTTGACTTGGGTAATTCTAGGGGTCGTTCCCACCACTGGATACATAATTTTCTTTGGCCCTCTTCAAAAGAGCCCTGATGCCTTTCTGTTCAGCTCACTTGTACTGTACATGTCTTTGAAAATTCCTGTCCTCCTTCAAAGGCCAAGTTTCTGTCCATGGATGAGATTGTTCTCAAGTTTCTTCCTTGTCCTTTGAAAGTTTCTTTGGTTTACATCCTTCTTTGATGTTTTTTTTGGTCTTCATCCTCCCCAGCTTGTTAATAAAAAACAGAGATGAATTTCTGTCCTGTGAGCAGTCTGAGAAGGGACAGAACTGTCCACCACAACTCAGGAACTGAGGTCTGTCAACACTCTAGGCGTTGCTGGCCAACACTGTCTACAGAATCAGCAAAATATTTTGCTGCTTCCCCATGCTCTCCATCCTTGGTAATCTTTTATTTCCTCCCTAACCACAGTCTTGGATCCTTAGACAGCCCCATCAACATCTGGAATTACCCCATCCAGTACTGCCAAATCCCAATCTGGTGAACTGTCTCAGGTTCATAAGGACATTACCCAGATCAAAGTAATAATAATGATACAAACAAGATAATGGTGAGCTCCCAAATGGGACCTTGATGTCCATGGAGTCCTCCCTTAGCATCCAGTGAAGACTGAGGCTGACAAAGGGAAAGCACGAATACAAAGTATCTTGGGAAGATTATCTCCTGTGACTCACCTGATAAATCACTGCTCTTCTGTCTTGCCCTTCCTGCATTTGCAGTTTTCCCACTTACTGTCAAGGAGGGACAAGGTTACCATGAGAAAAAGAAACAACATACTTGGACCCTGCAAAGCAGATCTGAGAGGCGACTTCAGCTATAAATTTGTTATCCAGTTAATTAAGCACATCTTTACAGGGACTCTAATAGCTATTAATGTAAAACTGATGATGTTTAGAATTTTACAAGCAAATTGGGTTGATAACTTACACAGACTCCTCCAGCTGTCCTGCTGAAGCAAGTCCACCAATAGCATTTATGAATGCACATTTCTGGATGGATTATGGATCCCCCTTATCCCAGAGCAGTGTCGCAATAGTCTAATTTTGCTGTAATTTGCTCTCACCAGCTGTGTCGTGTGGCTCTCCTAAACAGCAACACATGATAATAACTTTTCTATTATAAAGAGGTGCAGTCACAAAACCCTCTTTTCATATTTGCAGGGTATGCTGAGGGACACCAAAGCATGTGGTCTGTGTTGGAAACCATCTCTTCTTCTTCACTGGCTAGTGGGTAACATTCGCACACATTTTGGCATCTGGTAATGGTTTAAGAATTCCTCATCTTCCACCCAAAGAATCATCTCTCAAATCAGGATAAACTCTCAAAAGATGACAACTCTGACCCAAAACACATTTTAAATGCTGCACTTGCAGAAAACTGATTGTTGCAAGACACCACTGTGATGACTAAGCAAATGTTTGGAAGACCCTAAAAGCTGCAATAAAGAAAATTTTAGCATTGTTATTCAATGTAAATTCGTCCCTGACAGATTAGGTTTTATCTGGTGGCACTTCCAATTACACGCTTCAAATAAGGTTTTAATTTAGATTTAATAAGACAGTTATTGCATGCTAATTAAATACTAATGGATTATTAAAAACATATTTTCTGCAGGTCTAACAATCCCATAGTAAGCACATCTATCTAAACGTGAATACACATGGTTTTAATCAGTCATTGGAATTAAGTTAAAGCATAATTGTTGGAAGTTGAAATTTGTTATTGGACTCAAAAAGACAATCGCAGTATGTCCATTACACAAACATGGCATTGATGGAAGAATTAATAGGGAATAATTGCATTTATCTGCTAAATAATGGTATTGATTTAAAAGTATTCAGGTCATACACATTAATTGTATTTAAATGTATTTAATTGTATTGTAAAGAGAAAAAGGATAGAGAAGAACAAATATATTGCATTAACAGACTCATACATAGGACTAGTCAATAAATCACATTTCTTTGAAAAATCATGCCCGACTAGAAGATATTTCATTTTTCTTACACCCAGATTTTTGCTTAGAAGTAGTATAGTACACTTTTTATATAGTGTCTGTTAACAAAAATATCTCTATGACTTGCCAAGAATGATGTCACATTTTTAGTCTTTGGCCAATTCCTTAGCCAAGTGGAGTCTACTTCTGAAGAATGTAAAACTCTTTCAAAAAACCTGGCAGCCTCATTGAACACTTCTACACATACTGATGTATTAGGTACCCCCCTAGCAACCCAGTAAACAGAAAATAATCTAGAGATTTATCTTAACTAATGAAATAATTTAGTAATTACAGGTATTTTAATTAGCATTGGTAAGGATGTCTTTAAAAACAATTGATTATTTAATGACCAACCATGCTCTGTTGCTCTATATCACAGAAGTCACAGTGAAGTCCTTACCACACCTGATTCCATGCCAAGGGAATATGGGCAGCAGAGGAAGCCCTCATTGTGACACCTATAATTCATCCTCAGAACTCTAGAATGATAGAACTGAAGCAAACTATATGCACTGAAATTACTACTGGCTCTTTAGGACTATCTTATATTTCTCTAGACTATTTGACACAAGCCTGCAAATATACAGAGATCAAGTCCATCTTTCTGCAATGCAGGGATTACCAGCATTTGTTAATCTATTCATACTTGCTGCTCTTGGCAGATCCCTCTGAAAATCTTTTGCAGAACGATCATCTTGGGAAGGGAATAATTTTCCTTCAGTTGCATCAGCGCAAAAGTGGAAATGAGGACTCTCACAGCAGGAGCCCCCTGTTAAATACCTTGGCACAAGATATGGCAACATAGCAGTCAAAAACTAATCACATGAAAAAGAAAAATTAGTTTTGTGGTCTCCCTGCATATACCAGTTTTGAGTACTTTAAAACTGCTCTCTGGGTCTGTGCTACAGCAGCAGGACAACCATTGGGAAAAAAAAAGGTGCTGCAAGCCAGACTAGAGGTACCTTGGCAGGCTGTGTGGGTAAACTTGCATTGCTCCTGCCAGTACTACAATTATTAGATGCTATCATCCCCTCGAATTCACCAGTACATGCAAACTTTTAAAACAAACAAGCAAATCAACCACACAATGAAGTAATGGGCTGTTTTGCATCCCTCCTGGCACAGATTCAACCTCATTCATCTGATAGCCACGCTACTGAAACCAAAGCACAGAAAACTCAAAGTCAAACAAATGAAAATGCATAGACTTATTCTTGTACTCACTCTCCCAGACAGCGCAGGAAAGGAGAGACCATACAGAACATTTGCAGCGGTATCTATGGGATGACAAGCACTTAAAGCCATTCCACAGCACAACTCCAACCTAGCGCTTGTGCCAAGTTTCAATGACATGCTTCAGGAACACGAATTGCTTACTGTTGGGCTTCATTTAACCATCCTGTTTCTAGCAGTTCTCTGAACTATGGCTTCTTCTCCCCGAGAATACAAAAGCCCAAGGTATGAGTTCACTGCTAAAGAACGAAAGCATCTCAGCAGCCCAGGCTGCCTGGTGATTTGCTGAGCTCCTCTGAGCCAGTTGTGAGTTTTCTTCTAATTTAACTGTTACGGTTTAAGCTAAAAAGAATCCACTCAGTGAAGCACTGTATCTGTGCAAGCATGACTGTAATCCAAGCTAGGAACAACTCCCCAATAAGATTTTTTGTTGTTAAACCAGGGAAAAGTAGTGCTCTTAAAACATTACAGTGTTTGCAGTAAAGACCGAGGTTATTAAGGTTTTGCAGAAATGCTGTGGTTTGGTCTCACCTTTAGAAGAGATGCAACTGAAGTGCCTTTTTATGCTTTTTATGAATCACTAGACAGGCAACACACTTTTTTCCCACATAAAGTCACATTTGCCTCAGTGCTCCAAAGCAATCTGTAAAACTTGCCTCTATCACTGACTAATTATTACTGTTGAACAAATGTTTTTCTAATGCTTATATCTGAAGCCATCAGACAAACCATAATGTGTGACCAGCCTTTGTATTTGGTAATAGCCTAATGTGGCAGAGTCAGAATCCATTCATTAGCTCTGGCAGGCAGCTCCAGCCTTCTGTGCAAGGAGCAAGGATTAATGGAGACATTGTACTCAGGGTGACCCTCATACTGCGAACCCCATGGTTTCAGCTTCATTTACAAATCCAGCAATCTTTTTTTCTTTGCTGAGGAATAACACCATTAATGAAATAAAGCAGTGATACTCATAAAGAGATATTAAAATGTAAGACATCCCTGATTTTTACTTTATTTACACATAAACTAGGATATTCCTCCTACTTAGTTTAAATTATATGCCACTAGCTCTTTCCTGTCCTCCCAAATGCACTGGGACAATTTTTTGATTTGGATGTGACTGACAGGTGGGAAAGGAAATGAACCTACTTAGTAATGTAAATAACACCTGCATGCAAAATAGTACCATATTCCCAGAAAACAATTCAGGCATTTAGACATATCTTTTGCTCTATCTTCTTCACAATAAGCTATCCTGTTGTATAATGTACTGTACTTTCCCACATTTCAGGTTTACATTTTATGTGTTTAGCTAATAGTTTATTTCTGGCTTTTTGAGGTGGTTTAGTTGATGTCATTCCTTTAATCCTAAATATTTGTTCCTTATTGTAAATTTATCCTTGACACTTAAGCTCATGCTGATAGGGAAAAAGTAATTTAATAGAGAAATTTAAGGCTTGGATCGCCAAGCTACTTGAGCATCTGCCTAATTAGATTCTGAAATCACACTATGAAGAAGCACAAAGAGTCACAGTCTAACTGTGAACTGGGATGTTTGTTGTCTGGATTCTCTGTATTTTAATTTCATTCTATATCTGCCATCTATTAGCCAGGCACAATATGTAAACAGTAGTAAACATTATCTAAATTGAACTGTAAATACAACACACAATTATTCTGAATCAAAGTTTAGTAGATTGTAAAGAAATAAGATTTCCTGGGAATACCATTCTTACACTATCCATGCCTTCTGAATGTATTCATTTAGTCTAAAAGCAAAACAGAGATAGCATATCTCTTGCAGAGCTTCTCAATGACACCAGACAGACTACCCAACATGTCTCGAATAGCATTTTATTTTACTGAAACAAGAGGCTGAAAAAAAGAAGGCGTTCAACTCCACTCCTCCTTCTCTATAGAAAATAAACATTTTCAAAATGGAAGGAAGGAAATTGTCACAAAATTGTTTGTCCACAATTTCTTAAATTATATATTTTTCATAATTCCTTTATGTGCGGGATTGACAGAAGTTACACTACTGTAATAAATTTATTTTTTCTTTTCTTTATTCAAAGCAAAAGAAGTTAAATTTCAGTAACAATTTTGGCCTCAGGGAATCTAGGATTTCACTTACACAATGACAGTGAGTTTGTACAGTCCAAGACATCCCAGGAAAGCCATGAATAAGTGTCAAGATATCCTATTTCTCTACTGCGTATACTTCTCCATCTTGTAGTAGGTTTGTTTCAAGTACACTTCCTTTAGCGGTTCCCATTCCTTTGAACTCAGTTTGCATCACTGGAAATGTATCAGCAAAGTCTAGAGTCCTCTGATTATCCTGCATGCACACCCTCAACTGCCCCCTGTCCTGCGCATCAAGACTCACTCCATCCTAAACAGCCTCCCCAGAGGGTGGGGAATCTTTCCATTGCTCAGGGCAGAACTGATGCATTTGCAAGGCAAAAAAAACCCCCCACACACCTCAGTACTATCCAAGAGTAATACCTAAAGAAGCAATAGCTGCATCCCCCTGTGGCCACATGAGATGACATCATGGGTCCTTCCAGCCCCAGAACTGCTGGTTCCCCTGGCCCTGCCGATTCAGAGGTCCTCCTGAATTGAATATACAAGCGATTTCTGTCCCCCCAACATCACCAAAGCCATTAATCATGACCTCATGGTATACACAAGGAGGAGAAAGAGAGCGGCAATCTTCTCTTTTAAGTTCCTTTTGCTCTTTCCAAGTATTTCTAATAGAGACATCTCTTCAGTGCCTACACGTATAGACATATGTGTTATTACAGAAAGGTAAGAGGACTGATCTGAATGCATCAAAAGCTGAGAAAGCTGTGCTTTCAAGCGGATGAGGTGTCAAAGCCTGCTGAGCATTTACACACTGTCAGAGCAGAGCCTGGAGCAGGGACTTGCTCAGGAGCAGAGACAGGAAGCAAAATGAATCTGGAAGGAACATATGTCTAGTGGAGTTCATAGAAAGGCTTTGTGCATGCCACAGGGCATCAATAATATACCTTTTGTTAGATATAATAAAGTCTTGGCAAAGACAGGTGATGACTCAGGAAGCACAAACAAATAGAGAGACACTGAAAAAGTAAGGAAAACAACTGCAGCCAGTTTCAAGTTTAAAAGAAATATTACCAAATCAAAAGCAACATCTCGCAACTGATCTTCCCACCACTCCAATTCATTCTTTACTGTGCTCCGTAAGTGTTCAGCAAACTCCAAAGGCCATGAAAGACAGGCAGTTAGGAGCTCCTACCCTCAGACAGATGAGGGATCATTTGTCCCCTAAGGAAGCTTCTGAATATAGAGCAGAAACACCCTCTGTGAAGTTTCCAGAATGGAAACCAAAATATTTCTCTGAGGATATTTTTCCTCTGCTCTTGGGCTGGTAACCTGATGTGCACCTTCTGTCTTGAACTCTCTTCTCTGGGCATTGGTGTGGTTGCAGCCTGTCGGGTTGCAGACCATGCAGAGGGTCCCAGAGCAGCCACGGGGCTGGCTCACCTGGGAAGGCAAAGGCAGGCAAAGCTGATTCACTCTGCATTTTCAACAAACTCTTAACATGGACACAAGGAGCTACCTCATCTTAGCCAAGGGAACAGACTAGGCTGCCCATCTTCCATCCTAAAAGTATTCTGGGCTGTGCCTTGACAAGAGGGCTCCAGCACACCGTGGATGAGCACTGAGAGCCTGACAATTCACGGGTGCTGTAAGGAGCTGACACAGGAGGCGTAAACATGCCTGTGCTGCTGAGTTTTAGGTTGCAAAAGGGTGTGGAGATGGCAGGCAATGTGGAAAGCAGTGGTCAGTGCTGGGCGTTCTTCATCTCATAAATGTTGCTAATGCATGGTACTACAAGCAATGTCACATACATGAAGCCAAAGACACCATTTCTCTGTGTTCTGGAGGGGGCTTTTAGGGTTGCCCTAACTGAAAATGGGGCTTTTAATATTCATTTGAAGAGAACAACGCCCATACTACTACTAACTTAGATCATCAAAAAGTACTAGGCGACTAATATATCATAGTGACATGTTTCAGTAAAGCTTTGGAGACAGAGAGAGAAATACCAGTGGAAGACAGGTTTTATGGTGATGATGTCCCTAGGCCAAATCCATCCTTTGCAAAAACTGTGCTGACACTATTAAAGATACCCTAAGGATGAATTAGACTCATTACATCTTACATTACATAATGAGTGCTCTATAGGGGAATTTCTTACAGTTTTATTCCTATAACTTTTATTATTAAATAGGATTTATACACCCCTAGCTTTAATTGAAGTTTCTAAAGTATTTTAAGGCATACATCACCTAGATTATGTAAAACTAATTTATGGAACAGGTTTCCAAAACACAGATGCTTCATTTTTTGGCTCAGGCTGTTTCCCATGTCTATCTGCTGTTAAACTGCAGTTGAAGTCCCACACACAACAAGACTGCACTTTCCATCTAGAAGCAAACCCTAACATATGAGAACATAAAAGCTACTGAGACTTTGTGATCTCCCGAAAACAAAAATCTCTGTGGCCAATGATAAAACAAGCCATTTATACACTGAAAAAACTCTTCCCATATTCAGCTGTCTTCTTTCAGGTACCAGAAACATAAAATTCAAGGCAAAGGACTTGTCCTTTCCACTATGGATTAAACATAGGTAAAATACAACAAAGCTGAAGACTGCCAGTATGGTTGCAAGTTCTGTGCTGCTTTCAAGCTTCCAGAATAGAGCTCAGCTTGACATTGAAAAGCTTTGTGGAGGTTGGTCATTCTCTCAAACTTGACAGAGTCATAAATCCAAGGCACTGTGCAGCCAGGCACAGAGCTGGTTTTTTTTCCAGGATGAGAACACATCTGAAACAACACGCTCAGACAGTATGGTATTATTTACGCAGAGCTGAGCTTAGGAGATCAGGTAGCAGCCTCAGAAATTATCCCAATTATTTGAAATTGCAGTATAGTGTAAGAATTCTGTCAAAAGAGAGGAGTGCAAGAGGCAGAGTAGTGAGAAAAACTAAGATGGCTTTTTTTATTAATAAAGCAAAATGAACCAAGGCAAGCATTCAAAAATAAGTTACTGAAAACCATTTTATAAACTAACTTTAAAATCTCTTAATAGCATTAGCTTACCTTTTGTTTTGTCTGAAGAAATATATATGAACCAATAATGTTCTCATGAGATTTCATTACTGAAAAGGCTCATTAGAAAAGGCATTAAAATACTAATTACCTCATAAACTATTTAGTTGTGTACCCACTGGGATAGTACTTACGAGTGCTCAAGCTCTTCATAGATCCAGCTAATCAATTAATGCTCATTACAATCAGAAAGAGTATGCAGACTGCAGTATGCAGGAGAAATAAATAAGTCAGAGGTTAGCAAAGAAAGTGATTTAGCTGTAATCGAGCCTTCCTTTGTAACACAACTGTTGTCTGCTACGATTTAATTTTAATCAGCCTTTTTGGTACTTCTGATAACGTGACTCTTCTTGTCTCAAGAATCTCAGCTATTGTTATCGCTCCTCAAAGTACATAATTTATTATGGGAGATACATCAAATGCTACACAGAGATTCAAGTGCACAGGTAGGGTTTTCACTGATACCACGCTAACATTACCGGCTGGATGTGTCAAACCAGAGGAGAGTGGCTTGGGGGTGTGTCCTGGGTGGCTTTCTCCATCAAAGAAGGGGAGCAGCCACAGAGACATGGATGCACTGCTGGCTGTCCTGCAAAGCAAAGCCCAACACCAGCCCCTGCCTACCCTACACCAAGGCTTGGGAAGGGTCAGGAGACGTCTGCTAGTGAGAACTGGGCTCTCATAGTCTTTTACAAACACTGTGGGGGAAGGGGTCCTGCTTTACTGCCCGATGAGATGACACATATGTTCCTTTACCTCAGGAGCACCAGGACTCTCTTCACTGGGTATGGAGGCCCAGTATCAGCACTGGAAGCACCTGCAGCCTGAACAGAGCCTGTTGGGCTCCTCTCCTTCCCTTTTGCCTTGGCCTCTGCAGGGAAGCTCCTGGCATAGTGCTGTCACTAGTGTGGATATGGTCCATCACTTGTGATGGGAACATGCCACTGAGAAACAAAGGATGGAGAGTGACAGGAGGCATCTCATGACTTCGGGAAAATGCCATTTCCCAATTACATGTACATCATGATTTCTCCTGTTGTGTAACTGGCAGGAAGCTCAACAGAATCTACAGAAGAAATTTTTTTAAGCAGAATTTAAAATCTGTTCAAAGATATCCAAGACTTAATCCTGGTTCCTGATCATCTCCTTCACACCTGGAACTAAAGACAGCTTCACTTTTGCTTCAGACCTGCAAAGTCCCTCCAGGGAAATCGTACATGCTCCAGAGAAATGCATGTTCATGATTTTTTCACTATGGAGGGAACAAAACAAAAATGGGATGAAGTTTAGGCTACTTCATCCAGCTGGTCATCACCCAGGCTGCAGTGACCAGGAGCCCTAGGGATAGCTTTCCTCCTTCACTCCTGTAGGAGGAAAGAACACACTTGATGGGTACTACCAGTCATAGCTATGTTATTTGGATTTTTGTGGGCAGTATTAAACCAGCATCATGAGTCACATATACCGGTTTTACTAAGACTAGCATAAACACATCTTGAACTTTAAGTGTAGTAGGAAAGGATGTTTTACTTTCTAAAATGTTTAAAATGAGATTAAGCTACCTTATTTTCTTATTTCTTATTTAAATGTAAGATTTCAGTATCCTTGAACAATCCCAGTAACCACAAATTCCACTAAGGGCAATTCATTCCTATTTTAATTCTCAATACTGATGTGGTTATATACCTTTTTTCACATAAACTCTAGATTACCTCTGGGAACTCTGTGTGCAACTAATTCAAGCATTGCTTGGATCAAATTTCCAATCAAACTAATCCACCACTAACATGATTTAGAAGACTGACTAGCCTCAGCACATTCACATAGCCGAACAATTTGCTTTTTCTTTGTGCAAATGGTAGTCACCCTAAGTGTTAGCAAGTGCTCTTTGGATAACACACATGGATTTTCAGACATTTATTTTTCTTTTGCATTTTAAAGCATTTCAGGAAAAGTGACTTCTAAACAGAAGATAAGGTAATACTCAAATAAATAGATGGAAAAAGCCAAATAGGCCTAGATAAGATTATGCTTGCACAGTAAAATTGCATGGAATGAAGCAGGAAAAAAGATCCACCATAACCACAGGAAAGAAAAATGGACATGTGTAAAAATATGCACACATTCAAACATCTAACCAATAAACCTAGGGCTCTTCAGACTGTTAGCTCTTACTTTCACCTACTTTCACCTTACTTCCACCTTTAGCTTGAATGAAGTACTCAAAACCCCAGATTTTGTACACATCCATATATTAATGTTTTGGCAGGATTTTTTAATTTAATAAAATTCCTGGAAGACGAAGTTAGAGCAGTATCTGTTACAAATAAATAGCTTTCTCTCTGACACAGTCACACCAACACCAGCCTGCAGAGCAGCTGCACATGTCCATTAGATGGAAAGCAGATCAGGACTACCCCCACCCATACCCTGGGTATCTACTGGCTGCTTTGTTGGCAGCCAAAACAAAATTCATGCTTAACCTCGTCCTAAAGAGCCTCTGTTAACAGTTGGGGAACACAGTCCATCCTCTTCACATATATTTCTCCTGAACCACAAGCAGCATATAAAGCAGACTCTAGTCAAATCCAGTAATGATGCTAGGTATTTTGGGAAGACAAGAAAAAAAAAAAAAAAAAAAAAAAAAAAAAAAAAAAAAAAAAAAAAAAAAAAAAAAAAAAAAAAAAAAAGTTGGCACAGTAAGGCAAATGTCATACTTCAGCGTATAGTGGTGTTCTGTCAGAAGCCAGACATATTAAAAATATTTACATAATTTAAAATAATTTGTACAGGTCTAGTAAAGTCTATTTTAGGCTTTGGGCCTTAATAAAAGTTTAAACATTTGCTAGATCTCATTGGACTTCATATGTAACCTTGGCATTTAAGGGCAGTATTGAGGATATGCCATTACTGAACTTTTCATATTAGTATGAGTGTGAACTGAAATACCAAAATAAAAATATAACAATATTTCTCGCGACTTGCAAACAGTCCTGGACTTTGTATGTATTTCCAGATGGGGAACTAAAAATGTACTCTATGTTTGCACATGTATATTCAGAAGTGGCTTGTAGTCTAATTTAAACATTCCAGAATAATGTGACCTAAATATAACAACATGAATCATCCATCACTTTCAAAGAAATATCTGGCAATTTTTCATTATGAATCACTGGGGACAGATACCAATACCTGTCACAAAATTGCTGGTGGTTGTTTGGTATGATGAATCAATTATAAAAATCTTCTGATATTATTTTGGGGATCAGAGAAAATAATGTACCCTTAAATATTATGTAATGAACACCTACAGGAAGCTGAGTTGAAAAATAAAGTCAGATAAAGTTCACACAAGATTCTGGAGCAGTTGTCAAAACACCAGTGTGCAAGAATAAGAGACAAATATGTATTAAATATTTAGTGTATAAAATGCTATGAATAACCTTCCCACATATGCTCTGTAGTCAGAATAAATGTAGTCTGTACAACGTTCTGTAAAATACTGAACATGAATTCTAAATCAAAAAATGTTAAAGCCAAAATAAACAAAAGTTTGGAAAGGGCCAAATCTTGCCTAAAGGAAGTTTTGAGATTCAGAAGTAAAAACTAGATCCTCAGCTGATGCAAAAAACATACAATTCATTTGAAGTATGCATTGTATGTATGATACATACAATTTCATTTATCCAAGTTTACAGCTGAGGATCAGGGCTAAAGTTGAAAAGTAATCTTTGACTACACCAAAAATCTTGACTATGATATTTTAAAGGTAGAGGATTATGAAATTTTATTTTAAGTTGCTTATGGGGCTTGTCTCCTTTCTGAATCGTCATTTTGGAAAACTAAAATGGAGAGGAGGACTTGCAGTGAAAAGGTGGATATTTGGTTTTAAATCATTTCCAGTCGACTTAATAAGAAAAACTTGAGGAATCCTATCTGCTGTTTTCTATTTTTAAAAAGTTTTTCTTTTTTGTTTTTTCCAACATAATTTTAAGACCAAGCTTTCATGAATGAAAATGTATATCATGAAGGTAACAATCCTACCTTAAAGTACTTCCCCACTAATACTGTTACTAAATGAAGAATCACATTATCTTAAAGCAAGATTTATAGAAGATTTCTTCCATATGAAATAGAGTAAGTTTCAGTGTGACTTTAATATAAAAAATGGGAGAAAACAAAAGCACATCCATGACTAGAAGAGGAAGGTTTTGCCTAAATTGAATTCTATTTCTTAAAAATCTGACAGTTTTTTTAGTCAAATCTTCATGCTAGTTCACCTTCAGCTGGTCAAAGTCCATGTTCCCCCTGCCTCTGGAATATTCCAGCTATGTCCAGTATTTCACTGTCTTCTTTGTAATGTAAGTTCTTTGAAATGAAGGAAACTGTCTAAAACAGAGTAACTTGGATGTCCCATGTTGCCAGAGTCCGTCCTCAGCACATGAGCACCAAAGGCTGCTCAGGTCCCCTGGGGGGCAGCCCATAAAGTGGGCCCTGCAGCAGTCAGAATAAAGGGGACACAGAGTGCAGAGGACACAACTAACTATGCTACATTCCATGCAGTCTGACCACAGAGCACATTTGGGAAGATTATTCATAGCATTTTACACACTAGAATTTCAGATAAACCTTACTGGCCAGCAGTTTGCTAGTAAAAAACAGAGCTCAGCATAGTTTGCTGTGTAAATGTTTCCAGGGTGGGAGACCCAGCCAGTCTCAGTTTTTAAATTACCTCCTCTGAACATAAATGAGAAGTTGCACTAATGAACATCTGGAAGACAGTACATATCCTTCTCAGCACTGAGAAGTGTCACCAGCCGTATCTGACAGAAGAAACAACAAATGCTGTGAACATTCCCTCAGACTGCACACAGCTTGTAGCAGGGTTTCAAATATGCCTGTGATCTTAGAAGGAGCTCTGCAGGAGTATTTGTTAGTCCCGGTTTGGATATGGTTGACATTATGTGAAAGTAAATGCTCTCCTGAGATTTCAGTGAAAGCCACAATGCCAGGGAAGCTGATCTCACAAGGCTTCCATCATCTCAGATGACAGAAGTCTCAGAAGATCAGTTAATTTTTGTCATTCTGAATCAAAATCTCACCAGTAAAGTTCAGGAAATTTCAGGGGTATTAAATCCAAATACAAAGCACCACCTTCATTTAGGACTGAATCCTAAATTTGAGCCTGCACCCCCTTTAAGCCTGAGGAGTTCAGTCTTCCCATTCTTTCACTAGTCATGAAAAACCAGTGTATTTCAACAATTATATTGATATTACCAACGTTAATATTAACTTAAAAAAAATATACATACATTTTTCTCAGACAGAAATTGCGTTTTCTGGAGCTGGCAGCCAGAAATTCTTCTGTGCTTGTTTCAGCTCTTCCACTGACAAATTGTGTGGCCTCTAGTGAGTCACTTCAATTTTCTCTCTCAGTCCAACAGTCTGAAATTATTTATCTCATAGGAAGACTACCTTAATTAATAAACTGCTTCATTAGCTACCACATAGTTTTTAGAAAATAGTTTTTAAGCCTGTCCATAAAGAAGAGATTTATTGCCATGAGAATTTTTCTTGTGTCCTCGGTGGTTAAAATATGGGGCCAGTAAAGTGTGAAAACCGTCTCCTCCAACCGAAGCCCATCACTTGTCATGAGATGCACTAGCACATCCCAATCAAATGCTGGGCTTAACGTGGAACAGCGTGAAGCTTAAAACAATTTCTATTATTCATGGATCTTGCAAAAATCTTGGAAAATGAAAGCTGTACATATTCCAAGCAAGAGACTGAAATATATCTGTGTGAAGCAGAATTTCCCTGTAACACAACCATGTTTTTATTTTTACAGCTTCTTTCCCTGGCATCACTACCATAAGGGTTTGCTTTTACTTGCAACAGTGCCCACTGACACACAACTTTACACAAACAAAACCTTTTCTGTAAGGGACAGTTGGGCACCAAACAAATTAACCCTACATGTACAGATGTATCAGACTTAAGTTTCAAAACCTTATGGCACACAAAAGCCAACAGTTCATCTGTTGGGCTAGATGATAGCTACAGCAAGCAAATATTAGGATTGTATTTCAGTTATTGCTATGGTTACAAAATCAGGGTGGACACTGGGGAGAAAAGGAGAAAGAGAAACAAATCTACAAAGGCGGTAAATCCTCTAAGGAAAGAGGGTGGTGGAGAAACAGAGAGAAAGAGACAGGGTGAGGGCTGGTGGGTGGGGGAGAAAGCAAGGTCACTTTAACACTCAGCTGAATCAAGGCAAACAAAATAATAAAAATCCAAGTTCTTCTAGGGAAATAGTGCTGATAAGATCACCACGGGATAAAGTGACACAAAGAAAGAAAAATGCAAGGAATTGTTACAACTTGTGCCTGCGAGAAGCAACGCAATTCATATGCACTCGGGAGAAGCAAGATCAGACATTCGGCACATATTCGCAGCAACTATGAGTAAATGAACCGCCTTGCTTCTCCAGTGAACTTACTGAGCCACTGACAGCTTAAGAAGAATTAGTTCCTACCCAGTCAAGTACATAATCCAGAATTTAGGCATGACGGGTACAAGGTCCTGTTTCAGTAAACAAACTAGAATATGATTATCTTCACCCATCACGATAATACCTTAATCCACAGCAAGGCACACTGTCTGCAGGCAAAGCTACTGCCCAGGAAAGGTTTTAAAGCACAGATCAGGCGCACACTCAAAGTTTGGCTTTGAGGACTTTAAAACATAAGCACAAATGTAACAGGAGATATGATTTCAGAATAGTGAGTTTTGTCAACAATTGCAGAAGCACTGTAGGTTTTAACTATACAACATTCCCTTCTGTGAAAACACTTCTCAGTTACCGATACAGGAAATTTCATCACAACTCTAGTTTTTATTTGGAAGAGGCTGCTTTGCACATTTTTTTTTCTCTTATGCTGCTTTCATTTCTTTATTGTGAAGTACGAGACGAGCAATTGCTTTTGAAAGATCTGCAGAGATGCAACACTTTCTTTCTGCTCAGCAGTCCAGAATCGACAGAAAGAAAAGCCTTCTGGCCCTGAAGCAGTATGTGCTGTTCTACTAAAGTGATTCCATTCCCAGCCAGCTTGATAGGAAAACATAGACTTCAAATCGTTTATTTTGTTCAACAAAGTATCTTCAGTGACAAAGTGTGAAGTATCTAAACCTAGAGTTTCAGTGGCTCTGATCCTGCCTGGGCTGCCTATGTCAGCCCCTCGCCTGAAATCAGCATGGAAACCTTGCAAACCTGGGCCCAGAGCAGGAATCCAGAGAGATGTCCTTCCTAAGGCTGCCAGTTGTCCCAGCCACTGCTGGGACACTGTTTGAGCAGCATTCTTTGCTTCCACATCCAAGGGCTGCTTCACTGGCTGAGCCAAGTACCAAACCGGGTGTGAGAGCTTACTCCAGCTGCTTCTCACTTTGCACCGGTTGCACCATCACAGCTCATGGGCACAGAAACACATGCTATTTGTAAAACAAGGAGCAGCAGAAGACTCCATCCAAACTCAGACCATAATCTGCATCTGATGGAAGCCCTCGAACTTTGTGGCTGAGCCTTTCCCATTTGGCTGGCATGTTGTGTTCCTGCAGATAGTGAGATGTACTTGTCTCAGAACCATACAAAGTGCAGCCAGGTCTCTGCAGACAGCCTGGCCTTTCCTCTGGGATGGAGAGCTGAATGATGCTTGCACTGGGATTCACACAGCCACCAGCAGGATCTGGACCCTTACCTCTAATTAAGTTTAATAAAAGTGCTGATGACAACTGGCTCACTGTAATTTCTTTTACTTCTCTCCTCCTCTGCCAAAGCTGTCCAGCCTTCTTAGGTATATTAGGAGGTTTGGTTATTTTACTCTTACAATTAGGAACATGCACTCTACCGATTTATTACTTTTCTTTTCTGGTCAAGTTTTCACTGTTATATCTGACAAATACTTTTTTTTTTTTTTTTCTTCTTTTCTGTTTAACTTAGTAATGCTAGTAAACAACAGCCCACAGTCCTATGCACTTCTGATACAGAAATGATTTTTCTTTTCTCCTTTTCCTTTCTCTTTCCTTTCCCTTCCCTCTCTTATTTCCTCTTCTTTCTCTCTCCTTTCTCCTTTTTCTCTTCTCTCTTTTCTTTTCTTCCATACAGGTTCTGTCAGGATCACAGGCAAAGCCAAGCTACACATATAACATTTAATTTAAATTTTATAAAACTATATATCCAGTAAGTGGAAGACAGAAATTGTAAAAGAAAAAATTAATAGATTAAATTGAGAACTGTATTTTTAAATTCAACTCTTTCATTGTCAGCCTGCTTTTTATACCACCTTTCAGAGGCCATAAATTTTTTGCAGGTAAGGATCAATGCCTTGCAAAATTCAAATAGAAAGGCATCAGCTCCATCGAAAAGACCTGCTGTCACATAGGCTTCCAGTGGTTCAGTGCACACTATTTATCTTCCACTCCAGTAATCCAAGCAGTAGTGCACTTCCGAGTCCTAAAACCTCTGAAATTGCAAACCCAAGCTGTATGTAGGCAGTATATTAAGGCAAAGGCACTGCCAACGGTTCCAACTTCATAATAATTTCAGCCTACTGAACCACATGTTAATATGCTACACGTGCGACTCTGCATATTTTTACCATGTACACTTAAGAGCTATATGTTTCCTCCTCTTTCCAGTGCAATATATTTTAATATAAAATCAATGTGTGTTTTTGGTGGGCAGCATAAGAGTTTTATCCACTCGGCTGTGAATCTAAGAAGAAAGCAGTATTGATTTAGATGTTCACTCATTCATTTACTGGGACAGTTTTAAAGCATCAGGTGATAACCTAATTGAGAGGCATATTGTGAAGGAAACTGAGATTGCTGTGATAAATTAAATCAGCTCTAGGATATCATCTACAATATCTTAATACTTGATGGAATGTTATCCTGAAAAAAAATTAAACCAGGAAGCAAGCATCTTGGGTGGCAGAGTGTGGCTTTCCATAAATGCCAGGTGATACAAGGTGATTAAAATATGTATTGCTTATTATAGAAACATCACATTAATGCCACACATTCTATATATTCAAAATATTCTATATTTTGTGTAGATGCACTTGATAATGTATATATTTTTCAGACTGGCTTCCATTTCCCACTACAAACCAATAATGAACAGTTAAGGGTGTGAGTCTTTTGCCACCTATCAGCCCTCTTTAAAAAACCCGGCGTCACACAGCCAATACTGATATTATTTATTCACATGCTTTTTATAGAGGCAAATTAAGTCACATGTGTCACCAGGCAGTGTTACAAATGCTGCAGGCCAAATTGTGCCTGCACTGCTCAGGTATGTACTGCCATGAGGCCAGAGGGGTCTGGTCTCACATCTGGGTCTCACATTTAGAGGAGCCTGTCCCGCATTCTCTCACGTAGGCCTCCCAAAAGTGCTGATACTCCCATGGATTCGGGCACCTGATGAATCAGGCCCAAAGTCCCCTGGACTTCTCCAGTTACTTCAGTCACTGGCTACAAGCATCTTGGATGACTCTGTCTGGTGTTCGACATACTCATCCTTCTTGGGGTGGGGCCAGCCAAAGAGAACATAAGTAATGCTGAATGCACCAGCAGTAATAGCATTAGCAGAACCCAGGAAAATCTGAAATTCTTTCCTAATGCAGGACACAGTCTGATAAGGTACTAAACATCCTCACTTTTAACTAAGTCACCAGAGTATGTGAAGTATCATGCTTTATGCATGAGGAAAAGTGAAATAGTTAACAATAAGAACAAACATCCCTGTAACACAGATGATTCTGATTTAAAATCCATGAAATTTACATCTAAGAAATAATTTTGCTCAGAATATTTCCTGCATTATTTTTAATTTTGTATTTATGCAGAGTATTGTTAACAGATTCATATTCCTCAAAACAGTGCTTAAATGAAGAGGCTTTTTACATTGCATGTGTACTCATACAGAAATAAAGCATAAAATTAGAATATAGAAATATAAAATATTTTTTAAACTCCAAACCTGCATTTGAAAAGAGGAAAAGCACTGGAATTCTGAATTACACCTCTTAAGAGTTAATGTGTGCAGATTTTTTTCTACCCTTGGAAGAGTGGCAGAAAGGCCCTGAGAAGTAAAGGCTCTGCTTGTTCACTACACCACATTATGGAACTGATATCAATTTCTTCATGCATTAAAATGCCTTCATACATTAGATTTAGGGACAAAACCTGCTTACCCAAATTAAAAGGTGATTTGTATTAATGTATAGTTTCAGTTATTAAAACACAGAATCCTCACCATATGCACCAATAATTTAATCTTGTTCTTAAGTAGCCTCACACTACTAGTAAAAAAGAGGCAAGGGGTGTGGGGAGAGTAAACTACAGAACCTTTAGTCCCCAAAACAGATGCCAGTTTTGGATTTATTCAGCCAAGGAGTATTTAGCTTGGCTCAGCTACACTTGCATTGAAAAAACACTTGCCTATTCCAAAAAGTTTTTAACAAGCTCTGCTGCAGATGCTGTTGCCATTTGGCATGTTACCGTCACTGTGTGGTACTGCAGAGAGAACTCTCGACCACAGGTTTTCCTTGGCTGGGGGAACCAGCAGTTTTGGCTATCGTTCTTCCCCTGGCCAAATGGCTGCATGTTTACGGAATGTGGTTTTAGAGAGAGTGTTAACAGAGGTTGGGTTAACAACCTAACCCAGACCAACAGTGAAGCAAAGGCATGACCTACCCAACCTAAGAAAACAGAGGTAGAATAAACTCATAGATGTTGCTCCTATGCACCATACCTATAGACAAGTAGATATTTTTCTTTGCCTCAGGATAGATGACAACAACTTTAAAAGCTATACCAGTCATGCAAAGTAGAAATATATAAAAATACGTGGTTGCTTAATCTTTGTAAGCTTGATTTCATTCTCTCACTTATAGCATTTTTATCTTGGCAAAATGCCACTGAAAAAAGTTCAGTGAAGTTACTCCTGTTTTTCACTATGAGATGAGATATCTTGAGAGGACAAAAATCCTACAGAGTTAAAACTAAAAAGTTTTGTCTTCATATTTCCACTAAATAGCAGAAAATGGCAGTTCTGAAACTTAAAAAGCCAAAGTGTTTCTACACTGATAACTTGATTCCAAGAATTTAGTCCCAAATATCTCCACAACAGTGCATATAAATCTGGGGGAAACTTAGAAATGTCCACCTGTAGTTTAGTTTACCTACATTAATCCTGTATCAGTACATATGCCTGAGAAGCCTTGACCTTTTAAGATGTAGACTAACTTTAAAAAACAATTTTGGTTTTTTGTTATGGCACTTGACTTGTATAAATAAATTACATTTGTCTAAATTTTGACACTTCTTTTTGATGGGAACACCTTTGTTGCATTCCAGAAAAAGAAAATATCCCAGTAATATATATACATATGTATAAACATATGTTTATTTATATTTTTATATATATATATAGTTTGGTATGCTTCTCTGATACACCATACTCCTATCTAGAAAAAACAAGGACTACGTACACTCCTTCTGCAGCACCCACTTTATACTGCACTCTTCACTAACTGACAATTTTCTTTAGATAAAGTTGTGCAGCACAGACACCATTAGAGAAACAGCCAGACCATTTGCTTAAATTCTACTGACCTGCACCAAAATCCTATTTAGTACTGTACAGATCACATAGTTCACCCTTCAGTTCCCTTTCACTGAGAGATCAGATAGGACTAAGAACGTCTTGAAAGTTCATAGACACAAAGGCAATTTACAGCAGCATACTAAAAAAGAGTATTACGTATGACTAAGAATGAAGTAAGCAGTGTCTGGCTACATCCCCCCCACTGTCTGGGCAACTGGTATGCAACAGCAAGATGAGAAAATACAGTAATTTCAAAAAAATTCTCTTTTTACCATTTTGGCTTCTGAATGCATTGGGGGAACTTGAGGTGAAGCACATGGATTATTGAGGTTCGGCCCTTGCATCCCCATGATGTTGGAGTTCATTGACATTTGTCGCTCCATCTTTTAAAAGAAATAATAAAAAAAAAAAGGTTTGAAAACATCTGGAGACATTTGCAAGAATTTACTCTCGGTTTCTATTTAAATGGACTCAGCTTTATTTCTTCAAGTCATGACTGGGAAAATAACAATCTGTGTCATGAATTGCATATGTGTATGCACACAGGCGTGTGTTTCATCAGAATCGGCCCTGAAAGCTCACAGCCAATTATAAAGAAAGGGGTTCTTTAATAAACAAATGTAGAAGCCACCCAGGTTTGCGCTTTTTTGTAATGATTTTCTCCCTTTCAGTATAACAACACTCAGAGTTAAGTGGCTTTAAAAGCATCACTGTATAAAATTGTAGCTTCCCCTCCCAGTGCAGCCCAACTTAGCTTGTTAAAAGCATAAATAAGAATCTACAATCTCAAGCATATGGAAAACAAGTTGGCTGTTTTTGCCTCACTCAGACTGCTCAGCTGGGAAGACTTTTCCACGTGTCTTGTAAGGGAAGTTTTCATGCACTGCTGAGATAGCAGAAAACAAAGCAAAACTTCTCCTGGCTGTTCAGAGCCCTTTCTGCAAGCTAGTCTCACACTAGGCTGGGAGGGAGTGATACAGACAAAACCTAATGGCAGTAAATCCTCTCTAAAATAATTTCCTGGAGGGTATTCCCCAAAAAGCGACAAGCCCTGCATGCTGCTAGACCTTGTCAGGGTGGTAAAGCAGGGTTAAGGTGCTACTGCTTCCAGACAGAACTGAGCATCCCACCTTGCTTTGATGCAGTCTGCCGAATCTTTGGCTCTTACAAAAAAGACACTTTTGGGTCCATCTGAGCAATCCAAGCAGGGGAGCTATTTTTTGATGCCCTGTGGTGAAGCGTTGTCTCCCACGCTCCATGATGCCTCCAAGAATGGGTGCTGGGCTTTGGGGAAATGTGAATATCCCCACCTGCTGGCAGGGAAATTCTGCCAAGGGCCCCTTAACCTTTCTCCATGCGGTAAGAGCAGTTCCCACTGCCATCTCCCCTGCAGCCCTTTTGAGGAGTGCTGTGGGGCAGAAGGAGCAGCCAGTGCTGACAGGGTCTGTCTCGCCTCCATGCTCCATCTCACAGCCAGAGCACACCTGCATGTCAGCAAGTAAAGCTGCCCAAAGGGCTCCCTGGCTGCAGACTGAAGCCACTAAACTTACACTGTTGCTGGATGTTTGTTGCATTTCAGGTTCCTTGGGAATCATGTCAAAAAAAAACTTCCCACAGTGACACGTCTTATGGTTTTTTTGTTAAACTTCCTGATTGATATTCCAGGAGAGCCTTATTGACAAGTTAATAATTAATAACTTATTCATGATTGCTCAAACAGCAGCTGAACCTGAATCTTTGTATCCCTGTGGAGTGTTTCCCTTGATCCAGCAAAGCCAGAGCAAGCAGTGCTTTTCTCCTATCCACGGTCAATTGCTCTCAGGTTTGTCTTGCAAACGGAACACAGTGAAATGAAGCAAAAACTTCTTTCTCCATCTCCTTTTCCCCATGTCATCCTTGCTTTTCTATACCCCTAACCTGCCCAAATGTCTTCTACTGAAGAGGTTAAAATCATTTAAAATTTGAAGTAACAGTTTTAAAGCAGCCCTTCGGCTTCCATAAGATGGGAAATATTCCAATCCCTCCAAAAATGGTGAAAGATGAGCAGCAATTGTTACCTAGTTCTCAGTAAGTGCAAGTTAACAGGCCAGAAAAGCAAATCACATTTCTTTCTTGTTAACTGGTTATCTCCCACGCAAGAGGATCACTTAGAGTTCACTGGCATAACTTATGTGCATTGCTTTTCTAATTATTTATTTCAGAAAAATCCTTTTGCTCCAGCACAGATGTACTGATCTCACCTACATGAACAAGTATGAGAATCACAAACTGAAGTCTCATGTAAACTGCTTCTAATCGTTCTTACACTAACTAGCATGCCATTAACTTATTCAGAAATACTCTAGTCTAAGGTGAAGTGCCAAAGAAGGTCCAGCTTCCTTAACTTACCACACTGGGTTTTTACAAAATCCAGCAAACTTTCACCTCTGCTTAGACTGAACCAAACACAACACAACTTTTCCACCATGCAAAAAAGCCCAATCAGAAAACTTACAGGCATGAGTACAGCAGAAGATCCTGGCATGGTAGGGTTGGGCAGGGTGCCAGGCATAGAGGCAGGCATAGGCTGTCTTTGTCGGTTGTGTAGGTGCAGTAGTGAAGACAGAGAACCTGGGACAGGCCTAGAAGAAAGGAAAAGAAAAGAAGGCTGTCATGGGCTGTGGAGACCAAAACAAGCCTTACCCTGCCAGCCATTGGTAGGCACAGGCAGCTCCAGACAAGCAGACGCAGCTAAACCAGTCCAGGATTTGTCCTTTCCTGCATAAATCAGTGGAACATAAAGTTTTCAAGAAGAAGATGAATCACCTTCCTTCTTCTCTTTATCAGTTAAAGCACCAGTATAGTTCATCTGATATAACATGAATGTGAATGTATCAGCTGGTCTTAGTCTGAACACCTCTGCATAGTATAGTGGCTAGCAAAAGATGGTAGAAATAAGATTTTCTACAGAGAAACCAAAAAAATCTGCTGGCATTTGTGTACTGTTGTAAGTTTAGCCCTCAGGAACAAAAATATCTGGATGATAATATGGCAGACTAGGACAGAAAATTCACCACTCTTAAATTAATCTTGAAATTGTATCACCTGTAAATAAGCTACTCTAAAATGAGGATTTCAAATCACTCCTGATATTCTCTCCTGTGAAAATCTACCAAGCCTTTGTTCCAAAGCAAGATTACTAATTTTACCACTTAGCACTCCACCAGGACATAAAAAATGGGGAAAAAAAGTATTAATAAAATTAAGGAAAACTACATTCAGATTAAGCAGTTTATGAAAGCAAAACATACAGACTACAAAAAAGCAGAATGAATTATGTTGGCAAAAAGTGTTCAAAAGATTTAGAAGGATTTTTTTTAAGCACAGCACAGGGAAAACTGCATGTGAGAAAGCAGGCCCACTTACAAAGAAGAATCATAAAATTAATGAATTAAACAATTCTGGGACTACACTTTGAAAAAAGCCTTTAAGAATGTGGCCTTGGAAATTATTTTACTAGTTTTTTGTTGTTTTGGGCTTTTTGTAGCTTTTAAGAAAGTGTGAGTTCCCTGAAGTTTTGGGTGAGTGTAATCTGCTACCTTTTCAAGCTTTCAAAAAGCTTGAAAATAAAGTTTTCATACGGTGCCTCAACAAACATTGACAATACAAGCAGGTGTGTTAAATTCTCAGAGAACAGGATGCTCTTCTGCATAGCACATGGTTTAGACTATTTATTGGGAAGAAGAGTTGCCCCTAAAGGTACGAGACAGACTGGAGAAGAGGGTGCATAATCTGGGAGTTTGAAGTGCCTCTGCAGGGGCTATCATGGAAAAAGTCTAAGAGGTTTAGAGCTTCTAAACATCACCATTGATTTAAGCCTTGGCAGAAGCATACTTTGCTTCAGTGATGAATTCACAGCTAGCCATAAAAGCCTCAAAATTGGGCTGACCTGCTCAGGGGAAGCAGTCATAACCCTAGAGGAGCAAGGGGTAAGACTATCCTTCTTGACCTGAACTGTGTCACACCAAATGATGGAGCTTTATGTTTTGCCCCTCCAATTACAAGTGGTACTGGCAACCATGAATACATACAACCCTCCTCTAACCTAAGCTGTCACTTCCAGTTATCTAACAATGTGCAAAAAGCCCAAAGCAATGGGATTTACAGACATCCAGTATGGAGGACACCACATCCAGGGTCCCAAAGTGCAGGTGCCTGTCTGATGGCAAAACCATCTTCTTCTGACATACAAGTCTCCTTTTCTTTTGCCAAGACTTCAAGCCACCTAATCCCCTTTTCTTTAAAACTCCCCAGTATTTCCCATCCTTGGACTTGCAGTCCTTTAACACTCATCTTTTCAACCCTGTTTCCCTAGAAACATTTCTATCCCAACAAATGCCACCTCAAAATCCTTGCCCTGACAATTCCCTCATACTCAGACACTCTGCTCCTCCCACCCTTCTGCCCTCAGCTGCCCTCTTTTAGCAGCTGCACACAACTGAACCCATCCTTTTGTCTTGGTTCTCCATGGAGAGAAAAAGCCTGTGTTTTGAAGGATGTTTTAAAAATCCTCCCGGACACATACAGTACTTATTCAGAAGGGGAAGAAAGAAACCCAAAAATAACAACAAATGTATCTCCGATACAGACAAAGAGTTCTTCCTCCCTGGTTATCTGCTGATGGAGGAATATGATGTACTTACACCTTCATATCACCTTAAAAACTCAAGACAACATTTTCCGAATGTGTGGTGTAATCCTGTGAGAGAGTGCAGTAAGTTCTGTGAGGGAGCATGAATGAATTTCTGGGATATGCAGCTCTACAGCCAGCTCAGCACATAGCTAAGCCTGGGGAGCTGCAGAGGTGGCATAAGTGGAATTGATGCAGTGCAGGAAAAATGAGCTCAGAAAATATACTCAAAGCACACAGACCCTGATCCATTCTACTGTCCAGTCAAACTCAGCTGCTCCACGTACCAGCACTCATTCACACATGAGGACTTGACAAATCAATAGGACAGGGTCAAAATAGCATGAAAACCAGATTTAGTGCTCTTTCGAAAAGAAGTAAGTGAGGAGATATCAGGTTGAATGTGAGGAGGAGATCTCAGTTTCAGTTTCAGAAGCTGTAGTGACCCTCACAAGCAGGGTCCACTTCCCACTGGCCCATACTCAGAACTACAACCCTGCAGAGCAGCTGACAACAAACTCAAACAGGTCTTTTCCACCTCATGCTTTAAAGTGCATATGCCAGATGGAAGGGCTGGAGCCTCATGCTGGGGCATTTTAGGGGCAGAACAGAGTGTGATGCAGCCTCAGCTGCGGAGGCATGTGGGGTTTCCTCCCAGACAGTGGGGAGGAGGAATGGGGAGGACAGGAGAAAGCACTGGTGCACTCTCCTGCCTGGCCTGGAATGAGACTGAGGTGTGCACCCACCTGCCCACTCCGCAGCCCCCTGAGTCCACCAGCTCAGATGTGTGGGAAGTCAGCTCTATGGAACAGAATCTATGGGAACTGCACTGGTCAGAGCCACGCATTCAATAAAAATACCACTTGAGTTTTCAGTGGGGTCAAAGTAAAGTAAGTACCCCCACACCTTTATTCAATCTGAGAGTGCCCTACATACAGACCCTTTGTACAATTCACCAATTTCATAATAAGCTTAGGTGTTAGGCTGTTTGACAGAAACTTATTTTGGCCTGACCTATACAATTTGTGCAAGCGATTCTCAAGGGAGTGCATGCTTTGGATTTTGCTTATATATTCCAGAGCCAAAAAAGTTTCCAAAGTTGCTTTAATGAGTTTGGGAATATGGGACATGGGCAAAAGGGAATTATTGGTATTTATTAAAATGGCAAAGAAGCTTCCTTGCTGTCCCCAGTTTTACCTTTAACACTGCTTCATTTTAGGGGAAAAGCACATGTTTTACACTTAGCTTCAGTTCTTCAGGTATTTTTTTCTTACTATACTCCTGCTAGTCTGTTCCTAAGTCTGTTTTTTAAAAGAGGTGCACAGCAGTCAGAGAAGCCTTGCACTTCAAGGCTGAGCCTCTGTTGAAAAGCCTGCAGTGCTCCTGCCATCAGTAAAAGTGCTACATAATGCACTCCGGATTACCCCCTCCCATATGAGGGAAACTGACATTCATGGATACTTCCACTGCTCCTACACGGAACACAGGTCATGGATTTAGCATGTGCTCCTTCACACTCACTCTCACAGAGCTCAGGGAATGTGTGTGGCACAGAACTGTACAGGCTGAGATACTCAATTTGTCCAAGACGTCTCTTCCAAGGAGATAACAATCTCTTTTGTTGTTGCTTTCTATCTGGCAGCAAAGAAAGTCAGTGAGAGTTTATAATTGTCATTTTTAATGGTGGACATACTGAATCTGCTCCTCTCTTTGTAAATGCTGAGGACGTACTGCCTGCAGCCTATCAATCAATATTGCTGACTGGGAGATTTTCATTCCTTGGCACCTGTGTTGCTAAATAAATAGGGCTGTTGGGCAAACAGCTCATAGATAAAGGACATATAAGATAGAGAACTGGCAGATGCTCAACCTCACTGAAAATCTGGCTATCTGTGGAAGTTTTCCAAAATCTAAGAATTTTTATTGTGTTCCAGCAGAAGCCTGCTGTTGAACACGATGGGGTCTCAGTCAGCATTTGAATGCTGCCTCTTTGGGCGTATGTGGCCTGGATAGTCAGTGTTATGGTGGCTTAGTAAAATACCACATCTTAGCCAAGCTGCTGTAACTGACCATGTTGGCTCTTCTTCCTCTGCATGGTCCTGCTAACACCATGAGTCACCCTTATTAACATTTAAACAAATGGGTGGTACCCTGCTAAGCCATGATGACTCGATTATGTTCCATCATATGACTCTACCCAATGATTAAAGATAACTCCTCAAATGTAATCAAATATCTAGGATATATACTTCAGTGTGTGCCTCCTTGATTAATACCAAATATTCCATCTGATATGATGCAATTGATTGCCTGATGACTAAACACTACACTCGTCTATTAAAAAACTACACTTCCCTTAACTTGAAGTCTTCAAGGACAATTTGGGCAGATGCTATTTAAAATATCACTGCAGAATGTTTTCTATTATGGTAAAGCATTCTGGGTCAGTGGGTCTTACCATGACCTCTCTCCTGCTCCTTACTCCCCTGCATGTAACATTCATGCAAAGTCATCAGGAATACCTACGTCACAACCCCTTTTGTTCCACCTCAGCTAGCTCTGGGGTGGAAAAAGTTTAGCCAGAAGTATACTGAGTTGCACTGGAGTAAAGGAACTCGTCTCTTGACTTTTCATAGCCTTCAGACCCAGCCAGCTCACACCAGTGCAGTCCACAGGTGGCTGGTTGTGCAGTGGAAATTTGCTATGTCAGGTCAGCAATTGGCTGGGGCATTTCTGTACCACACTGCTATTACACAACACACTTGATCAGACTTTCATAATTTTTATATATAGGCATAAACATGTATGTATCTACGTATTTATTACAAAAGTGCCTAGAAACCTTGGTTTAAAATATGTGGGTGAGGTAAGGTTCTGCCCCAAAAAGCTTGGAGATCAAGGAAAAAATGAGGGAGAGTGAGTAGAAGCAATAGAGAGACAGAGGTGAATAAGGCAGCAATTATATCGTTATGATCAATGTAATGAGGAGCAATCACTGCATGCTGCAGCCTTGATCCTTTCAAGGGATGTCAGTATGTGCATGTGGTTTGGGTGGCTTTTAGGCTGAAGTCCCCAGGTAGCCTATCACACTGAGAATACGCACAGCTGGCTGCAGTGTACCCTCTGAAAGTCTCACTGACAGCCAGGTACTGTCACAATTAAACTTGCCATTACAGAAAGTTTCCTGTAGCATGTTTCCACAGACCAGCTGCAAGCTGCTTTTACAGCAGGTACTGCAGCCAGAGTACCTGGCCCAAGTACTGTCCTGGGCATTCAGTATTTGAATAATTCAGTCAGAGGCAAAGACATGGAGGGGATGTTTTAATCTGAGAAATGTGTTCTGACTGGAGGGGCTGCCTCATTTAATGGTTGTCTGCTGTTTTTTGATTCACACTGTCATTGTTTAAACCTATCAGTCTAACCAGAGCTATCCGTATTTGTGATCCATGATTTCCCACCCTCAAAGTAGGGCAGTTCTGCCTAGTTTCAATTTATCCATTTGTCATTCAGAGTAGGACAGAAAAAATAAACACAAGGGAAAGGAACAACAAAGCATCAGACCAGCACTTGAAATACCTTGCATAGTTGCAAGGGACCTCACCTGACCTGCTGTATCCCATGTTTAATGATGTTTTAATCACATCACCACCAGAGAGCCAAGCTTTCCAAGAAGTGGGAGGTTTGTGTCACCAGGATTTTTCAGGGAGCCAAGCCATATTCAGGGGAAAAGAAAACTGGCACCTAGAATTCATGGCTCCTTGCCAACCTAGTAAAGATCCTTGTTTGTATTTCTCAGATAATTCAGACATCTGCATGATGTGGGCAGATTATTATTATCAGTAGCAGACATTTATACTGTGGTGGTGCCCAAAGGTCCCAGTCGGGACCGGGACCCCATTGAGCCTGGCACTGTACAAACACAGATAAGAGACAATTCATACAGAGCGTGTTTACATTCTAGGGACACAAGCCAGATGAAAAGTAGAAAAGAGAGATAGAACACACAAGCAAATAAATATGCTAAAGAATTGGAGACAATTTAGAGGCACAACTCTGGTTGCCTTTTTGTTTCTTTGTATGTTTTTTATTTAAGTGGTATGCTCAAAAATGACAGGACCGAGAAAGTTTGCAAGAGGAAGGGAGTAACTAAAACTGAGACACAGGAAGGGCAACACTCTAGAGAGGGAAAATTGTGGCTCATAACTTAAGAGGATTTGGGAAGCATCCAGACAAAGCTAAGCTTTCTGTAGAGATTTTTAAATAGGGTGTGCATGTATCTGCATATATTTTTTACCTTTAGGTATTTTCCCGGTGTTGGACAAGATGAGATTTCTGCCTGGGAAAGAAACCAGCTGATGGTACAGACACTGGCAAAGAGAAAGTGATGCTTGACACTGTAACGAGAAACTGGATGACTGAGATAAGATAAGGCTAAGCTTGGAAAAGTCTTAAAGACAAGAAGCTTGATTCAGAAGTGAAGGGAAAGCCCATGTAAGTGTCTCAGAAGAGCTGGCACAATTAATGCAACAAGTTACACACTGGCACAGAGGAAAAAGGAATTCAGCAACAAACATTACAAAAGGAGCAAGATGCACCATACAGATACGAAATTATACAAAACAGAGGTCAAAAGCAACTAAAGAGATGTCACTTCTCAATTCAAATGAGGAGGAAGCAATGTAACTTGAGGAGAAGCAGTTCGTTGGAAACAATGCAACTCCATCAGAAGTGCATTCCTGATCACTTGTTCTAATACACAAGAAGAGAACACCCAGATGAAGGGAAAGAATAAGTAAAACAAACAAACACCAGAGAATGGAGATATATATATACAGTAAAATACTATCATTCTGTGGAAAAATGCCTTTAAAACTTGTTAAAAATTCTGTACTTTTCACCTGAGCTTGTAGGAGAAAAGTCCCACAAATCCGCAGGCCCATCATGTATTTAGTGGGCCAAAGTATATTTAAGGGTTTAGTCAATGATAAATCTTGCCTTTAGAAACTCCAGTTGTGCAAATGCCACCTATATTTCCTGAACACATGTTTAAGGAACCTCTGAAAATTCAGCACAAGTACAAGGACCAGCAGGTCCTTGGAAGCCTCACAAAACCCATTAACATTTGCCTTTTGGCTCTTACAGATCTTAGGAACTGCTGGTTTCAATCTTTCTTTCCCTCTAAATATTTCACTGGGTCTTATTGCCTGACCCATTACAAGAAAAATAAGAAAAGCTAGAATGGTTTCTTAGACTATAACCTCCTTGGAGAAGTTTATGTTCTGCACAGTGTTATGCACACAGCTGGAACTCACAAATGATATGTGAAAGATAATGGCATAGTTAAAGCAAAACTGGGAAATGCTGCAAAAGGCAGGTTCAAGGATTATAAAGAACTAGCCCACATAAAAAATATTCTTTCATTAAAATAAGAAAAAAAAAGAAGTGGGATAAACCCAAAAAACTGAAACATAAATATGATTTGATCATAAAAGCAAGCAACAATGTCAAACTGATTGCATTCTCACTGCAATCTCTCAGCTCAGACAGAACCAAGCTTAGTTCTTCAGGAAAACAAATGATTCTGCAGCCCTACAAACAAAGGTGTATAATTTTTCATTGAGAAAATAGGTAGCTATAACACACAAATACATCAAATGGCAGCTGACTTAAAACCAGGAATAATAATGGTAATAAAGCTTACACAAACATTTTTTAACATGACCATTCCTTCTAAAATCTGGGCCTAAGATTCCAACCTGACAAGCAAAATAAAATTTGAAAATCCAAGGCTCATTGAGGAGAAGTATCAACAGGTTAAATAGCTGGAAAGAAACATACCCACAGCATCCAGATAAAGTGACAACTGAATTACACCAAGTAATTCTTCTGCTAGGTTTGGGCTATCTAAAGGTGCTGGAGCCCTCATTTGCTCAAGTGACTCCTTTCCCACACACGTTATAGCAGTGCAAATGGATTTTTTTTTGACCTTGACAACTTTGCATCTGAAAGGGACAGTAGGTTGCAAAAAGGATGGAGAAAAAGCACATTTTACTTTTAAAGGGCTGGGAGGATCTTTAGAGAGCTCTCACTGATTACTCACTACCAACTGATGCCTATACTGGAAATGAGATAAAACAAATTTCTCAAAATTGTCATTCTATTTGCCCTTATTATTTGGACCAGTGCAATTTAATAGAAACACTAAGATAAAAGAGCTTTGTAAACCTTCTTTATAATAAAAATGGAAAAAAAAATCTTTTTGAAGTGATTTATTTTCCTTTTTCTTTTTATTTTTTTTTTAACTTCCCAAACAATGCAGAAGTTTGTCTCTGAAAATAAGATGGTGAATTACAGCAAAGTTATGAAAACAAAGAACCAACAGTTTCTCCAGTGCAGGCTTGTTACCATGAGCTAATAATTCCAGACTTTAAGCAAGCTGAGCCTCTTTTTTAATAACTGCATGCCTCTAGGCAAAGTATTTCTACTAAAAATTATTGAGGCATGGAACAAGGCAAGGTGTGTGAGCTAATGTTGGATTGTTCAGCTACTAAACCAAGTCCTATAGCAATGAGCCTGCACTGAACTGACAGATTATTTCTCTGTATACACTTGTATAAACATACTGCTTAAGGTCGAAATCTGTGTAAGCTTTCTTTTCAATTAAAATGTCAAAGATGACAGCACATGTTTTCACTGTCCTTCACAGGATGATGGATGCTGCGGCAGCAGTTTCATGCCCCCGTGTTTCAGAGATGTTTGCCTGCCTGGGTGTCTAAAAAAGATGTACTTGCTGATGTCTCCCTGTGCCTGCAGGCAGACAGGACTGCTATACTAGTATCTTGGGTGGCTTTACCTCTCTTGACTTTTTCTTCCTCAACATTGTCTCATGGGCCCCCATATCCCACATTGTAAAAGTTAGAGTGGAAAGGCTGCTGTAAACAAGGAGGTTGGGAAAAGGGTCCTGAATTAATTAATCAAATTAAGATTGCTACTTAAGTGAAGGCTATAAATTGCAGGCCAGTTTCTGGTCATGGCTAATTCAGCTCAGGTACCTAATGTAGGTCCCCACAGAAAAACAGCTGCTGTGGGTAGTCGACAAAAAGACAAAGTAGACTCCAAAAGAAGCTTCCAGCAATTTAAATTTAAAATAACATTAATTAAAAGGTGATTAATATGAATCTTTGCATTTCTTCAGCTCCATATTACTAAACCAATAAAACTGTAACCATGAGTTTTTTATTCATGCTCATCAGTCTAGAGCTTGTACAAAGACAGTGGCTCCAAGGGTTGCTGAGTCTCAAGACCATGTGGCAATACAACTCACAGCAGATGCAGTCGCAATGCTATGGTTGGGCATGGAGCAGAGATTTGATTAAAATTTTGCTATGAAACAGACTGACTAAAGAAAACAGCCTAAATGAGAGAAAACCAGTCCATCATCTGCCACTGGCAGATTCAGTCTGTCTCCTGCTGACAAGACACAAGTCTTCTGTATCCACTACGGAAAGCAGAGTTTGCTCTGGTTAGCAAAGCACGGCCACTAATGAAGACAGTATGCAGATGTATATACATGTGAGATTGTTTATTTACTGAGATTTAAATTCTAACCCTAAAAATACTACAAAAGTAACATATACTGTAGAAATCTTTAAGAAAGGCACTATATAAGATAACTCTACACGATTTCCTAAACAAAACAGGAAATAAGCAAATAATTGAAAATTAGAAGCCTGAAAAAGTCTCAGACGATACATGACATCAGCGGCAGACCAAAATCCAGGTCTTAATCCTATCCTTTAACAAGAATACCATGGAGAAACTCTGTGCTTTTAAAAGCTTATTGCTTCCCAAGCACTTCTGCCATCAGCACATTGTCCCTGCAGTGGCAATCTCTCTCTACAGCCTGGAGGAAAGTTAGTAGGGCTAACCATGGTCACAGCCTCAAATGTGCTCAGTGTCTCAAAGCTGCTGGTTGTTTCAGTGGGTGACAGTGGGAGAGGAGGGCAGAGGATCACACACATGAGGGTGTACTCTCAATTATCTGTTCAGCAAGTCATCTCCAGGTGTAAAAATATTTTAATGCTGCCAAATAGCTATGTCTCTTCAGTGACCCTCTTCCCAACCCCAACCAACTTCGCTGATTCCCTTCAAACTTTCATGGAGATCAAAATGAATATATGCCATTTCTTGGGAGGAACCTTTGCACATGCTTCATCTCTTAAACATGCTAAAAATCCCAGCTGACAGCTATATTAGTACAAATGATGAGAAGCACAGGGAAGAGGTGAATCTCAAGGCACAGAGAACAAAGTCATGGAGAACTGCTGCAGCTGTACTTCAACAGAGATCAGCTCCAAGCCAGTGTTGTTTGCTCTCGTAATTTAAAGGATTCACACTGCCTTCTCTGCTTACCTCCCACTGGGAGATATCCACTGACTGCATGCATCGGTCAAAGAAACAGGAATCACAATGGCAGTTTTTACACAGCTAAGGCAAATTACACTGAAGGGCAGAAATCACGGTAGCTGCTATTTACTAATAAATTCACCTAGCACAATCCCCAAGAAATGTGTGCTGCAGAAATGCCCCATGACAACAACAGAAGTGCTACAGGTAGTGGCTGAGAGAGACTTTGCTGATACAGGCCAGCAAAGGTTTCCAGCAGCACGAAAAGGGAAGCAATGATAGCAAATAAAAGCCATTTTTTCACTCGTATCCAGCCACAGATACATGGGAAAATTTCTCTCTCTACACAGACATGCATGCTAAGAGAGACAGCAAATAAAGAGCAGGCATTGAAGAAAGGTTATTTTATTCTACCAGTGAAGTGTACATTGTCATCATAATTCCCAGTCACTATCTATGCCCACTCCCTCTCTTTTCAAGCAGGTTCAAGCAGGAACCTGTAGCTAATTTTGAGGTCGGGGTTCATTTGTTTTCATATCAATGCAATTAATTTCCACTGGAAAATGCATCTCAGGCATTCAATCAAGACAGGCCTAAAATAATTCTGAAAAGCTCATCTGTCTCCAATCTATATAATGTTTTAAAAATTGGATGCATGCCCTGCAATAACATTGCACTTCAGAAAGCTTAAAGCTCTGAACTTGAGGGTATCAGTTACACTGAAACTGTAGTAAATTAAAACATCCAGTTTTTGGTTTGCATTGATTTATAAATATCGACAAAACTACTATTGCAGTCATTACCACTTTAGGTGCTCCAAGCTGAATTTTCAACAGTTCGGGGTTATTTTCATTCTTATTGTGGCTACAGTAGCCTTTCAAGTTATTGATCAAATTCCAGGTAACATGTAAATCTTAAATCTTGGTTTAAGAAATATGTATACAAATCAGCCAATATACATGATAAAAAGCAGCAAGTCTAAGTGACCAGTAATGCAAATACCAAAGCACACTTTTTTTACTCTCTAGCTTAAAGCAGAAAGCATAGTTACTGTTATGAAATGTTCTAAATAAAAGCAAGTGGAAATGGAATAAAATATGAAAAGGTAACTATCTCTAAGTTGTTCTTTAACCAGAAATTTTTAACTAAGTTCTCTTTTGAATTATTCTTTTAAATGAGACAATCAATATTCAAAATTGTATTTGAAACTTTTCTCCTAAAAATCTTTCCACATTGATCTATCTGGTGATCTTCAAAATGTGCTTATTTATGACCAAATTACTGCTGAGGAAATATAAACCTGAAAAAAAAAAGAGACCTCATGAGCTACAGCCCACTTAACACAATCATTTGAGAAAACAAGAATAGAATGAATACATCAATAGCAAGAAAGCCAATTCTCAATGGTGTACAGCACACAGCTTTGCCAAAGACAATGGATTTAAACCAACTGGGAATCTCACTCACACACACACATGCACGCACACTCCATAAACAGACAGTATATAACATGCACTACATCCAATTGTAAAACAAGCTTTGACACTGATCTGTGTCTTATGCTTCAAAAGAAAACAAAAATCCCCATCTTCCACTTTGACATCTGTGGACTGCTACCAAGTAAATTCTCCTGATCCCTGGCGGTGATTAGCTTATGAAGTGAGGCAGAGGGATCACCACAACATTCACAAAATTTATCCTGAAAGCACTAGCCAAACTCTACTCTTGCTCTTCTTGATACCATCACTGAAGCCTATGCTGATCTGCAAAGCACCTTTCCACTATTCTGTTCAGCTTTTCTGCCTTGTGCAGCACACACTGTTGAGTTGCGAAAGACAAGGAGAGGTGGCAGACGTTCTCTCGGGCATGATGCTCTTGCCATTGAGGTTCATAGGAGTGCCGCTCATACAGTCATTTAGAATGGAATGAGACCCATAAAAAGGCATGACCCCTATGAAGACATTTTCCCAAATTATACCCTGAATACTGACTTAATGTCTGCTAATGACATGCTACATCATACTAAGAAAAAAAAATGTTTCTTTTACATCTTTACCTTCCAATTTGTACTGATGTGTTTGGTTTATTGTTTCACAGATGAGTTTTTTCTGTTTGTTTGTTGTTTGGAGGTTTTTTTATTTTATCTTATCTTTGTCTTGAAAGAAATGCTTTCTTAAAGAGGAAACATTCTCCCAAACCGGAACTTTGCGCTGAAGATTAAAATAATCTTCTGCACCAGTTGAGAGTAAAGGGCTTAAATGGTCAGTAGAGAATCATGTAAAAAAGCTCAGGTCATCCTGCCAGCTTCCAAGAGTCTGCAGTACAAACTAACACATTGCTAATTATTTATTTAATGTCTTTACATGAACCACAATTGTTCATGCATACTCCATGAATAGTCATGGTTTCAACCGTTTCTTTTTTCCTCCACTTTTTTCCCTTTGAGAACTGCCAGTGAAACAGTGCTTTAACTAGAAAACTGCCATGCCAGAGGAAGTAAAAGAGCAGCACTATCGTCAGCAGAGACAAAAATTGAGTCAGGTGAATTTTGAAACTCTGTGGGTACTGGATAACTTTAAGATATTGTACCCCACAGTCCTCAACACAATTCAGCAAAGAGGAAACAATCTTTGCATAAAATACTTCAAAAGGGCCACGTTAGAAGGAGTTCTCTTGCTGTATTTGCATATTTGCAGTAATGCCATGGATCTAGACATGGCTTGAGTCTCCTGTAGACACACAAGACTGAAAATGCCCTCCCAGAAACACAAGCTCATTTCAACTCCCATCAAGTCCCAATACTGCAAAACCCAACTCTGAAGTACCACTTTTCAGTGAAGTGCCACTATAGCCATCAGAATCAACTACAGCATTTGCATCAAGAGTTTCCAGATTTAAACTGTGGGAACGAGTAGGCTGGAGCTGCCAGTGGAAGGCCTCTGACAATGTAATTTGTTTGTCCTGCTGGCCTGACAGTCAGTGCATGCTGACATTTAAGAAACATTACTTGGTTTTGTGAGCTTTTTTTCTTTTTTTTTTAACTGCTTGGAGCAGTTGGAAAGGCAGAGGAAAAGGACTCTCAGCTTAGGGAGGGGACAAAGCAGAAGATGAATAATGTAAATGTGGCCTTTTCCAGATGTCTCCTATAAAATAAGTGTTTGTCCCACGTACCGTGAGACACGTCAATACACTGCAGGTGAACATGTTAAAAAATGTTAACTTTTCCTAAACAGCAAAGTGGCAGCTCCACTCAGTTTACACGATCATATCTATTTGATTTGGTCACAGGGAGCCAGACATTTTACTGATCTGGTTAAAATATCTCAACAGTCACATAAATAGACCCAGTCAAAGCCTGTTGCATCACCTGCGTTTATTTTTTACTGTTAATATTTAGCAATGGAAGAAAGATACATATCTGTGCTCTATACACTTGCCATCTCCAACAGTATGATCTCAGCTCAGAGAGCAGCAGGAATTTGCACAGCAGTGAGTATGGCTGATTTCCAGGGGTCGGAAGCCATGGCTTAGTCACTCCACTCCACATTTTCTGCTGTTGTTTTATTTCATAGGGTTTTTTTTTAATTGGGAAAGGCAAACATGATGAGCATAAAGAATAGTGGCAAAGTCAGATTGCAGGTCACCATGCTTGTATTTTATTTTCCCCTGGTCTGTGTATTTTGTGAAGCATGGATTTAGACATCGTATTAGCCTACCAGATAACAAGTCCTTGAAATGGCTTATACATAAAATTTGACAAGAAACTAAGCATTTACAAACACACATACCTTTAGACCAGAAATCTGCCTTTATCTTTCTCTATAGCAACAAACCATGTGAATCAACAACATTGCACCTCATATAAATCTGACCCAGTCCATGTAGGATATGCAACAAAGGTAATCTGTGACTTGAGAAAAGAAAATGAAGCAGTATGTATGCAAGACACTTTGTATTTGGCAGACACATACAACCAGCTGTTTATTCTTCAGTTTGTGGCTATATATCTACTGGGACATCCCCCACCCCTGTAAACCTTGCTTAGCTCCTGGTCTTATTTCCAGTGTAGATTTAACCCTAAGTTATGGATAAGCAGTGGTGGGATTTAAAGTGTCATTTAGCATCATTTTTGACATCTCCACATGTTATAATGAGCTTCTTTTTCACGGGGGACTTGGGATCTGATTTTAATTTGTAGTAGGGTTATGGTCACAAAAAATGTCTATTTCATAGACATATATGTCTATGCAATGTATTCATAAGAAGCCTCTAATGCAAATGGAAATAGAAAGTGGCTGTTTTCTTGTAGTTTCAAAGCCATGTATGTAAAACACACAGTACAGATTTATTCCACATGCAAACCCATTATCAATCCACCACTGCACCCTGGCTCCTGCCCTGGCAGCAGGCACTCCCGTGCTGAACAGTCTCAGCGGGTATTACAGCTTGTGTAATAAAGGAACAGGTTATGAAATCATTAGCACCTCAGCTGAGGCTGCCACAGGGATGCCCCTCTGTGTTCATTGTGAAACGTTTCTTTGGCAGCTGCATCCTAGAAGTGTATTTGGATATTGTTGCTACAGCCTTGCCACACAGAGTGGAAAGCAAGCCAGTATTTTCATGTTCTGAACTTAAGAGTGGAGGATGGAAGTCTCTCTGGTCCACCTCTAGGCTAATTCTTCCCATTTACACATGGCTAATTCTAGGCTTGAAGACCTCCAGGAAGCCCAGCTGTCTATAAGCACACACCCAGACCTATATAGTCAGTGCTGCGAAGGACCTGAGCCATGCCTAAGGAGGCTGGAAGATACTTCAGCTTTGTCAAACACTGCATGTTCCAGCTCCTCTTGTCCTGCAGGCAGCCACTGCTAGTGGTGCTTCAGAGCAGCCCAAATGCAGCTGAGGGCTGCCCTCCCCTTGGTTGGAGTCCTGTCTTGGGGTACAGAGCATATCCCGTTGGCATTTCTTTCTCCATAAATGCAAGCTCATGTGTCCCTGTGCCAGTTCAAGCAGCTGAAGCTAAACTCACTTCTCCCTCTGTAGGAGAATCCATGTCCCCAACAGAAAGAAACAAAATCCACTGCCGGTCACTCCCTGAGTAAGGCATCTAAAGCCCTTTTGATGTTCCTTATGCCAACCTTGAGACCCTTCCTGCTAGTTTCATAAATATTTGTGAACCATGCCCTTGCCAATAAGCCCAACTATGATCTGGCTCAGCACAACTGGTGGCTCTAAATACTGTAGTATTCAAATCTATGAAAAAAAAAATAAAAATTGTGCAATTTGAAGGAAGCCACTAGCATCAGGTAGGGAGGAGAACTTGCTGAAAGCAGCAAGATCTTACTGACTTGAGTCACCCTGGGGTCTTGTCCACGGGTATTTGCAAAACTTAAGTCAGTTTTACCAACTGTAGAGAGAGAACTCACAAAGGAAGGACCCGTGTCAGGTTCCTGAGCATTAAGTCAACTTAGCTTGGGTTGCTGTCTTTCTGAATCGATGCACTGGGTCATGATTTAAGTGAGGAGCTGGGGCTTTTTAAAGCAGCATAAGTAAATAGCTAAGCTTGATGAGATATAAAAAGCACCACAACAGAAAGGAGAACTTAACATAGTAATGAAAATCACTTACCCTTAATCATCCCTGAGACAGTGTTTTTACAAGGCTACTTGATTTATTCAACTAGCAAACATGCCTCCTTCGACTTTTCTAATAACAGGCCATCTCACCTGTGCTTGTTGAGATTTGAGTTCAGAGATTTTTTTTAATTAGCATGCCAAGTACATTATTTAAATGTCTTTGATGGTTTTTCTTTAAAATTATTTGCTAAGCAATAAGTCATATTTATTTGCAAAGGAGACACACTCCTACCAAAAAAAAAAAAAAAAAAAAAAAAAAAAAAAAAAAAAAAAAAAAAAAAAGAGAGAGAGAGAAACCCCAAAATACTACCAGGAAAGTTTGGAAAAATAAGAGGTAGGTTTGGTTACAGGTGTGTAACCAGTGTTGCACATTGCAGAGCACATTATTGCTTAAAGACCTACTGAAGTCCAGATTCATTGCTGCTGACAAGCCTACCACTTAGTGTACGGGGCTATAGGAAAGGTTGTTTGCTGCATGATTTACGATGGTGCCCTTACTGTAAACTACCTGCGCTCTGCTGAGCTGCTGAGCAGCTCCATGCTTCTTCTCCAGTGGAAGGGCCTCAGCTTTTGGAAAAGCTGGACAATTTCTCAAGTGAGTACACTCTTGTGATACTGAGGCTAGCCAGACCACAAACTATTTTATTATGTTGTGCAAAAACCTCTGTGCAAAAAAAACCTCTTTAATTAAGATAGAGCAACCAGCGCTGTGGTTGTAATTACCTTAGACTGCTTTACCCACGGGCATAATGAAATAAAATTGGGCCCTCTATATTTTTGTTTTTAAACTAAGTAAACCCAGATTAATTTATTCAACTCAAACCAGACGGGTTTCTCTTTAAAAGGAAGGCCTATATGTTTGGAGGGGCTGGTGCAGCAGGAGGAGTGACATGCAATGATGACTGTGAACTGCAAACTGCTGGCAAAACATTTGGCTTGCCATTGGTCCGTGGCCAGTATTTTCCTTTGTTAATGAATCCCACATCTTTTCTAAGTTAAGCATTTTTTCTTCTCCCCCTTCATTTTATTTGAAACATATTTTAAATATTTTTGTTTTTATGACGTAGTGGAACATGATACAGCCCCCTCCTAACCCTGAATACGGGAAAATCAATTAAAATTTTGACATTAGGAGCATGGCATTAGTACATTTTGACATGATATAAACTTATGGTTTAACTGCTCAGGCTTTTTTTTAAAGCAATATATCAAGGATCAGCGCAAAGAGAAATAACAAAATGAGAACTCCACATTATGGGATTTAAAGTTTACCAACTGAAAGTATATCATAGCCAAACCTTGCTATTCACCAAAAACAAAAAACGTGAAAACTTGTTAGGTTTTGATAGATTTCCTCTTAGATGGAGGATTACATATTTTTCATTTGTGCTCTTTTCTTTTTTTTTTTTTTTCTTTTTCTTTGTGAAAAAGACCATTCAATAAAAATAGTCATTTTGAATGATGTGTTTAATATTTAGTACATTTTGTCTCACCCAAAGGACCTTCATTTTATGACTTAAAGAATGCAATCTTAAAATGAAGTTTTATGGGCTTCCTCATTAACTTCTGACTCTTACCTGAAGAAGAAAAAATAACTGAGAACTTCTCCACTGGAACAAAAACATGATTTTCAAATGTAATGAACATTGTGGGCATCCAGTCACACCTGCCCTACTGACTACCAGTCCTCAGGATTCTGTGAAAGTGAAAACTCTCACAGGGTCCCTCTGGTATTTCAAATCATCAAAACCCCAGACAGACAAAATAACAAGTCACTGAAACTCCAGGGAATAAAGGCACTGAAGAGAAGATTTAACTCTCTATTTTACTCTCTAGGTCACTAGGTTTCCACAAAAAGAAGCTCTTTCCCAGAGATCTTGAAAGATTGGAAATGCTGTTAAAAGTGAAGAGTTATTGGGCAACTGTCACTGGTGAAAAAACAACTTTTTTTCAATCGTCTTCTATGGACATCTAGTCTCCAATCCTGCAATCATCTAGCTACATGAATTTACATGCCCTCCTTTAATATTCCTCAGTTTTACAAACCTTGCAAGATTTCTTCAGCCACAGTAACTTGTAGTTAGTTTTACCAGGTGAAGAGATGACAAAAGGACAGCACAATGCAGTGCTGGCCCTGAAACCTGCACCAGCCGAGGACAATGATACACTGGAAAAAATTAAGTTGCAAAAGCCTTTTCTGCATCAACTCCCTTACTTTTCATTGTGAGAATGGTGCCATGCTTGTTTTAAAAACGACAGAAAGCTTTTTATAGAGGCTTCTGTTACAGACTGAAACCCCTGAATTTACATGAGGATAGAGACTTCAATTATCTACAGAGTATGTGCAAATTAAATATACTCTATCACAGTGAATTCTCTTGCACTATAACTGCTGTGATTTATACAGAAAATTGCAGTCAAGCTTAAAAGCTAGAGCAGCACTTTCAGGTTGGCCAAAAATATTAACAAATTGTATTTTATAAACCTTGGAAGTGGAGAAGAAGAGAATATTTGGTAAAGCAGAAATTTTTAGCATTTCTAAACATTCCATTTTGAAATGCCATATTAGCCTGTAAATTTACCTAGTTATTTTAAAAATGTAATGTCTTGAAAATCCAAGAATGTCTTTGTTGCTTATTTGGACAGAATAATTATGAAATTAAATCATATTGACTTCAATTAAATTACTATTTTTAATTTCAGGAACTAAGTCAACAAGCTTGTTATTCACATAAAACTGGTTACTGTTACAGCTCACCTGCATGAAGCACACCAATAACACAAAAGAAAAACCTTAAATCTGTCAGTTTTTATTCATTTCCTGCTCTACTAAAAACAACCCAACATTCCAACTCATTCCTCTTTTACATCTTCTTTCCTAGATTTTTCCTAACTGATTTTCACAGCTATTTAGAAACCTGAACATCAATATCAATGCATTAATGAAAAACAGAACTAACACTGGTATTTCAAAGCTATCTTAAAGACTGATTAGATTCAGTAATAAATTAACTCCGCAGGAATGCTGTTTTCAAGGGAAAATACAATATTCTACAGGAAAGTATGGGACTTTTTGTTTTGTTTTCCAAGGAGATTAGCTCGTCCAGCCAGGAAGTTTTTACCACACGTCCAGATTCCGTGATTTGCTTTGCATCCAACAGTGGTGCAAAATCATCTTTGACATTTACCGAAGCATCAGGCACAGCACTTTAAGAGGACAAAGCCTGCCTTGATTACAAGGAAGGAGTCTGCAAACAAGGTGAATGCATAACAATAAAGAAGATGCCAGGGCCATAGTGAGAATGGGGCTGTACACTCTAAGGCTGCATTTTTAGAAACTTCATAAATTTGAACATCCTTCTCTGAGGCATTTAGCTCAAGACAAAAATAAGATTGAGTCAGTGTCACTCCAGAAAATTTTGTCAGTGGAAAGTCATATACAGATCCTCAGTCTTCATGTTCTGTTTGATAATAAATTATTGATTTTGAAATAATAAAATAATTAAGCATGCTTGATTTTACATGTGATAGTAGTGATAGCATATTGGATAGTCACTAGTTAATGGACAAATATGAATGCAGGATAAGGTATACAGGGAGTTCACTGCAAAAAGACATTAATCTGCCATTACTTTTATAGAGGGAACAGCTTTTGCTAGCTAAGTTTCTGTAAAACATACATTTGAACTTACAGGGATACTAGCAAATGGATTCCTCACACAGTTATGGACAAAGGCCACACCTACTCATCTAGTTTTGCAAAACATGCTGAAAGGTTTTTTTTTTGTTATGGTTTAATTCCATCACCTCTTTCAAAAAAAAGAAAAAAGGAGAAGGGGAAGGGTACTTGTAAAGAGCTGACTAATTCGGAAATATATCAGAGATGGATTTTCCCATAGGATTTTAGAATTCTCTTGCAATTCTTCACTATAAGCAATAACTTCAGATGCTTAGTTGAGGAACAAAAAAGATCCCTTTAGCTGTTTATAAACTGAAAACATATTTGGCTGTATTTTGGCTAACATTTAAGCCAAAAAATGGCTGGTTTTCATTATTTCTGTTTTGTCTTTGCACGTTTATCAGGCATCGACTAAAACTTGAGTGCCTGTCACTTACAGTGTGATGGGGAAGTTAGGAAATGAAGCACCTTGAAGCACAGAGCAATTCAGAGTCCACATTTAGGGTATTACGTCAAGTGCATGCATTCTTTATTTCTCAAGACAAGGTGGACACAAGGAGGCACAGGATATGCTTTAGGTCACATTATGTTCTTATCTCACCTTCTGTTCTTCTTATTGCTTTTTGCTCATCAAAATTCTTCTTGCTTCCACCCCCTGCACAGACAGCCCGTGCTGCCATCATTGCCCAGTGCAGGTCCAGAGAAAAGTTTCAGTCAGAAGGCACTCCAGAGGGTCACCTTGTCCAACTTACTGCTCCAGCCAGGACTAAATGCAGTATCAGGGCAGGCTGCTGCGGGCTTTTTTTTAGACAAAGTGTGAAAATCTCCAGTAGCAAGAGACCAACTCCAGCCAGTTGCTGTGCCTTGCCACAGTCCTCCTGCTGGAACCTTACTTCCTTTATGTCTCATGGAATTTTCTCTAACTGAATCTTGAGCCTGTTGTCTTCTGTCTTTATGCTGCAAAGTGGGGCAGACCCTGTCTCCTCTGTAACTACCCTGTAAGTAGCTAAAGGCTGCAATTAGATCCCTTGGTAGCCATCTCTTCAGGGTAAATAAACCGAGTTCCCCCAGTCTCTGCCTCCATGGCAATTCTTTCTGTTCAGCCTAGGGAAGATATCCATAATGCCATCAGTCCACTGTCCAACTGATCCACCTTCCAGGAAGTCACTGCAGACTCACACAAGAACATGTGTGCAGTTTTGGGGTGCCCATTTGTTTGGATTTATTCAACAATCCAAGCAAATTTCACCCAAAACTGCCCCAGACTCTGGTTGGGTGCAAAAATGTTGTATTCTCCTCACAACAGAATATCTTTCTATGTCCTCTGGGGACTGTTTAGGTAAACCCTAATATTTGACTCTAAACCAATCAGTTAATTATTATATATAATGTTTGTCCTATTTGGTAATTCCTCTGCACGAGAAACATGCCAGTGCAGATGTGCTGCTGAAATTCAGTGCTCCTGTGCTCAGTGCTACACGGGGAAGCCACAGACATTTCCTCCACCCAGCTCAATCCAATCTACACTCCAAAGCATCCTGTTATTGGAGCATTCCATCTTTAAAACAAGTCTCCGCAAGATAAAGAACTGTCTATTAAGAGGGAAAAAAGAAAGAGGTATTAGAGTTGCAGCTGGCTGTGCTTTCAATCAAGGACTTGTCCTGGGCGAGACCAGGTGAGACCAAAGTTTAAAACTCTGGAATGTATCATGTGCAAATGCCAGAGTATTATTGCCTGTTTTATCATTTGCTACTTGCCACACTTTTTGGGAATTTGCCCAGAGAAACAAATCAGAATTAACAGAACCATTTAGAGGGGACACTGAATATCAAACAGTAAATGAAATGTACAAAGCTTTATCATCTTTCAGTGCACAGCAAGTAAAAAGCATTCTTTTTCAAGACCTTTCTTAAATAAAAAAAAAAGGTATCTGTCAACAAAATAAATCCCAATTTCTCTTGAAAAAAATCGTTGTCAAAAGCTCAAATTTTAATAATAACTGAGCCTCACTGGAAACTTTTCAATCAGCTGCATTTCGCTTTTCTTAGAAGACCTTTATAAATTCATGCTTTTCCAACTATCTCTATACGCTTTTTTCCTCTAACGTTCACTCTTTTTTTTGCATATTTTTACAAATATCGCTGGAAAGGTTTGTTACTTTTCTTGAAGTATACACTGCAGGTTTTTTCACAGGGCACTACAAAGCCTTGTCAATGAAAAACTGGCTTAATTAATTACTAAATACTAGAATATCTATTTTGAATTGCAGTAGCTGAGAAAAGTTCCATACAGCACAAAAATAGCAAGTAAAAAGCCAAACCAAACACTTAGTGATGCACAGAAATGTCCTGAATTTGATTTCTCTTCTTGAAGAAAAACTTTAAATGTGAGGGAGAGCTGAGAGGTGCTAATAGAGTGTCAATTTCAAAAAGAAAGAAACCATCAATCAAATTTATACACCAATATCACCACCTTTAAGTCATGCACCTAGAAATCTTATTCAGGTGATAAATTCTTTCTGGTATGATTGCTTAGGAATAGCAGAAGTTAATTTTGCCTTACAGTTTCAAAGATGGGGGAAAAACACACACTCACACACACACTCCCTACATGCACAAATAGGTGCACACATCTGTGTACCAATCTGCACTTTGTGCAACACGTCCCTCTGTCATACTAATGGCCACAGGAGATACTTGTAAACACTGGATTTCAATGGCAAGGAATCTGGTCATTCAGGCAAACTGTAAAATGAACCTTAATTTACTGTTTATATTGATTTTTCAGCCAATCTTTTTTCTACATGAGTTTCCTAAAAAACTCATTCATTCAAAGTATATCAGAAAACTGAAAAGTATTCACAGCAATGAGAATTCCTGCAGTTCTGTGATACAAGAGAAATAGAGCTCATGTCCTTAGTTGCAGCGAAAGAAAAGTTCATTTTGACCTGGAAACCAAATGATAACAAAGAATACAGTACTGGAACTTTTCTGACATGATACTGAGTTGCCTTAAACTGAGGTCAAGGAAGAATCTGGTCTAGCAATTTTTTTCTGTTCTGGTTTGTAAGATTTCATTTGAAAAAAACTATCTCATGTTAAATCTGACATATAAAATTACTGGTGCTGATGGGCTTTTCCAGTATGGTAAGACATTCAACTGACATTACTTTTGACAGAGCTTGTGAAAATGAACTACTACTACTATTATTATTATTATTATTATTTCTTCTGCTAATGGGCACAGATTTATTGATCTGTAGAAAACAGTGCCTATCTGAAGTATGTTGCCCATATTCTTTGTGGTCATAGAGCAGCACAACAGTTGCAGATATCTGCAGTAAAACTTTACATCTTGTTATTTACACTAATACACCTTGTACTTACATTAATATAGAACTTTAATATGTTTGACTAATGGCTGCAATTTTCAAAACATCCTGCAATGTTCTTGAATTAAAGATATGATGTAAAAATAAAGATCACCACAGAAATACAGCTTGTGCTGATCTGAGATACTACGATTCTCACTCTCGATTAGCAGTTTTTACCAAGAGAATGGCTAATTTTATTACAATGTGCAGAAATCTTTCAGTAAATTAAAAGCTGTATCTTTTCAATGGCGATACTCATTTTAGCACTGGAAGTTGATGCTACAAGGAAACATCAGGCCATAAAATAAAGAATGAAAGTGAGGATGGAATAAACAGTGTTGTGTTAAGTAAATGATACTTTCCTGGCCCTGTCAGGATTCAAAAGACATAAAAAGCAAAATGTGTGTCACTGGGACTGAAAAATAATTCACGCTGTTTGACAATACAGGCTTTAGAAACATGTTAGGAGGAAGCAGAGAGACAGCAAGTACCACAACACAAAAATTCCATGCCACGTTTAAAAACAAACACAAGCACCCACGTAGAAAGGAAATCACACATTAATAGAGATCCAAGGTTCATGAGTCTCTGGGATCACTATGGCTGAACAAGTAATTTTTCAAGAGGGCACATTCCAAAGCTAGAGATGTTGAAAAATACGTGGGTGCTCAAAGGACTGAAAAGAGGCTGAGTTCCACAGATTTTATCCCAAGCCCATCAACTCAGCTCTCCCATTCACAGCAATAAGCTTTGGATCAGGCTCAACATCCAAATGTAGTCTTCACTCACTAAAATTGGCTGGTCACACTGGAAACTGTTTGGGCAAGGTACCCCACCCATAAACAAAGCATTTGGGGAGAGTACGGTAGTAAGCAACAAATAATTTGTCTCTTTGCCAAGACTAGAGGTTTTGTCTCTTACTTGTTCACCCTCAGAGACAATAAAACAAGGGCTATAGTAAGGTAATATCTCTGAAGTGATCTAAGAAGGAATGCCACATGAATGACAAATAAGAGGATAAGGCTTACTTCAATTTTGAAGTCAAAGTGGAAGAAATGACTAAGCAACAGGGTACAGAGAGCCACTAGTAGATGGATGCAGTGTTTCCAACAGCTCTTTGCTCTGGGATCTTGTAAGTAGGAAGAAGAACAGAAAGGAAATACAAACCTGAATGTGGAAAGAGAGTTCCACTATGGAAACTGCCACATCATCTAGGTGGAAGACAAAGATATGCAAGTCCATTTGCAGGAGAAAGAGAGCATAAACACAGTTAAGTGGATATTAATGAACGCTAAACAAGGATGGCAAGCCTGCTCTGAACTTACAAATCACATCCGCATTAATACCAAATGAGTTCATTAAGATTAACATTATTATGATGAGTATCAAAGGGATTAAAAGAGATTATGGTAAATAAGAGAGTCAGATAGGAATGAGATGTAATTACCTTCCTATCTGGTTCATCTGTAGCTGCAGAGAAAGACCCAGCATTCGCTTCACACTGGAGGAACCTAACTCACATTTTGATCTGAAGTGTAATTTTCAGCAAAGCTGATCTCAACAGTTTGGGCAGAGCATGGCCCAGGCATGTGCAGGACGAACAAAAGAAGGGTGGAAAGGTGAGAGAACAGAGATGGGGAAGGGCACAGGAGGACACTTTGCCCTGGCACCCCCACACAAGTGCAGGAAACAATTTGGTCTTCCTGCCTGTTGGGTCCAAAACTTGACCAGCGGCCAGCCCTGCCACCACCTCTGTCCAACACCTGACCTGCTCTGATCCCAGCACACAGGACACCAGCTCTGAAAGTTTCACAGGGCTTCACAAACATCAACCAAGTCTTCCAGAAAGGTTCAAGGCAAAGGTCTCAAGTTAGAGCTACAAAAACTGAGGAATTCAGGAGCAGAGGGATCACATTCACTGCAATAAAAACAAGCTGTCTGATATTTACCTCTTGCTTTTGTACTGCAACAACAGAGCCAATTCTTTTGTGCATGCAGAGACCAGCTAAGGAGCACCAAATTATGGCTTGAAATCACACAGCTTACAGAGCAGATATTTTGCCAATGCACACATTCAGTAATGCAGGCGGAAATGTTACTTGGGATCTTGGTGGGGAAAATTTACTGGGACTCGTCCAGCCAGGCTCTGCTAGGAGCAGATTGCCTTTCTTCACAGGCCGACCACGCACAGTTGGCTCTCCAGTGCAAACATCACTCCCAAGCTCTGGTGTGTTTGGCCTCTGGTTTGTTTGACAGGTTACATGTGCTTCTGAATATATCTTCTGATGCTCATTTTCAGAACACTGTTAACATTTCTCTTGGCTGCTGTTTAAAAATTAGGTCCCTAGAGATATCATCCCTCAATAAGAAAATCCTCTTACCGAAAGACCTAGCTTCAAACATGTGGAACTTGACTGTCAGGGCTCTTGACCTTGAAGCTGCATGTCCACTGGCAAACCTGCACACTGGGTGCCAGCAACTAGCAGCAGAGGAATCCAAATAGGCATCTACTTTCCTTTTTTTGTTGTTGTCCAAAAAGAGCGTGCATTTCAAAAGCACCTGTCAAGCACAACCAGAGCTGTCTGACTCTCATCTGGACAGGTATATGGTTACACTTCATGAATTATACGTTTTGTTGCTTCAACAACCAGCATACATACATACACACACACCTATGTGTATATGCATATGGAATTCACAACAACAGCTTTTTGCAAGAAGTTTTACAATTGTTTTTCCTGTGGTGCTGTGTTGAAATCCATGAAGTGGCAGCAGTAAATTGTAACTTAGAGCTGCAGCGTATTTCTGGAAGTGCACATCTTTACACCCTCCACCTAACTTCACCGAGCATGAATCAGCAGGGTGGGTAATTTGTGAAAGTTTCAGCACACAGCAGGGTCTTCAGTCAGTCCACACTGTCCAGAGGACCAAGACCTTCTCTTTTGCTGCCCGTCCAGACAGGTGACATGTTAATAGCTGGTACCAGACAAGTGAGACTCTGAACCCCTGTGGAATGCAATCTGATACCCAAAGACTTTCAGGCCACACTGCACAGCATATTTTACATGTGTTTTTATAAAAGAAGTAGCCAGGGATGCATTTCTGCAGAGGAAAGATTAAGTGTGACAGTCTGTTATCCTCTGCCCAGCATCTTGCCAATATGGCTAGACACTATCCTAGGACAACACTGACGAACTTTTCCTGAAAAAAAGTCTCTGGCCAGAAAAGACAGGAAGGGAAAGAGTGAAGACAAGTCCATCCCAACATCTAAAGCGGGCGGGCAAAGGGAAGAATCTACTATGCTTTACTGCTTTACTCTGATGGTCTGTGGAGCTGCACTTCCCAACATTTCTAGGAGAAAGTATGAGTCAGAAATCCTACGGGAACTCCTGCAGCAGCTCCCTCCTCAACCCACACCTCCTCAACAGAGCACTGCGCAATCCAGTCCATATGGTATATCTGCACTGCAACGTGGGCCAGGGCCGGGTGCGGCCGAGCCTGGGCTCTCAAATGATAAAGCTTTGGCCTCTGAGCAATTGCCTGTGCTTGAGCAGTGGACTGAGGAGCTTGAAAATCTGGGCACTTAGGGAAAATCTGTGAATAAAGTGCAGGAACATAACAGGTCGACATAAGATGGCTTTGCAGAGGGCTACCAGGGAAGGGGAGGCAGGAGCTGGCCACAGCTCTTGTCTTGTTCAGAAAGAGAGGGGGAGGTTTTGCCACCAACCACAGAATAACACTGTTTGCTATTTTGCTCGGTCAGTCCCCAATACAGGTTGTTTAAAAAGAAAAAAAATAAAATCACTAAACCCTCCAAAGCATGTTTAAGGCTGTCTAGTTAACCAAACAAATCTGTAGTCCACTGCAATTCCAGTGGGTACCAATACAGTGCTTCCCTGAGAGACAAAAATTCCCTTTGAAAGAGGCACTTCTGAGAGTCATACCTTAAGAGCAGACAGCTCTTGACACAGAAACCTGATGCAGAGCTCTGCCGAGCAGAACGGGTATCCTCAGGACACCAACACACACCTGATAGCTCCCATTCATCCCACACCTAAACATAGCCAGTGGAGCACGGGCACAGTGTTAAACTGTGGCCCACCCTAAGGGCAAAGCAATCACAGGGAACTCGGGGAAGAGGTACCTTTCCTCACTCCACACCAGACCTAGAGACTGTTAGCTCTGGAAAAAAGACTAAAAGGTCTGTAGGGAGACTGACAGACTTAGTAAGACAAGCACAGTGCTCAGTCCTGCAAAGGAAATCCATTTAGGCAGGTGCCCCAAGGCCCTGGCAGCCCTAGAGAGCAGGACAGTGACAGGAGGGGATCTGCTGTGCAGGGTCGGGACCTGCGTGGTCCCAGCAAAGGCAAGACAGCCCGGGGTAAGCTGAGCATCACAACACTGCTGATAAGTGTCAGGGATGAAAAGCTGAGGCTCGTTGAGATGAGCTCTGCAAACTGGCTCCCTCAAACGCTTTATTTTCTACAGCGGATTTCCAACAGTAGAAGCTTTTACTCGCTCTGCTAGGCAGAGCTTTCTTCAAACAGTTTCAAATTCGCCAGCCACGCTCGAAGAACCACCCCTTTTTGCCTTTCTCTTTTCTTTTTTGCTCTCTCCGGGCTTTTCGTGAAAGAGACATCCAGTTTCGGGCCATTTAAAAAAATATCAAAAAAAAAAAAAAAAAACACGGTGGAAAATAATTCGCAGCTGTGATAATATCACATTTTTTAAAATACCGTAATATAGTTTTACTTTTAATAATAAAAGATAAAAAAGGGGAGTCTGTGAATAATTAGAGAGTGCAGTCTGAAGCCAGTTACAGTCACTGCAATTGATAATAAACTTAAAGCCCCTTGACAGCAGGTAAATGCTTTGCAACCCTGACCCCCTTCCTCTCACATTACTTAACAACCCTGCAGTTCCAGCATTACATCACCGTCCAAGCCATTGGTTCCCGCATTTTAACTCTCTCCCTGTCTCCTCCGATTAGGAACAACATAATGATGGAAGGAGGGGGACACCGAACCACAACAAACTACCAAACTTCTCTCAAGTTTGCTGCGCTCCTTGTTTGGGTTTGCTTTGGTCGAAAAAACAGCTTCTGCTCCTAAGAGCTGAGGTTACACGCACCAGAAAACAAACTCTGTAGAAGTGGAAAAGAGTGGGAAAGGGGGACTCGGGAGGGAAGGAGGAGAGGAGGAGAAGGAAGGCGAGGAGGGGGGGAAACTATATAGAAATCAGAAAAGGAAAAGAAAATTAAAAACAAACCTCATGGACATCACTGAGCCTGAATTCCCTGCTGAGGTGCAGAACATGAGAGCCCTGGAATGAGTGTATGTAGAACTTGAGCCAAAGCTTAACTAGCCCGAGTGAGTCATATCCTTCCCATTTGATTCCCGTCCAAGCGATGATGTAATGCCCTGGCCCTCTCCCTCGCTCCCGCTCGCTGCACTACCTCCCTCCTCCCCTTTTCTCCTTTTTAGCTCAGTGCTGGTGAAGTCACCATTTAAATCTGGCAGCGCTGAAGCAAAAACTTCAATGTAACCAAAACAGCCCCAGGCCAAGTTCCAGACGTACTGAGACTCGGTGGTGCAATTGCCATTGGAAACGAGTAAACAGAGAAAGAAACAGTGCTGCCTGTGAAGGGCCGGCGCAGCTGCCTGCCGGAGCGCAGGAAAACCCTGGGACCGGGGACGGGGCTGACAGCAGTGCCCGGGGATCGCCACAAGTGCCCGCATCGCTCCCCAGCGCCCGCACGGGCCGCGCTTCGGGAAGATCCGGCCACTGGAAGAGGAGGGAGATGGAGCCTGAGCTGGGGAGGGCAGCGGAGGAGCCGGGGAGCAGCGGGGTGTGTGTGGGTCTGGGAGATGGAGAGCGCTGCTTTGGAGGTTATGCCTTAGACCGGGGTTTCTCTGCCTCGGCAGAGCACAGCTGGAACTGAGCCCCAGGGTTTTGATGGAAAACGACGGGGCCGCTTCTTGCACCGTATGCAAACACGCAGGTGGTGCGAGGCACCTTCTTTCCCCACAACGGAAAAAAGTACCAGAAAAGCCGTACAGCACAGCAAACTTCAAACTAACTCATTGCTGTGCTGCTCTTACTGCCTTTCCAGCGTTTCTCTCACAAGTCTGGTTTCTGTATCATAGAGAATGTTTCTAAATGGAGCCTATGATAAACTTTCACGCACACGAGGATAAGCTATTGTGGTGCAAAGTGCTCTGTCTCCTCAAAGTGCTCCTGATGTTAAATGCTACAGCGGCTGTGGCTGAAATACCTCCCATGTCCTCCCCCACAGAGGGCTTTCTCACTGTTCATCACTCCCCATCGATTGCACTCAGTGCTGTACCAAGCAGTTGGTCCACAAAAGAATGCAAAACCTATGTCGTCGTTATCATCATCATCATCATCATCATCAATGAAAATGCCTAAGCACACATAGCATCCCTGAGCAATTCAAAGACTAATAGTTTCAACATCAAACTGTATTAATGGCATGTGAAACACCGTAGAGGTATTTAAAAGTGTCTCCTTTCTTTATAGATCTAGAATTTTTTCACAAAGCCACTTCACACCTTGTATGTCTGAGTGAAACTCAGTTTTCCAACACTCAGTGAATGCACTTATGCCGCTCAAATTTAGAAAACGGTAGGAAAACAGCAAAGTCAGTGTGCTTCCTTTTTTTTCCTTACTGTGAGGCAAGTTTATGGAAAACCAATTTCTATTGCCTAGTAGCATTTTACCACACTGGGGTTTTTTTGGGGTGGGTTCTTTAATTGATCACAGCAGCAGTGCAACAGAGATTGTTGTATAGTACCAAAGTCTCCTCCTGAGAATACTCTTATGGTTTTAAATTATCTTTAGAATATATTTCTATGGATCAACACTATTAGTTTCTGTCACAGTTTGATCTTGAATTCAAGTAGATTCAGTCATGAATTCAAATGATTTTTTAAGACATATATGATTTTTACAGACAGAACGAGAGGAGGAGAACTAAGGGTTTGCCCTATTTCAATTAAAAAAACACAGCTCTCCACAGCAACCTGACCTGCTGGATGACATCCTCAATTGATACTGGTGCTGCAGCCACTCAGAGTGACACCTTTATCAAGCAAGGCAGCTCTGAATTAGAGGTGATCAGCCATAATTATTACTGGCGCCACTGAAGCCTGTGGCTTGACAGCATCAGATGTGGTTGTTATAAAGTTTGGTCCATTGTGTCAATGGCCTGTATAACTCATTTATGTCTGAATTACCAGCTATTGATTTTTTGTCTTCTGTCATGTAATAAAATAAAAGTTAGATCATTCCTAAAGCCCTCTTTTAATTCCAGCCTTGCTGGATTTTTTAAGCTTATCCCACTTCTCCCTCTCTATTTAAAAAAATGAAACTTCCACCCATTTTTCCGTACGTGTCTAAGAGGTCATCTTCCCACCTTCCTTCTTTTTATTTTGTCTTCTTACATTTACACTGCTGGATGACATAGCTTCTGTTCATTCAGTTAACTACTAATATTGCTGTAAACTTTGTCATGGGCCCAGGACAGATCTCTGGCTCAGAACAGAATGGGAACGCAGCTACAACTGAGGCACAGTTTTAAATCCCCTGGTCCAGCTTTGCAAAGAAGGAAGCTGCCACCTAAAGAGATAAAGGATTACCCTGAGCAACTCAAATTGCCATGGGGCTGCTTGTGCACATACATCCATTCCTGCACTCTTTGGGCCTCTTCTCACTCTTCTGAAAAACCCACACTTCTACCACCATAGATATTTAAAGCAAAATGCAACCAAAGAGATGATGAAGGAGGTGCAGGGTAGTTCATTGTCCTCTTGAGGCTTTGAGAACTTGCTTGGTAAGTCTTCTCTTTCCAAAAGAAAATTTTGTTCACCAGAAGCAATAGCAGATCCATTGCCCATCTTAACCGTAAGATCACAGGAGTGATTCTGTGTGTATGGCAAATGGCCCTTCTAATTATTATTACTTTCATAGACACAAACTCAGAAGAATTAAACTGCTTTCAAAACAATGTCTTATACAAGATATTTCCAGGAGTAAGAGCATTTTCTGAAATGAACAAGAACGATCAAAGCAGTCTGAATCGCATTTCTAAATTACACATTTACACTGAAGTCCTATTTCAAGAAATAGACTGTTTTAAAACAGACATCATGCTCAAAAGGAGTTAAAAACTTATTTGTTCTTGCTGATGGGAAAACAAGCAAAAAGTTCTTTCTAGGCAGGTATTTCCAAAGCCTATTGATTTTTTCTTCCCCCTAACAGGAAACACTGTTTTCCCCTTTTCCTTCCTGTGACAAACCAGTTAATGATAAAGCATGTCCTGTGCTCAAAGGAAATTCCACTTGAATGCAAGAGCTCCCTCTTTATCTGTTTACTTGTCTGTCTTTTCATTCTCCCCCCATTCCAACCCCAGCCCTAAATTTCCATGTTCATCAAGAATAGGCCTGTTGTGATGAGAGTTATGGGATGTTTTAATTCTAATGGGAGCCTTCCTCAAACTAGGGCCCTGGCCAGGACAGTTATGACTCCAGCTTAGCTGTCTAGTTCAGGAATTCTTGCAACACCCTCCCTGCAGAATGTTTCATCCTTGGGGAAAGGGTGGTGGGGCACACCACAGATGTTTGGTGTAACTGAAACTTGACAAAAATCACTGCTTCTGCTGTAAGTTTCCAGTCTCAACAACCAGAAAGCTCTGACTTTTAAGAGCCCAAACGTCAGAGTGCCCTGGGTTTATCCCAAATGCGTATTGTAAAAAGGAACTGGGTGTACTGCAGTTGAGATTGTGGATGGACAAATTACAGGTCCTACACACATTTTAGGTGAGTGTGTCTCATTCAGCCCTTGGGACTGACTTTTTCCTATGTCAATCAGTGGCCCAAAGCATCAGCAAAGACCCTGTAGATAAAAGCAGAATAACCTGATTATTTTTTTCTTCCACTGCTTGGCACTTAAAGAGGCTTGATTAAGAAAATATTCTGTAATAATGGTCCTGCACTCAGGAAAGTCTCATTTTCGTTCTGACATTATTTTTCATTTCTAACCCAAGAGCCTTACAGTCCCTGTGGAATTAAAGAGGCCAGATAATTTCAGGGTTAAATAAGCTTTAATGACTATCACATGTATGGAACCTTAAACCCAGTATTAAAAATTATTTTTTTAAAAGTGGCATCTCTTCCTTTTTTAATTTAAAATAACCATCCAGGTGGTTTCCTAAGGATTTCTTTGCAAATTGCTTCCAGTGAACCTTTTCAGTCACAGACCACTGCAAACCCATGTGGTGGTATTCAGCATTTAGTTCAACTTGGGTGTCCCATGTTTTTGTAGTGGACAGAGGAATAGTCTGCAAAAATGTCTGCACAAGGGAGGCTATCTGGGCAGGCTAGCTGTCACTAGCAAGGACATAAAAATATAAATATTCACAATTTCAGAAGAAACAAAAGGAAAGCTGTGCTAAGAGTGGATTCTTCTAGTTACTTGTAAGAAAATGGGGTATGTTTTCCCAAGTCCCTTTGGTTCTTCAGAAAAAGACATTCTTTGTTTAAGAAGACTCAGATCAAAGTGTTCAGCATTGAGCTGTATCAAAGGTTTTCCTATGAACTCTCCAAATTGTAATGAAATAAAATATCTGGAAATATCCTTTGCAAGAACTGCCCCAGATTTATTGAACATAAGCACTTCAAGACATTGGATTGGACAAAGTCTAAATGAAACCTGGAGCAAAGATCTCCCACTCTCACACACATGCTAAACTAGAAAACTCTTGCTGAAAATATTTAGGGAAGAGCTGCCAAAGTTTGGGTTCAATTTCTCTGGAGACAGAAATGTGCAATGGGTGTGATGGCCAGTAGGCTTCCCCAAAACATTTTGGCAATGAATCTTCAAGAATGATCTCAAGAAAAACTTTCCCATTAACTGTTCTAAGCACATTCAAGACACTTGGGATCATGGGGGGGTTTGTGTTGGGAACATTCAGGTGCTAGGGAGTAGGATAGGTGACTTACTTTATGCTTGCCAAATAGCCATGGGCCAGTGGCAAGTGGCTGACCTGGAAGTGAAGAACTACGTATGCATTTACATATCACCGAGTCACACAGTGTGAGCAGCCTCCTCTTTTACTGAAGCTCTAAACTGCAAATACCCAAGACAAATGATGTAGCAATTTATGCAAAATAATTAACAGCATTTTGCATTTCGGTAGAACCTTCTACCCTGAAGGATCCCGAAGCATCTTCTAGGGCAGCCATTGAAAGACGTGGTGCAATTACCCCCTAACATAGATCACAGCCACCCAGCTGATGGCATAGGAGTTCAGAGGGGAGATTTTGACTCAGGACAGAAGCAAACAGCTGCAGTTAGGTAAAAAAATCATGTAACCTTTAATATTCATGCATAATGAATAGGAGGTTCCTTACCCCACTGTAATTCTAATTACTCTAACAGATAATTTGTGTGTGCTGGTCAAAATGTGGAGCCATTGCTCTTTTTAGAATTGTTCAGAGAAGCTTTGCCATACACTACACTAAATATCTTGACCCTAGATCCCTAATATCTTAATCTTTAGTCAAAACTCTTCAGGCTTTGTCTTGGACACAGTGAAAACTTTATCACACATAGCTGCATCTCAAAGATTGTAACAGGAAAAAGGATCTGGTATTGATGCTCTTTCCTCATTTTACTTCTAGAAGACAGAAAAGTAAGCTGAAATAGCAAAATTTGGATTAAAAGAGCAAACCTATATGCTGTAATTAAAAATATGTGCTCTGAAGTACAATATGGTAAGCACTGATAAATAAACATTACAGCTCTAAAACAAGTTTTAGCACTGAACCAAATTTCATTCTTCTCCTAAACTGTCTTCTCCATGCATTTTTGTAAGCTCTCATCTTTATTTTTCAGCATGATAAGCAATAATTAATGTTCTAATGAAACTTTTTTTTTAGAATAGGCAAGTGTCTGGAACTCAGTTCCAGCTGGAAAAGGAGAGTGCTCGGACTCAGATCAACCTCATTACAGCAGGACAAATTCATACTGCTATTTGATAAAAACATACACAAGAAAACTTGTTTTTAAAGATCCACCCTCTTTTGTTAGCAATCCAGCTGATAGTACAGTATTTCCTCCTTGAAAATGAACAGCTATAACAGTACACTAGAAAATTTCTTTGGACTCTTGCTCAACAAACTGACTTAAGCTTTGGAGTTCCATGAGTTACAAGTAGCCAAGTAATTCTGTTGGTCCTAGTTCATCCTTACACACAGGCTTTACAGCATTCAATCACTATCAGGATGATTAAAATTCATGATACAGGAGATACCATTTTCAACTTGGCTTTATCCAAGAATCTGAAATTAACTTATATCCAGAATCTTGACACCTAAATGCCAGCCTCTTCTTGTGCAAATTAGAAGTTTTTAATGTTTCTTAAAAATCACACAGCTCTGAAGCACAGAAACTGAGATGCAGGCACAGCCCAGGCCCAGCTTGTTTGCAGTGACTTTCATTGAATCATAATGTGATGTAAAGTTTCCAGTGTCATAATTCAGCCATAAGAATTAAAACTCTGTAGTTGATAATATTAAGCTATTACATGACTAGATATTTTAAAATTGATGTATCTTCCTTTTTTTTTTTTTCCTTTTTTTTAATTGGAGTTAACCAGGAAATCCCATTTCAGTTTCCTTCATAGGAACTTCTCCAGCCACAGAATCATTATCTGATAGATCCTTTCTGAAATCAAGTGAGGTCCACCTTTACCTACTTAGTTTTAGGATTTACATGCTTGTTTAGTCTTCCAATGCCTTTCTTCTGAAAAAGTATGGTTATCTATTAACTCCAAACATATTAAAACCAAACAGATCTCTTGCAGACATTCAGATAAATCCTTTCAGGACTGACTGGAAAGCATCAGAGTTACACCACTAGTTTTACTGTGATGATACATGAAAGAGAAACAATCTCTAACTTCACTTTCACATTCTATGGTGCAGGATGCTGCTTTAGTTTCAACATCAGTTTCTAGGAATCAAAACATACAGCTTTCCCATTCTTGCATAAAAAAACCCCAAACAAATTCTGGAATAAAAAAGTATCTGTACAAAACACGCATGTACTGTGAAGTACATAGTGCGTACATACACGTTCCACACAAACTGTTTCTATTAGATTGACACAGTTTTCTGCTTGGATATCCTCTAGCACTAGCTTGTGCCTGCTGCTGTATGAACCCAAATGGTTCTGTTTGTCCCTAGTGACTGCAGCCCATACAAATGACGCCCTCCTGTAAATTCTGTATTGGAAAAAGTGCACCACGTTGAAAATTAATCCACAGCTCAATTTAAAGAAAAAACATACAACAAACAAACTACACTTTAAACTTGTTTAAAAGGAAAAATATATTTATTATGGAAACAGGATAAACAGATTAAAACAATGATGACTAACTCATCTGAGAACCTGCAGAGTTCATTCACAGCCCAAAACCTAATGTAAGTGAACATTTTTGTGACTATAACTGAATAGATTTAATCCAAGAGAAGCAGCCCTTAAGTCAGTTTCTCCTGTTATCTGGGATTTGTCCTGTCAGTTTTTAACCTTCCAAACCCTTAGCCTTTATTCTTTCTCTCTTGTCTGCCCAAAACTTTCCCTTTCTTTCCTCCTTCCAAGTAGCATGAATTTAATTTCTTAGTATGTAGAATTTTTCTACTGTCTTCATTCTTTATGTTCAAGCTTTTGTGTGTTAATTATTCTGCATGGAATGCCAACTTGAATTTAGCCTGAAAACACTTCAGGGCTTATATATTCTTGTAATTGCTTCATAACCGGAACATATGTCTCACCACCCTGCACGTCAATAGTTGCAACATCATTTTCTCTGGCTTTTACCAGTGTAATTGTACCTCTTTCATATATGCCCAAACTTCTGCTGCAAGGACCTTTTTCCCAGCCCTTTCTGCTGAACATGTCAACCCTCTCTTAATCACCTAAGTTCTCCTCCTGCAACCTTCCCCCACCTTCCCTAGCATGTTGTCATCAATATTAAAAGTTAGCTGCAGATCAATCCACCATGCCATCTAATACTTCCCATTCCCTCTGGAAAGCCATCTTCCTGACGCAGTGTTATTTACAAGTACTAGTTCCTAGGAAATGAGCAGATCATCACAGAAGCTTGCTGCCACTCCATGACTACTTACCTCAATCCATGAGCCCTCCTCCTACACAGACATTTCCAGATGATGAGCTCCCAGCTTCTTCTTCAGCTTCTAGAAATTTTTATTAGTCCCCCCAGGCACAGCCTTGCATTTTTTAATACTGAATTTCATTCCATTGCCATTACTTCAGTACTCAAAAGCTCATCCATGTTTTTTGGGTTGGTTTTTCTTTTTTGTTTTCTTTTGTATGATATCCAGACCTGTCTCGGTATTGCCAATGTCTCCAAAGCCTGCGTCACCAGCAGGACTTGATATACTTTCACTACCATCATTAATGATAACATAACACTAAACCAGGACTATCCTGGACACTGTGTAGCTCCCCAAGCAGCCTCCACTCACCTGGCCCTTTCCCTTTCAACACCACACAGTTCTCTCCCCTCAAGCAAACCTCAGTTTAAAAGCACATTGAGTGAAACCTACCTGTCCTATTTCCTAGGACAGACTCTTCCACATTAGCTGCAGCTGTTGAGCAGCCTGCAGCTGTCAGCAACTTTTACTGAGTGGGAATTCGTCAGAGTGAATAACAGTGCAGGACAAACTCTATTTACAGGTTCACTCTCAGCCCTGCCTGAAATTTCTTTTGGCTGACAGAGTGCAATAAGCAACTTTTTGTAAAAATTTAAAGAGGAAAAATGTTTTAATTACAATGGAGTTAAGTAGTTGCATTAATACTACTAGAATATTTAAGCAGTATTTCAGATGTCTGCTGGCACTCAGCATGTTTTAGAGAGGAATTTTACATCTGTGCTCCATAGACTTGAGAAGCTGCCTGCACTGCGTCCCATTTTGCTCCAGTTATGCTTGTTATGAGGCAGTGTCATTATGTACAATTTTTAGTGTTCCTAAAAGGGATTTCAGTAATGTCACAGGAAAAAAATGGATGGTTTGTTTACTTGATTAATGTCGTGATCTGTGATTACAAATCTGTCTACTGTTGCTTTCACAGGAAATTATTTCAAGAACTTCACTTCTGGGTGTTGCTTAACATCCAGCACTGACTCCACTATAAACTCATACACATGATTTATCTGGTGGCCAGCATGTGTGGGAGGAAAGATCTAGGAGTCTGACAAAACTCTTCACTCCCTCTAACTTTTAGGCCATCAGATGTAGAAATCTAAATTATTACACTCCTAAGCCTGTTTGTAAATCCTCAGCCAACGCAAACAATTAATATTGAGCTAAGTGGGTGCAAAATGAAAGTGATTAGGCACATCTTTTTTAAAAAAAATTACATGCATATATTTTACTAGCTTTAAATGTTAAACCAGCTGATTACATCATACCAACACAGTAAAAATTGCTCCAAGGTAACCTAGGAAACTGTTTTTACTAAATAACAACTGAGTCCCTTCATTTAATCTCAATTCACACAGCACAGAAGTGGAGCTGAGTCTCCCTTCGCAGCGATCTCATGCCGTTTGCTCGGACCGGCTGGGATGCTCTTGCTGTCGGTTCATAGGGCAAAGCTCTCTGGAGACTGCAGCAAGGCTCTCTCAGATGAGGGGCCCTTGTCTGCTGGATGTGCTATTCTTGGTGGCTTGCCAGCAGCCCCAAATTTGGCAAGGTTCAGAGCACAAGCTACAGTCTGGTTGCTTGATTATCATGGATGTTATTATTTTTATTGGTCAGTTAATATGTCTTCACTTTCTCGTGTTTTTATTTTGCTTTGATTATCTGTGTTAGCTATTCTGTGTCTCCAGCCTAAAGAAACATAAAGATGAGCAGCCCTCACAGTCCTCACCTAACTTTTATCCAGGACAGCTTATAAGATTCTTGATCCCCTATATTTTGGAGTCAATTCAGAAAATCTCTATTCAGTTGCATCTCATTCCTTAGCTGGTCAGCATTTCCATAGTGCTCAAACAAAAACATATTAAGTACTTGCAAGTACTGTAAAAGAAATGCAAGCTGCAGCTACCCAAAAGCAGCTCCAAGGATTGAGTCAATTGAGAACCAATTGGGTAAATACAAAGCAAAACCAGGATTAATTCTAGCTTGTGACTGCTTTGATTTCACCTGCCTCACTGCTGTGCTTATAATACTCATATGTAGGGGTATATCTCTCACAAACACACACCTAGATAACAGATATTATCATACAGAAAGCATTGTGCATATATAATAAATATGATTATGTAAAAAGATAAAACTGACTTCTTTAAAAGATGCAGGATGAATGACATGAAAACTTACGTTGACAGCTGCATCTTCATTTTCATTCTATCTCCCTTTTTTAGTTAATTTTTAAAACTTCCAAAACTTTCCCTTTTTAGGCTGAAATACAGCAGGCCTGGTCTTTGCCAGATAATGAATATTTTAAAAAATATTTCCTTAAACCATTTTGTCTGTGTTTTATAAGGATAGCAAAAAGTGTAAAAAGTTGTTCAGCCAGAAACCCTGGGAACAAAGTTGAACTTTGCCATCAAAGCAGTCCACTAAAAAAAAGTTTAAAGGGCATTGATAAAAATTAGATTTTATTTGGTGAAGCCCTTCGAAGTTTTGTTTTGTTCAGGCTGATTATATTTTCCCTAAGTTTTCTCGCTGAGCTTGAAATCATGCACCTAAGAAAAACAACTCCATTTTTCATTTCAGCTAACCTTGCTTCTATAAAAATTTATAGAAAGAAAAAGGTCTGTAAAGTGCAGAGTGCTAGTGAATTTAGAAACAAGCACACATGAGAGTTAGGCTGATATACTGTCTGAAACACAGCTCAGCTCATTCCCAAGAAATGTTTTCATATAAGAGCTTTCTGTTTTGCCTTCTTCACACATATATTTGATCTAACCTGTTGGCTCTCCTGGTCTATGATACCAATTTTATTCTTCCTGTTCTCATTTACTGGGCCTACTCTAGGCTACATTTGTGACCTTTGTAGTTCTGCTCCCTTCCACCCCAACGCTTCCCTTGAAATAAGGTTCCTTGAAGTCTCATTCTTCTTTTCCCTGAGCAAAATCTCCCAACTTAGTTCACCAAACCACTGCTCTGTGTTTTTCAAATCCCACCCAAGTCATATCTTTCAAATTGCCTCTCTGCATTGAGTTAATAAGAAGCAAAACCAGCACAAGGAAACATCTGAGTTATCTTCTCTGCCTAAACATATTTCCATTGAGCTAAGCTTTCTTTCCTGCATACAAATCTGCTCTGGCTCAGTAGTATTGCCTCTCACTCAGTAGCCTTGCAAACAAAATTATAACATTTGGACATTTGGAAGCAGCCAGGCTCACTGTAACTTTGCAAACTGCTTTTTAAAAAAGCTATTCTTAGCATGTGCCAGGTAATGTTGTAGGCAGCAGGCAGAAAATGGACTGAAGGGTCATAGAAGGGAGGCAAATAGAATAAAATAATATTGATTCCTTTTTTTATCAGAATAGTCTTAATGACTGGTAAAATTCATACGTTTTACGGTATAAACTGTTGCTAAAAATGTTTTTCAAACATTTACCACAAGGTGCCAGCAGTTCTTTAATGCTTTTTTTATTTTCAATTCCTGCTGTACACACTCAAAGCAGGGGTACAATGAGGCAAAGACTGCAGACAGGGAAGTCATAAGGGGTATTAATGCCAGGATCAGAGACTGTTCACGGAAGACAAGAAGTATTTTAGAGCTAGTACTATACTAGTCCCTCTAAAAGAGAAAAAAAAAAAAATTAGTGTCAAGTTTAGTCATTTGGACATTTGGACAGAGTCTAAATCATGCTTGTTTGTAGTTGTTAAGGTTTATCTGTACTTTTGAAACCCAACGTGTAAAAGTCCACCCTAATAATGAGGATACTCAGCTACCAGTGTCTGTTTTGCCTCTTATCCCCTGCAAAAGTTAGAGAGAGGGAGCAAATATTTCATAGAATATAGCAGCATCCACTCTCTTAAGATTATAACTCTTCCTAATATTGGGAGTCTTGTACAGTACTGCTGTAAGTTACCTACTGGGGGGGGGGGGGGGGGAGGGGGCGTGTTTCCTAGAATGAGGAAATGAGGTGTGTTAATGCAAAGACATCTACCGTTTGTGAATGTATTAACAATAAAATATCAATAAGGACTTACTGCAGTCAAGTGGAATTGCATTCCAATTAATGTAAGCTGTAGAATGTTTATCCCAGCACTCACTTCTACTAGATTTAAACAACCATGTTGCTGAAATTTAGCAACATTTAAGTATCAAAGTCAGACTTTCAACAGTTAAATAATTCAGAACTGAAACAGCAGAACTTAAGAGAGGCTGCCTTCCTGCCCTGTTTTATTACATTTTCAATGACACAGCTATATGTGAATGGATATAAAAATTACCTCAAAGTATACATACATGTTATATACACTCCATTAAGTCTTAATATTTTATACATATGCAGCTCTTTCCACTCAGAAAGGCTCACAAAGCAATTTACAAACAATCTATGCAGAACTAACTTGAGACATTTAATGCAATATGGTCTCCCTTCATAGAGATACATGACTAAACATCCCCAATGAGTAATATGGCCAGCAGCCATAACAGCCTCAGGCTGTGATCTGGTCTGCTCTCATAAGCTAAACAGGGTTGGTCTTGGCCAAATGCATTTGGGAGCCCTCCAAGGAAATCCCAGGGTGCTTCAGGAAGCAGAGCTGGTGATTCAGTAGGTGGCACACTTCCCCTGGAGTCAGCTCTGAACCACCCACTCCAGAGGAAACCTTGGTAGGTGCAACACCATTAACCAAATGGGATTTCAGGCAGGGTCCCCAACTGAGATGGGTCATTTGTCACACTGTCATGATTTATTAGTGATGCTATGGATTCTGCAATTAAAACTAAAGTTGTTGCTGCTGAGCAATGCTGTCTGCAGAGTTCCTTTCGTTTGGATAAGCTGAAAGAATTTATTTCTAGCTTTTTCCATGGCAAACATTGCCTTTCAAAATGGGAACCATCTGTAAGTATTGCTGGACTTCTTGGTATTCACCAATAGGAAGTGAATTTTTTATTTCCTATACAAATTTTTGACCATAGGTGTATGAATACTTCGCTTTGCTTCAGTAGGTCCCGTTGGAAATACCACAACCACTTTCAGGTACTGTTCCTAGCTAAAGGGTAATCAGGCAGAGGAGAAGCCTTTGCACAGCTGGAGAAATACTCTGAAGTCTGGAAGATGACTGAGCAACCTGGTTGTTCTATTGAAGATAAGGCAGAGCTATGCATAATGGGTTTTCAAATACACAAGAGGCTGCTAAAGACAGAAAGAAGAAATAATCTCTCTCTTAATTTCTATATTAACTAGAATCAAAAATAAAAGGAACTTTTGCATCAGGGAGGGTTTGGGTTAGCCTGAAAGCAAAACTTGTCTCAAAGTAAGTAGAGTTAAGCACAGCAATAGGATGTGTGCTCTGCATTTCTGGAGGTTGTCAAAAACACATTAAAGATATTTCTGTCACAAATGATGTAGATGTTACTTAAGACTACTTTGGGCAGAGCCCTGGATGAACACTTGAAGTCCCCTCCAGCCATATAGCTCAATGATTCCATAATTTTTATGAAAGCAAAATATTTATAGCTTTGGGATTACAGATTTCTTCCTATTTATATTAACTTTAAAACAATAATTCCACCCCACCAAAAAAAAAAAAAAATAAAAAAGCCTAAAACACATGGCATTAAATAGGCTTTAAAAACTGTGCCACAATTTTAGGGGCCTGACTGCAAAAATTATCCATTCTTAAGATTTCTAAGCAAAATTTGTTTTGCAATCTGGCTCACATTTTGTTTACATAGATCTAACCAGAGTTTTCCGCCATTCTTTCCTCAAAAAGTTACAGAGAAGATCTGAGTTACACATCTAAGTCAATAAAAAATGCTGTAAGCAATGAAAAAAATTATTAATGCCTGTGGAAGTGTCAGGTCCTTTTTTATTTGAAGAAGAAAAAGGGGAAAGTATGGGTAAAGGGGAAAAGGAAGACATTCCCCAATGTTTATGTATGACCTCAAGAAACACGCCAACTTTTCCTGGGGGTTTTCTCATCAGTTGGGTACCTGTTTAGCTGCTGAGTTCAGGGCAGTTTGGATCACCCTCCTGGAGCATAAATTATGGTGTGGTATTAGCTGAAAACCCTTTCAGCCGACAGGGCCTCTTGCACCCTGCATTAAAAACCTAAGGATGAACATACTCCCAGAAAATACATTGCTAAAGTCCAGGTTAAAGTACTTTGAAACAATCCTTCCTCTCTCCGTTGATGGTTTTTTGTTCTCTTTTGAACAAAGACAAAAAAAGTATAAAGTTACTCAGTAATAAGGATGATTGGGGGGAAGAGCTTTTGCCAAGTTATTTTGTAGGGAAAGCCGTGTGGGTTGATTGCTGTCACATTGGAGGGAGATGAAGAGGCGGCATGTAAATGTAATAAGAAGAAAGGTTTAAAACACAGCCTGAGCAGAACTGGCATGTGGCCCTGAGAAAAAACATGCTCTTGGGTCGGGACGCTGAGTACAGGGGTCCGGGGCTGCAGAAGGGAAGACATCCTTGTTCCTTTGACTGCTCCCCATGCTCTTGCAAAAAGGACCTAATTTCCTGCAATAAATACATACACTTCAAAATATTCCTGATCCCTTCAACAAGTCTTTTTCTAATTCCAAACTGCAGCACACCCTCCCTGGTTTTGCTTGGCAACCCATGGCAAAGCAGAAATAAATCCTGAATGTCAATACTTTTTTTTTTTTTTTTTTTTTTTTTTTTTTTTTTTTTTTTTTAATAAATATAACCTTTAAATGAGTTTTTCCTATGATTTAAGAAAACAGTTTCAAAATGCATATGGGACAACATGTATCTGTTAATCTCCTTTGTTCATTTGCAGGCACATAATCTTATTTGTTAGAAAAATAGCCTCACAGGAGAAAGCATAGTTTATTTTTCAATGAATGGCTCTTAACTAAGATTTACAGTACAGACAGATTATAAGTTTACTTTCACCACAGAATGAAACAAAGAATGGAGCCCTTCTAAACAAAATATTCAAACAATTCCAGAGCGTAAAGAATGAAAAGTCTCTCTTCTTGGCTAGACAGTTTTGATACCTTAATGATTGTAACATTTTAACTGCTGTGGGAAAACTGACATTAAAAAAATACTCAGCCCAGAAACATGGTCTGCCTACAACATCTTTGAGCTCTTATATTTTATTAGCAATTTGGATTCATTACTGTTTTAAGGAGGAAGGAAGGGAGGTAGATGTTTCTGAGAGCTGTTTCTCTAAATGTATTAACCAGATATTTCCAAGCACGATTTAATATAACACAGCCCAATCCTTAAAAACTGGCAAAAGGGTGAGATGTCACCATTTATCCCTTCATTGAAATTCATGCTCTAACACAAGGGGTCAAAGCAGGTATTCGAGCAATCTTCCTTATGAAAATGAGATAACCTCCTTTCATCCCAAAGCCTGCTCTGATCTTGCTCCCCCCTCCCTTCCAGCCCGATGCCAGGCAGCAGCTCACGGGTACCACTCTGTCACCTTCCTTTTGAATTTATGATGCTCTGAAGGAGTGCTGTAGTATTTAATAGCCTGAGATCACAGGCTCTCCTGACACGATACTTAAACAGGTTCTGCCTTTCTTTCAGTGTTCTCATTATTTGCACATGGACTATGACATCCAGGAGGAATATGTTACCACACAAGTCCTCTCTTCTCCCACTCTTTGCTCTTCCATTATATTTATCTCCTTTTCCAAACAGGTTCTTGACTGTGTTTTCAATTTTGTTAAAAAAAAAAAAAAAAAACAAAAAAAAAAAAAAAAAAAAAAAAACCACCAAACCAAAAACAAAACACCACCGAGAGCATTTGCGAGGCCCTGTTCAGTAATTTTTAGGAATCCTAAGGTGCCCTTTAAGCTTTAAAACAAACACTGAAGCTTGAAAATGACACGTTCTGAAGCTCAACAGCCACCTCCTGATTATACTGTTAGAAATCCCTCAAAGTCTGTGTTCAGACTTCATCAGTCTCAACTAGTCATACCTCAGGGTGGAGAAATGGACATGATGAGTGTTCAGAAGTATTGCACAGGGAGACACTGAGAGAATGTCTTGTGGTAAGAGAGTTTTAGGAGAGTAATTCTGCTTAATTACAGACATTGGAGCTGTCCTTTTGGAAGGGATATCAATAAGGTAGTTAACTGGCTGAGACACAAAATGCACTTCTTTTTCCCTTGTAGACTCTGAGATCCCAATTTTGTTACATTTTAAAGGGCATGTTTTATTTTTAACACCTAGATTTCCCTCCTCATTAGAATAAGACTAAATGGGAAAATGTTATTTTATTACTTGAATGTATTATAAATTCACTTTTTCCCTAGAAGGAAGGCCATTGATTATTCTTTTAAGTAAACCAGACAGCTAACACAGAAAAATACTCTCCTTTTAATAACAGTTTACATTCAAACTATGGGTACCATATCCTCTTGTGCTCACCACAGAGCCCTTCAGGGAAGACCACAGTTCTGGATCAAGCAGCATTGGTGAAGCCCTGGGTGGGACAGTCCTTAAAACACCAAACAGCCTTAGGAGATAGTCTACCTCCAGAGGAACATCTTCTCAGGTTGGCAACCCAGGTATTAGTTAACAGACTCACTTATTTTTCAGAATATAAATGTCAGCTCCTGTGTCAATGATAGTTCAGGTTGTTACATTCTGCTTCTTTCAGAATTGTTTTCAGTGAGACTGTATACAGTGTTAAACTTCTAATGGATGCTAGATTCTTAAATACCTGAAATGGTGAGCTCTTAATACCAGGGGGAAGTTCTGCAACTAAAGCAGCCAATAAAACAGGTATTCCTACATTTATCCACGTTATCTTCTTTTTGTGTGAATGCCCACTCAAATGCATTTTTGTAAATGAGAAATGTTTGACTTCAACATCTACCCCCAAATAAGGCAGAGGATGTATGATAAGACATATGGACAGTTATTTTAAATCTTCCACTTCAGCTTCAAATCAGCAGGAAAGAGTGTTTCACAGCAGCCTTTCCCATGAATCTCCATCACACACCTGACTAGCATCTGCTTCAGTACCCTACAGAGCAAAGAAACAGATGACTTCGATAGGGCATCAGACTTACAGCCCCTTGCAGAAGCCTCTCTTCACTGCTCTCAGCCCAGCTGAGTGGCATTACAAAGTCCACTTCCCTTCCTTCAATGTTAAAACATTTTCTCCTTCACTAATAGCCAGACAGACCTTAAGTATCATGCTCAAATTGCCCTAATCTCCTCTGCTCTCACCCTTTAAAATTACTGCTAGTGGCTGGCCCCTGGCAACACAACAGTGTTTTAACTCAAACTTCCATGCAATAAATAGCTCAGATTTCCTTTAAAAGGAACACATATACACAACAGACTAGAGGTGCACAGAAGTTTTATGCATCTAGCAGTTTTTACATATTCCACTGTTATTCATTTAAGGCTGACCAAGTGGTCCTCAGGGGATGGCATGCACAAGCATAACATTATAAGTGTTAATAGGAAACGGATCTGAACAAAGAACCGCATTTCCCCATTATATTGTGTTTCTGCTTTAGTACATCATGTTAGTTTCCTTCACAGCTGGCTGGTTTGCCTGTTGTTTCAGGGACAACTATCATTTGCTCATAACTTTCCTTTTTTTTCACTGTATTTTATATGCATGTATAGGCATGTGGGATTCTTGCTGTGGTTTTAATCTAAATGGCTTATCTTACAACGCGTTTTTGAAAGCTCATAACATAAAATGGGTAGCAATTCAAAAATAACAACAGAAATATATGACCTGTGCTGCCATGTGAGAAAAAAGAATAAGGTCCAGTCAGTTTTCTGTGACCAGAAAAACAAATAGGTTAGTTGCTTTTTAATGTAAAAAAATAATCAGAAGAGTGCAATACAATATCTTGCTATTTTTATAAATCCAAACTCACTTCAGTAATATTCTGTTGTTTATGTGGCCTTGAAATAATTTTCTCCCTCCCAACATGTAGGCAATTTGTCCTGCAGAATATCTTTACTCTTCTAGTGATGGAGGGGGACAAGTCCTCAAAATAAGGTGAAAGAACACCAGAACATGCACTTTGGGAACTGCTTTGTAAAAAGTCAGACTAAATCTCCTGTGGACATATTTTTAAAGACTCTGAAGCAGGCAGGCAGGCAGGCAGGCAGGCAGGCATGCTTCTGGTGCTCCTGTGGTTGTGTGGACAGTCCCTTGTGCAAGCGCTGATGGAGTCCAAGCACAGGAACAACACTGCCTGCTTCTTCTCCAAATGCGAAGGGGGCACATGCCTAAATTGCTTGCACATGCATGAAATGTCTAAGGCAGATGTATAAGACCAACTGACAAAAAATTACTATGTTTCCATAATTCAATAAATCATGTCTCTGTTAAAAAAAAAAAAAATTAAAAAAAAAAAATCAACTCCAATAGTCTTTTACTTGCTGGTTTTTCAAGAAATAGGTACCACCCTTTCCCACTGCACTCTGCAGTGAAGTTACACCCAGAGCATGACATAACTGCAATTACTTACTCCCAAACATGCGCCATGGCAATGTGCAACTTGGAAAAGAGAAAAGGTCTTCCTTATACTAAAAGTCTGGCTAACTTACTAACTAGCATTTGTAAAACCACATTTGTAGTAACATATTTGTAGCACCACATTTTCACAGAAGACAGATTTATTTCAGTCTCTACAAAAGCTCTACCAGTGACAACATCTCCCAGGCTCTTCAAAGCAGCATTCAGTCTCTTTGCTCTGTTTCAGCTTCTTTAATACTTTGTAAAGTCCAAGGTGTATACTTTACATGTTCCTTGCTCCTAAAGTTCAATTTCCTAAATAAGGCATGACTCCTTTCAGGATGACAGCTTGTAAAAATCACTTTAGGGTAAATTTCCCTTTTAAGGAAGCAGCTTAGCCACTCCTTTATCCTCATAATATGTACATCCCATCCCTTCAGGCAACATTTCTAATCAGCAGCATTTCCCATTCCTCACATCTGCTTCTGAAAGAAATCCCAGCCACATCAATCAGCCTCATACATGCATAGACTAGGCAAAGACATTTGTTGTGCTTTCTGAGCATTGTATCAGGAAAGATACTAAATAATCAGGAAAAGATATTAAGCTAGGAAAACAAGCATTTCATCTGCTCTGTCCACTAGACACCATGGAGTCTGTCTCTGATCTCTAAAGAACTCACGCCAATATAACAGTGTGGGTAAGGGATGGTTAAAAATATTTTACTGAATTTGGGGAGAGTAAAGAACCTTTGAAAAACTGGAACTTTTGTACTTTTCTCATTTTCAAATAAAAAATTTGCTTTCTTCAAGAACATCCTGATTTATTTCCCCAGCCCAACAGGAAATTGACACAGCAAAACTGTTGGGTGTTGAATAAGAAGATAGATATTCCCCACTGAAATTTTTGGCTTGATTTTATTCCTGAGCAAAATATATGTTTTTTTATTAAAAATAAATCCCATGGTTACACCACCCTCCTGAGACAGCCTGGCTGATACCACAGCTCAAATCCAGCTCAGGAAACTACACTCTCTGGAGTAAGTTTTCCTAAAATTTGTATTAGCTATTGCTTGAGTACACTATTACCTGTCATGTATGCTACTTTGGAGCATTTGTGATGCTAATAGTGAAATTATTACAGGGCTTGCAGCAAAAAATTGCTCATATTTCAATGTCAAAGAGATCTTACATTAACCATGCAAAGCTAAGCTACATTTTGAAAAGTATTTAGATAGCTGAAGTATATAATACAAGTACATTGAAATTAGAGTAGAAATTTGCACTCAAATCAGCCAAATTAACGTGGGTTTTTTTCTTTTAATACCAGGAATACACTAGCAAGTAATCTTTACCTCTGATGGTTTGATTATGGTGGTTTTTGGGTTTTTTTAAACACATTTCTTTTTAAAAGCACTGACATAAAGCCTTAATTACTGGTGGAGTGATTCTAGAGTTCACTGTGAGTTTAGTGAACTGCAGAATGGTGAAAGAAGTGTTTTATAGACCTTTCTAAGTCCCTGCAACCTGACAGAGCAGATATTAATATGCCTAATACAAAAGACACTCAAGCTATGGTGGTCATTTTCAGCAGCTTAAGACACTTCATATTCTAAAATAAGTAGCCAAGGAGCAAGAGGTTAGTAGAAAGAGGCAGCAGTCAATATTCTTCCTCTTCTTCATTATTTAGACAGCTAAAAGACCAGGTAAAAAATTAAGGAGATGACACAGTATGCTCAATATTCTGGCAGTTAAGCCTGAACTATACAGGTGATGAGTTAAACCCAGGACTACAGCAAAAGTGACTTCAGCTCAGCCTTAACTTCAAACTGCATAATAATCTCACTGAAGCAACACAATCTTGAATTTACCTATAAAAACAATCTTCACAGCAGAAAATTTAAAGGACAATGGCAAGTCAGCTAGGAAAGAATACTTTCAGAAAATGAGTAAGTCTTTGGCTATCTACCACTACACTTAATTGTACTTTTTGCAGGAGTTATAAGAATATGAGTTAGACACCAGCTTTTTCAGAAACAAAAAAATCTAAGAGATCAAATTCAGAGATGCTTCACTTCCCATGTAAGTGCTATTGACTGAGGTCACTGATGAGACTTCTAGACAGAATCACAAGTTTGACGATAAGATTTGATAGCTTCACACCCCAGGCATTATACAATCAAAATCCTTTCTGCAAGTCCTCTGAACTTCATGCATTTCTCAGACTCAGCATTACAAATTCCCAAAAAGTTTCTCACCTTACAAGACGTAACATGGGATAAACTAAGCATAAAATCTCAATACATTTTCAATGGGCCTTGGTACCTGCTTTAAAAATCTGACCAGAGCTTTGGTAACTTTCTCAGACACTTTGCAATGTAGCAATGATATTTTAGCAGAAAAGCTGTAGGAAGAAATGCAATTACAAACCCTCCATGCCATACTCAGTAAATTTTTAGATTTGAGTTTCCTACAACTTGTAGGTCTATAAGGCAAAAAGACATACAAGTTGCACATTTATTTTAACAACATGCCTGTGTTTCTACAGTGATAATTGCCTCTAGTTTCATGATATGCCAGCAGCACCGATATCCAGCTTTCCCTACAAGCATCTCTGTAGGTCCCCAAACCAGGGGCCTTCCTAACACATTGCCTCTTTTTACCCCTATGCCTCAGACAGAAGTGATACTTTTACATGATGCCCAAGGACAAACCATGCAGATTACTTTTTTCAAAAGCATCTCTTGTGACAATGCTCATCACAACTATAAAACACATAAACACCACCACATGTGTAAGAATGTATGCTAATTATTCCCAGTGATTTCTGTTGGTTTTGTGTCAGAAACAGCATATGTTATAGGGTCTTTATTATAGGGGCTGTCTACATCATGTGTTTTCTGCAACACTACACACTCAGGGTGTTTAGTAAATTAGCAGTATTTATACTTAAAATTTGTAAACCAGAACTTTAAGAGACAGTAAGCACAGAACTTGGTGCATAAATTTGACCGTCAAAGTTTACATAGAAAAGTAATGACTCTTTTGTGAATATATGTATATCCTGAAAAAAACCACATGCATACCAGAATTTAATTTGCTCTTGACTATCAGTTCCTACAGTTGATTTTCCCATACTTGTGGCTGCTATCTGTGGCCCTTTTACCTCCAGTTGCAAGACAGCTGTCAGCTTCTTCCCCAGCCCCAGAATCGAGACTCGCTATGGCCTTTATATTACCTCTTGTTTTAATCAGCTTGGAGCCTGAGAAAACCAGCCTAAGTCCTCTTGGGAGCACTATGAGCTGCCTGTGGGCCAGTGGGCTAGACCTCATCTAGCTGTCTATCTGATACTGTCTTCTCCATTTCTGTGTGAATCAGTGCAGCCGTGCTCTTTTTGGTGCATGCCACAGTCCTCCAGCCCAGCTGTGAGATCTTAGTGATCTTTCAGGAAGAAGATAACAGAGGAGTGAAAACTAAAAGATACGTTAAAGACACACAAGGGCTAGGTGCAGAGCAAAAAAATGATCAGGGCCAGGCATTTCAAGGGGGCACATTTGAAAGTATTTCCAAAAGTATAGAAATTAGCAGCCACTGTTATCAATGGCTGTAAAATGCTCTGGTGAAGTCTGAAATGGGGCTTACTTTTGGACTCCTAGAACATGAGATAATCAATATAGCTCAGTACAGGGAAGCATGCAGTTAGAAAACTGGATGGATGGATGGATGGATGGATGGATGGATGGATGGATGGATGGAGGCAAGTCAGAAGATTGGCACCGCATTCTGTTATTTCAGTAGGAGTAACTACCAGCAGTGCTTAAGCAGCATATGACACGGTCTTGTCCACATATGTTATTTTGTGCCAATTCATTAAAGAGGTGATAGGTGCAGGGTGAACAGTCTCAGCAGCAGCTGATTGAAAAGCATGAGAAAGTCATAAGCTGGGCTATTATACCTGCTCCGTAAACGCCCTGGGAATTATAACTAGTGGTCAGTCATTCTGCTCAGTGTTCAGTGTGCACAAAGAGATTTACAAACATAATAAAGCACTGAGAACATCTCAGAATTTTTCAGTGGATGAGGATGTGACTGCGCTAACAGCTATTCCATATATCTAACCAGCAAGTTTAAGATGGCTGGTAGGTTCTACTATATTACACAAGAGACTGATCAGCTAGAATTTTGCAAAATGAATTATTCAAGGAAAAACTCAGAGCCTCAAATAACAACAAACTATCCCACCCTCAGCATAACTTGAGACAGATGCAGAGTTTGAACCACACCTCCAGATGCAGAGGGTCAAATAGTAGGAGGTATGAACTGAGGCTCTATTTGAGACCATTTACATATTAATCTGGTGAACTGTATTTAAAGATTAGTGTTCCACTGATCATACTAATCATTTATTCTACAGGGTATGGAAAAAAGCCTAGGCTGCCAAACAGGTTTCATGGCAATGACAAGGAATCGTTATAAAGAAAGAGATATTGAATATGTGTCAGTACAGAAAACACAAACATGAACTTCACGTGCACTGCTGGCTGAAAAGCCATGTCATAAAATGACAGTAAGGGAATACCTTAGATGTGACAAATAACTTGGGTTTAAAACTAAATATTTCAAGGTAAAAAGCTACACTGATGCCAGACTTGTATTCCTTTGGGTTTGGGATTGATCCAAGTAGTTCTCACCGCAGTCTTGGATTAAGTCTCTGCTGTGCTGACTGTAACTCACAGAGTATGCAGAGTCAGTTTGATGCTATGTAGGTCAGGCTCTGTTAGCAGCACAGTCCTGAGGTCCACAGTAAAGAGGTCAATATGCACAACTCGCTCACCCTCCATGTGGCACAGCCTGCAGGGATGACAGGAGCTCAGCCAGCCTGTTTAAAGTTACACAAACCACAGAATGGAGTTCCCAGCTCACAGGTAACAGTCATAGCTGGACAACAGCTGCAAATAGCAGCAAACCTTGCAGTCATCACAGTTCATATCCTAGAAAGCTAGTTCATCAGCCCAGATCTGATGGCCACTTAAGTCCTAACAGTTACCAGCCTCAAGGAGATCACAGCAAATGAAATTATTATTTCATCATGTTTCATTAAGTACTGCATTGCTGTGCAAGATTATTTTTTTGGCTTAGTGGCCTCCTAGGAACTGCTCAGTGTTAACAATTCAGTCAGTAGCACTCTACCCTCTGAGTCAAAACTGGCTGAATGTCAATTGACTACAAGTCAAATCCTTGTATTGGCATTAGGAGCTTTTTGGCAGGGCTATGCAAGATTACATTTGAAGTCCACACCACTTAGAGAAGCAATTATGCTCATCCCCCATCATTTTTCGTAAGACTTATGCTTAGCACTTTATTCTCAATCTTAAGTGCCAATTCAAATAATTTTTTCTCTTCACAGAGCCTCTGTGGAGGTAAGTTAGGTAGAGTACTCCCCTTAATCACAGATTTTGAACTGGCTAATTAATTTTGGCTAGCCTACCATCTGCTGCACCACAGAGTAGTTACACAAGGCTTGCTTGATAAAATACTAGCGAATTGAAAGGACTGAAAAAGAAGGGTGGGGAACAAGAGAAGTTCTGCATATCAGATGGAGTGGACAGCAAAGATTTACACATGAAACCACTCTATGGTGTTTGAATACCAGAGTTTCTTTGCTTTCCATAGCAGCCTTCAGACTGCTTTCCTGCAAGGCTCCTTTGCTATTAAGCTAAGCTTACCTTGGCCCAAACTGATGGCAAAGAGCTGGGAAAAAAGGAGATAACACCGTTCTTTTCAGCCTCATGACCTAGGCCAGATGCTCAACCAACAACAAAACATCTATTTTTACTGTATGGTTGGAAAAAGCAGCTGCACCAGCTACACACACCAGGCTGTCCTGCAGTGCAAAAGGCAGCAATCTGACACACAATAAAAGCAAAGAGCAAAAACCTCGGCAGGAACCATGTCATAATCCACCCTAAAATGCATCTTTGTCAGAAGTATAAACCCGTTCCTGTAAAGAGGTTGATGCACAGCCCAACTTGTATTAACATCACATGTAACTGACTGGGTCAAACCCCCACCTATTGCAGCGCTACACACAGGCTCACTGATTTCTCATTTAATTTCAAGTACAGATGGAGCCCAATAGGCAGAGTTGAGGTGACTACTTGTGTAGATTACTTGTGCATTTTCACATACATTTATTCCACATGCAGTCGCAAACTTTTTTTAATTTTAATTCAACCCAAAAATCAGAATGTTCCAGGAATTCAGTACAATATCCCAAATAAGTTCTTTCTTAAATAGAAGTTCTTTTGTTTCCACAGCTTGTTTTCTGGATACTGAACAGCATTTGTTGGCTAAGCCACATAACTTTCTAAATAAGCATGTTTTCTGCAGGTCATAAATAATGGTAAGGAACATGATGGCTCAAAGTCTTTCGAATGCATGTGTCTGTAAGAGGAGCAGAACAAGGAAATATTTTCTTTCTTATGATAAATTAAATGAGTTGGAATCACGGACTAAAGTACAGTAATAGAAAAGGGATGTGTAAAGATGTCTACTAAATGTAAAACTCAAATCCTTATTCTGTTCTATATTCAAAGTTTACTCTATAATTCCATAGCTGTGATTATCTCATTAGCAGAATCTACAGTGCCTGTATGAAGAAAATAGCTAAAAAGAAAACTTTGCTCTGAAAAAGTAACGCAAACATTTTAGTAAAACAATCGTAAAGTAAAATAAAATATTGCAGACACATTCCAGTTAGACTTTTTAAGTGAGAAGAAATGCTTTCAGATAAGCATCAAACAAAATTGTAACAGATGATTAAAAATATTCCACAAGGGAGTTTAAAAGAAAACTGGTAATAGGACAAATAACCCATATAAAGTTGTCTTACCTAGAAAAGCTGGCATGTCAATAAAGGCTCACTATATAAACTATATTGAGACTAAGCATACAAAAATAGGGTAAAATGTTTGCATGTCCTCCGTTTAGAATGCTTGTCTTCATAGAATCCCACCTCCAGTCTGGTTTTCGTCTTATTTTATTTGACCAGGAAAAAAGCTGGCCTTTTTCCTTCTTTCTTTTTTTTTTTTTTTTTTTTTTTTTTTTTTTTTTTTTTTTTTAAAATAGATTCTGCATCTATAGATATAGTTAATCTTTTTTGCACATTTGTTGATTGAATTTCTAAGCACACATCTAATTTGGCTCTTTTTTCCTAGTTTAGATTAATATCAGAAATACATTATGAAATGAATGGAGGAAAAAACCACCCAAACAAACAATAACAAACTAAACCAAACAACAGTAAACCAACCAAAAAAAAACCAAGAAAAACAACAAACCAAAAAAACACAAAATCAAAGTTCAGCAGGATATGAATGAACAATCTTGGAAAAAGAAATTAGATACATAAAATAGTCAGCAGGCTACTTGTCTTTTCACTTGAAGAAAGACAAATTTTAAAGGTTAAATTAGCTAGTGGGTGGGTTTCCTACTGTTCCCTGAATTCAGAAGAAGTACTCTCAGAAGTGAAATAAAAAAAATCATAAAATGAAATAGAAGTGCTGTGGTATTAGTGCAAAGTGTTCCTTCGTTCACAAACTTTTACTGCCTATATAATTTTGGGCAAAACAAAATGTATAGTATATTTTGTCTCCCTAATAAAAAGGTAAAAATAATAAACAGAAAATTATTGTTAGTAGATTTGCCATACACAGAGTGCCAATTATTTCCTTTTTTTTATTTCTACTGTTAAAAATTAAAAGATGACGTTTCAATAGTTGGTGCTCTCAGAACACTGTGTGCTACTCACCACTGAATCAGATTTGAGGCAGATACCAATAAGTACATTTCGTTCAGGTCCAGACTTGGACAATTTCACACTAGTTTGCCATCACTCAAGGAAATACCATAACTGAAGTTAGTAAATAAAGCAGAACAGTATCAATAAAAGTGCACGACAAATTCCACAACCTTTACCATCCTGCAAAACATCAGTGCAAGTGAGTAATGGAAAAATTGGTGAGTCTCAAGATACTTGCTTGGCATGAGTAGAAAGATAACTATTGGAAATTAAACTTATTAATTTGCACAGGATGCATGGCCCCTTTCTTAGGCTTTGAATGCAACACATGGCAGATGAGTTTGCATTGTGATAGTCTTCCCCAGCTGGCCCGCAATATCAGGGGTCCAGGCGCAAGATGGAAAGGTCCATCTTGTGCCTGGATGAACAAACCTTTAATTGCAAACTCTGACTTGAAGGAAAAAGTTAACAAGAGGTTAATCTTAACAGATAGATGCTTTTGAACATAGAGGCATTGAGACTCTCTGTACACCTCCTGCAAACACTGGTTTGGCTGACATACTTTGATATCACTACTGATGAGATTTTCTTTATGTGTGTCCTCCAAATCACCATCCTTCTTCCAACTGATCAGCCAAAGCTAAAAAAAACCCCAACTGCTCCAGACTTAGATAGGCTTCTTAAGACATTGCAGGGAACAGATTTCAACATCTGACTAAAAAGGATATCAAGTAAACAGAATATGAATAAAAGTTCCAAGAGACGGTATCATTCTCAGCTACTTTGATTGTAAAAGCACACTGAAACCATATCTTCTTCAAGCTTTAGCAGTTAGATTCCTGCTGGCCTCTTAATGAACAAGAGCCTTTGCCAGCCAGCAATAGCATATACTAACTCTCTTTTTTTTTTTTTTTTTTTTTTTTTTTTGGAAAGCGTAACGTAATTCCCTATCTGTAGGGCTTTCAACATTCCCAGAAGAAAAAAGAGAGCAGACTTGATCCTTCCTTGCTTCAATAAGCCAGCTTTTTCAAAAGACTATAAAACCAGCTCTCCAGTCTCCACGGTCTATTTGGATGCAACAGCAGCTGGGTAGCCAGAAGAGTCTGTGGCAGGAAAAGTCACCTTCTACATCATCCTCACTGAGCTGCTGGAGGAGATGGATTGCAAAACCACACAACAAAAAACAAGAGTAGGGTATTCTCAAGGAAACAATTATTTGTTTGTTTAAGTGCTGCCCTTTTGGTGCCCTACTCCTTTCAAACAGAGTTTTCCAGCAGGAACAATATCTCCCTGACAGACAGAAGAATTTCCTTACCCATTTTAGCAGCACACAGGCTGCTTGCTCAGTTTGCAACATGACTTCCACTCTCTGTGTTTATCTCTACTTTCCTGTTGTTCAGGAAAACATGCAACAAATGCTAAGATACGTCTGCACAGTCTGCAGACCTAATTTCCTTGAGTGAACTGACAACTGTTAACCTTGATAAGACAAGGGCTGATGGCTTAAACTGGGAATATCTTTAGATTAGTTATTGGGAAGAAATTCTTTACTGTAAGGGTGATGAGGCACTGGAACATGTTGTCCAGAGAAGCTGTGTGTGCCCCATCCCTGGAAGTGTTCAAAGCCAGATTGAATAGGGCTTTGAGCAACCTGCTCTTGCAGAATGTGTCCCTGCCCCATGGCAGGGGGATTGGAACATGATGATCTGTAAGATCTCTTCCAACTCGAACCATTCAACAGTTCTGTGAACCTGAGGGAAAGCACACAAAATGAGGACCTTCACAGTTTAAAAAATATACATATCCAACCACCTCCAAGTTCAGCTGCCCTCTGCAGACAACATTCACAATAGAAGAGAGCAGTAGGCTCACACTGCCATTTGTGGAGTGTCCTCCAGAGAGGGAACATTCTTCTTCTGGGGCATATAGGATGTGGTGGGGCGCAGCTCCTCCAGGTGCTGGCAATTCTGCATTCAATGGGGAAACAAGGCAAGAGCATCTTGTCTGACCGTGCTTTTAAGGTAGCAGTTGTGCCTGGCTCTCAAGGACAACCACACAAGGTCTGGGAGAGTCCCTCCTCGCCGCCTCCCTGGCCACCACACACCCTTGTAAGGCCAGATGAAGGCTGGCCCCTAGCTGGGGATTAGCAGTGCTTAAAAATAGAAGTTGATACATGCAAACAGACTGAGTTATAACTACTGAATTCCAGTGTGAAAAGAAAGTGTCAGCTGGCAATGCTGCAGCTTCGCTGTGTGGGCAAGAAAGGTGTTGGAATGTCAATCCAAGTGCCATCTCCTGTCATGGCATGTAGACGAACAGTCCTGGGAGCTTGGGATACACTGCTGTGAAGGGCACTACAGATTGCCACTTATAATGCTGCTCCATTACGAAATAAGAGGGTACTCAGCAATATTAGGGATGCACTAATAATCCTCCATGACAGCACATACACTTAAATATTGTTGACACAGAAAATGATTAAAACCTTCAGAAAATTTTCATATAGCTGCACCATATTTGTAAATGCTACCCAGAGAGTTACTGTTAATAGTTTTTACTGATACATAAAGTATAGGATGCCTCTAAGGCAAATAATCAGCCTAATTTTTACCTTATACTAACATAACCCCATTGGCTTCAGAGGAGTTCCACCAGGCACACATCAGGGTGTTTATTATTACTTATGTCTACAGGTCACAAACCATGAAGACATGAAAGAAGTATTCTCAACTCCTGACCTAAAACAAGAGAGAGAACATCTGACTCTCTGACCCTACCCTCAGGGTTCAATAATCAAGAAGCCAGAGATCAGACTAGGAGCAGTACCAGAAGCTAAAAATATTTAAAAAAAATAATCTGTTTACTCAGTATGGATACTTATTTGGCTTCTTCTGAGGTTTTTAGAAATAAGTGCACTGTGTCAATACATAATTTGAGATTTCTTTTTGTTTTAATTTAAAATATTCTATGATAGTAGAGTTCATTTTGTTTCAGAATGAAAATAAACACTCTCCAGGATAGCAAAAATGCATCTGGAAATTGGTATCCTGGTTTGAGAGTCACTCTTATTAAAAATGGATGAATGGATATTTGTAGAAAATAAGCACTACAAAGTAGTACTCCAAGCAGCAGCACAGGTAAGCTTATCAAGAAATTCTACTCTCTTTTCCTACCTTAGTAGGTAAAAAACACTTATATTTAGGTTTCAATCTCATAACTGAATGCAGAATTTCAATTCTGCCTTATTAAATGTGGAAACAAATACACTTTGATATGCTCTCTAGACAACTAGAGGAGAAGTACTCTTTGATTTCACAATTTCCAACATCTTCTTCTCTGCAAGAAGCTTGATCTAATAGATTTTGGTAAATGGCAATCTATGGAGAAGATAATCCTCATGTACTATTCTTTGAACAAGAACAAGGCAAACTTTCCCCATAATTCACATTTCTCGTGTCATACCGCAGAGATGGCAGCATCAAGAAATAATGTGAGAATGAGGATGGCAGCTTCTTCAGTATTCTTGAGTATTCTTCAAGGATTATAACTGCATTTCAAGAGATACTGTTGGTTTTTGCATGTGCATGTCTGGGGTCTTGCCATAAATCCATGGAAAGTCATGCCCCACAGTTTGCCATATCCTGCACAGCAAAGCCAGATCAGGAAACAGGGAATGGCTGATCTAAACCTGGTGGTCTCAGAAAAACTAGGATCTATTGGTGAGCAGTATGCCGTCAGATGGACTGTAGTCCAAAGCCTTCCAGGCTTTCTGATACCAAAGGTGTCTTGTCCCAGAGACAAGAAAGGGAAAAAAGAAAACACAAATGGCTGTTAAGCACTGAAATGTATCTGCAGCAGGAGGGAGACCTGTTTTTTGTTTGGTTGTTTTTTTTTAATCTGCTACTTCATATTACCTTGGGGTGAATTCACACCTTCAAGGTCAGGGTGGCCAGTAGTTTAACAGATCACCTTAAAAGGGGCTATGGTATTTTAAGAAATGACAATGGTGATCCAAGAGGTGCCAATAATTCTTTCTTCTTCACTGTGAGATTTTCCAAGAATCTCCCTAAGCAGTTTAAATTGCCTCTATGATATTTGTACATGGGAAGTAAAAGCTCATATACAAGTCTCAGGGTTTAGCAACAGCCTTCCAGCAGCCTTCCTCTTCTACTGAGGAATGGCTTTCTAAGACCTGCAAATAGTTAACTTCAGACATGAATAGTCATAAAGACTTGTAAATAAACCTCTCCAGCAGGTACTCAAAGGAATCCTGTGTTGACAGAGAGCCTTTCTAATAAATGAGTCACAAAACATTTCAGAGCATTAAGGAAATGGCTGAAAGCAGCATTAAAAAATCCTAAATTCTTTCTCAGACTTTACCCATCAAATTCACAAAGTCTTGTCTGAGTAGGGACCTTCTAAGTAACCCTGTATACTGTTTCAGTCCTGGGAAAGATAGTATATAAATATAATTATTATGAAACCACTCCTTCAAATCTGAACAGCTCTCAAAAAGATACAAAGGGTAACTAATTCATCTCCGTGTCCAGCTAATTTCTTGGGAGAAATTCTAAACAGTACAAAGCAAAAGAGACCATCTCCAGCATTTTCAACTTTAGAGCACTAAAGTCACATCTGATTAAAATGCCTAATTGTTCCATTAGGAGATAATTGTTGTCAGGCTGCTGAACAAGGTGTTTGTTTCCATAATTGTTATACCTGGGAAACTCTTAAATCAAATTAAAAGTTCCAGATTCAGAAAAAAAGCCCTTTGTAAACCAAATAGTAAAATAAAAATTCAGCCTGACCTATAAAAAATGAAATTAAATAAAAACCACAAGTCAGTAAATGCATGATTCTGTTGTGCCAAACTGTATGTTAGCATTAGTAACAGCTTCTCACTTTCTGGAGTTTTAATTATGACTCAAGGGACTGGGAAAAAAGAGAGGGTGGGAGAGAATGTAACCTTTAACAGCCTCATTGGTTGCTGTCCCTACCTTTACTGCTGTTGAACTAAAAATCTCCACAGGCTAAAATTCCTTACATTGCAAATAAAATAGTTTTTCCCTGTTTTTTATCAGCCTGGGTCCCACAAGGATCTGGCAGCCGGTTTATGTCAATGAACAGAGTAAGAGCTAATGTTTTCAGGTATTCTGTGTTCCCCCCACACACCACACCACACCACACCACACCACACCACACCACACCACACCACACCACACCACACCACACCACACCACACCACACCACACCACACCACACTACCCCACACTGCACCACCACCGCCGAAAATGGTGAGGAACTCACAGCCAACGTTTCTAACAACAAGCAGAAGGCCCCAAGGTAGTGGGTTCTACTAAAGCAGCATTTGGGAGCATGACATATGGTACAAATAGGTTTATGGAAGATGCTATTCCAGTGTACTTCTTTATTGAAGTCATTCATCCATGTCACTGCTGCTAGATCTACCACCACTAACCTGAAGTGACATTACCAGACTGTCTAAACTTCCAATCTTTCCTGGAGTCAACCATCTAGGAAGGGAAGGAACTGTGGATTTGGAGATTGGATCTCAAGATAATACCACACTTTCTCTCTCTGCCATGACATGGTAATTCACAAAAGATCTGGAAGACCAAGATATTCATTTTGGCTTCCTGTCAATACTTCAGCTAAGATTCTCAGCACTTTCAGAAACCAGCTTCAATCAAATCCAAATAGCCCAAAATATCAGAAACTCTCCTACTGTGTTCTCACATCTTGGAGCAACTTCCACTGCCTGGCTTACTGATTTGGCACTGCTGGTCTTGGAAAGTACCACTGGTCCAAGCTATTCAGTTTGCAGAACAAAGTAAGAAAGTTCCCTAAATTTCCTTTGTCTCTAAGTCCATTGTAGTGAGACCAAGTGATGACCTTCAAGTAGACACTCAGTCCATCACTGTTACGTGATGTATGCAAGATAGTACATAAGCAATTTGGAACCCTTGAAGATTCATCCAGAACTTTGTGGAGAAAAATTAGAAGCGATTTTTCAACTAAAAGCAGTTCAAATACTGAGTTCTGGGAAGTACTGTGACTCTCACGGGCATGGCAGGGTTGCTGTATCATTGGCCATCCCTATTTCCAGCAGCCACTGACACAACATGGTGAAGTAGGTAAGTCAGGAGAATGACTTATTAGGAGAAGGACTGGAACAGACCATAGCAATACATAAAGGATGAATGATTTTTTTTTTTTTTTTTTTTTTTTTTTTTTTTTTTTAATTATTGCTTGGTCAATACTACTACTTTGAAAGATGACTCAATTTATTCCTAAATTCCTGTCTTAGAGGACTCAAGTTAAACATCTTGTGAAAGGCTGAGGAGCCAGAACAGAATGAGAGATGACATGATCAGTGGTCAGGAAGAATTTTTGCTAAAATTACTATTAATTTTCAAAATATATAAGCTTTTAGGTCACTCCAGAACCTTTACTTAGGATGCCCAGAATAACTTAAGGTTTTCACCATTTTTCAATGGTATTAAGACTATATACTAAAATAACAAAACATGCAGTTTTCAAAAAAGGAAAAGAAGATATATATTATCAAAGCTTTTTAAATGCTGCAAAAAATTTCTTTTATCTCACAAGCCAGCATTCAAAAGATAGCATGTTAAAAAGAAAAGAGCTCTAGAAAACTCTGTTCATCAGTATTAGTGGAAAGTTTTCAGTTGACTTTAGAACTGCTTGTATTATGGCACTGCAATGAAATAATTTCTTTGTTTCTGCACTGTTACATTTTTAGATTTATTGAAGAATTGTGAAAACAATTTTGCAATATCCTTCCCCCTCTGAAAAATGTGTATCTTTGTTTCCCTATTTTTTTTTAAAGAGACAGCATTGAATCCTATAATTTCAAAGGCAAATAATTTTAATTAAGAACAGAAAGACAAAATAGTTGGAATGAGAAAAGTTTAATATGAACAATGAAGTTTCCATTGTTCTAATGGGGGGGGGGGCGGGGAAATTGTATTTACACACTATAGCAGCATAAATTTGAAGTGATAAAATTTGGTATAGGGAGAAATCCTAAATTTCTGCCTACAAACTCTAGAAAAAGTGTGCTAGCATATAAATAAATTCACAAAATCTCATGCTGTAGGCGAATAAAATAAAAAAAACCATATTACCAGACTATATAAGCAATGCAATATATTTCCAAGGTTTAGATATAAAGAAACTTTTCTGCTAACAAAGGTGAATTTTTTTCCTGCTGTCTCAACACCATCTCTGTTAGCCAGCTGAAGAGTCCTGTTTATTACCATGTATCTGAGAGCAGCATGTTTCAATGTAAGTGGAAATGTCAGTCAGTGTGTGGCATCACGGATCAAAGCCCTTCCTCTGAACATGTACCTTCTCATCTCTTTTCGTCAGGGCTTCCAGTTTGAGATGGAACAGAGGGAACGTGAAGTTAGCTTCAAACAGATGTTGTAAAATGTCTGGTGGGAACAAGCTCCCCTCAGGAGCAGTCAGATTGTGTGGAAGAGCATCTGTTAACTTTCATTTGAAAGACTCTACATTGGAGAATCAGAACAGAGCAAAGGAAAAAATTAATAACAGTTATGGAGAAGATGGAGAAAAGGAAGAAAAGTGTTGTGGATATGATGGTGTGTGGGCTTTTTACTGAACCGTACATTTTTCCTACATTTGTTATAGCTAGTATACAAACATTTATATAAAAGCAAAGATATTATTCAATGTGAAAAAGGACAAACAGTTATAGCAAATAAAAACATGCCCCAGAACTAGTCGTAAGTGTTCTATGTGTATGCAAAATTTAGATTACTTTAATCTTTCTCAACTTATGCAAAAAACCCAAATACGTCTTCTACTTCCATTTACAAAACTAGGCTAAAATCCTATTTAAGTCAAGAATAAGTCAATGGTGCCAAAGTAAGCATATGTATTAAAGAAATAGATTTTGTAGTATGCCAGGAGATGAGCCTGCTCATGTTAAGATTTTTTTCACAGGTATATCTGCCAGCAGGTATCAGGATGTGAATTCCATTCATTAGATTCACATACAAAGCAACAATCTGATTTTAGATCAAAGATTCATGAACATTGCTGCCACATGGGCAAGATTCCTTGTAATTCCTTGTTTATTTTAACCCTCATATCACTGCACAACCCAATTCTATCCTGTCTTTTTACCTTCCATGTTTCAGGGCTTATATTTTTGTGCCCACTCTTTTGGTTGTTGATCTTTGAAGAGTTGCTTCCAGCTCCAAAGCAAGCATTATCTGGCAGCAGTTTAGGACACTGGAATGAACAGCCATTGCATATCAGCTAAGGAAAGAATCTGTTTTTCTTTGCCACTGGACTTTTTCTGCTCACATGAATGCCATTACTAATCAGGCCAAGGGACACATGGATATTTCACTTTTTTTTCTCATAGAAGACCATATAACTTGATACATACAGAAACACAGATCTGTGCATTTCTGTCAGCACAAAAGAAAAGGAGCAACTGAAGTTTTAATGACATAATGAGAAAGAAATCCCCCAGACAAAAGGAGAGACAGTCTAGCCATTTCAGAAGAAAAGCCTAAGCTATAAAATAAAATTCCTTTCCCTCTCAGCAGTTATACTCTCAGTATAAAGGATAGTTAGAAGACCTAAGAAACCCAGTTTGAAACATTCTCAATTTCAGGAGTTCGTAACCAAACTTTGTGTAAACTGAATCCAATGTGATTTCCACCTGTGGAAGCTCTTATCTTCTCTTCCTCCTAATTTTAAAGGCCATTGTGCTGCATTGACCGTGGCTGAATGCCAAGTGCCCACCAAAGCCACTCTGTCCCTCCCCTGCTTAACTGGATCGGGGAGAGAAAATATAACAAAAGGCTCATGGGTCAAAATAAGGACAGGGATAGATTGCTCATCAGTCAGCATCACAGGCAAAACAGATTCAAGGAAAAAATAATTTGACTTATTGCCAATCAAAGCAGAGTAGGATAATGACAAATAAAATCAGATCTTAAAACACCTCCTCCACACCCCTCTCTTCTCCTGAGCTCAACTTTACTCCTGATTTCTTTATCTCCTCTCCTTTAGCAACACAGTGGTTTGGGAAACAGGGTCTGCAATCAGTTCATCAAACACTGCCTCTGACACTTCTTATTCCTCATGGGAAGGACTCCTCACACTCTTCCCCTGCTCCAACACAGGGTCCCTCCCATGGGAGCCATTCCTCCATGGACTTCTCCAACATGGGTCCTTCCCACAGGCTGCAGATCTTCACAAACTGTCCCAGTGAAGGATCCCATCCACAGGGTGCCACTCTCCAGGAACAGTCTGTTCCAGTGCGGGTCCCCCATAGGGTCACAAGTCCTGCTAGCAAATCTGCTCCAGTGTGGGCACCCTCTCCATGGGTCCACAGGTCCTGCCATCAGCCTGCTCCAGCATGGCCTCCTCATGAGATCACAGCCTTCTTCCAGCATCCACCTGCTCCAGCATGGGTCTCCTCCATGGGCTGCAGGTGAATCTCTACTCCCACCATGAACCTCCAAGGGCTGCCAAGGGACAGCCTGTCTCACCAGGGTCTTCCCCAGGGACTGCAGAGGAATCTCAGCTCCGGTGCCTGGAACACCTTCTCTCCCTCCTACTGCACTGACCTTGGTGTCTGCAGAGTTGTTCCTCTCACATATTCTCACTCCTATCTTCTCTGGACGTAATCATTTCTGAGCAATAACTTTTTTTTCCATCTTATATCTGCTATTCCAGAGGCACTATCACCATCACTGATGGTGGCCTGCAGTGGGCCTATCTTGGAAAACTGGAATTGGCTCTGGCACAGAGGAGGCTTCTAGTAGCTTCTCACAGAAGCCACCACTGTAGCCAGCCCTGCTTCCAAAACCTGCACAAACTAAATACAATAATTCATTTCAGAGAATGAATTTTCCCAATCATTAATGGCCTCTGTTGAGCAAAATATGGAAAAAAAGCCATATAAACACTGTATCTCAGCTTGGCCTATAATAATCTTTTTGAGGGAATAAGAATAGTGCAATAAAATTAAAAGTAATTTGAAGTCTGTTTCCCACAGGATGCTTAGACGAGGCTGATACCATATCCTAAGGGTGTTAAAAGGACAGAAGCCTATGGGGCAGAGGGGTGACACAACAACTCAATAAACACAGCTGTAGCACCTCCTTTCAGTCAAGAATTCAACCCAGCACTAACCAGACTGCTCAGCTGCAGACACCAATGTCCTGTCATTAGTCAACTTCAGGAAATATTCAGCATTTGTTACCCAATCTGCAAAGACAGGAAGTAGAGGAAATGGAAACGCTGGGGGAGGGAGAAGGTTCTGCTCTTTAGTAGGTGATGGAAAACAGTGAGAACACTACTGCTCTGTTTGTTCAATCTAGTCATCTAGGGACTTCTAGAGGAACAAAGACCTTTATCTCCTTTTGTGAGAATAAACATTGCAGAGACAGAATTTGAAGACAAGTTTTGACCTGAGGACAAAGGAAACTCCAGAGCCAGGAAATGTAATCTCTGTTGCTCTCTTCTTCCAAATATTAAATGGTTTAGACTTAGCTCTGCTTATAGGATACAGATCTAAAGCCTATTGAAGTAAGTGGAAAGACTTCCATTCACTTCAACAGGCTTGAGATTACAGCCAGAGTAACAGGACTTTACCACCACCAATACCACCTCAAATGCTATCCACAGTTTGAAGATGTTAAAGGCCTTTTTTTCTAAGCAAGTCCCAAAGAAGTACTCTAGAAGTACATCACTGACAGAAATGAATCACAAATTTTTTTAATGGGTCACTATAAAAGACAAAGACAAATGTTATATGTTTGAAGTGGTAGCACATGGGTAGTAACTGAACTTTGGCCTTTGAAAAATATCACCTTCTAGGGAAAGAACAAAATCTTTAAAGAATTCATGAACTTCTTCCCTCCCCTCTCCTCCATCCCCATTTCCCACTGCCTAGAGCCCAAAATACAGGCAACCATGTAAACTCCTTTCAAACTTTAAAGGGCTTTCCTTTGCTTGGTTACTTCTCACACCCTCATGCATCTCCTTTCCACTGCTCTTGTTTAAAGTTAAATTTACTTAAGTTGCTGCCTTATTGCCTTGACCTCCACTAAACCTCTGTGATTTTCCCTGTTACTCAAAAATTAGCACAGCATGCAACACTATGAAGTGTGGGCAGGAAGGACAGCAGTCACTCTCCTCTATGACTGGCAATCATTGCATCAAGGAAGCTTTAGTCATCTGAAGGGGAAGCTGAATTGCTTGTTGAGGGATCTTGGTTCCCATTTTTACTCATGTAGGGAAGGAGGTGGTTGAGGTGGTAGCCCTGCTGGTACGTGTGAGAGGCAATGGTGATCAAGAAGGATCCCTGGATGTAGTTGCCCACAGACCATACATCTTAAATTCTGTTTCAAGAATTCCAGTGAGCCTGATCTGCAGAGTATCATCTGCAATTTCAGCAAAACTCAATAAAAGATGCAGGTGTTCACCTCCTTTGAAAGTCAGGTCCCAAAATATAGATTTGGTAACCCTATCTATTGCCATGCACACTTTTAAAGTGATGCATCAGAAAATGGTAAAGAGATAAAACAGCTCCTCTCAGGCTCTGTCAATTCAAATTCTGCTTGGATCTGTAACAGCTGGACAGCAGATTGATAGCCCCATTTAAATGATTTCTCACAGAGTCAATGCTATAATAGGCATTAATTAGATTCTCTTGTGGGGATACAGAAAAAGACTAAAAGCCTGGGGAGAGCATTATCTCTTACAATTAGCTGAAAAGAGCAGAGGGAGTAAGCTATAGGAATAGCCTAAGGACAACCCTAACTCAGCCAAAATTCCTTTTGGGTTATCTGTGGAGCACGTGTTGCATGATGCCCAAGTGCTTCATTCTCACCTCACCAACCTCTTGTCAGCATATGGCAGACCCCAGCGTGGTCCTCAATCCCAACATTCATGTGCTTAATAACAAGTCAAATAGAAGGGAATAGTCTCTGCAAGAGCCAGAGGGATTGCAAAAGGCTGGTATATAAGAACGAAAATCCGTATGTTCTCTCCTTAACACACTTAAAAGGAAAATCTGTAAGCAAACGTGTACATGTTTTATTCCCCTTCTTTTATAAGGAATACAACTGCTTTAGAAAGTCATCTTTATCAGACTGTGTTCTGCACTTCTGTTCATGAGGAGAAGGCATGGCTGGTTTTGTTTCCTTATTTTCCTTCCCTTTCTTTCTTCAAAAGAGAAAATACAAACTGTTGCCTTCTGCCATTCCTGTAGAAAAATTATTTACCAGTTACAGCAAGTTCAAGCTGTTTATCCTTGAGTGTGTCACTGGTATTAAAAAAGTGTTCACAGGTTGAGGCTGAAGCACTGGTTTCCACAAGAAGAGGTAAAATTAGATTGTTTTGCTGTTACCCTCTTAACATACTGAGAATAACATTTTAACTCTAACATTAACTTGTGAGAAGAATATTAAAGCACTACAGGGATACAGGAAGTTATCCTTACATTATACTTGTGAGGAACACAGCCTAGGAACATCTGAAGCAAGCAGGTACTTACAGAAGAACAGTACTACTAAATACTGTTATAGCATTCCCACATCCTTCAAGAGTATGACATCCTCAGCTAAAATAGAGAGAACTGTACTCAGGGTTTGGGTGGATTTCTTTTTTTAATTAGATGTGTACATATGTTTTCTCCCTAGTGGATCTACTGCACAGCAGGATATTTTCATTGCTTGTCTGGGATTCAGCAGACAGAAACATTCAATCACGTATCAGCATCTGGATGGGGCTTGGCTGAATGTTAGAGGTCTGCAGTATGTAGGTCCAGGGACACCCTCCTTTCTTACTGACAGTATATTGTTACTTGGCCATACAGGACAATATCTTTTCATCAATAATTTATTTAAAAATGCAAAAATAATTTAAAAGGAAAAATCTAATATTAAGAGGAATATGTGAGGTAGTAGCTATGATACATCAATATAAACTCTCTGCAGTATTTACCATTCTTCAAAAAACCCAAGAAATGTCAGGTAATAAATAAAAATCCATTAATTAACCACTTCTCTCATGTAGGACTGAGTGAGTACAGAGTGTACCACAGTGCTACCAACCCTTCCACTTTTGAGCTAAAACACACAAAGAAAACCATAACTGCTAAACAGTTACTTCAAACACTGAGTGACAATTGTATGACAATGTGGGGTTGGATTCTTTTCCCCCACACCCATCTCCAATCTTAGAAAAAGAAAATTCATAGAGCAGGTTGGAGCAAAAATCTTCTATCCACAAAGAAATTACCTATGTATCTAGGGGGAAAAGAAAGCAGTAAGCAATAACTCACATGCCTCACAGGACATGGGAGTGTCTGTATTTCTACCTTTTTTTTTTTTTTTTTTTTTTTTCCTTAAACTGATCCCAAAATGTTTGCAGAAGGGTGAAACAGACATTCAAATGAATTATGAAAAGTTGAAAGGATATTCCCTCCAGCAGTGTATTTTAGTTTGGCATTATCTCTTGATCAGAAAAAATAGATTCCCATAGAATTTGTTTCTTTGAGAATCTGAGACCAAACTGATCTGTGACTGTACTGTAAAACAGTGAGTAAGATCAAGCAGTAAGAGCCATTTTTAGGCTATGAAGTAAACAATACCCTGATCTAAAGGCTATTACTGGTAGACAGAAGAGACAAGTTTTCTCAGGGTAATAATCTGGGGACATGAAGGAGAGGGAAAAACGACAAAGAAATCCTTAAGTGAAGGGGGGAAAATCAGCACCTCTGAGCAATATCTCGCTCTTCTGTCATGAAAATGCAGCAATAATAGAAAAATATAACAATTATGACAAATAAGAATAATATCTAATAAATCAATAGTTCTTTAAATTTAGTTAGAACTGAAGAGAAAGTGATGAACAGATGTGGTGCAGTGTCAGGAGTTGTGATATAACAACCATAGAGGTGCATGTATGAGGCAGGATCCATGGGAGACAGTGGAGGCATTCTCTCCAATTTTGACACCAACCTACAGCTCCTCATCATCTTTTATTTTATTTCTTGGTGTTAGACTGTGAAAAATTTCCCTCTCCCTAACTGATCCCTGGTCAAAGTGGGTAGTAAGGTATGTAAGCGGGATTTCAAGCACAAGAATAGATTAGCAGTATGAGTATATCCTGGTTCATGCTTGCAGAACCTCACACCTTTTTACACCCTTCCTGGGCCATCATTCCCCAAGGAGCAGAAATCAGGCACTTCCATTTTAACACTCATACCAGTATTAAGAGGCCATAGCTCTTCAGCTTTTTAGTTTAATGGATGGAAACCAAATCTTCTGGCTCTTTGAAAGTAATTTCTGTTATCAAGGCACATCTTGTTTCTACAACAAATGAAAAACCTATCTCTGTTTATCATGATATGGTATTTATTTCTGTAACAGGAGACACTATGGTACACCACAAAAGGGTGATTATGGAAATGGCTCTTGATTAAAGTGTGCTAGATCATTTGGTTCAGTTTGCAGAATCATGTGTACTTTCAAAATCCAACTCCACACAGATATTTTTCAGATCACATAACATGAACATCTGAAGTTAGTTCACAGCAGACTGTGTCACAGTAGTTAATATATTATTTTATCCTAAAAATAATATAACAGTGTATTCACATAAAAGAAAAAATCTAATTTCTCAATAAATAAGGTTATTGGAAGCTTCAATATTACCAGTTTTTCACATATATGGACTTACAGGTTTAAATCTAGAGTGTTTTTCAAATACAGGAACATTATTATAATATTATTGGCTGTAGTTGAAGATCTATATACAAGTATTTATAAAACCACAATGGGGGACAAAAAGAGAGAGAGAGAAAATAAAAACCAGCTTAAAACACCAATTTGGTGCAAGCTCAGACCCCTTCCTCCTAAGTACAGTTCTCAATCAGGCCGTGATTTTACCACATGCTAAGTATTTACAAGCGAAAAAAGTTTGCCCGAAGAATCACCTCTGTCCATCAGGTCAGAGCAGGATTTTGGTTTTATATAGTTCGAATATGCCAAGCATATTTCAGGATAATTCAGCATCTCTCTGTGATGTTGTAAGCACAAATTTAGCCTGAGCTTAAGTGCAATTCTAAAACAGGAGGTGTTGAATGCTTTGCTGCAAATTAAAGCCACACGTGCCTACCATATTTACACTAACAATAATTAAAACTACTAAGTTCCAAAGAAAAGGACCTGAAAACTGTGGCAAACCTGTAAAATTCAATAAAGAATTCTCAGAGCACAAAATGTTCTATAGACCAGATTTTCTATATATTTGAGTACCTTTTATGAAGCCAAAATGGCGTAAATGGGACGTTAATATAACAAAAATTCCATCTCATAACTGAATTCTAAAATTCTGTAAAGAAGTCACCCATCACAACTAAATGTTCCACTTCTTTGAACAGAAGTTTCCTGAGAAATATTTTTATTATATCAGGTGCAGATTGCCCTTCCTTGGTACATTTATTGATGCATACTCTATTTATTACAGAGTTATTTTTGCAAGAGAATTTTTAATTTAACTTTTGAAGCATGATGTTAAAAAGAAAATCTCACTTTTTGTTGTTACAGCTGTGATGTCCAACAGCCGTCCAGAACACAACTGTCATTAGCTCACTGCACAGAGCAGAATGTTTTAAAAAATCCAACAGCTTTCTTGATCTAACTTGTTGAGAGCAGCTCTGAGATACGTCTCTGGTAGCTGAAACCAAGATTTTGTTCATAGCTGGCACCCAATACATGCCAGATAAGTCCAGCATTTTGGCTGATCTTGTTTGACACCAAAGCAGAAAGAGGATTTGGATAATAGTTTATTGGCTTTGCTCACAGGAACAATAGTGCTATCCAGAATTCTCTCCACATCCTCAAGTTAAAGCATGTGTGAAGTTTTAATGCTTCTTTTAACTTACAAAAAGGGTCTCTGAGCATTGCAAATAAAAGAACACTAGAACTAAAAAGCTTTTTCTATTCCAGAGAGGCTGCAAGTATCCTCTCTCTTTTTCTCTACAAATGTGTTGTCTTTTGTACATAGTTTCCCATAAGTAGTAATTTCCATTTTCTTCAAAGGATTCCCTACAAATTGCAATTCAATGGTACAGGTATATTTATAGAAAAAAAAAGGGAAAATATAAATTCTAATTCTCTTGTTTTCTGAGACAGTGTTACCATGTCAAAGTCAGCACGTAGCTCTCTTTGACTGGTTGTAGGAGTTGGAGCAACCACTAAAATGTGTGAATGTATTGTAACACTTAGGACATCATAAGGCAGCTAGAATCACATTAAGTCAAATACTAGATTTTACTGCCCAGTACATTAAAAGCAATAATCTCCCACAAACACAGAGTTTGGCACAGAAACAGAATTAACTAGAAAGTGGATTCCACTTTCTTCTGATATCCAGAGTCAAAAACATACATCAGATGTAAAACATACATCTCTAGAAATTGCATCTCTACACAACTAGACAGGTGTTAGGAATGAATTTCGACAAGGAGTTTCCGATCTCTACATCAACGGGATGTCTTTGTTGTATGAGCATACTCATTTTATGCTTCTCTTCCAATTGTTTCTTTTCCCCAGAGAGTCAAGTAAAGCCTTGGAAGATTATTTTAATACCATGGCCACCTGCTTTCAGAATCCACATCTATGAATCCTCTGTAGAAGTCTGTCTGATTTTCAGAGAGAAATATTTTCAGGGATATGAATAAAATGGATATACAAACACAACTGGAAAGATATTATAGGTAGACTGTAACGCAAGAATTGAATGTAGCATTCACTGCTCCCTCATCCTCTCCTCTTCACATACTCTCCCTCAGGAAAACATGCATAACTTCAAATGCAAAATTTATAACTGGGCTTGATCTCTAGGATCCGGAACACTCTAGATTTGAACTCAGTCAGAAGCCAGTTGTGGCCATCATAAAACCACTGCCCACCCAAGGAGAAATGTTACTGCAAAGGCTGTGCATCAAACAATAAAATTTAAAACTACAATTGCTCCCCTTGAAAAATCCATTTTCCTGATGTATCTACCCAGCTGTCATACATCAAAATTTCAAAAAAGGATTCATTTTTCTGTGACTGTCTCCATTACACAAGCTCTTAAACGGACTTCCCTCTCACCAAATCAGATTCTAATCTGATATGCAGGTATCTCTTTCCTATTAATGGTTTAGCGCACTTCTTCAAACCCACATAGGAAGGTTAGTAGCACAAGAGGTTAACACTTCATGTGCACCATGACAAGAGCATGGATCCCTCCTGGGGCAAAAAGACAGAGTTCAAAACCAGATCATAAAGGTTCCTGTTTTAATAATCCTGTGAGTGAGGGCAGTGGAAGAGATAAAAGAAAGCATTAACTGCACCTAACAAAGACCAGCAGAAGAAAACGGTACTAAAGCTGGACCAGAGAGGCACAGGGTGATAGCCCATGAGTCAGCAGTGTTCAGAAAGGGTGCAGGGGCAGGCTAAAGTCTTTTAAGCTTTTCAGAAACAGCTGAAAAATCTTGACTAGGCAAAAGTACATGGTAAACAGCATCATGACCATCATAGCAGACCACTGGCAACCAGAACTGCTGGAATCCTGCAGAGCCCTCCCAGGCCTAGTGGAAAGAAAATAGTTTTAAAAAAGGTATCTTTTACATGTCTATCCTGAACTGCACTTTAGGCATCATCTGTTTGGATTTTGGCAAAACCTATCCTACTTTCCCTTTGTGATTTTGTGAAATGAGGGTTACAACTCAGCACAGGCAATGAGGCACAGGCAATTCTCCCCATGGAGAATAAAGCTTGAAAACAGAAACAATCACTTAACACTAAATACTTCTCAAAAAGTCTGCACAGAAGCCACGCATGCAGAGAGTTTTATGACTGCAGCATGTCTTTGCTCAGTATTCACAAATATGGGGAAGTAATCATTATTTATAAAAATCCCATAAAAGGTATCCATTTTTTTTACTCCATGAATGAGTAATGACTCGATCATTTAGAAGCCATGAGTCATAAGTTTTCTCTTGTAAATACGATAAGATCAAATCCCATGGTAACATGTTCAGTCATAGTTGTCTTAATTGTATATTTTTCCCCTTTCTTCCTCTGCCTTCCACCTTTGGAGCATTCTCTGCCTTATACTTTAATTTGTAAGAACTTGGTCTCATCTACAATACATCAAAATAAAGATCATGATTTTTTTTCAAGTAAGGACATTAGAGGAAAAAAAAGCCAACACCAAACCCCTTTTACTGGAGTCCACTCATTTGAAATGCTCATAGTCCTGCTGATCTTTTATGTAATAATGTTCCCCATTGATACAGATAATGGGAACACTGACATGTCAAATCTGTTTGGTGGAATTTTTTTGCTGTTGCTGTTATATCCCACCCCACCCCTGACCCAGAGAAAAGGAGAATTGCCTGTAGGCTTTAATCATAATGCAGCACACACAGGCTGCTACTCAGATACTCTGTGTCTGGAAGGTAATAAAAAAAAAAAATCTTGAGAGAAAATATTTTGGATTTCATTACTCCCTTGCCATGTCTGTGCTTTGGGGAAGAACAACCAACAGCCGCATTTTTCAATGCCATTTGAGCAGGGTTGAACACACAAATCCCATTATTGTTAATGGGATTTGTGCACATAATTCCGAATACTTTGAACAATCTCCCGTGAAGTTTCTCCCAACCCCTCAAGAAGCAGGAACAATTCTATGTTATTTAAACATAATCTCACTGACAGGTAATTTTGTGATACAAAATTTATTGCTGGCTTGTCCTTTGAGGGCATGTTTCACCATTAATGTTTCCTTTTAAAAACTTCAGCATACATTAAATGCTCATACCAAGCTTCCTGGTGTTTTCCTTGGAAAATCTTGCTTTCTGTGGTATTTCGCATTATCCAAATCCCTCTTTACTTCCCCCTCCTCCTCTACAAATACACAGGACAGCCTTGGAAATGAAATATTTGATCTCTAAAGACCCTACTGGTCAAATATTCTTTTAAATAAACCCTTTACAGTATTCACCTATTACCTCAGACATTCATGTGGTATAAATTTTAAATAAATGTCTACCAGCTTGCAATTGATCAAGTGAGCTAGAGGCCATGAATTTAACATGACTACTTCTGCAGGCTGCCTCTTACAACCTACCATTTGCCACTAGACTTCAATGCAGTCATTAACAAAGTGGGCCATGGGCTCATGGTCCTGCAGGCTAAAAGGCTATCTCGGATATCAAGATGCTCTGCTTTGGCTTTCAGCCCTTCCGTAACACAAGTGGCTTTAGCTCATCTGCGTTTATGTCAGTGAGTCATTTGGAGATCTCAGACATACCTTTGAGGTGGTGAATTGCTGAAACAGGTCATGCTACCAATTAACACGAAAAACAAAGTAATTTCCTGCATGCGAACAGACAATTGCACTGGAAGGAGGAAATTAAAAACGCCATTATGTCACATGGCCCAGCAGGGCTGGAGCACAGCTATTGCACGGATCACAGTCATAACACATTAGAAACACACAAGCTAGGACTTGATCATGGATGTTTAATGTACATCATCATTACCTTAGAGGGAAGGCTCTCAAGTCCTAATAAGAAAAGTATCTGATGAGATGAAAAGTTAAGAATAGGACCTACGTAGCTAACTTAAAATACTTGGGGTGTTCTTGTGGCCTCAGTGCCAGGAAGGGTTTCAACGAATAAGGCCTGGCTGTCACCCTGCCAAGGACGTCCAGCGCTGCACTGAGATGGAGAAACTGGAATCAGTTCACGCTGCCAACGTGATACTGTATGTACAGTCTCTCCAAGAGACCTTCTCCTCTTGCCTCCAAGGTTTTTCACCACCATGGGTCCTATGGGGAAGCTTGCCTACTGCTACCAGCATTTTCAATTTAAAGAAATAGAAATTTTGCTTAAAGGATTGCTATCAATTGCATTAAGACATTACCCCACAGCACAAGTCATTGATCAGTTCAACACTGTAACCAATTGACAAAAAGGTGACCAGGTTAAGTGACTTGATTTCACCTGCAGAGAAGCAAGCTCAACAAATAATATGGAAAAATGGGATTTCTCCTAGCTCTTTTGCCAGGAAAGAGCAGAAAACAGTGCTCCCTTCAGTAGGCTCTAGTTAAGAAAATAGACCCATTTTCTAGAGTACAAGCAAGACTCTAGTCAGTTTGAACGACTCGTTTCCCCATTACCAGCTCTCAAAAAGCAGATCTGAACTAAAGGTTCTGCCCATGTAGCTCTTACTCCACCAGCACATGTTGCTTTTCTATCACACTTGGAGATAAATACTAGTGTACTTCTTCCTGAATGTCTCTTCTCCTTCTGTCCAGAGATCACTGCAGGGTGGAGGATAGAGTCCTCGGCCAAAGCATGATAAGGGCTGAAAACACATAAACTGTGTGTAGGAGAAAAAGGTTTGACAAGTTTTCTGCTGAGGCTCACATTGCTGTTGATGGCTTGAGGAACAGCTGCAGCTTATAACCCTCAGAAATGCCAGTATAAGCTTTGGAAAGCAAATCTCACACTGAGCATCAGAGCTACATACAGTCAATATTACTAGGTTGAATGCATGTGAAAATCTTCCACTAACGTAAATGAAAACACGGCTAAGTCCACGATTTATTAGAAAAAACATAACACTGAATAAACAAGTAAAATACACTATATTTTATGACAAGGTGTTTTCTCCCTTGTGGGAAAAATTATTTCCAGATTCAAACACATCACAGTAATGTACATTTCTGCAGCATATACCATCTAAGGGTCTTAAGTGCAGCCTGCTGGCAAACCTGTTTTCCAGAAATCACTGCCTTTCCCATCTAAATTGAGTCCTTAAAGCTCACTCCAGAAAATCACACAGTATTTCCATTCTGTATCATCTTGATGATCTCCATCATCACCACAAAGCTATTAGTGCACAGACACACACATGCAAAAGCACACCAACACACACACACATGCATAGGAATAACTAGGGCAATGGAAAATACGTTCCATCTTTGCTCACTTATTCCATATACAGGCTAATTTCTAAACCACAGGGGAGCAAATGTTCTATAAAGCACTCTTATTCTACAACTAAATACCCTTGCTAACGAAGAGTTAGCAGCACAGTCATCACTATCAAAAGCACTAACTTTTAGATTAGTAGCAGTTGGCGACTCAGTCATTCATTTTTCATTTTAAGGAAACCTTTTTAAGACTGCACTCTTGTTTTCAGGAGGACTATAAATGCACTTCTCATGTTTTTATTTTATTTATTCTGCCCTGGGGATTTGGTCCCTCTTTGCAAGCAATAAATTTTTCTTTAAATCTTTTTGGTAATAATATATTTTAAGACAAATTGGACAAGGGGAGCATAAGCGCAGATCTCCTCTCCAAATGTTTTGGCAAAGCATCAGTGCTGCACAGTGTTTGTAATCAACTTCTGGTCACTAAGCAGAGTGCTAATGACCTCTGCAAAAATGAAAAGCCACATGTGTCAAAACATGGCTTTCACCCCTCTGCTCTGCCCCACACTCACCTTGCTCACAGGGCCACCTTCCCCTTGCCACAAAATAAATTAGTAAGGAGGAAGACAAGAAGGAAAGACAGACGGACAGAAAGAGACACTACAGCAGCTTTTAAAACTGTTGCTGTAAAGGATTTATCTGAAGGTCTGAAGGAACAGCACTCAGTTCTTGACAGAATGAGTTACAGTGGTTAGAGGGGGAAGAAGGAGGAGGAGGAGGAGAAGGGAGAGCAGCCTGGGAGGAAAAAATCTCCAAAGTCTCATGTCTAAAATGCTCTTGGAAAATTGCCAATTACCAGTTCAGAACAATGTTGACATTTAGCCTTTTTCTAATCAGCATTGCCCGTCACCCAGGGCAGAGATTCCTGTTGTATGACGGAGCTCTTCTGCTACTGGCAGCAGCGTCCTCCCAACAGTCTGCCCCCTCTGCCCGTGACCACCACCCACTGGCACCCACCCTGGCACCCCTGCTCTACCCCAAGAGCTTGAACTGCCCAAGAGCAGGTGAGGCACACAGAGAATTTGGCTGGGGAGTGACAGGTATGGGGGATTATGGCACAACAGAAGTAGCTGGTGTGGAAGACCAAACCACCGCTGACAATTCACAGTTGGGCTTCAGACAGAGACAAGGCAAGTGGAGAAAAGTCTCATTTTAAGACAGATTATGGTTAAAAGAAATTCAGTAGACACCATAAACTGAAATATGGCATCCAAACCCTTACAGATAGTTAAATTCAAGTATTGGATTTTAAATTGACTAAAGTGATGATGCAGAAACCTGCAGTTTCACTTGTTTGCCAGTTTCTGGCTTTGAGCAGAGAAAAAAAAAAAAGGGAATAAACAAAGATGACAGAACTGCAGAAAAGTAAGAATTTAATGGCTATTAATAACTGTTCCCATTATTTACAAGTCAATTCAACACTCTTAGAACTCTGACAAGTTCAATGTCATTCACTGTGCAGATCAGAAGAGCACAGCACAAGGCTGAGCTACATCATGTTTCACCCATCATCACAGAACAAAAAAAAAAAAAAAAATCTTGGCACAAGCTTGTCCTAAGATGGTATCAACTCACACACATCAGGACTGGAAAAGGTCAGAGAGCACTATGGAGCTGGCACTGATAGAGCGAGATAAGGCATGCTGCACAGTGATAGCCTGCCTGAGCTATCACCAAAGCAAGGGCACTACAGAGGGAGCAAAGCACTGCCACCACAAGGCACACTGCTCTGCAGCAGCTGGCTGTCATCGTGAACACTTTGGTACCAGCCCCACTGACATGTCAGGGGGAGGTCCCTTGCAGCAGGAGGCAGATTTTTCTTTCTTCATGTTTACTGCAGATACCCTAGTTAAGGACAGCAGGTAAGCAGATGACTGATTTAAATTCAGTTCTGTAGTCAGTGATTTCAGCTGCATTAAGTTTATTCATGTGGAAGCAGATGTGACTACACGAACATCAAATTAGGTAAATGCAGGATTAGTGTTATGGCTCAGTAAAGGTAAGTAAATTCCTTTTCAGAGGTTGTTTAGGAAAATAGTCAATTAATTTTCAGTGAAATTAAAAAACTTATTTTAAACACTGTCAAACACCTCAAGAATATATTTCCATTCAGTGTTTTGAATGACCTCAGGCAGTGAGACTACTGACAACTAAGTTTCTACAGTGTAAGCTCTTGCAAAACAGTATGATACAGCTTTGAGGGAGTAAGTTATTTCAGCTTGGGCTTCATTGCAAGCAGGTAAGTAGTGCTGCAAAATCAGCAGAATGTGTGAAGTTTGCACATCCCTCAGTATTTACAGTGTCCTGGCTGGATGTCCTGAAGCTGAAAACAGCCAATTTCAGCCACATCAGATTTGGACATGGCCCTAGTTGTGGGAATGTCTGAACAGAAAAAAGCCCTGTGAAACAAACTCACAACAGCCTCAAAATAGTTTTGACTTAAATCTTGCACCATTTTACTCTTGTTCCCCTTTTTCTAACAAATTTCAGCCCATGACAAAATTATTTTTACTAAGATCTTGACAAGCCAGACACAGAACAAAACCAATGTGTCCATTTAGTGATTTCAAGGCAAAATGGTGGTCACAGCAATGGTTAGAGAAAGGTGTTACATTACCAGTGGTGGTGAACATGGAGAAAAAAAGTGCTATACTGGCTTTGAGTAAATGTTCAGACAGAGGTCTGATAATACAATAAGCACCACATGTGTCACTCCTTGGCTTGGGCTTTATGGAAGGGAAAGAGTAAGTACATCTGAAATATGATTTGAGAGGAAGAAGTCAGCTGTGGCAAACTCAGCCACAGTTAAAAAGCGATTCTTTAGAGGAAATATGGTTCTTTAAAACACATTTTTAATTTTTTCCCCAAGTCTGTCAGCATTTATCAAAGTCACTATTTAATTAATTTTCTAGAATTCATCTTCCATTTTCCAAAATTTAAACCAATAAATTGAGCTTCATTCTGCTTGCAATAACATGGCTTAATTCCCATAGTTTCATCTCTACTAACTTTCAGACTTATCAACCATTTAAGAAGCAACAAAAACAAAACAAAAGGCAAAAAAAAAGAACATTAAAAGCACTTGAAAGAAATCCACGTCCTGATTTCAGATAGAGAGGAAGGGCAAACATGAATGGAGAAGTAAAGCAGAGGGGGTTTGGGGGAATCTGTCTAGGACTAGATGAAGAAATATAAGAAAATATCTATGCCCCTGTGTCAGAATTGATAAACAATTCTCTCGACCAGTTACATAGCCCAGAAACCCTGTGTCCTGTGCTATTTTGTATTTCACGGAGCACATTATATAGAATAGACCAGAAAGTGACAGGTTTGAAAAAAAAAAAGCAACAATTGTGGTAATTCTACTAAACCAACATGACAAAGAAAAAGTTAAATTTTTTCAGCACAAAATTGACTTCTTAGGCACCCTTCCTTTTAAAAGCAGATGCCAGTGCTCAGTTCTCACAAAAATGGATAGTCTTGGTAGACTTGATTATGCCAGGTTGCTCACCAAAAAGGATGTTCTGCGTAACAGTGAAATTTTAACTATGCTGAAACCAATAAAAGTTTTGCCAGTAGCTTCACTGGGACCAAGCACCAGCAGAAATTGACTTCCAAATTGTTTCAAAACAGTGAGGTATTTATTAGATCTACATTAGTTATTCTCCAAACTCTCCATACGTGTTTTGACACATACATTCATTTTAAAAGAAGTATTAATTTCTGTCCTAGCTGATTTATTTTATTTAAACTTTAGTTCATTACTGTGTGAATGCCAATACACACATGGGACTTTGCTTTTTTAAGACTTCCAGAGCTGAGAGGTGGAAGCCTTTTACCACGTCTTAGCTAGTAGATTGTTCCTGCTTCCCTCCCTCCCTCCCCAAAGGCCTAATGATTCTCCCAGTCAACTCCCCTTCAGCCAAGGAGGTTGGACATGGGTCCCTCAGCAGTCTGCCAGTGCCAACTTGTCAGCCAGACCCTTCCCTCCCTGCCCAGAGGGCCAGGCTGTGCTCAGCTGCAGCTGTGCTCCAGCCATCCCTGCACTGGGGCAAGGACTATTTACCAGCTTCTTTTTTTTTTTTTTTTTTTTTTTTTTTTTTTTTTTTTTTAATTTAAAAGAGCAGATGTTAAAGCAGGGTCCCCATCCTTTCTAGTCAGTCATCTCCTTTGGGTGGAAAGTTCCTTAATGGGGGTAGGCAACAGCAACAGCAAAAAGCAAGCACACCATTCCAACATCATCTACCCTCCACAACCATCCAGGCATTAGCCAGTATTCCAGGAATGTGCCAAAGGCTTTGACAGTAGCTAACATCATTTACACTTCTCTCTCCCCACAACTGCAGCTTATCACTACAAAATGCAAAGTAAATACACACACACACATTTGCAAAACAAGCAAAAATCCCCATTATTCTCCTCATGTGTAAGTAATTTCTGGTGAAAACAGGCATCCAGGCAGCAGCCCTTTGCCAGGCACAGCTCATGTAGTGGAGATGTCAGCCACCATACAGAAAGTGAACCCAGAAACTTCACTGGAAGATCTACACCAAATCTGCAGAGTGGCATCATGAAATCTCAGAGTTAGGCCAAAGAACTCAATATATTTTTCTCTATCATTCATATATAATAGTTCACTTTGTTCTGCCACTTGAGGAAAGATGTGAAAAGCCACACAAGCAGAGCTGGAAAGTAGCCACAGTACTGAGACAGATGTTGAAAAAAGAGGTAATTGAGTTCTGCCAGGATGATAAGAGACCCTTTCTGGCCTTCCATTATTATCACTTCAGTTCAAATGTCAGTGTTATTACTGAGAGCATCACTGTGTCTTTCTTTTCTTCAAATACTGGCTCTGGAAGACTTTGATGCTCCATTTAAAAAGAAAACTTACATTATTAGCCCTCATGGACACATAGAAGACCTTAAAAGTATGACTTGAAAGCATGTCTCAACATACCCCCACAGGATGAAAAACCACATGTCAAGCAAAAGGAACACCTACTTTATTATCAATTTTATTAATGTCTGTGCCTTACTCTTGATTAGAGCCAGAAAGATTAAAAAAGAAGTAAACATTTTTTTGCTCTTCTTACAGACTTGTCAGCTCATGTTTTCAAGATTTATCTCCAGCTGTAAGAATTTGAAATGTCTTGAAAATGGGAGATAAATATCTCCTAGAGTTGCAGAAATGTGGAAACTGGTGCTTCATTAAATGAAATGAACCACAAATTGCAAGATGCATGAGGAAATCACTCAGGGGCAATGCTGTGACAAGGAGTACCCTGCTTTGGACACAGAGCTCTAGTGACTTTCTAGAGCCCCTACATTCTCTTTTTTTTTTTTCCTGTTGTTGTTGTTTTATTTGAAATCTTGCATGTGAAAATGTACTAGCTATTCCAATATTGTTCTCTTTATTGGTAATACAAGGAATGGCAACAGGCTTAATTGGAAAGAAGAAAATGTATGTTTTGTAATGCAGTTTGCAGCAGTTATTTTTCTTTCTGAAAATAATGGCATGAGTAAAAGTTTCTAAAGTTTGTTCAGTTCTTGGATATATCAACAAAGTCTCTTTGCAGTGTCTGTATAAAGAAGACAGAATAGCTGCAGTGAAGCTGGATTTGGACGCAGAGTTTTTAAATGACCAGGCAACACAACCACCATTCAAGTTGCCAGCAGTGAAGTGGTACTGCAGTATGGCAGCCTGTATTTATAAGCTCCTCATCTGCTGTGCCACAGCTCTGTCTAAGCACAGGCTCTTCTCGTACACTCATGCTGGTTTACTATTTCTGCTCTGTACAGAAATAGACAATGGACTACATTCAAGCCTATTGTTTTGCAGTGGTGGTTTTTATTTTTCTGTGGGCTGACTTTGGTTGATTTTGTTGCACTACTAGCAATTTTACTTATCCAAATATTAGGAGAGAGTGAGAACCTAAATGATTGATAGCAGTGCTCATTGAAACACTAGCAATGTTAGGAATTAGTATGTTCTCTCCCTCCATATAATGATCCAAAACTCAAGACTGACAAAGAACAAGCATATGGTAGGATCTGGCTCATGCCTTCCTTTTCAGAAAATGCATCCTTGGGAATAATTTAAATATCATATTTCAGCCTTGTTTTACACACAGAGTGGAGTGGAAAGTAACTGCTGGGTTTGTATTAAAGGCTGGGGGTACAGTGGGAGAATAATTTTGCCAATCCTTCAATTCAGTCAAGCTGAAGTTCTCTAAATCCATGAGCACAGAAAGAACTATTGCCTGCTTTCCACACCAAATGACCTGACTCTCTGGGATATCTTTGAAAGACATTTCTTTCAGCAGCTTTCTGACACTGCCTTTTGGCAAGTTGTCCTAGCTGAGTCCAAATGCATTATAAGCATTGCATCAGAACATGTAGGTTTCTAAAAAGGAGAAGAAGGCTTCCTTCTTGCCTGGATGCTGGAGCTCAATCTTTGATTTTATATGGAGGGAGTGGTGATAGGGTGGAGGGTGAGAACCAATAAATGCTTATGGCTGTGAAACATTTGGAAACACTTGAGCACAAGCACTTTTCCGTTCTTACCCCATTTGCTACTTTCTCCCAGCAGAGGAGTGGTGTGGGTGAAAGGCAGAGATGAACTCCTGAAGTTTCCATTTGGTGAAGGACAAAGGGACAGTTCCAAGGAAAGCCCAAAGAAAACATCTTCCTCAGCTTTTTCTCTTTTCCTTTCACCTTTTTTTAACTCAGTCATCACTCCATTTTATGAAAAATTTTATACTCATAGTTTTTCCTCCTTCCGATATATTTCTGCTACTTACTGCTGGTCTAAAGTGAGTGTGTCAGACCACTGTATCTCAAGTTCACAGAATCTGCTCCCAGACACCTAAAACTCTGCCTCCCCACCATCTTTCCTAAGGGATACAAGGGGACACTTCCCTGTTGGGTGTCAGTGTAGTAAATTAGCCAGATCTGTTCTTGGTGTGGGGTACAAAAACTCACATCTTCCCATCATGTAAAAGGATGGGAAGTAAAGTGCAGTCAGATTCCCTGCTGCAGAAATGATTCCGTAATTTTTACCTGAAATATATTTGAAAAAGACAGGTGAGACCTTGCTTTAATTTCTTACTGGAAATTCAAGATCTGTACCAATGCAGCACGTTCCCCCTCTTCCTGTCTAAGGTGCACAGTGAGCACCGAGATCTGCTCCACACCTCGGTGGGGAGCTTGAATCCCCTGACCTACTGGCCCAGAGAGGAGATTGTAACCAAGTCCCTCTGACAATAAACACAGAAACTATTAATAAGATTAACTCTCTGGCACCAACAATCTCAGCATCTGTTTTAGATATAAAGAGGAAGGCTGGTGAAAATAATATAGAGGCAACAAAGGGTTAAATAAATGTGAACTGGGCAGGATCCTGCTACTTTTCCATTGTTTGCTGATGAGGTGCAGGCACTTGGCTGTGCAAAGAGAGAAGGCTTTAAGGAGACCTAGAATCTGGGAATTGCTGATAAATGGCTAAAGCTGATGTTTAGAGATAATGTTCCTGCCCACTTTATTTTTTAATACTTCAAGGCATCCATATTTCATACCATCTCAATTTTAATGTCAGAAAACTTGATTAGAGAACCTCTAAAAGTGGATCTGCAGAAGAGGACAGTGCAGTCTCCTTGTTTTAGCAGCACTGATGAAAGCAGGGGAGGGAGGGCCTGGCAGCCAGCAGTCTAGAGGCTGGCATGGCAAATAGATACTAAAGAAGGTTATCAAACTGGTGTAAGTGCTGCACAGAATGCTACCTATCCAATGCAGGACATTTTGAAAGGGGGCCTGCTAGAAGAGGATTAGGACAGTGGGGTGCTTGCTCCTGTTCCAAGAAGCAGCAGCAGAGTCTGCCACATTTAACAGTAGAAGCTGTGAAGGGCGCAGAATTAAAGATGCTAACCCAAAGGGAGCATGTTCTCCTGAGTTTGCTGCACTTTCCTAGAGGGACGCTGTTAAGATAGAAGGGGTGGCTGCAAACACACTCTGACAGCCAGCGCGCCTGAAAGGTCAGATTAGATTGAGCACTTAAGTCTTTATCCATTAGTAGAAGCTAGTAAATCAGAGACTAGCAATGGCCAAGAAATAGCTGTGTCTTTGTAACATTACCGTGTCTTAAACCAGATTGAAAGGACTCCAGGAAATCTGAGGGCTCTAGATAATACTCTAGATAATGGGAGAGCTGCTTCTCCATGACCTATTTGATAACCTTCCCCACATAAGGATGTTTACAGGCTGGGTGGCAACTAAGATGCTTAGCTGCACTGAGATGACAACTTTATGAGGTTAAAAAAACCCCACAGTGTTTTATTGTTGTTGTCGTAGATGTGAGAGCAGCTTTGAAAGGCTGCTGCAGCACTCTGTCAATAGGACTTTTTGGAAATAATGAATTTACTGGTTAGGCCATAGGCTGCATTAATTGTTTGGAAGGCATAATTCTTGATCTGCTGTTAATATCTTTTTGGAAAAAAAAAGAAAATACTTGATTGTTCTTGGGACAATCTGTTCTAAGAGCCTAGGAGTGCACCAGGTGGAAGTTATTTTAGAAAGGTTTTTACTTTGAAGGGCTACTGGATAGTCCAGTGCTTCTGTTTTGTGTGTCCCTTGTTCATAGAAGCTGGATGTTTTCAGGGTACAGCACACTGGGTTTCCTCTCCTACTCTTTTAGCTTGCTATTCTCGCACCCAATGAGAAGCTCACATTCACTGGTGTGAGAGCACATGGAGTGCTTTTCTGCAGTCCCTAATCACCTTTCCAGTTGCCCTGTCCATTGAAGATAATGCAGGAACTCCTGGAATTCGGCAGGCTCTTCCCCTTGGGAGGAAGCAAAAGGAGCTCCTTTGGATGTATGGGGAACCTTACATCTCCTCTTTTCTAAAATGCTTTGTCTCATTTAAATAGTCTGCATGGATACGTCTCCGACGTTTGTTGTCATAGCGTCACTTTTATCTGTTGGTGTCTGACCCACTCCATGGAGGAGAGGGGTTAGGGAAGTGCACTGAATTCACCCACTTCTTGTTTACAGGCAGTATTCACACTGGCAGTGCTTCTTAACTTGCATTAATGGAAAGAAATTAGGATGGAAAGCTTCCTCAGAGTTTGTCTGCCACTAAGACTGTTTGCATAGTCCAGTCTAGAGAAAACAAGGAAAACACAAACACAAAAGATGATGAATGACTGGACACCTTCTAAAGAGATATAAGAAAACCTGTAATAGAGAGATGGAAGACAAGAGAGACGATTTCAGGCTTGTACCTCTCTTGACATAACACTCTTTTTTTGAGTATTTTGCAAATAATGGAGTCTGGTTTAGAGTCTTTGAGAGCTACTATAATAGAATTAATTAATGGAATGAGAAAAGGAAAAATAACCAATGCATAATACTTTTTCAAAAGAAAAGTCAGTGCTTACAGGATTTGTGAATGTCAGATTTAAGAGGATTTTTTTATGGGATTCATGAAAAAGTTCAAATTTTAATTGAAAAATAAGAAAGAGAAAGAAAACAAAAGCCTTCCTATACTTCAATATGTTGAACACCTTTGAAGCAGATCTTAATGTTTATTAGTTTTGCCTTATCTTGATTTTGAAAAGTTAAAGGAAATTACTTTTAATTATATTTTTTGTGTATTAGCATTTGTTTCTTTTAAAAAATATGTCCGATAATTAACTTTTATTTCAGTTTCTTTTCTGCAAAACATAGAATTATAGAATAATTTGCACTGGAAAGGTTCTTTGAAGATTATCTTGTCCAATCCCTCTGCCATAAGTGGGTACTAGATTAACATGATGCCTGAAAAAGTCTAGTATAAGCATTTTCATTTTTCTCACTCTGTTGTCTCACTCTTCAGAAGTTTATTTTCCAGGAAATTAATAGCCCATTATTTTAGACATGATTACATAATACCATAATTCTCTCTATTTCTGTGGAAAAGAACTATACACTGAGTAGAACTCCTAATGTTTCATTTCATCAAATGTTCAAGACATTGTATCAGAAGAACCTATTTACGTTCTTCTTCTGTAATACCTAAATTCATTTTAACATTCCTGTAAAGTGAGAGATTACTTCTTTTCATATTTTATAGTTGGTGAACTGACTCTGAGAGAGACCAATTTGAGAGAAATTTGCCAAAAGAAATCAGTGGTGAACTAGAAACCAAAATGAACTTTCCTAGGTCCAGACTAGCACTTTAATAACTTCTGCTGCTGCTTTCTGTTCAACATCCACTTCATTTGATCTGTTCTTTGATGAATCTTCAGGTGTTCTAATGATCAGAACTCAAATGTTTTCCCCCTTTAGTTTCTGTTCTGTAAAGAACTTGACAAAGTCTTCTGGTTTTTTTTTTTTTTTTTTTTTTTTTTTTTTTTTTTTTTTTTTTTTTTTTTTTTTCATTTTTGAGTGACAGAGCAGCATTAGAAGTAGCAGCCATTTAACCTTCCCAAGACATATCCGTCTTCTACTAATTCCATACAAGCATCTTGAACTAGGCTGCCAAACCCAGCACAGAACAAAAGTGAGAGATGATAAGGAGTGTGCTCCCCTCTCACCCCACCAGTTCTGGCCTGTGCACAGTAGAACAGTCTCTGTGCATTGGTGGAGGTGCAGATTTTCTTCCAGTCCCAGCACTTCTCTGAATCAGCAGTGGCAGCTCCAGTTTCCCACACGTACACTTTGAAACAGCCTGCATTCCATGAGCAGTACATCACTCACTGCTTGGAAATGGTGATTCCTTCACAGAAAACAAGTGGTTTGCTACATATTTAACTAAGATTAAAAAAAAAAAAAAAAAAAAAAAAAAAAAAGCCACTCCACTCAGGTCTTTCTACTTTTCTGCTTCTGAAAAGTAAGCAAGACAACAGATCTGCAAGGTGCTCAGCCCAGGGAGAGAAGGACAGCTTCTATGGCCCACAGGAAGAACAGCAGCCACAAAAGAGTTTAGATGATATACAACCTTAGCTTTCAGTGCAGCCAAATTGAGGGCCCCATGCCTGAATGCCCTCTCTGCCAGATCAGCCCCAAAAGCTTATAGGGAAAGGGGGGACAAAGACAGGAGAGCAACCTGCTCCAAATTAGGAGCAGTGAGGAAAGCTGTTGTACACCAAGGAGATCTCTCAAAGTCCCGAAGAATCATTACAGAGCAAAATTGAGGAAACTGATCCAACTGAATGATTCTGCTTCTAAGCAAGCCAGTCACTTTTCCTTCATTTGTATGTAAACCACATCACTTTCCTGAAGTTAGATGCATGACACAGGCACATTTAGCACTGTTCTCCTCTAGCCTAGTCTCCTGGAGGCTTCAAGACTTTCATTCAGGCTCTTTGTTTAGAAAATAGGGAAACTAAACACAGCAGTCTGCACCAGTTGAACCTCTATTTACTCCACATGTAAGGCCTATCTAATGTCAGCAAGCAAGAAGTGTTTGTGAATGAAAAGCTGCACACACATCTACGGGTTTTAAGAAAGTGGACACTAATAAAACACCTATTTTCTTATCCTGTCATGCTCATGCTCTTATTGTGCCAAGTATTTTAAATGTCAGCTCCTCGGGGTTATCTCAGAGCTGTATGACCAATTCCCAAACTATGTGCATCAGTGAGACTATCAGTGCTTCCACAGCACATCCAAACTCATCCTGAAACACTGCAAATAGAAAAAAGGCTGTAGGTTTAGGATTGCTTTTTAAACCAAACAGTAATTTTAAAGGATAAGAGAATGGCTATTGTCATGCTAAAACCTGAAGACAAAATTACTATATATATCGTAGTTTTAAAATATATCAGTCTTCTATATTTCTTTATGAGGAAAAAAAATTGGCTATAGTTGCAATCAGTCTTAATTCATTCTTTATTGCTGCTCTGGTTCTGTGTTATTTGAGCTGGTTAACTGTTAAAAGCGTTTCAAATGTTCACATGGTCTGCATTAGGTTACAGAATAAAAGTAAGTACAGCCCACCAAATGTAACTTTCTGAAATGTAAACCACATGAATTTGATTTCTTTGTGGTACAACTTTAATTGGGTTCAGAGGTCTTTTGGTCTTACCTGTCTATCTGCTCTCTGATGGCCTGACCTGATAAAGCTAATACAAAGAATCTGTGAATGCGATCCAAACTGATTACTCTCAGTTACAGTACATGGCTTTATTCTTGACAGTAACAGCCCTTTAGCCTGGTTCATTATTAGGCTGCAAGTTTGAACCCTGGAGCCACCACTGAACTGGAAGCAGAAGTGTCACAACTTATAGTAAAAGATTGTGTCCCCTTGCAACTCTGCAAAACAAGAGAAGTGGAGGGAACAAGAGCACATAGCTGCAACTCTAAGTGATCACATCTCCTGGAAAAATTGCATGAGCATGCAAACATATGTATGCCTCACACTGTCACAAGAGAGAATGGATCCAACACACACTACATAACAGAGAAGCAACTGCAGACAGAAATTCCAGCGAAGCCTGAAATCTTCAGATATTGATCTTGAGCTGATTTGGAATTGTTGATCTTTTTCTTTTGACAATACTTTGCTTTGCCTTAATGACTCATTGTTCACTCATCAACACTCCTCTTTGTTGGACTGTGTTCTGCCATATACCTCGCTCAAGTGAAACAACAGTACTCCACTTCCCACCCAGAAAAGCACATCATATTCCAACAACAAGAAAGGCACTGTACAACAGGTACACTCACTCACCTCATATCCTGTGACCCAGCTTGTAAACCAAGACCTGTATCTGCTTGTGGGAGCAGATCTGGAATTAAGCAGACAGCTCAGGAGAAATGTAGGTAGAAAAGGAGCAGTGTGCTGAAATACTAAAAGTCCCTTTGCCTGGGTAGCTGGTTTTGCAATGCACAGCCTTGATTTTGGAGAAGTAACATGAAAAAGATTCACTGTGCTCATAGCTCTTGGAAGAAGACACAATAGAAAGGAACACTCAGCAGACCCAGTAATAAAATAACATAACACAATATTGAATGTTAGTCAACTGAAACTTCCACTGTAATTCATAGGTTTCATTCAAGTAAATAAATCAGTAACAAGTAAAAACATTACAAGTCATCCTCTAGTTCAGGCAAATTACATTCTATTTTCTCTACTGGAAAACACACCAACACAAAAAAAGCCCCTTTCAAAACCCATGTAGAATTTTTTTTTAGAATAATATTTTACATCCCATTGCCCAAAGCTGTTTTTGTCTTTGTCATTTTTCTACTGTTCTATTACCAAGCACTGTTCTGTACCAGTAGAACTATTCTCTCAAGTAATTTCCACCAGTGAACACACGAGCAATAACAAATGAGGTCCCTTAATTATTTCCAGATTTTTCCAACAAGCAGTGTTGGCAACACAGCTCTTAGCTCTCTGTCCATCATTCAAATAACAAGGCAAGGCCTGTAAACATGGCAGGGGCGTCTCTACTTTCCTGTTCCTCTAATGGGCAAGCAGCAGGAGTAAGAAGGAAATGTAGACCTCAGTGATGGGGTTTTCTCGTCAACATGGAATAGGTTTTCTTGGCTTGGAGTAATTTACACTGTCTTCAAAGACACAACTTACAGCTTCCCAACTTGGTCATAAGGAAAATTGAACATTTCCAAGGATGCTTCTTCCAAAACAAAAACTGTGGGTTTTTTCCCCCTGAGGCTTGAAATGTGGTTTTGTGCTTTTGTTCTCAAACACTTTTCTTTTATATATGGGGCTTTGCTTCCCTCTGCATTTATGGGTTCTGCTTGGGTCCAATATTGTTTCTAGCATTTGCTTTATAGGACTTAGGGCCCCACAACCCTTGATGTTGCATTAATGTGCAACAAAAAGCTCCATGCTACCAGGCTGTATACAGAAAAAGACCAGACTGGAAGGACCCCAGCTTTCCCCATAGAGAAGTATAGTTTCACTTGATGGCTTCTGGAATGAACTTTGCCTATTATGTTTTATATAGATTTTGAATAAATCCTCTGAGTCACAGATTTCTTATTGGAACAATAGAACAATATAGAGGCCAGGGGAAAATTTGGAAGAAAGTATGGATTTTCTTCCCTGTCATGGAGCCCAGATTCCATATCTTTCTCCACATCCATTTAGTATGGCACAAAGGGAACTCACTGACTGTTTTCTTTCAACTTCCTTTGCTACTTCAGAGTAGAAATATTATTTTGCTTCCTATTTTATTTCCCTAAAGATCAGAAAAAATTCAACAACACTCTAGATCTCTTTCCTCTGTGGCCCTGGAATAGACTGCAGAAGAAGAAGAAATTAAAACAGAATAAGAAGGAAATTAATTGTAAAGATAAAAAGTTTTCTAGAAAACTCTTCCATTTGGTGTATGTATTGATAGGCTCTAATTGTCAGGTACACAACACCTGTTGTCAGTCTGAACTTGGTTTACTACCTGTGCCATATCATCTCAGACAAAACCACTTGAAACAAGCACAAATTTAGAAAAATAATATGAGATCAGTTCAAATTTGGTCTTCAAATATTGTAGTTGTATTTCAACCGGAATCAGTCGTCCATAACAACCTGTTGAGCTTAACAGACTGTCTTTTTTCAGTATTTAAAAACTACTGCTGCTTTTGCCCACTTTCATCATGTTAATGTACATCTGGTGCCCAAAAAAGCTACATCAACAACTCACAGCAATAATGAATTAATGAAGTCCAGCATGTCTAAAGAGTGATGCCTTCAGGCACACTAAGTCAGCAGTTCATCTCTCCAGGGACATTTGCTAATAACAGCTCAACAACACTTGCTGAGAACACAAGCTTTAGGCCCGAGTATGTCAGGAAAGCTTTCTACATGCAGGTCTGAAGAGAAGCTCCAGAAGACCACCACCATTCAGATCTGTGCATCTCTTGCACATCTTCCTGTGCAATACCTGGGACAACCCTACTGCATGTTACAAGCCAGGGACATACAGCATGAGCAATCACACGTCAGAAAAGGAAGCCAGATATTTCCACTGTTGCCAGCGCTTCCTTCCAAAGTGCTTAAAGGATCACTCTCCAGACACCTGAAGCCTGTCTGAGATATGATGAGCAACATCTGTCATACAAGAACTGATAAAAAGGGAGAAGCTCTGATGTTACGTTGTGTAAGTGCCCAGCTTCAGGTGTGAAAGGGGATGCTCACAGCAGTGTAAGCAGCAAGCCCAACCAACTGACACTTAACCAAACTGGAAACCCAATTCATTACTCTAACAAACTTCTCATTATGTTCTCTATTTGTATTCTTTTTAGGTCGTTTTACTATCAAAGGTGCCATCATCCTGTCTTTGCCTGGGAAATCACAGGCATTTCTATAAAGCAGAGAATAAAAAGGAAAAACAAAATAAGTTTAAAGATGTCCAAACCTTTCATAAAAATGCCTAATTCTGGCAATGCTGAGAAGAACAACAGATCTTAATAGACAAACACCAAATGGCTTTCAAGGAAAATTGTGAATTCCTCAATATATACAATGATACCAAAAATGCCAGTTTGGACTTGAACTCTCATAAAAAATGTTTAGGTCAAAACCCCAATTAACTGAACAAATGGTTCAGAACAACTGCTCTGCTAAGAAGTTAGAATTCACATATCTGACTGCTAACCAGGTCTAGAAAATGTTAAGTTGCTTGAAGAAAACTTAAAAAATCAACACCTATTGTTTTCATGAAAGAAATCATGTGACTAGGAGCACTATAAGTATCTCTGTATAGGATCATTTGATGCTAACCATGCTTTAAAAAAAAAATAAAATCTGATCAAAACAGAGGGAGAGATGGGGAGACTGAAAAGTATAAAAAAGTAAAAAGTACAAGCCAGATATACTAGGAAATGAGCAACAAACTTCCTGTATCACACATGTATATATGTACATACTTCATTTTAATCTGCAGGGTTAAAAAGAAGAATGTTAGTTTGAGCCCTTATATTTACACTACCGGTGAGCCTGGATCTTATACTTAAAGAACTAGATAAAAGTAACATAATATTCAGAATTCCCCAGGAAGTAAATTCAATTCTCTTAATACTGTCAAATAAGCTGGGGATTTGGATTTCACCCATTTTGAGAACTGTTCACTGCAAACATTTTATTACCTCACCAAGTTTTATGGACCCTATCAGAACAGCTGCGATTTACTTCACTTGCAGCAGAGGAAGCTGGTAATAGCTCAAAGATTGCCCCCTTCATTTCATAAACCAATTAGGACCTGGATCCTACAACTAGAGTAACATAGCCCCTTCTTTTACTGGCAAAATTCCACTTCATTTATGTGAGCTCAGAATAAACGTCTCTGTTGGCAGAACACAGATGCTCATAGCAGCAAATGTTTCAGCAAAATACACTCTCTAATTTGCTCCTTCTTCCAAGGAAGGCTATTCCTGCATTTTCAGTCTACCTGCAGGTTCTGTCTAGCCATCAGTTCCTTGTTCAATGCAGTAGTTTTTCACTAAACATAGCTAAGAGAACCTAGATTTATGGTTTACCACAAGGAACTTTGTTAGAAGGTTTCCAAAATAATGGATTTATTTAAATTACTTATTTTCCTTCTAAATCAAGCATAATTTAATTTTTGTAAAGAACTAATTTTGGTGGTGTTGTCATCTTAGATTTATTCATGCCTTTAATTCAAATTGTTGATGTTTCAGGGGTTTTGTTTTGTTGTTTTTCTTTTTCAAATGCATATTTGGCCTGTCCATAAGTATAAATAGAACCATATATATGCTTTAAATGGAACTATACTATGCCATTGATTTTGAAAACTCAACTCATCAATTAATAAGGAGGCCTACTTTTACAGGTGGTAAAATAGGATCCATACACTTTACACAAAGTCTGTAATTCCTGTGTTTTCCCTCAGGCACTTTCCTCTGAACTATTGTAATTGGTTTGCAGCCAGGTACCAGCTTAAGAAAAAAAAAAGAAGAAAAAAAAAACCCCAAAGTGTTAACACTTTATTAACTTAAAGTATGTTTTTATATTACTTTGAAAGTGTTCAAAAAAAGACACTGGCAAGGCAAACAATGTAAAATCAAGGCATCCTCTGTTAAGGACATCAGTGCTGATTCCTTTATTGAAACAGATACAACTTCTTAGTGGGCAACTAATCTTTTATCAGATTTCTCTGCATATAAAGGTCTTCATTTTTTACTCATTATAGCCATTGTGCCACCCTCAGCAAACCTTTAAGTCCTTCTCTGAACCAACATGGTGTAAGGCAGTATCCCAAAACTTGCTACTTCTCTGGAATCTGCAAATTAGACCCTTAAATGAAAAGAATTTTTTTAAAAAGCCTTACACCAAACAAAGACAAAGTATTGTTTGAGTTAGTGTTTTACTGTGGCTTAGTTACCTGTCAAACAGGCTGACACTTGGATAAAACACATACTGGAATCATGCATCAGGGCATGTTAAGCACAAACCTGTGATGAAGAGCAGAGCTATGTGATTCAGCTGTGCAGAGCCCTAATGATCTTTTTTCTGGTCTAGGGGAAGCTTGATCTGTCATATCAAACCCACTCCAATTCTGAGATCCTCTTCCATCCAAAAATGATTTTACATCTGTTTTAGTTCAAAGAGTCATATAAATCAGAAGCTCTGCCCATAAATTTTGATGACACCTTTAAAGGAGATTTATACAGTGTGTATTATATATATATATATGGGAGGTATGTAAGAGATACCAACCACTAAAATTAAGGAATCAATGCTAGATTCTCCAGGTTCTGTGTATCATATTTAAGTCCTATTTATGACTTTCTCTGATATGAGAGCCAACCAATGCATATGAAAGCTCAGTATTTCTGCTCAGATAAAATTATGGGTGCAGTACATTATTCCAACCTTGTTTTCCTATAGTTCTTGGGTGGGACAAGCTTTTCAGAACACAAACATCATGATCCATTTCTTAGAAATCACTTGTATGAGAACTGGCTTGGTTTCACTGCCTATCTCAAACAACCATCAGGAGAGGGAGAGGGCTGGTTTCTTCTCATAACAGGAGACAACAATCCTAGGAACAGTCAGTGGGCAGCAAGTCACACAATATCCCTTACACTTTCTGGTTTTGGTGTTCTTGATGTGAGAAAGCAACATTTCTAACAAACTTAGGACAAACTTCTGTCAAGTAGAAAAGTATGAAGTGTAAAACACTGTGTTCATTAATAGATTTAACCAACATGTATATCGAGTGCAGAACTTTCAGGATAATATTTGGCTTCAAGTCAGGTAAGAAACACACTAAACTCTCTTCTTTTCAGGTTGAAATGATATTTATTACCTGGCTAATAATCCTCCTTTCATTCTCCCAAAAGTCAACTTGATATATGTTAGTACTTTCCAGCCCCTTCCTAGAACTTATAGCAAAGGAAGAGCTTTTGGGAAGGCAGAGGATAGAAGAGAGATGTTGTGAACAACCAAACCACTTGCTTGCACTGTGCCTGACACTCAGACTGGCACTGTTTGCTTTTTTCTTCCTGACTCAGCAGTATGGGGAAAAATTGAGTCAGCAACTCCTGAACATGCAATGCAAACAACAGAGGAGGTTGGAGAGCAGACAGAACTTATAAACATCACAGACAGAGCAGCAAGGTTCAGCCTGCAGGTCAGTGTGTGGACCTGGGCAGCAGCTTGCTAAAAGGGATGAACAGCTTGAGAGAGTCCAGCTCATTTTCTCCCTCATCACCCTCTCTATTAAGCTAAGCTATGAGACAACTTGTTTCTGGGAATGGCTCACTTGTAATAATTTCCTAGGTAATTCTCCTGAGCTTTCCAGAGACTTGTGGCTGCTGCTCACATGTGGCTTGATGAGATTCCACGTCCAGGTTGGCCAAGGCCAGTGTGGTAGAAGAGACGACAGAAAATGTCTTAGCATAAACAGAGGAAAAAGAAGCAGGATCATTAAACAGGAATTAAAGCCCAACTTTTAGTAAAAAGATAGAAAAAAAAATTTGGACAGAATGACACTGTCAGATGCTCTCTCTTCCCACCTCTCCCTTTTCCTCCCCTTCCATTGATCTCTCTGATGTTCTTATATGCTGCACAACCAAGGCCATGGAATGGACTTGATCAAGCAACTGAGTGGTCATTTGATACTTCATCTCTCACTGCACATTTCTTCTCATCTCATAACATACTCTGGTATTTCAGTTCAAATACATGAGTTGGAAGAGAGGCTTTTATCACAGATTCTCCTGGAAAGGGAACTAGTCTTTGAATTTAATAAAAGCACATCATTCCATGGCCTCTTTGATGCCACACACTCCACCAACTTACTAAGAGCTTAAAGAGAAGCATTCTCTTGGATGTACAAAGACCCTTCTCAGTCATCTGCCTGTTCCAAGTGCCTTCCAGACCTAGCAGCATCATGGAACGGTTTCTGCCTGTGATTTTCTCTTACAGGAGTCTTTTCTGTTTTCTTAAGCTATAAAGGATGATAGCTGGATGCTCTGAGAACTCAACCAGCAGTTGCAGTCTCAGATAGCTTTTGCTATCACGAAACTCCTGTGCTTGTCACAGACACAGTCTGTCCTTCTGTCATCTGAGACCCTCCAGTTGAGACTGAGAAGTCTTTTTTTCATTTTCGAAATGGCCAAGACCAAATGTTAGTCCACTACCTGCATGGAGTAGTCATTTTTTCTGACTCTTCCATTTCCCAAGCCTTCAAACCCATGAAAAGATGATCAACTTAGAACCAGACAGACACATGTGGTGTCATGAGAGGAAAGAGAGAGGAACAGTAAGGCAGCACACAGGTGTTAAAACGAAAGGCTGTTCTCCCACTGGTACCATGATTCTTCAGAACATCAAGGCACCAGAGGCACCTTCCAAACCCCTTTTGTTGCTTTCTCCTACCTGCTTGCATTTTGCCAAATGTGGTTGCAATTTTTTCCCGTTTGATGCTGTGCCAGAAGACCATCTTATCTCGATTAAAATGCTCTACAACAGTTTAAAAACAGATAATCTACATCACATGGTTAGTATTCTATGTCCACTTTGGAACCTGAGTTCACTGAAACTGGACTCACTCTCCCTCTCCATTTACTAAAACTTACTGCATCTGTGACAATCCTCCATCCTCCCATCTTCTTTATCAGCTGCAGAGCTGTACCAGTGAGTTTCAAGCTGGAATAATTACTAGTTATGTCCACTACTAGCTTGAAAGCAAGTTGCCTTCTCTGTGAATGCTGATAGATTGCAGCTACCTACAGTATTTGATAGTCTGAAAAATACATCTTCCCTAGTAAATGATGTGTCCAGCTAGAGCAACCACCATGCTGTGTTGTCACCAATTTGTCTGCCCAGAATTCTCTCACACACTGCTGTATATTCAGTCACAGAAAAAAATGGAGTTATTTTAAAAAGAAGACAAGCACTGCTATTGTACAGCCTAGTTCAGAGTCCCATATCTTGAGCTGATTCAGCTTATCTGCTTTTCTATACCTTTGACAAATGCATGTCTTATATCATGTTTTCTTGCCTTCCTCCATATACCATACTGCTTTTCCTCCATGTATCTTATCTAGAAATGATGTGCTATTAATCAGCCGAAGACACCCTTCACTGCTAAGTGTTCCTCAACTGATTTTTCATCAGCACAAGTAGTTACTAGTTCCAGCATTCCTCCCACATGCTGAAGGCTTGGCAGGGAGGGAGGAGGGATGGCAAAGAGGTTAGAGACTGCCTCACCACATAAATACTATCTGGGACCTTTATACCAACCTACCAGCTTGCTGTAAGGGTAATGTTGCTGTTTGTTCTCAACAAAAAGAACACGGTGGGAGGAAAGTGGGGCTGCACCCTGCCTTATTTTTTAAGTTAATAACCTTCATGCTCTTCCTTTTATCTGATTAATCTGGCTGGGTGCCTGTTCAGTAGTAGCTGAAGCTTAATACCTGAAACAATGTGTGGATATACACTGTGCCAGTAAGGCTTGCCCAACAATGCACACTCTGTCATGTTTTCCCATGCCTTGTGTCAATATCTCATTTTATGTGTGAGCCCCCAGAGCAGGGGATAGGAAGAAAGAGAGGCATGGAGGGAGAGAGGGAGGGAGAAAGTTAGAGGGAGAGGGAGAAAAAGAGAAGGAGAAAGAAAGTAGGGGAAAATTACCTCCCTTGGGAATGTCAGCTGCTACAAACTCGCCACTCCTCACCATGAAATGAGCTGTGTGCGGGCACAGGTGGGTCCCATTCTCTGTTACTAGAGCACAGCCTACAAACAGGGGCTAAATGAAGACTTTCATTGCTGTTCCCTGTTTTCATTGGAGCAAGGCCATCATAAACATTTGCAGGTGGCTTGGCCATAGTCTGACACTAAAATATTTGTGGTTGTGATAAAAATCAGAATATTGCTACAAGATGGTTCTATATAACCTTCAGGGCTTGATCCTGCTCTTACAGAACTCAGTGAGAGTTTTACCCAGTTTCTCTCTACTGGTTTTATTGCTCATTAAAAGGCATTTTCCCTGGCAAAATTCTTCATGGTAAAGGCTCATCTACCCTTTGGGGCAGATTCAGATGATTTTTTAAAAAGGGAAATTCAACCAAAACCCACTGATTTTGAGCATCTCAGAATTTGGGCTAGTTAAATAGCTAAACAATCTCAATTTTGCAAGGCTAAATCAAAACAACCGAACTTTGAAGAACTCAAATATTTTCTGGATTCATTTGGATTCTTTTTATCAGTTGTTTAATAACAGAACTGTTGTCCAGTCTGTATTCCTCATGAATGAGTCGTGGATATAATTCTTAGCACGTTTAGAAGGATAAGATGAAGATAAATGGAAATGACAAGATATGTTCTTTGAATAAATAAAGCAGACACCACAGGGAAAAATGCTGAAGGAAAAGAAGACAAACAAGGATGCTCAACACTTTGGCAAGTAGAAGAAGTTGAAAATACAGCAATTATCTCCTAGGACACACCATGAACAGAAAACAAAACCTCCTAGGAAGACGGAAGAATGGGGAACAGAGTATGCTGGAGGTCACACCATAAGTCTCATTCACACACCAACTCACACAGAGACTAAAATGCTGACAATTGGCTCCCAATAAAGCAGCTTTAGACTCAGACTTAGGAAACATTTGTGTGATTCAGTTACAGGGAAGAATTAAGATATGTCATGACAAAGTTTCCCAAATGAGACACATCATTGACTAGGAAAAGGCCTTTTTATCCTCAATCCCTCCAACTCTGGAGATTCTAATCACCATGGCCCCAAACCAACACAAACCTAAAACCTGACTGACAGGGTCTTGCAAAACCACATGCAGTTTTTTTCTCATTATATAGAAACAATTGTTTGGAAGCCAAGTACACTATTATATAAAACACCTCACCACTGAGTATTAAAAGTTGTTTGGGTTTTTTATGCTTTTAATTAGGATCATAATTACCACTAGACCTATTAAGTCACAATTTGAACAGGAGCTTAATCACCCTTAGCACAAATAATGGCATTAGTTAATGTTTTTCTTTCTAAAACTGTAAAAGAAACTGTTTCTTCCTCCTTCCCTCTCTCCCATCCCCCTGTCTTTGAAGAGAATGTGACATATATAAGACAACAATTTTGCTGGATTCACAGGCAAAGGGTATCACATGTGAAATCTCAGTGAACACTATGTTTTGCCGAGATGTAACATATACAAAAGGGCACATCTATTAAATGATACCTGACCCATTCTACCAGATTTACATATTAAGAACCAAATCCTGAAAGAGTAGTTAAAAGGAAAATAGAGGAGCTTGGCCAGGAGCACAAAACTAGGGCAGCAGATGGAATCTGTGTTCTGTGCATGTCTGGGTAACCCAGAGCTTGGTGCCATGGGCCATCCCAGCTACCATGGGAGATATAGAGCCTGTGGCCCTCACCAAGACTCTTGGAAGAAAACTCAAGAATAACTGGACTTTCATTTTTTAATGCTAGGATTTCACTTTTTGTTTTTACTTTGAAAAGACTGAAAGTTGATAATCAATTATTTAGATAATGACTGGGGACAGAGACTGTTTTTGCACGTAACACTTAATTGATGTGACCAAATTACAAATAACAGATAATGAATCTATACTGCTGTTTCTTTCTTAGTGCACTAATATATCTTTTTATCCATATATTTTCATGTATTACCCTGCCCTCAAATTCTCAGAGCTGTTTGATGAAAAACTGTACCCTCAAGCTGTTGGGGTAGTTTCTATACAATTAAAAACAAGTCATTGTGACTTATGAGGATCTCATAGTTGCTGGAAGTAACCAGGTGTACGAAACATGGATGGTTTTGTTCACACAGATCTCCAGACATTAGCACTCAATTCAAGCTAATACAATAAACATCCCTACTGTCAATTTATGGTATAAATATGGATACATCATCACAAATGGAGCAGCTGTTCACACTGTGCCAAACTCTACTACCTTGATGACCTTTTTGTCTTCCAGCATTCCTCATTTAAACAGAGGACAAAAGAAATACCTCAATCCCATAGAAAACCCAGAATTCCCATTGAAGGAAGTTAAAGGATCAGCTTACAATCACTTTGTCTGTCTTCCCAGAGCAGTTATAGAAAAAACATACACTATGGTCAGAAGAAGATTTTTTTAAAAACCTGGATGCAGAAAGCAGGACTTTCCAGTAAGTACAGCATTCTGTCCTTTTTGAACCAGAGCACCATATCTGGAGTAACCTGGCCATTCCCCACGTGCTGCAGGGGTCCTTGCTCATCCTGGCAGGGTCAAGAGCAAACTCTGTAACCTCAAAGACCACTAGAACAACATCTGCATGCAGCTGGACCTTAAGAACAATGAGGACAACATCTGGTCCTACAGGCAGAAGCCAGAGAGCCAGAGAAATGAGAAAATGGAAATGGACTCACCCAATCTGCCGATTTGTGGAAGGTGCTTGTGTAATGACAGAACTGGACTGTGGAGATGGCATGGCTTGTTGAATCACAACACTGGTGTCGTGGTTTGGCATCCTTGTGTTTGTCAGCTGGTGGGATCCAGGCCCTGCCATTGCTCCTCCAACTGTGTTATGCATGGAGATATTCTGTGAAAAGAAGGGAGATGGTGGAAGAAAATTAAATTAAATAAATAAATTTATTATCTTGGGTTTTTGTTCTACAGGAATTCTATTAGAAATCTGAAAGTATCAACAACATGAAAAGTTACTGGCTCCTGGTAAATTTAAAGTCAATAGATCTCATTATAACCAACAACAATAAAGAAATGAAAAATAAATATTTACTTTCATAGGGCAGTATAAATGGAAAAATACCCACAGGTTAACTAATCACTCTTCTGTTATTCTGTCTTGTGATTTATAATGGGTATATTTAGCACATATTTCTGCTAACTGAACATGATGTGAGTGCAGGACACCTTGATTTACTGCACGGGCTGTTTACTGTGTACTGAGTCTGCTTAGACTGACAAGCAAATCAAGTTTTACAGTTCCAAAGTAACAAACAGTACACAGCACATCATGAAACAGCCATTTCTATTAGCCTCCATAGATTTTTGTAGAGCAATAACATCCCAGAGGCTTAGAAAAACACTGTATATCACCACATATAACCTTGGCTTCAGGTAACTCAGAGCTCTTAAAAAGTTCTTAAAAAACAAAAAAAAATAAGTTCACAGATAACTCATATCCACTGAGCAAACAACCATCAAGAGACCAGGATACTGCCAAGGAAGGAACCGTGGAATAACACATCTCTCCTGTTATGCCTGTACACACAACACACACTGCTGCTAAACCGCAGGGTTTGACTTGGCCTGCGTTTAAAAACAAACAAAATACTCAAGCCAGAGATAAGCCACAATGTATACATATGAAAAATATGGTAACCTTGAGAGCATTATTTTTCCTATCAAGCATCAACGTGTGAATTGTTAGCAGCAAGAGGAAAAGAAACTTTCCATTGTCACTTCATGCTAGGCTGAGGAAAACAGGGACAAAAAACCCCTTATATGCACACTGACACTAAGACTCACACATAGCACCTTCCTAACCACTGCAATACTCAGGATTAAAAAACACAGTTCTATTTCATTCAAAATTCCAATTTATGAGTCAATTTATCTAGGAAACATATACAACCACCAGAGAGCAAATAATTAGAGGACCCCAATTGAAAGCATTAGCTGTTATCCATTTATCTCCCAATTTTATATATTTAATGTGATTTCCCGAACAGTGTAGACATAGGAATCTCTGTTTCTTTTACAGAAGTTGTTCATTAACACATTAACCCTTTTACAGGAGTCTTCATTAACACATAAAGAGGCAGAGGTGTTGCCTACAGTTGAATGGTTACACCATCTCACCTGGAATAAAGAGGACCCAGCTTTGAGTTTCTCTTCCAGTAAATAATTTACACATTATGAATCAGGTTTAGAAGCTCCTTATTTATTTAAGTATTCTCTTAAGGAGCATGAATTGGAAGAGGAAGCCAGACCGAGGACATTAACTGTAATATTTCATAGCATAGTATTATGTCATGACCTTCAAGCAATAACCTTAGATATATGAAAACTTCTCCAAAAGAAGTTCTCCTTCACCTACGACATTCCTATTAAAATGTCACTTCTTCAACAGATTACTGGTGTCTGACGTAAAGCCCATTCAGCTTAAAAAAAACTATATACGGCTAAATCTAGCTCAGGATTCAAACCTGCTTTTTTGATCGTGGCTAGATTTTGCAAAAACACATCTAATATCTATCCATGCACAGTCAATATTTTAATGCTATCACTTCCTAAAGTAATCTCTAAAGGAAACATGTATGGTGCCATGAGTCTGCAAGGCCTGGGAATGGACAGGATGGAAATCCATCACAAGCCTTAGACAAGTGGTACCCTGGCACTTGCCCGGAATTTTACTGTACAGAGTTTTGTTGTGCCATGGCAGGGCAGACCTTAAAGATTTGGTATCAGATTCCTGTGCTCCTAAATAAAGTATTTCCTTTCTCTTTTCCTTATCTTTTCATTTTCTCCTATAATTAGAGAGCTCTCTAATATACAAACAGATGAATTATGATGGATATGAAATTTTTGTTTGCCCAAAAGACATTGTAGTTGTTATCTTACATGCATAAATTTCCAACACTGTTTCAAAGCTTTAACAATTTCCAATAAGCTACATCTTTTCAAATAGTAGGTGGAGTATGTGATGCATAGAAAGTAAAAGCAGAGTAAAAACCTGTCAATGCTTTCAGGTGTGTATTCTTCTCAGTAATGCAAGCACTGCTGTTGGGCAAGCGCATACCATGCTGTCAAGTGAAAACCTAAGGTTTCCCAACAAAATGTCAAACTCAGCATGACTCTGATATTCGTAAGAAAAGGATTTGGCAATCTCAGAATAATTTACATCACTGAAATGCTTGTGAATCTACAGAGAAGCTCAAGGAAGTTCATACTTTAAGGACAATAAGTATGCTTTGAAAGGCGGCAGGAAGGTAATGCACAGTAGATCTGACACTAAGCCTATCTGATCTCGCTGTATGCATCATGGCATGGCTCTGTATCACCAGCACAGCAAGACTAGGCTCGTTGCATGTGTGATCCAGCCATTCTTCAGAACTCCCAAAATGGTTTTGTTGTGTTGAGCCCTGTATCTGGTTCTGAATGGATCTGGATAAGATATTAACAAGCTCCTTGCAAACTCGACTTTGGGCTCTTATAGAAAAAGGAAAAATTCAGCAGCATTGGCTGAAACTGAGACCTCCACTTTATATATTGAATTGTTGTTTGGTGAGGTTGCTTCTAGCTCTACTTTTAATGAGCTATTCATGTTTTTCTACCAGGTTATCCATGAATAACATCTCCTTTGACTCCCCTTTTCATTATCCTCCAGCTCTTGAGCCATTGGTAAAGATTATTTGATACTAGGTGTGGAGCTCCCAGCATTCCAGCTCAGAGAAGTCTACAGGAGCAAGGACAGACTGAACTCTCCCTCTGTTTTTAACATTCCCAAGACCCATCCATACTCTGAGAGAATATCACATCCACACACACTCAGAGTTTCCTCAGGTATCTTCTCAACTGTGCTTCAGCATTAGAAGAGGACATATGAGCTTATCACTGCTATCTATTTTATTGAAATGAACCCAAGTATTCACACAGGGAACAGGCCACCCATATGTCAGGAGCTGCAGACACAGAAGACATGCTCTTAAGATCAATTTAGTGAATCTTAATTAAGATCTAATATATGAAGAGGAATTTATGTCCTTTAGGACTAAGTTTCATCCTCACTAAAGTTTCCAGTCACTCCCACTGAAGCAGAAACTAGGATTATAACACTAAAGTGCTTTTACAGAAATGGTCCCCTTGCCCATGTGCTCATGCAGTACTCTCCATCAATATTTAACATTCAAGCAAATAAACCAAAAAGCAATAAACCATATCCACAAACCATTTTTAAATCAATGTGTTCATTCTCAACCTTTCCAGCTACAAGAGGAAAGCACACAGATCATCATCATATTAACTTCTCTCCAGTTACACTTCATGGCCCATTTTAGCTTCAGACTTTGAAGAAAACATTTGAGCATTTTTCTCCCACGTGCAACCAGTTAAGTTTGGATAGACAACAAACTTCTTTTTTCTAAAGGCTAAAAACTTCTTGAAGTCATGCTTCCATGTTCTGGTGGAGAGGATTACACATCACTCTACAAGAACACACACCCTGCTGGCAAGCACAGCAGAGAAATGACAGCTATGCAGACACAGGCAAAATACACCCAGGCAGTCACCAATTCCCCTAAACCCTGCTTTTTCCAGAGAAACACCCATCCATTTCACACAGAACCACTATCTATGTACTGAACTCAAAGGATGAAGAAAACTGATTCATCCTTTACAATCTACTGTAGTATTCTGAGTTTCAGAGTTTGTTTGCGGTTTTAAACTATAAGATCTAGTTTCTGTTTTTATTTTCCTACTATTATTTTTTAACTATGAGGCTTACCAAAATTTGCAAACACCAGTTTTACACGAACTGCAGACTATTCAGGATTGTTCTATGTAAGCTTTTAGCTCAATAGAGCTGTAAGCTACAACCAATTGTACATAAGGTTATTTCACAAACTATTCTATAAATTTTCAATTCTAATAGAATCATATCTTGCCTGATTACTGAGATCCTAACTTCCCAATATATAACAGACACATGAGTGGAAGCCTCACACACTCATTCACTGCACATACTGCTTCCACAGCCAAAGAACCTGCCAGCCTAAAAACTTGGAAGACATTGTCGTAAAGAAAAGTATATATTAAATGTGGCAAATAATGGCAGGCTTCAAAATTATTTTATTCATATATAATCTCCATCAAAATTACTGAGCCTCTGTGAATTCTCTCCTGACAGAAGAAAAAGGTAATCTCAAAACAAAAGTCAGCAAGTCTCCTCAGAAGCAGCACCAACTCATTTATTTTCTCATTATTCAGATCAATGTGGAAGCCAAACACCCTCACACCAGCCCATCACAACTGCTTCATCTGTAACTGGCATGCAAAATTGAAACTCCTATAAGCACAGAACTAAGCCTGCTGCTTACTCAAAGCCAGTAAACATAGATGAGGAACTAGAGAAGAAACCAGAGATAAAAAATGAATTCTGTTACTAATGCAATTGAATGTTTACAGGAAAAAGAAAGTCTACTATCAAGATTTAATTTTTTTTTTTTTTAAAAAAAGGAACAAGTTCCATTATGCAAGAGATGAGTGAGTGTAAACTTGGTGGAGACTGAAATGCAATACCTTTTCCTCTTTTTTTTTTAAACTGTAACATCTGTAGAGCTTTGAATGAGGAAAAGCACTAAAAGCAGGGAAAAAAGGACGCAGAAAAAAACTGCTGGAAAATGCTGTGTAGTAACATTAAGCAAAAGGACAAAACACTATGAAGATCTTATTGCAGACCACTAAAATCCATTTAACTCCCCTGCTTAGCAAGAGGTATGAAGTCACTGAGTGAGGCTGACACATAAAAATACAGAACTCATGCCAAAGGATCTATTCCTCAAAACATTTCAAAGAAAGGCAAACGCTCACTTAACAGCTACCTGATAAAAATGGCACATTACAAGAAACAGCAGGCATGATATATCCCAGAATGGGGAAAGATTCTTCCCTGCCCCCCAAGGCCCCCATCCAAAGTCTCCCCCCAAACTGAACCCAGCCAGCTATCCACACCACGCTGGAGACTGAAAGGCCAGGAGCAGTATGGGTATATCTGACTTCTTGAACCCCAGGCATGGCTGCTCAGTCAAATGTTATCAACCTGATCTCCAAAGGAGTAAAAATGTAAAGAAAAATTAAACTCCTTACTCAAGAATGACAAGTAATGATAGGCAGATGGGGAAAGGAGGGAAACATTGCTCTCACTGAAATCATAAGGCTTTGAATCTGTACTTATCAGTCTCAGCCACTGGTTTCCAATTTTTTGGATCACAGACCTCTGTCAACCCTCTGAATTTCACACAGAGCACTCTGTGCTCTTATCATAAATTGTGTAATTAAGGCAAGATGGTTCCACAGACTAGATGCAGATGACTTACCACAGCTTTGCGACCACCAGCACTTCACAGACCAGAGTTAACTGCCACCCAAATATGGCTTTGGAGCACCGTGGCTAGAATTTATTGACAAAAAAAGATAACATTTCTAAAGGTATCTATGAACTTCTATAACCCGTGTCCTTTTTTCAAAATGTCTTCAGTTTTTGGAGCCTCAGACAATTACTGTTAATTAATAGATCAGACTTGTGTACTGGGGCTGGCAAGAGCTTTGCAAAATTATATCCTAAATGTCTGTGTTGGAACGTGCGGGGAAACTTCCTTGTTTTAAGTTAGGATGGATTATTGTTAAATATAGATGTGCTGGCTTCTCCTCAAGAGGTACAAAACAAAACAAAACAAAAAATCATAAATAATCTTTTTATCCTGTTTTCTTTCAATAGCTGTTTGTATGTTATCAGAAAGGCTTTCTGAGATACACTGAGTGATGCAAACCTCATCTGTTAATCTCCAGCAAACTACACAGCGCTGCTAAGCAGCGTGGCACAGGAGACAGGACAGACATATGAAGTGCTAAGCCAGGTATAAGCCATCTCAAGGCTCTAGCAGTCACCACTGTAACTCAAAGTCCAAAGGGCCCATTTAAGCACTACTAATCCTCTAAAGGCTGCTGCCTGAAGGGTGACAGCCCTGCACAAAATCTCTGTAATGCTGCTCATGCTGCAGGCCAATCTCTGGCTGCCCTGCTGGGCCTGTGCCCCTCAAGCACCCAGGAAGCACCGTCACCTTCTCCAGTCCCTTCCTCGGGCAAATGCCCATGGACTTCTTCCATGGGCAAGAGAAGCCTCCCTGCCTGTCCTCCACTTTGGCTGCTGGTTTAAGCAAATGCTCTGACTCCTCTGATACTATGAACAAAATGCAGGATACTCAGAATTTTTGGTCTTTTATCTTAATTTTTTTGACATGATCTAATTACAGTCATTCAGTGGTGCCCTCTAATTATCAGTAGAAATGAATACTGAAAGATGACCCTTGTCTTCCACAATTCCCTCCCCTCTTCCCCCACTACCCTTCTCGTGCCCTTTACAGCATGTCTGCCCAGACTACTTGCTATGCATGAAGCCTTTTTTACATACACAGTAAGTAATATATGGTCTATACCAGAGGTACCCATGATAAACCATTTACTAGAGGACTAAAGGGAAAAAAGTGATGTAAAGGAACATATTTTAAAGGAGAAGGAAACTTTGGAAGATTGGTCTCACCAGAGATTGAAAGGAAATAGCTTCTCTATGGGAAAAAGATGACATCAGATTGCATGCTTATGTCTTGAAGTTTCCTACAGATATTTCCCATTTTTCCTCAGGGTTGCTTGTTTCATGCACAATTAGTTGTCCAAGATAGCCACTAAAGCAACACAGCACAAAGAGCTTCTTCTGTTCAACTAAATATCAGTAATACTTAGTGTGCAAAGCCCAGTTTGGGTCACTCAGGGTGTTTTGAACTGCTAACACTACATTAACTCCTGCTAACTGGGAGGCTAAAAAGTAGGGGGAGCACAACTGGCTGCCTGGCTCTATCCAGTTCTCTCATTCTTTATGCAAAAGCCATAAACTGACTATTTCATTTCTTCTAAGTTGCCTATTGTGACATTTATAAACAGGAACCTGGCAGCATGTCAATGGTGCAAACTGATTTCCTTTTCTAAATACAATTTTAAAAAGCAAATAAACAAGGTTATGCCTGCTAATGAAACATTATATGTCGTGCTGGAGCTAGTTTTTCTCAAATGTATTCTCTAGAGCAGATGGAACACCAATAAACACAAAACAACAAACCCTTTTATAAAAATCATGTTTATAAGAAAATACATCCTCCATAGAACTTTGTCTAAGGCAAAACTGGCCTATATCTGTAATGTTATCTTGGGGACAGAATTATGGTCACATTAGATTGCTGTAAACAAGGGAGCTTGCCATGTATTTCAAATGGAGAAGGGCTGGTAAGGAAGATGAAAAGAAGAAAAGAAATTTGCCAGGATACTTACTAGGTGTAATTCCTAAAGCCTTAGTTGAAATCAAGGCCTTATTGTGCTAAAAGCTGTACAGACACATTGATGGACAACACTTGCCCAGAGTCCAGAGACAAAACAAGGGAAGAGGAAAGAAGAAAAAGAGAAAGTGATTTGTTCAGCCAAATATCAGGACTCAATGCAAGGGCTCTTTTCTCCCAGTCCAGTGCCTTGTCCTTTACTTTGCACTGTTTCCTTGCATCTAGTACTTATCTATGAATTGAGAAGACCAGAAATGTTTAAATAAATAGATAAAAATTCAAATAAACAGAATAATAAACTCTGCTTAAGTTTTTTCCGGCACTATCATTTAATTTCTGTAAATCAGACAGAGTGCACCTATTAAGTGGGTACTCAAAGAACCTTCTCAAAGTAGGTGCATGTCAACTTTTGCAGGACAAGCAATTAGACATCCAAAAGCAGCTGCCAGATCTGGAGGCCAGTCAGAGGGTAGTTGAAAACCTGGCTGTCCTTTCTTTCTTGTAAGGAGTTTTGTTTTTATCCATCATGGAACAGAAAGCTGGGAGGGGGAGGGCGGCACTCCTCCAGGAATTGCTTTAAACAAGCCTTTGATACTGCTAACTGAAGGCACTGGGCTTTTCAACATTATGCAAACCATTTATAATCTGTTAATAGCAAATTCACAGGACAGCACTTCGACATCTAAATTTGTTGTATTTTATTTAAAGCTTCTTTGAAATTCTCATCATTGATTTCACTGGTATAAGTTATTGGCATCATGTATGAGTTACAGCCCTGGCTGTTGACTGCACTCAATGACCAGAACATTTTTTAGACAGAGCAGTTGGTAAAGAGAGCAAGGATGGTAGCAACAAAACAGCCAGTGATTTTCCATTCAGACAGTTTCAAGCAGAAAACCAGCAGGCTTACAGTGGGCTTAACTTTTCTGCTAAGAAGTCAAGTGGAAATGCTGCTACCCTGGTAATAAAATGCATCTCCTAAATATTCTGTTGCCCTCAACTCACTGTGCCAGCTGTGTTGGCCCAGGCAGACTAGTACTAGATGGGCACTCAAACGAAATGCTGGGAAAGGTCCAGGAGTGAAGGCTAAGGGTGGTCTCAAAGAGACCCAGACAAACCTTTTGCAACACAACGAGAGATCATAGGTTTAACCAGCTAAGTGGGTTTTCAAGTGAGCTGGTAGGAAAATCCTTTTGATCAGTGAAAATCATAAAAGGAACACTGAAATGTCAAGTTAATTCACCAGGTCTCCTGGGAAGTAATCACAAAGGCAATCATGCACTTTTGCAGGATCCACAATCTCTTCAATAGATTTTAGGTTGTTGCTTTGGGAGAGGAGAGCTAGTTTAGTTTAGATCTTGAACTGAAAAAACTTAAAGTAGGTACGTAATTTGGAAGCAGTCAAACAAAAATTAATAATCTTTGTAGCCATACGAGTTAAAAAAGTTAAGGTTTAGAAAGGCAAACAGTGTCTACACTGAAGGCAAAAAAATTAAATACACTTCTAGCTAAAGGAAGTTCACTTTTCCTGAGTACAGCAAGGGCTACAGACGAACAGAGATTACAAGAAAGTGTTCTCTGAATGCTCAAATCAGTCTTGTTAAGGAGAAGCAGCCCTTGTCCACTTCTTCCTTGGTTTCAGCAAGTGACAGACAGGCAGGAAAAAAAAAAAAGTAAGACTAGGAGAATAAACATGCTTGGAACAAAGATAAACCAATGGTGTCCTTCTGCAAGAAACAGAGTTGACTGTCCACTGATGAAGGCATGTGACTTGGTCTTAATAGCTCATCTTCTAGAGAGCTCCATCTGTGTTCATGGGAAAAAGAACAAGTAAGCAAGCTGGTATGGAGCTTGGACATACAATTTCCTAGGACGAGGACAGCAGAAAAGACCAGAAGTATAACTCCTTGAGCAGGACAAACACGTCCTGCAGGTCAGGTAGACTGGGGACTGTACTGTCATCCTTTTCCTCACTCTGCTACAGATTTACTGCATGATTTTGATCAAATTACTTCACATTTTTTTGCCTTACATGTAAAATAGGACAAAGACCTTGAACAGCTACACAGTGCTTGAGAGTGATGAGAAGGGAACAGCTTTTAGAGAAAACACAGTATACCTAGGAAGGCAATGTAACACAGCAGCAGAGACAGAGCAGAAGAGGTTTTTTGGTAAGAGAACTCCACAGGACTTTAGAGCAGCATGCATTTCAAACTCAGAAATCATAATCAGCATACTTTAACCAATACAGAAAATAGTTACATGATGAATATCATTAGAATAATTGCCAGACAAAAGAACAGTTATTTGGTAGCTGTAAACATGAAAGACATAAGTAAAAGAGAATAATGACTGCATACTTAAGTCCCGAAAGTCCAGACAGCATAGCATTTCAAAAAAAAAGGGAGCTCATCATCTGCAGAAAATTGTATTTAGTTAAAGGATTCCTGGCCTCTACATCCAAATATGGGCACTAAAAACTGTGAGCTATTTCAGAAGAGTCAGGCTAAAAATCTGACTGAGGTGGAGGTGATGATGAAGGGGGTGAATTCTCAGTTGTAAAAGTGGAATATGTTTGGCTGGGCTTCTTTTCTGACTGGAAGAAATGGAGAGAAAAACAAAGAAGCTGCACTATATTTGATAATGCTACCAGACAATCATCCAGATGTACACACTTCCAGTCACACTAATTAAATGTGGTGTGGAGCCATCCTGTGGAAATCACATACCATTCCTTTAGAGTACCACATGCTTCTGAAATGCCTTGGTGAAGTTATCACTGCATCTGAGGAGCCACCATGTCCTTTTCCTAAGTAAAAAATGATTGGTCCTTCTGTATAATTGATCCTCCTGGTGTGACTCAGCCAGATAGATAATTTCATTCAAGGAGGCAAAAAACATTATTCAGAAAGGAGTTTCAGCTGAGCCATGAATGAAACAGGGCAGCCAGGCATCCTTGAGTAACAACTTAGCTGCACTTGGAGAACTGTAAATTCTGAGTGCTCTCCTCCACACAGCAGCTTTTGCCTAGAAAGTGGCTGTCAGTGGGATGTTTACAATGTGATACCTGAAAGTTGAAGAATAGAGAAGAGGGTCGGGAGTACCAGCCTGGCACAAGTAGCACCATGATCCTGTCCTCAAGAGCAGCTAGCTCCTGGGTATCAGCATTAAAGAAGAGCAATATTACCTTCCAACCTTGAACACTGCTCATTTTAAATCAACCTAACTTACAGTTTTAATACACAAGACTCAAAAGACAGCTACTGCAGGGCCCAGGAAATGCTACCTGGTTTTTCTTTATCACCAGAAGACAATAGAATAGACTGTGCTCTGGAAATTCTTTGGATCACACTGTCTAAGCAAAAGGAAAGAGGTTTTCCAGTAAGATAGTGCTCAGAAGGTGATTCTGTGCATGTTTCAGCCTTTTTGCCAGTTGTAATGGGAAATTACAGTGTCAACTCCCTGACACAGACAGTATTAAATACACAATATTCACCATTCCTGTTGATTATATAAGAAAAGGCAATGTGACCCCTGTATGATATTCTAAAAGTCATTTCCCAAACATTTCATATCTGAATGCTTGAACTCATTTCAAATGCTTGCTACCAATTTTCATTTTTGAGAACAAAGACTGAAAAGCCAGAGCTATTTGTGACTCAGTGGAAGGTCTCCTTCAAAACACATCTCACATTTCTCACCTATAGCTGTGAAAAGGTTTGCAAAGCTGAATTCAGTGAGTCTGGATTGCTAGAGCTGGCCCAGAATTTTGCTCAGAATTTTCATTTCAAAGAGCCAAACAAGAAAGCTGATAAGTTTGTCTGGATTTACTAATTGTGTCCCATGTAATAAGACCAGAAGTTTTCATTGTCTCGACAAGATTTACTAGATATTGGCAGGGATGCATATGGAAGTTTAGCACCCAGAGAAAAGGTGTTCAAAGGAGAAAGAGAAAAGTAAATTCAATGAGATTCAAAGAAAAAAAAAAAAAAAAAGATTTGTGTTATAGTGGAGAATATACTTTGCTGTTCTATTAGATTATTTGCTTTAAGGCGGAAATATGATAGTCTGAATTTTAATAAGATATGGTAAAGTCTGTGATGTAGGGAGTGCAAAATGATTATTATTCCTTCAAAAATGACAGACAATGTACTACCCTACAATACTTGGTCTGTCTCTTCTTACAGTAAACATTGCTAATGCTCCTGGAGAGGGGCTGACCTTGCCAGCCAATTACATTATGCTAATTTGTCTGTTACTATAACTCCTACAGAGGCATTCACAGCTCAAAGCAGGACAGAGATTTATATTGTCTCTTCCAAGCTGCAGACTGTAGAGGTTAATCTCTCTCCCTCCTACCAGTTATAACTCCATACAGCAATATCTACATGCAGTGCCACTGCACATTGAAAGAGACAATTATTGCCAGCTTTATTCAACTTAGAAGACAAGCCGTGGTCCTACTTTGCCCTTGTAGTGAGTGTCACTCTATCTCAGAAAGCATATGCTTGGGAACAGCTGTTTTCCTATGAAAACATATGGATTCTCATATGCTTTTGAAAACACCACAGGAATGTATTTGCTTGCTAGATGCTAGGGCCATGTATCTACATCCTGCAACAAAATCATTGAAAGGAACTGAATAATTTCTATATTATATTCATGTATTGTAAAAATACCTATTATTTTAAAGCAAAAAGAAAAAAATCATCCAGCTGAAAAGATTTAATGTAAAAATAAGGTTCATAATTTAGAGGTTATCTGCACTACAGTATTACTTGAAGATGGGATCCAAACACTAGTCTTCTGCAGACATATAGCAAATACCATGCTTCATGCAAGCAGTTTATATTCCCTGTTCCTTCATGAAAACAAAAGCTGGTAAGACCTGCCTCTTTCTAAGTTTCCCTAGCATCTTCCAGTTGTGATATGATAAACAGAGTAGCAAAAACAATTGAGTCACAGCAGCTTACAACAAACTACTGTTCTTCAAGTAAACCACAGTATTGACCTTTACATGCTTCTTTCCCTCCCTTCATAATATTTAGGGCAAGCTAAGAGTATTCACACAGCCAGTCACACGTCAGAGGAGGCAGAAAGTAGCTGATATGTTGGGCTACTTTAACTCAGATGTGCTCAGTCTAGGGTCAGGTTAAACTGAAAGCTAAATATTTGGGTAAATAAAGGTTCTGGCTGTGGTTTTGAAACCTATTTCAACATCAGCTGACACAGAAACCGACATAAATATGCAGAAAGTTTTCCAAGTGTTAGAAAGACAGGGAAGTTACAGATTGGCAGGAAAACAAGAAAAATGCAAAAACATGGCTTATGACAAGGTCTTACAGAAATTTCCTCCTGGCGCTGAAAATAATTCCACTGGAATATTTGTAGAAAAGAAAGAAAAAATTATATTCAAACTAGTTTATGCTGTGACACCAACAAAATGAAGAAAACCATCCAATATTACTGCCAGACCTTCTGAACACACCAGCATCTAGGTGGTATTCCAGTACTTCTCATGTAACTTAAAAAATTTTACACCTGTGTCTTGATGGTAGTTAAACACAGGGTCACACCAAAAAATTGCCTGTCACACTGAAATGTTAATATTTTATTACCTATTAACAGTGAGGAGGCACGCAGAAGTCCACACAAATCTGTATCACTGACTTTACAATTTCCAGCAGATCATGTTGCAGTGCCGCCTGCAGCTAGAGCCCTGAGCCACAGGATGGCTTTTAAGGTGTTTAAGCACACCATACATAGAGGTCAGGAAAGCAAATGAACAGCAAGAACTGGTGAAACTCCTCTGACAGCTTGAGGCATTGCCCTCAGGCATCTGGTGGGCCCCTTTCCATGGGTTATGATTCCCTCCTCACAGTCTGTGAAAGGTAACACTTGCCTGGTGGGCACAGGGGTCACAGTGAGGATCCAGCATTTGCAAACTACTGGCAGATGTGCAATAAACCCACGCTGACCTTCTTTCTAAAAGCAAGCAGCAGCCAAAGACTTACTAATATGCCCTGGGCATAGGAGATGTAAGAAAACAGGTTGATTTCTTGTGCAACTGTTTCTACCAGCTAGGAACTAATGCACCAGGAACAAAAATAAAAACCCCTTAGAGGAAACTAATACAGGATGTCTCACTGGAAACATAATGGTCTTAAAATGATACAAGCAAAGGGAATAGAAATACACCCTTACCTGACTAAAAGTTGTTTTGAAGTTATCAAAAAGAGCTATAACCTTGTTCATCTGGTTAGACACTACAAGGAAATTATGAAGCCAACTTACAATAAAACCCTCTTAATAGTGCCCAGAGCTCTCAGTCCCAAAAGGTAACTGAGAACATCTTTTAGCTAAGGTGACTCTTAAAAGCTCAGATGAATAGGAAGGTCAAAAAGCCAAGAGCTTGTGTCATTGAGGCAAACAGTTTGTGTGTTGCACTGGTTGTATCTGCAACAGAACAAAAATATCCACCATGAAATCATATTTGCTTCTTTTTCTGTTCACATATTCAGAAGGAAAAAAGGGGGAAAAATAATAAAATCAAGTATAGGCTGTCATTCAGAAGTTTCTAAGCCTGACAATACAATGCAGTAACAATAACATGCTCCTGTTTGACCGCGGTTTGATATCCATAACCCTTCACCACAAAAAGAAGAGGTCGATTTACAAATGCATGTCCAGTCTTTTCAAATATATCCAATAGCTTTGTGTAACAAAAGGTATTTTCATAAAGCACAATGGTGTGAAAAGACTTAAATGTACATACAATAAAAATGAAATCAACTGCTTGAGGTACCATTCATCACATATCAAATAAAAACTAATAAAAATATTTATATTGTTAACCTGCATTTCTCTTCAGAATCAGAACTGGCTTTTCCATGAAGCCAGTTAATTTGCTCATAATGACCAACACATGATGAATCTCTGAAGTCTCCAAAATTAAATTTTCTACTCATTTTCCAGCTGATGAACAAAAGGAAACTGCTCTTCCTGCATAATTAACTTAGCTTATACTCCTATCATGAACAGTCTATATGAGGCTGTATCTGTACCAGCTATATGACAAATTCTCATCTATGACCTTGTTATGCATTTAGAAGAAAAAATATTTTTAAAAAACTATTGAAAATCACACTGCATATTCCAGAAACTTCAGCAAAAATTATCTCACACTAGAGGCATACTAAAATTATTTTACAAACAGATATCCATTGTATTAAGCAATATTTTCAAAATATGTAGTAAAAAGAAGAGCCTAGTATGAAAATTCATTGAAGTTTAAGCTTTCCAATCAGTTTAGTAGGTTTACATGAGCAAAATTGGTCTCTTCATGAAGTTTCAAGAATTTCTCCATGTCAGGTGTAGCTTCTGATTATTTCTTTATTAACATTTATTGGCAGAAGCTTATCTGCTTGACAGGAGAGGGAGCATTCAAAATTACCAGAGTACCACTGGTTACATCCCAGAAAGAGTGAGGGTGTCTAGCCAGCAGAGTTTATGGAAGTGACAGGCACCCAATCCAGACAATGTCCGTACCGACAGTACTGCAGGTTCCTTGGTTGCTCAGCTCTTTAACACTGCATTAATAGCCTTTGAATGCATCAACTCTGGAACAAGCAGAATTATTTTTTTATTTTCCTGGAAAACATGTTGTGGTATTAGGTTAGTAATTTAATCTTGTTGGCAATATAATACTTATGGCATAATCCCTCATGCTATAAAAGTAATTGCCATAATCATAAGCTACATTCAATTATTTTTTTTCTACATTGCAGCTGCAGTGGTTTCCCACTCCCAACCTGCCATCCTGTTGCTGACAAGAAGGGGCAGAAAGCAGAGCTCACAAAACACTACCACATCCCATCCCCTTCCCTTGCTTAATAGCAAGTGACTCCCCATCCCAGTTAATAAAGAGCTCCTTGTCCCTCCATTATGCAGTGTAATCTTTAAAAGATTACATTCTCATTTGGGAATGAGCCAAGAGCCAGTGGGAAATTCTCTAGTAAATTGGATAGGGAGACAACAATATGAAGGGCAGCTGGATGGAAGCACATTTTTTTCAGGGCATTCCTATTCCTGGGGCCCTCTGGCATTGTTAGAAGTCCTGCAGTCTCGGCTTTTTTCACTGCTCTGTTGTCAGGATAATGCTATTCAAGGAGGGGATACAGATTAGCTGTTTTGAAGATGGAATGTGAGGAAACGAATATTGAAAAGTAGGAAGAAAAGAAGAAGAAAGCCTAATTTCTTTTAAGTCTTACCACCTTACACAAAAACAAGGGAAGAACATTTTGTTTTAAAACAATGTATTAAGTGTATCAGCTCCCATAGCAAAAGATGCTTTTTTTCCTTACCCAACTGTCAACAAGAAGGCAATTTGAGCACTCCATCAGTAACAGCATATTAAGTACTATTTTGAAAGGAACATTTCCCTCACTGACTCTTTCCCCTTGCCTGCACCTTCCAACAGATGCATTTGCTCTGTGGAATCTACTTTCCATCCCACCCTACCTGTGATCCAGGATGGAGAAAACCACAACAACACAGGGCAAGCAGCCCTATCCCATTTATCCCTGCACATGAAGGGACATAAGTGAATGAGAAAGGCAACTGCATTTTTTGTTGCATTTTTTCCTTTTTTTGGGAGGGGGGGTAGGATTTGGTTGGGTTAGTTTGGTTCCAGGTGGGGTTTGGGTTGTTTGTTTTTATTTGGTTGGGCCTTTTTCGTTTGTTTGGGTTTTTCTTAACATATATACACACTTCCATTGTTCTTTAAAATATTTTCTCCATAAATCACATAGATTTACATATGCAGAAGACTGGATAGCTGATATTCATTTGGTCAATGATGGCATATATATATTATCATCTCAGTACTGAATTTAGTTAGAAAATACAGAAATCTCAAAAAAAAAAAAAAAAAGGAAAAGCTGCAACAAATGTCTTTTTTTTTTTAAAGTAGTGGACCTTTTCTATTTCCCCCCTAATACTAAAAAATAAGTATTTACTCATAACATGAAATCATTATCATTATTCCCTTTCATGTTAAACAATCATTTATTAGGTAGAAGTAAAAAAAAAAACAGTTCTCACAGAAGGGTGTCAGAGAAATTTGGTTTACCCTTAAATTTCTGTTTATACAAGTACAACTTTCTTCATCTGAAGACTCAACTAACAATAGTTACCTTTTTTTAGTTTATGGGAGGCAGTAATTAAAACACATTAAAATAGAGGATTGTTTGCAATTTAAAATCTTGGTGTTGGGAAGTCCTGATTCAGCAAACTATCTCTCTTCAGCAAACCCCTGCACACATGCTTGGAGTTAACCACATGTTTAAGAGCTATTGAAGTACATGGACTTTGGCCCCATTTCAGAAAATCAGTTATATACACATTTAACTGGCTGAGATGGATGAAGCAAAGAAAAGAAATTTGGATATGAGGTGCACCTGAAAAATATTCCAGCCACTCAATAATCCACAAAATAAGAACTTATGTGCAGAGGTGTAATATGTGTAATAGTTTTCCTGGTTTTCCTGAAACATATATGTTGGCATTTACATTTGCATGAGTTTACTGTACTGGAAAAAAATAGCATAAATGGCAAAGAACCATGGTTACTTTGTCATTACAGGAACAGCACTTACACAGATGTATACTTCCCAAGGGACATACACAGAGATAAGACAGGAGTATGATGAGAGAAACGATATCTTAGAAAAGACTATAAAGAAATCAGAAACATGAGTGTACAGACTGACTGTCCTTTCCACTTTTTCAGGGAAAAGCTATTCCAATACCCAACATCAACTTAGCACCTTCATGTCTCCTCTTCTCTTGTACACCACATCCCTTGGCATCTCATTTCAATATTAAGCTGAGAAATTAATTTCATTTCCTTGAATTGGGGGTGGAAGGGACAGGATGGGCTTGGTGGGGAGAAAAGCAAATTTTACATTTCACACTCCTCAATCTCTGCTTCCCCAATTCTGCTAAGACATACATTATAGGAATATTTTGATATCCCACTTCTTAAAAAAAATAAATTTAAAAAAAAAGCTGTCTTTTTAATGTCTGCTTCATATGAGTGTGGATTTTTTCACCCTATGTCTCTCACTTGAACAGCCTCGTGATAGTCTCCCTCAGCTTTCTTCATGTCTTAGTAATATTATTTTCCTTCTTCTTCTTCTTCTGTGTGAATTTCCCTTCCCATTTTCCCGAACAAGTCTGATCTGGGGTAGGAATACATCTTTTATATAAGTAAAAAAGAAAGGTACTTTTTCTTCCTTTTATTTCTTGCCTCCTTTAGCAACCTCTACTTTCTCATCTTCCTTCTTTCTCTCTCCTCTAGGACAGCAGCAAGGACTCTTCCAACAAAAAGAAGGAGAGACTGGCAAGGTACCTTATTTTTTTTTCTTTCTTGCTAGAAGAAAAGGTAGGGCTAGAACAAAAATAAGCTGCCAGACAGAAGCCCAGACAATCTGCAGATTGGGCATCTTTCACCTTTTCTTCTAGGCGTCATGTCTCAGTGTCAGCGACAAAGCCAAAAGCCAGCTCCCTTTTTGTGCCTGCTTTGAATTTCCCTAGGCCTTGCTAAATCCATAGAGAGGGAGGAAACACCATCCCCCCACACACATCTCAGGTGAGGGAGGAAGGGGAGGAAGAGTAAGTAGCTCCTAATGTAGGAGGGAAAGCCAGATGGCCTCATGGACACACACATACTTTAATCTCTATTGAGAATGAGCTCAGAGACCTTCTCAACCAACTACCCGTAGAGGACTTCTATAATTTACTGAAAGCTGCTGTGGCACCTCTCACAGGCTCCACAGATTAGACTTCAACCTTGCACCTTAATGGCTTTTGTCACTGTTTCTTTTGCAGTTGTCTTTTATTTAGAAAGGGAATTTCTCATCTTCAGTAAGAAATAGTGGTGCAAACTTACAACTAACGAAAAGGGAGAACACCAAGCTTGCATAACAAGGCAGCAAATTTCCCTAAACACTACATTGTAAATATATATTGAGACTCACAGAAAAAAAAAAAAAAAGAAAACCTTCAGAGAACAAATTTCCAAATAAATAACTAGCATAAAATCAAAAGGGGCACTAGGCACTTTCTGGAATTCCAAAGCAAGGAAAAAAAAAAGCTTTTCTGGCTCACCATGATTTTCCTATCCACATTAAGTATATTTTTCTATCAAGATTTCTCTTAATAATAGTATGCCACAAAGGATCATGAGGCAGGAAAAAAGGGTCAGAGCAAGGATAATAAAGATGAAAAGAAAACTGCTGAGAGTTCACCTCTGCTGTTTATTTTGAGGCACGCTTAAGATTCAAGTCGGAGTGTCCTAATTGTATTCAAAGATTTAGTTCTCTAAAGAACATAAACAAAACTAGCAAGGGGTATCAGCCAGAATAAAGCTTTCTTCATAATCATAGAGTAAGGTCAGCTTTTGTTTGTTCTTTTATATGATAATCTCCACTCTTTTGTGTTGACATTTAAATGTTTTAAAATGGAGAAAATAAGTATCTGAAGACTAATGGCCTATTTCTGCCGGGGCAGCTCTTTTAGTGTGTTCTCATATTTTCTAGCTTCTTTTGGCTGTGCTTTCCTTATAAAGCACTTTAAAGCTTTTACACCTAATCTAGGTTAGCATGCTCTGGTTAGCAGCTTGTATCCATTGAAAAGCGAGGCAATAATCCATCTAGGTTTAGGGCTTTTTCATAGAACTGATGCAGAGCTGTGTCAATTTTAATGTCATGCTATGGAGAGTGCATGTAGCTCTCTCCACTTTAGAGGATTAAAAGTGACCTCTCTTACCAAAATCAATAAGGGCAGCTTGCTGTGACTAATAGGTTGTAGAAATTCAAAAGAGACGGTTTGTAACACTGAGTTCATTCTCCCCGTGTCTCTCCCCACCCAGCCCCAGACTGGCTGGCAGAGCTGCACTTTGACATGTACATTCACATGGCAACCTGATGTCTTTTCCCTTCCCAGGGACCAGACTGAGCCACACACAGTTTACTCACATTTCAGGGGAAAAAAAAAAAGCTGATATTTATTTAATAATAGTGAACTTGGCAACTTTTGTAGAGAAGCATTTGAAAGAGAAACCAGAATGAGGAAATAGTTAGTATGTATAATTTTTACCTCCCTAGTATGATTTTTAAAAGTCCATATTTTTACATATTAGTGGGACATCAACAACTACACAGATACTTCACATCACATCATGACCACAGTTGGTTTTTTTCTAGTCTCTGAGCCAGGCTTTTCTCCCTTCAGATCTTCGCCTAGTTGTAATAGGTTAAAAATTTAAATTCCATTAAAGTCAATGAAACTGCCCCAGAGATGTATGAAGCTATACATCCCACTCTGGCGTTCATTAACTGCCATCACATGTGACCAGTTGTTCTGGCTTATTTCTTCTCTCCACTATTTCTTTCTTTACTCTGAAGTATATCAGATTTAAAAGTTAAATTTGTGTACTACTGGAAATGGGACATGCTACAGCATGCAAACAAACTCACTTTACAAGTGAATTTTCAGTTTTTCAGTTTATTTTTTGTAAGTCTAAAGAACACTAGAAACTCAGATGTAAGTTTCATGGTGAAGATACCCTTACACTACTAGATGTCTCTGACTTCTAATTTATCCTGCTTGATGTACAAATTAAAAACCCTTACCCACAGTTCATAGCTTGGGGACATTTTCTCCACCTAACAATCACCATCATTGTCTTTATGCCAAAAAAACAAGACTTGCCTTGGGGGAGCAAGGGAGAAAAGAGGCTGAAATTGTGGGAGGAACCCAACTGTAAAGGTTTAGGAGTCCCTATGGAGGTTTATAAATAGTTGACTGCCATGTGCAAAATGTGAAAGAAACCCAGTCAGCAAAAGAGCTGTTGCTGTTTTGAAATCTTCTAACTACATCTATTTAGGCAGTAGACAGTGTTATAAATAAACAATAAATCAAGAAATTATTAGCATTTGAATTTTGGCAAGATAATAAAATGTGTAGGGGTATAATCAGCAAATAATAAGAAAGATCTGCAAGCAAACCCACCAATTAATGATAAATAGGACTTGGCTCTGGATAACTTCACCAATGTGGATCTCATTAGATGGCTGTGGAATCTGTTCCTGCAGCAGCCCTCTCCGAGTGAGGGAAAGGTGAGGTAACCAAAATGTCAGCACACCCAACCCTCACAGTTCTTGGGTTCCAGGATTGTAACCACCTGGGCCAAAATGACAACCTTATGCTGCCGTGAATGCTGTGCCATAGTGTCCCAATCTTTAACCAACAGGTTTCCTTGCCTCAGCTTTCAGACAATTGCTCTGCAATCTCCTCTCAGCAGGAGGCCAAAAACATTCAGCTTTGCTCTCTGGAGAGAAAGAATCCTTCTTTCCTCTGTTCACCTTGCTTTATTAACAATACCTCTTATAGAGAGAAATGCCCCCAAGCAAGCAATAGCACTTAAACAGATAAATAATTTGCGCACCAGGCAGGGGGAAGGGAGAGGGGAAAAAGACCCTGCCTTATTAGACTAGAAACAGACATACCATGTTAATACGAAGGATCAGCATATGGTTCTAATAGGCTTTCTAAAATGATTTATCAGCTGTGATTAAGCCCTTGACCAGTATGTCTATCTTCATAAATAAAGGAAAAGTGCACCTTGCTCTGAAGTGTATCAGCAGTATCTTATTACCCACCCAACCATAGGGACTGCAGCCCACTCTGGGGAGCAAAGAGCTCGTGTTTAATAGCAGAGCGTATGCTCTAAAGAGACTGCCAAGATTTAGGGGCTTTACCTAACAGATAGACTTATAAAAATGCCACTACGGGAAAGGTTTATCCCTTTTTCATGTGCCATCCAGTCCATGCTGCTGAAACCTGAACTGGTAACAAGGAAGCAGTACCATTAAAAACATTCCAAGGAAGACCAAGCCAAAAGGCACAACTTTGCCGTGTTGCTGTGAAAGAAATGTTAAAATGAAATCAGATAGGCCTCCTTTTTGGAGGGTAGCCAAAATACACAAAACATAACAAACCTCCAAACATTACAAGAGGGTGACTCTGCTTCTTTGGGACAGAGACAATAATAAGAAGGAGGAAAGTGGACTGTCCTGACTGATCTCTGCAGGATGATTCATCAGCTGGAATTCAGAAGAACATGGAAGGATGATGCTTAGGGAGGTTTAGCTGAATCAAAAACGTATGCCCTCAAGAATTGCCTTTCTGCATGATATAGGCACTTATTGCTGGAAAAACATCCAGGTCTTCTCTTTGAGTATGAGGATCTAAATCTATAAATCTGCTCAAAAGTCCATTCAAGATAAGATAGACCTGCCTGCCAGCGGAAGATAAGATGCTGTACCATCAGCAACAAGCCTAAATTAAAGCCTATTCTTGTGAATATTTCTGCGAGGCCATGAGCAGTTTTGTCTTGACAGCTTTCCTGCGCCATTATGCAGAAAGTGTCCCTTCTGTAGCACAGTTCAGTGTGGCACTAAGTGCCTGGAGATAGATACGTGCTCAAAACAGGACTCATAAAGCTGGGGACTGAAGCACCAACTGTGGAGCTGCCATCATATAAAATACAGCAAACCACCACATGTCTACCATGAAATCCTTGGAGGTTAAGAAGTTAAAAACCAGCAAGCCTACCCATCTGGAGAGAGGAGGAGAGCATTCTTCCTGTCTTTAGCAACACTGAACAACAGCTGATAAATCTTTAACACACATGGTCTGTGGGATGCCCTATGCTGAGACCAAGGAGATATGGAATCAATCTGAGGCTCTGCCACAGACTTCCTGCGCAATTTTCAGCATGTCACTTGAGCCCAGATCCTTTATGGTAGCTCTCTGATTTAGTCCTGCTTTGTTTCAGTGAGAGCAAGACACCAAAATGTCTTTGAGGGCGTCTATCAATCTTTTGGGGCCATGCTGCTAAAGACATTCAGGAACCAAAAGAGACAGAAAGATGCTCTCTCGGCAGAATGGTGGAGAGGACCCAGATACCCTGCAGTTCTCCCTCCATGTATGTGATTCCTTCGAGGACTTGGTGTCACACCACAAAGGAGCTCTGGAAAGCAATGTCCTCTGGAATCTGTTTTTTCCCTTAGAAAATAAGAGACAGAGCCTTTACCTTCTTCATAGGAATACTGCAAAAAATAATTTAATTAAGAAGAGGTGTTGCAAGCCAAAAAATTAACTCAAAAAGCAGATCAATAACTTGGTGCAATTAATGCATATGAAAACCCAGAATAACCCTCAGAAAAACTCAGATATAGAGTTACAGTGTATCTTTCTAGTACTTCAATGCGTCACCCAGAAAAAATGCTATGGTGTGAGCATGCTTGCATCTTCATAGATATAGATGTTCTATTTAGAAATATTATACTGAAACCTTGGACTTTGAAATTTAGAGTTTTGAGCTATCACCTTGACAACAGTTTAACTGATTGATAAAGTAACAGCTTGAAGTTATTACAATACATACAACAATGTACCCTGGCCCTTGAGCACTGTATTAACATAAAACAATTTCTAGTCTTACTTTGTGTCTACTATGTACTGAGTATATAAAATACTTAATCTCAGTGGGAAAATAAGAAATCAGAGGGCCCTTTGACTTAAAACAATATGGATGGTCTTACATTCTGTTTAGACAAATCCAGGGAGAATGTTCATATGTGCATTTATGATAGCATAATTTTTTAAAAAAAATCAAAATAGTAAGCATTTAAACATAGATCTTTCCTTCCAATGTACAGACTGTCAGACAATGAGTCAAAAGTGCCCCAGGAACAGGCTTATGAGTTTGTTGGTTTGTATTATTTCACAAGCGAAATTCAGCCTTTTCAGAGCACTTGCCTCTGAAACATCTACCACCACGCTGCTCTTCTCTAGGACCCTGCTGGTTTTCAGACTATTTACAAGGGAAAACTGGGGCTAATTTGTCACCCATCAGCCAAGCCAACCACCAAAATGAACCTTTAATCCCTGTTCTTTCACCAAGGGAGTGCATGCCAGCATTACTGCATAGCCTATTAGTATTACAATACAGGTCTCTAAAACCCAAACACTTATACAATGTGTTTTATCAACATATAAATATTTTTTCTTCTCATATAGGGGTACAATACCACCCTTTCCTGGCTAAGGGCCCCATTTACTGCACTGCTAGTGTCATCTGCTGTCATGTCAACTATAAAATACAGGCAAAAATCTCTTCTGATTTTTCTGTATTACTTTTCAGAAGAGGGGAAAATCTATGGGCCAGATACACATTGCATGAAATTTAAGCAAGGTGTGGAAATAAAGTTAATTTTTTTCACCAAACTATACTACTCTAGAGACAGATTCTATCATTTCCAGCTTGCTTTGAATTATACCATCTTCCCTATACTCATAGGCTAAGTACCAAGCTATGACATTCAGCAAACATTTGCAAGAAATTTCTTCTGGAGGTCAGAGAGTCACAGCATGAAATAGTGATGTGCTATAAGCTAGACAAATGCATTTTATCTACTTTCTTATGCTGATACATAGAAATATATACAAGGTAGAAGGAGGTCCTAGAAGGTACAGACCAAATATATGTTTGAAACACACATCACACTGTAGCATTATCCCTTGTTTAATACAACTAAACTGGATACTCAGGCTTTTTATTCCTTCTGCAGGTTGAAATTATTTAACCACTGAAGACTTTGTATTTGGTTTTGTTCTTCTTCTTTACTGGACTACTTCAATTTGCTTATGTTTTCCTAGCAGTGAGGTGCCTGCCTTAGGATAGAATACTTAGAACAGGAATATTAGGCCATGTAGAGGACTAATGAGCTTCCTGAATGGACACTGAACAAACCACATTAAAACCAAGCTGTAATTGAGAATAGCCACTTCCCTACCTCATTTGCATAAATTCCACATTATCTTGCAGCACTGAACACTGGTTAGAAGATTTCACAATTTCAGGATAAATCTTAGGAAGTGATGCATCCAAACTCTAGCATACACAGAACGTAATTTTAAACATGCCCTCATGTTGAAAATATTCAGCTTGCTATTTGTAAATGCTATTTGAAGCAATACTCTACTTGCTACAATCAGCATATTTCCACTTTTTTCTCATTCCACAGAGGCAGTGGAATGGGTCCACTAAGTTATTCAGAAACAGACCCTGACTCTTCCCATCTCTGACATTATCCTCTCAGTCCCAACTCAATGCTCAAAACAAGATGTGACAACAGGGCTTATCCAGTAGCAGCAAAGGTCATGTGTTTGCAATTACAACCCACCACAAATGCTCTGGATATCTAATGTCCCAAGCAGTGCAAGGCTAAGACCTGCAGCCAGTGGTCCTGTGATCTGCCAGCAGTACCTGCCTTGTTGAGCTGGGTTGCAATTTTGTCTTAGTCTGAGCTGTCAATTGCTGTCTGCCTCAAGCTCCCAAGAATTTTAACATTTACAATTTTGCAAGTAGAAATATAGGTATGCTTTTACCTGTGCTAATTTTGGTGGTGAATTTGGGTAGTAGGACACTTGTGTCAGGAAGAGTGCCATCAAGAGCCTCAATCAAGAGCATAGCTTATCCATATGCTTATTGCTGATCTGTAGCATCCCTTGCATTTAGAGAGCAGGCTTTTCTCTAGGAGAGACTTCCAGCTAATATGGGATGGTATAAACAGCAGAGAAGCCAAAAACAAGTCACTTCCATTTATAGCTTTATTTTTCTCAGTTCAGGTCCTGCAGGTCATCGTCATCGTTGTTGTTCCTTGAGTTCCCTCATTCCCTGAACAAAGGCTAATCCACATACATTGTCAGTGGTGGTCCTTGACAGATGATCTTACAACCATAAGGCATACCAGGTATGGGAGGCATAAAGAGACACTTCTTCCACTTTACACATGAGCAACCGTGGCAGAAGGATGTCAAGTGAATCTATTCCTGGATAAGAAGCTGGGATATTAATGCAAGTGCTTTCCACTCGTAGTACCTTTACAAAAAAAAGGTACACATGGCGTTCCTAAACCCATGCACTCGTAGCTTCACAGCTAATTTGGAAAGTCACCAGTTTGCATAACAAGCTTTATCCTAACAAATTCTCAAGGATTATCCATAGGGTCCCACATAGAAGATTTAAAAAAAAAATTAAAAATAAGAAAGAAAGAAAAAAAATGCCACTACTTGAACTTTATCCTCTGACTTTTCAAATTACGACTCTCAAGGAGCAAAAAAAGCCAATGAGAAATGAAAGTGTTTTTCTGTTACAAGATTTCAGTGTCAAGCTGTGTGCTAAGCCATAGTGATATACTAAAATAAACAAAGCTGTTTCTTTCAGAGTCCAGAGAAATTAATATGACCAAAAATATTTTTGGAAGACTTTTCTGTGCAGTGAGTAAGATTTCCATGCAGTTAACCTTGGTCTCCATGTGTTGGTAGGTCCATTAGGCCAACACTACATCACACTCATATTCCAGGGGCAGGCTGTTAGAAGCATTTCCTTAGGGATAGCTGCAGCCCAAGGAGTCTCCTTCTGTCTTGGCCTTTGTCTCTTGCATTTGTGCAAAGCCCTGCTGAGGCCCACTTCAGATTCCTATCTGACAGTCAGTCAGTAATGTAAGAATGAACATACAGCAGACTAATTGGAAACACAGAGCAAATGTTACAGGTTAGCCAGCTAGCAGAACTTATACCCCCTTTTTTTTTTTTTTTTTTTTTTTAAATTTTTTTTTATTTCCCACCCCCATGATCACTTATTTGCTCCCTGGAGATCACCAATGGCAGCTGCAGGGGTTGGTAGGAGGGCAGAATAAGACTCACAGAGACTGCTAAACAGCTGGAATTATCAGGTAATTTGATGCCCTTGTCTAGGTTTTAATCAGATTTTGCAAATATCCTTCACAAGCTGAAATCTCCCTGCAACATCAAGCACTGCAATCTGTGGCTAACTGCATTCAGGTCCACCTCAGTAGATTTCTCCTCTTCTCCTACTCCTGCAAAATAAACACCAGGAACAGAGAATAACTTAGAAATCCTCTAATGCACAAAGAAGTGAGAGTGCACAGAAATGTTCGCCCTGATTCTAACTAAGACTCCCCTCAGCAGAACCTAAGCCAGAAAATTTTTAACAAGTCTAAAATTAGACACATTTATCTCAATGCATGGCTGTTTCCTAACGTTTGTCCAACACCCAAAGCTGTGAGGGTCAGTCTGTGCTATTTTCCCCATACCTGACCAAAACTTGAACTCTCTCACATTTGGACACTTATTTCTTGCTCAGCATATCGTGACACAGCCTCTCTCCTCCTCTATCTGTGCCAGACTCTTTCCTTATGAACCACAAATAAACCATACCTAGGCTCCCTTCCTTGTAAGCTAAAACCAAGCTGCTCCTGAATTCCTTTCTCTTTTTACAAGTCTTCTCTCCTGTTCTGCACCTCAGCAGGCAGCTTTACCTCTTTTCTTGCTGGCATCTCTAGTGCATTAACTCTTTTACAATTCTTTGAGAATTTTATCAGCACTTTAGGATCCCTGAAAACACTCTTAACTATCTTTGGCTACAGGAGTACACTTACATACAAGGTGGTCTCTATAATTCAACCTAAACTTCAGAATACTGACAGAATAACTTCAGAGTAAACTAAAAGAATACTAATTGAAAATGGGATATGTTATCTGCTAGGTGTTTCAAGTCAAAGTTTCCCAGCTCAAATTCAATGGTTTATAAGAAATACAGAAACACAATAAAGCTGGTATTGATGATGAATAAATCCAAGGGCTCACTGTGTTGTGGAGGAATTAAAAAAAAAAAAAAAAAAAAAAAAAAAAAGAAAAAGAAAAAATTTTGCTCCTAAATAAATTCCACTGCATAAGCCAAATTTCCCTGCAATGTATTTGAGACAGTTTGCAATCCTCACTTCAAAGATGATATAATTTTCCCAAGCCTCTCCCTCTAGAGGTGTGTGGTTTGTGTTATAGTTTACTTAAAAGCAGAGACTTGGAATCAAACCCTGGCAAACACAGTTACAGTTTTTTATTATTATTAAATACTGGTTTTTTGCTGGTTTGGGGTTTGTATTTCTGTCCACTGTTTCAATAGTTTTAAAAAGCATGTCACAATTTATAGTGCCACCTGTTTTCTAACTAAAAGGTTACTACAAGGTAGTAGAGCTCAATCTGCTTTCTCACAAATTGAAGGACACTTTCTTTAATGTTTCCAGGAATCAAAAGGGGAGGATGGTCTTGGTGCACTCACACTCACCCTTTTGTTGTTCTCTTCTTCTTGTGCCTTCCTAAACTCGTGCTCTAGGGAGCAGTCGATGTCGTTGAAGAGGCCAACTTCCTCACAGTTCTTCAGAAAGCGTGTTGGTGTAGGGGTCTGATCTGAGAACAAGAAAAGAAATTATCAATGGTGCTTAATATTAAAAGGAGAGGGAGACAATTAAATAGTCTTCCAGGAAAAGAGAGGTTCTAACCAAACTTTTCTTTGTCTTCCCACCCCTACCTACCACCATCATTCAAAAAACCAACACAGTGCTGAATTTCAACACTGAACACTGCAGGCAGCCAGTGCTTGCCATCAGGATCAGAAACTAGGCAGCATTTGGGCAGAGAGACAACAGCATGGGTTTTCCCAGGACACATAACACAAGTGCACATCCTTAACGTGTGCAAATGGCCATTAGAACTCCCTAAAAAAACTCCAAAAATAGGCACATGCAGAACAACGCACAGTGTATCTCGTAATGCTTATTTACACTACAGCACACGTGTTAACTGCTGTGGACAAACACTAGTTAATGCCTTCAAGTACTCAAAAACCACCTCAAACATACACATACTTAGCAAAAAAAGGTAGCCATGGCAAAAAGTTCTGCTTCCAACATAATTTTTTGGAGGAAGAGTTAAACAACATCAAGAAAAGCAATGAAAAGTGAAATTCTGGCCATGAGGAAGCATTCTTTTGCATTTTATACCTGAAAGTGTTGATAATACATGGAAAACCATGAAATTTGGAGTAAAAAAAACGTGTAATGCCTTCATCTCTAGAATTTTTCTGCCCTCTCAGAATTAATATAAGAAGGGCAGTCCTCTCTTTAATTGCCATAGGCAAGAGGGACTGAAGAAATCACAAGGTTTTCTGACATCTTTTCAAAAACCTGCAAGACAGACAAGCTAAACTGCCATGCAGACTGTAGTTTCAGTGATGACCTTGGCTGGTCTTTCTTCAGGAAATTAAAAAATCAAGCCCAAATTTGGGAACCAAAGACTCACAAAAGCACAGCTCCAGGACACCTCTATTCATTATGAGGCTAGTTCTTAATTTTTCCACCTTGGCTCCTTCTTCCCAAGGCTTTGTTCTAGTTTGAGATGCTTTGTACCTGATTTTGCAGAAAGATTGGACTCACTTTGTTAAAAAATAATCTTCAGCGTACCTATTTTTGTATTTCATTCTTTAAAGAATGAAAACTCTGTCATGTTAAACCCCATTGCCCATATTGGGTCAATTCTGACCCCAGAAAAAAGCTTTCCACTTCAGTGAAGAAAAATTTGCACCTAGTTAAGCTGGGTGAGGTTTTAATATTACCCCCTTACAATAAACAGTTACCTGACACAATGAATTTTATATGATTAGGATAGAAATGCACATCAGCCCTTAATTAAGCAGAACAAAAGCAAGGCATACAAAAGAAAATGCAGTTTTCACTTGGAAACTAAGGAAGAAGATCAGCCTTCTCCATTATAAAGCCAGGAGAAGCCAATTTCCACCTGTATCAAGCATGGTCCTCCAGGTCTGACTTTCTCAGGTAATCCAAGGGCAAAGACACTAATTTGAATTTGTATTTCTGATAGAACATCAGAATGCAAGTCCTTAATGTTAAAATTCTTGTTTCATTTCTTTTGGCTTGACCATCCTACTTATGAGCTTAAAGGAAACAAACTTCAAGTATTTGGAAATGCACACTTATTTATCTGTTAGCTTTCACAGTTAACTACTGTATTACCAGAGTTAGAAACATAACTTTCTAAGAATCCTGCAAGAACTCAGCATAAGGCAATGAGTAGACAAGGTGCTGCTGGCATCGATGGGAGCTGAGGAGACTCAGCATTTTACAGTCCATATCCTAAATAAGCAATGCCAAACAAATCTCTAGAGTAACCTCAGTAACCTCAGTAGATTTACACCACGGTTGTTTTTGGCCCTTGGACTGGAGCTCATCCTGGAAATGAGGTGCACTAAAATGCAGGAGAAATAGACTCAATTTCCAAAAAGGATTAAAATGCTACTTTAGTGAACAATATCACTGTTTTGAAGAAAATCAAAGACAATTGTTGCTAAGCCTTCCTGGACACAAAGGGCACATTATTATCTGAATGTGAGGTAAATAGAGGAAATGTTTTATTGTTAGAAGTGGTATATCCATATCAAATAAGCAAGGTATCAATTTCATGGCCCAGATGAGAGACTATGGTTTCATAAAGAAGTTGATGCCACCACTTTCCCTAGAATCAAAAATCCTGGGTTTCTTCAGAGTTGCTTGGGCCCAGAACTGACCAAAAAAACTTATCTCATTGAAGTAAATCCATTTTAACAGTGAAAAAAAGCAAGTCAGAGCAAGAGTGTGACTTCAAATGCACAAGAACCTCAATGGCTTCTTTTCTCTGCTCATGCTGAAAGTCTGTTTTCTGCACCACAAGATAACCAATGGTGTTGCCTACAGTTGAACTTTCCAATTAACTATTTTAATATCTCAAAAGATCAAAACTAATAATGACTCTGTTTACACCACGTACATATGGAGATGGTGATATTTTATTACTTCAGTCTCTTCATACTGCTGCTGTAGTTTCTATGTTCCAGAAATCAGACTGGCAGGAATGCACATCAAGTTTTTTGTTGAAACAGACAGCCCCTTATTTCTCTCAGTTGAGGAAGGAGCACTACCAACCAACCAGTCTAAACTTCATCCACAGAACTCCTGGCAGTCAGCTCAGTTAGATGTAAAACAAGACTTGCCTTTCTAGTTCTAATACTTCAGCCTTCAACATTCACAGAAACCAGAAAGCCACAAAACCTCTGTTTGTGTGAGAGCAGAACTGATAAAGATCCAGACTTTGAAATGTTGAGAGTCTGTGTAGTAAAGTAGTTACACTGCACATACACTGCACTCATTGGTTTCAGGATTTCAAGGCTACCAAGTCTAATGAGCATGATTTCCTCCTGAGCAACCAACTATTTTGCCTCTGCAAAACACCAGTTTTCCTTTAGGATGTGGGCAAATTAATAGAAGAAATTACTCTCAACACCACAGAAATTCTTTTATCTAGATTAGGCAAGCCTTTGTGTTTTAATTGGGAAGAGTATCACAAAGGAGACCTTAGCATAAGCTATAAAATCAGGTCTCCCAGAATTAATAAAAAATTCCTAATTCTCAGCACTTAAAAATGCATTAATAGTTCCAACAGCTTGTGCCTGACCTCATTTTTCCCTGTTGGTACAAACAAAGCTTTTGTTGCTATCACCAGCGCCCACAACTATTGCAGACTCACTGAGAGCAGGGCTCTGATTTGTTGCACTTCAGCAACTGGATGAGCCAGACCCATCTGGACCAAAACTCAGACAGAGCCAGCACCACTCTCAGCATTCCTGCTGAGGACACACGTAACGTAGGAAGCTGTTCTGCAGGCACACTGCTACTTACATAACACAGGACTCTAATGTCACAAACTGTATTGGCAGCTTTTGATACAGAATTATCTATGTTAACCCAAGATACCTGCCTGTTATACTGATCAGTTATCCCAACCCAGTCCCATTGTTCAACATGTAAAAATCTTTCCATCCTCAACTAGTTCCATACTCTAGAACTATCCTTTGAAACATCTACCTCTAGCCATCTGTCACTTCATAGCTAAACCTGTCATCTGATAATTACTTATTAAGGTTTTTCTATCTCAACTTTATCACCAGTTTAAACACAGATTTGGTCAAGCTTCAGACTAGGCAATGAAAATATTGTTCAGCCTATTACTCAAAGGAATAATCAGCTTCTCTGATGACATAGTCATGACCAGAAAGACTGCAAGAAACATTAAGTTTAAATAAGCCCCAAAAATGTAAATGGACAATATATAAGCCCTAGAGCAAGCCCAAATGGTCTCACTTGTGCAGATCCCAAGTTAACCTACTGTATCTTACAGGAAGGGATTTCAGATACACTCAGCAACCATATTCTGACCAGAACTTCACATACTGTGTATATTTTGGTTGCTGTCCTCAATGTCTGAAGTGATACCTGATTTTTCAGACTCATAAAAATATATATATGAGGTAAAGCAATGGGGAACTTGAAGTCTTCAGTAATGTCAAAAGATTCCATTACGTACTCACAACATTTGGCAATGCATGGGGGTTTCTTTTTTGTTGTTCATTTGGGGGTGTGGGGATTGAAATAATAGTCTCAGAAAGAACACTCAGTCTCAATACATTGCTTTCAAAATAACAGGTCAGGAAACACAACATTAGCTTGCTATAGAGAAACTTACTTGATTCTTCCAGAATGTGTTTTCTAAAAATTACCTTGAATTCCTGAGTTTCATCCCTCAAAACACAAAATGAAACTTTAAAGCATGCTGATAGTTTTAAAAAAGCCCTGGAGAACCCAAGGACAGTTATGTGAAACAAGCTTTCCCTTTGAGAAAAAAAAATTAAAATTCTGATTTGGTAAAAGATACCTAACAGCACAGCTCCAAAGCATGTAACTTGATTCTTCATTTTTCTTTCAAAAAAAAATTGTTTAGTCTGATGTGCAATAATAATAGACATTTGGCTTGTTCAGCTGTGGGCTCTGTTGAAGTTATACACTTACTCGTGTTGTGCTTTCATACAATGATAACAAAGAGAAATGAGGCTAGCACAGAAATTTGAAGGGCTGCCCATCAAGCAGCCACAAAGACAGAGGAATGTCCTGAGAAGTTGAGAAAGGTTTTTTCATTGATTTCACAGGTTTCTACCCAAGTTCACTGAGGAACTCAACATCATCAGCCAGGTGGAGAAAGAGGAGAGGAAGAAGTGCACCCAAACATAGGGGCTGAAAATGCTCCCACCCAGATGAGGGCTACCAGGAACTTTACTGCCTAACTTTACTGCTCCTTAAAGCACTGGTCATACTTTCCTGGAGGGGTACAGATACCGGGTACAACTAATTTGTAAAGTCTTCTGGTCACTTTGAAACTGACTGGTAAATGTAGGAAAATGTTTCATTTCATTTTTGATGAAGCAAGGGACACAGAAGCAAACAAGAAAAACTACAGTATGAGTCCTTATACCCAATTATTTTGCATACCTCAAAATTCATGCCTGATAAACCTCTCTGAGAAAACTATAAGGAGGAAAAAATTAAGGCAACCAAGGATGATGTAAATTACCTCACTGACAAAGGCATTACCTGGGAAAAGGAATATATTTGCACTACCTTTATTACAGGCACTTCTTCCATCTAGAGAAAAGTGTTTCTACCTCAACAGTGGGCTTTACCACCAAAACTCTAGAGGATTTGGTTTCAGTACATAGAGAGAGGAAGGAAAAAAGTTTTCTATGTAGATAATCCCTAGCTCCCAAAGTTCAGTTCTACAGGGCTTTTAGTATTTCCCTGGAGGAAACAATCTATTCCACAGACATTATTATTTTGGTGTTTAAACACAAAAGCTTCATCACACAACAAACTGCAGAGTTTCAAAGCAATGCAAACACTGTTCACTCAGCATGACAGCAAAGAGTTGACATATATTACAGTCAATTTAATTATAACATTGCCTGCAATGGTGACTAGCATGCAAAACTTACATAAGATATTCTGTGTTATCTCATAGAGATCTTTTTTGGCTGGAAAGATGAAAATGGAAAACATCAATGACTCTCTATCCATACTCCTTCAAACAAGACTTTCTAACAAACAAAAATAAAATACATACAACAAAGAGGAACAAATAATATTAATTTAAAAAGACAGAACTGTGTTGCCAAGTTGTGCAACAAAAGTATTACTTGCATTTTAGTTCAATACCTCTAGTGGATTTTCGTTCCATTTATAGAGTCAGAGAACAGAAAGCTGTTTGTTGTACATGGGTATCTGGAGTTTTTGAATTGGTTCAAGAGATTGGTTCACCAGATTTAATATAACTTGTTCTTATTAAGCCAGCATGAAAAAAATGTAGAAAAAGTAGTGAAGCTAGCTGATAACTCGGAAGCTTGTGGAAAGACATACCTGATAAATCAGCACAGCACCAATTTTTGCAATCAGGTCATGCACCATTGTTTATTAGACACTGACCCCACCTACATAACACCATATAAATTCACATATAACATTTACCTCTCCCTTAGAAGCTGATATTTCAGAGCCAAACACAGATATTACACAAAAAGTGTAAACATCAAGTTCCTTCTTCCCAAGTCATATTTTGCTTAGTTTTTAAGATGTCTTGTACAAGACCACTCAGTGCCTAATTCCAGGAACAGTTTATAGAAAACTTATTTAATGTGTGTTAAATATTACTGATATTATAGTAAAGCCAGACTGGGGATTAAGCTAGCTCTGTAAACAGAGCAGATAATTCTAATGTCTACCAGAAAGCATACAATGTGTTATTTTTCATGACAAATTGCTAATAATAAATGGATCATCCACAACAAATTAAAAGATAGTATACAACATACCAGAAAAAAAATTTAGAAAGTCTGACTTCCAGGCAGCTTAAGAGAAAGAGGAAAAAAAGAAACCTAACACTGCACCTGGCTTATTACAGGGCAATTGATGCTGCAATCCTTTGAACCTACTGATGACAGGAATAATTTTTTTAAAAAGTCAAATAAGCAAAAATGCAAAAAACAAAGAAGACATTAAGACAAATGTCTAAGAGAAAAGAGTGTCTCTTTTTCCCATATATCATTAATTTTTCATTCTGAAATCTAAGAATAAAACATCTTAAACTTTAAGGTATTTAGATATCCTCAGGGTTTCAGTGGGTAATGAATCAACTATTTTTCAATGTCTTCCTGCCGAGAGTAGATGATCTATGATGCTTCCTGAGTAAGGACTGCAAAATGCCAAACAAATCCAGCAAACAAACACAAAAAGCGGAATCAGTACTCAGCAGAACCAAGTTGCCAGGCCATTACAGTCTTTGGGAACACGTGGTTTTTTACTCTTTCACTACTACAAAGGATCATCATAGACAAACCTCAAAGAATACATCCCTTAGAAGCAACCTCGGAGTCTTTCTGGACAGAAAATTCTGCTTTAGTATGTACAGTTGGCTAACTGCAGGTTTAGGGGGCCCAGTACCAGTGGTAGTGCTGGAAGACAGTCATTCTTTTTGCTTGAGAAAGCAATTCATTGGAAGGAGCAGGACTTCTAAATCATAGAAGTCACCAAACACAAATGGAGCTACTCTGCTCAGGGGACTCCTGATGACAAAATAGATTCCTTAGAAACTGCACTCGAACAAAGGTCTTACCAAACAGAAAGTTTTAACAAAAGCCAGCACTTGCACAGGGTGAATGTGCCCACAGCACAGATGTCTTGGAGCAGTTTCACTGCCAAAGGACACAGCCAAATGCAAAAAAGCAGCTTTTTCTCATTTGTGCTTGCAAACACAGGATTCTGTGGGCATAGTTGGCATTCAGGCACTTTATAAGACCGACTCTTCAAAATGTTTTGTACTGTTTCTTTCTAAACTTAGTCCACTATGGCATTTTAAAATGTGAAAGCAAAATAAATTCTATTTGGGAAAAAGGCTGTCTTAACTTCTCATTGGTGCCCAAAGTCCCAACAAAAAAACAAACACACAAAGATCTAAATTTTTGCAAGCCATTGTTACTTCATTACAATTTTCATTAAAATGGAAACAGTTTAACCATAAAAGAGTTAGTCTGCTAGAGTCCCTAAAACAAATATACATTTGCATCTGAAATGGCACAATTTATCCTGAAGAAGCCCATTGCAAAAGACAAATATCAAACACTGCTGAACATCCACACACAGATTTGCATCATAGGGGGGTTTTCTACCATTACTTTGAAACCTCGAAAATTTTAGAGATACTGTTCTAAATAGTCCATTACTATAGCCCAAAGAATAAACAATAGGAAAGGGAATAGGAGAGAAAAGAAGTAAAATGAAGGGCTAGCTTGACCTTATCCAGCACTGGCTGAAGGCCAGCTAGCAATGTGGTTACACAGACAAGAGCACAAAAAGACTACATAATATACTACTCAAGAAATTATAGGATGCAATTGCACCGAATACCAAATAAACCCTCTTTATAAGGGGGAAGTGCAGAGAGAGATGGAGAGAGTGTACTGGATATCACCCACTGGTTCACCTTTCTGGTTATGGCCATTGCCAGTGGGCAGTTCCTGACTCACCACACAGGTGGCTCATGCAATGTGGCCTCTTCCAGATGCTGAAGCAAGTCTGGCCAGCTTAAATAGCAAGTCCTACAGCAGCATTAACACTCTCACTGCTGGGCTCCCAAGTAACATATACTTAAGTGCCTGTATTTACTGGGAATCAATGAGAGAGCTGCCATGCCTGAGATCCGGTGATTTCTTTCCTTCTCATGGCAAATATGTATGAAGCCAGATGAAGGACAACAGTCTTTTTGTTCAAAGATATGCATTCTAGCTTAATCCATCTCTCCTTGTTATTTAAGTGGAGCTGGGGCTTTTTAAAACCAATCTTGGAGTCATTTTGCCAGTAGCATTCCAATAGGAGTCATGGTTTCAACATCATCTGAATAGTTATCTTGACTCTTGAATTCATGTCTTCTTACCTGATAACATATTATCTGTTTTTATTGAAGGAAACTTCAAAGTCATTTCATGTTTGTGCCTGTGAATCATCAGATGATCCTCTGTTGGAAAACGCTGTCAGGCAAACACAGAAAAAGAGAGAGGAAGAGAGAAAAAAAAAGAAAAAAAAGAAGAATTTAATTCTCTAATAAACTTTTGGCATTGGACAGAATTTCAAAAATGAGAGAGTGAAAGAAATTTATCCAGCTAGAAATGTGTCCAAATGGCACAGGAAACAGAATATTTGAAAATACAAGTGAGTATGAGTAACAAATAGCTGTACTCGATTTAGAAACACATTTGTTGCTGTGCTCTCTGGGAAGACAAACTGTAAGGTGTCATGCAACTGCTTGAAAAAAATTACTGTCCAAGTTTTAAATTCTAAGGGTCTCAGACACCCACTCCAGCTACCACAGCCTCACAAGTCACCACGTGCCTGAGGATCTGTGATAACCGCTGTTCTCTGTGCTCTTAGCCCACGGCAAACGCTAAGTAATGAGGCAAATCTTAAATCACTTTACTGGATTTTTCTGCTTTTGTGTCTTTCTGCAACATATATCTGCTGAACAGCTATAAAAATAACCAAATAAGCCAGCTTTTCTCTACCCAAAAGTATTCAGGCAAAACACATCTTTAATTTGGAAGTATCTGATACTTTGACTTGATTTGAAGTGGCAATGAAATGGTGCACGGTTTTATAGCAACTAGTTATGACCCTTTATGATACTAAATCAAATTCTTCTCCTTTGTCAAGCAGAGAAGGGGAAGAGATGTTTTTTGTAAGAAACTAATCAGTGTACAAAGTTTGTTTTACAATCTGATTACAGACTTCTACAAGAAATAGCTTATTTTGAACAAAACAAAGAAGAGACAAGTTTGAATAAACACTCGAGCACTAGTACATTTGGGCTCAAAACAGCAGAGTGATTCTGTGCACTTTCCTTCACCAGAATGTGCATACACAGACCTTTGCAACTGAGATGGTTTCAACTGTGTTATTTCAGGACTATCAAAAGCCAAAAGTTGTATCACCAAGGCTTGAGAAGAAAAAAAAAAATAATTAAAAGCAGCTTTTTAAAGCAACAGGTACACAGGAGAAAAAAAATGGCAAAAACACAGCTAAAGGGACCTATAGCTTTCAACACAGTATACTCTTGGCTAAGTGACTGTGCTCATGGCTATAGCATAAATAATTGCCATATGTTACACCTTCTGAGAATCTCTCTAAGCCCATAGACAAAGCAGCATAAATAATGGAATCAAATTCTCTGGGAAAAAAAAAAAAAACCAAACAAACCAACAAAACAAAACAAAATGGAAAAAAAAAAGAAAGAAAAAAGAAAAACAAACCACACCACGCAAACCAAAACAAAAACACTGAAAAAGAAAGAAACCCCAAAGACCTTTTCCTCACTGTGTAATACTGGTTTGCTGCTTACTCATCTGGAAGAAATGCAGCACTAGGAATTTCTGTTAAGAACAAAGGGAATATCTGAGAAAGGCTTTGCTCAATGAAATTGTGAAGGGGGGGATAAAACCCCACATCTATTTCTCTTGGAAATAGATTTTTCTTCATGGATACCATGCTCTCTCTCCATGATGAAATCAGCCAGCTTAAACAGGGCAGGGGTCAACAGAGGAGAAACTGTTCCTCCAGCCCAGACTTCTCTGTCTTTTTTCTAAGTCTACTTTCTTCCTTGTGCAGAAGGTCAACTCCATCAGACCTCAGCACACATCTGCATGGGCCAAGAGAGAAGCCAGACCCCAGCCAGCTTAGCTGGACAGCAACTCTGCATTACACACTTATGTCAAGTCCTCATTTACAACAAACAGAGGTCGTGTTGGAAAATGGGAAGTTAAATGTTTTTTAAGATGGAAGTCATGCCTACATTGTTCATCTTTCCAATGTAACAGCATGCCACCAAACTTGCTCTCTGAATACCTGAAAGAGCTTCTCTGGATCGGCTTCTCCTCCACTGAGGAAACTAATTAAGAATTGACATGAAAACACTCAAGTCCACTGATTTCAGTGGAATTTAGTTTCATCAAAAAGGTAAATAAATAGTGACAATTAAATGCAGATACTTTTATTCTACCTCTGTGACAGAATGGTGAAAGTTTAACTCTGCATGTGGAAATCTAAAGGGGCATACTCTCAGCCTGAAGGATAATCCAAAAGATGCCCACTGCCTCCCATAGAAAAACTTCCACTTAGTGAAACAGCAAAGCCACTCAGCCAGTTGTTAACTGGACTGAAGGCTTCCACCTCTCCTTATGTCAGCTCTTGGCAAAATCAACACCTACACTTCATTAGCAGACACCCATCCCTCTGCCAGAAGACCCTGAAGACTTGTAAATATATTAGCCAGCTGAAAATTCCCAATGTACACTTGAAACAGGGAAAAGATTCACTAATTAAGAGAGGAGGACTCTGAGACATGGGTATGCTATATCACTTGACATAGATGCACACAGAAAGCCTGTGGCAAGAGCCCAAAAGATGCCCTTGGCTGAAGATTTTACTCACAAACTCTCATTTCTGAAAAACAGTAGGGTCAGAAGTGCCACATGTGGAACTTCCTTCATCACTGCATGTGGGGGAACATCCCTCATCACTGCAAAATCACTGAAAAAACCACACAAACCTCATTTCAAATCTCAGCAGGTAAAATCCTTGTCACTTCAGGTTTTTTTAAGAGCATAAAATATCTTATGCTACAGGTCAGGTTTTGGCCTCGGAGACACATGGCAGAGCACCAGTCAACAGGACAGGAATCCCAAATGCACATTCTAGGGCAAAAATTATCTACGGGCTGCATTTTCCACAGCAAATAATTAGTAGGAAGACATCTTAAAGATTAAAAATAAATAAATACATAAATAAATAAAGATCAGTTAATAAGATATCATTGTATTTGAGTGTTTAAAATGGAAAAAAAAAACTAGGAGGGTTACCATCTCCAACAGCAACATAATCTATTCCATCATACATCTCAGCAGAAGACAGATCAATGTGTCCTGCCTAGTGTGTCCTCTCTTGTTAGTCCCTACAGAAAACTGCAATACATGGCTTGAAACATTAGGCTTTGGGATGAGAAAAGGCACAGAAGCAGCTTGAGGAGCACTTGTACCAACTCCCTTTTGACTGGCTGTTGTATTTGCTTGAAATAGTTTGTAATAATATCTTGTGGGAAAGGAGAGAATTCAGGGGAAGCAGGTCTTAAAAAAACACACAAAAAACCCTTGACACACATATTATTATTAGACGTGTGTTAATATATCAGGAGGCATTATACAAGCCAGAGCTAGTGCTGAGGACTCAATTAATACCACCGCTGACTCCACTCACCTGTGAGCAGCCTGGGGCACTGCAGACAAAAGGCCTCTCCTGCTCCAAGTTCATCTTTGATTCCTCATAAATCTACATGTTAAAAGGTGGAGGGGGAAAGAAAGGGAACCTATGAATATACACGTTCTAAACTTCACACATGCATGCAACATACAGAAATCGCAGTTTGTGCTTTAACTTCAAACTCTGCAAACAGATCAGAACAAAGTTTTCATACTCAGAGTACTAAGCAGGCTCCCTACAGTCTAAGTTCTTACTGCTCCATCCTGAGCAACAATTTACTTTTAAGAAGGAAAAAAAATTTTCAGCTTTCATAGCATAAATCTGCCTCAGAAAATAGCATATGTTCAGTGTTTTTATTAGATAACATGTCTTCTCAGAAATACCTTGAATTAAAGGTTTTTACCTTTCCTCCTTCAGTTCCTGCTGAACAACATTAAAACCAGACGTTTAGGTTACTTCTGAGAAAGAGCCCACTTTTTGAAGTTCTGCATCCATACTGTCTGATATTAATAACTTAAATACATTACATACATGCTCTCTATACACACAAGGTAACTGTGCATCCCCATCCTTTAAAAGGTCAACTAGAGCCTCAGGAGCTTCAGCAGTGAAGTTTTGTCTAAAACTGCATTTCCCCATAGCAGTTCCAGTTGTGTAACCTTGAACTACACCCTAGGGGAAAGCTCCCAAGTCTTAAATAAAGGCAAAGGATGAAATATTCACCTTCAGAATGCAGTTATGCAGCTGAATTTGAGTCAATATTAGGGCAGTGTCCCTCAGCAGAAAAAAAAAATAGTAAAATTCTAGGGAGTAAAATAAGTAAGTTTTTGGGGTTTTTTTCGGAAATGTTTTCAGCCTGTTGGAACAACCATTTTTTTACCAGCTAGAATGTAGTGGCTGACCCATCTTAAAGCAGATGACTTATGTTTAGAGATTCCCTGAAATCCCTTAAAACTCAGCCTCACCACAGCTTCTCTTAGGAAAATATCTGGGTTGCGTTTGGGTAATTTTGTCATGAACCAAAGAGAAATATCTTGGTGGAGAAGCAGAATTTGATTTTAAAACTACAAAAATCTGCAGAAGGACAGGTGGCAAAGTTGCTCAAACCCACCTATTTTTTTTCAAACTATAGTTCATTGCTTCCTACCATCAGGAGTATCTTTAGCATGCTTACAGTTGACAGTGTAATTCACCTGTACATCATCCAGACCCGTACTTGCAGCAATTATTTTCACTGGATGATAACGTTTTCTTTTTAATTAAACTTCATTCTGGTGGACAACATTAGCCTGACAGTATATTTTCCTAATTGTGATATAAAAAACTCCACATTGCCTGACTCCACTGACTTAGAAAAGCAGAATCCAAAAGTGGAGGATTTTTACTTTCATTTGCCCTTCAACCTCCACACGGACACTACTCCCAAAAGCTGAAAATAAGCATCAACTGACCTTCCTGATATGGGCATCTCTGCCAACATCTGGCCTGGGACAAGTGATTTATAATACAATCAGGTGTCAAGAAAGACCCTAACTCAGGCATAACTTATGTATCCACACAGGGCTAGAACTGAAATAACTAAAATTGTACCTAATTTACTCCTTTAAGATTATTCATATCCTGTTTTGATTTAACTTACAGCTATGTTAAACTGAAATAGGATACTCATAATCAGAAATTAAAGAGTATATTCGCATACTAAAATAACTAAAGGTGTTAAATTACTTCTAATTTCAGTTATTTCAGTTCCAGACTGTGCATAGACAAGCTCTTCAGAGATGAAGCCATAAAAATACTCTGAATTACACTTTCCTGTCTGACAGAAACATGCAGCAGAGAGACAACTGACTAGAAAAACAAATCCCCTCAGAAAACAAAATCAAAACATCCAGCTAAGTTAGATTTTTAAATCCACCTCTATTTATGGGATGTGACCCCAGGCATATTGCCTTTCCTAAAGACAACTTTTTCCTTTACACAGAAAGAAGAAGAAGAAGAAGAAAAAAGCTATGCATGGATAATGAGAGGCTTTATTTAATATCTCAGTTGCTCCTGCAACTGAAGCACTGCCAAAGATTTTTGTTGCCCCTTTTTCTCCTCCTCAGGGGACAGTGACAACAGCATTTTCAATAGCAAAACAACAGATGAGACTCAGTTAAAGAAAACAAGATAGTTACAATTCTTGGTCCCAAGTGTCCAAGTGAATTTCAAAACATTACCAGGAATTATTCAGAGTTTGATTTCTTATTGAGTATTGCAAGTATAAAACTTCCCTCCTCACCCTGAGCTTGACCTTTAGTCCCTGAATCCATTGGTGCATGCTCTGAGAACAATTAAATGATTCTCAAGGTTATATAGGTAGATAAGCATGGACTAAGTACCAAAATAACATCCTGAATGCAGGGATCAGCTCCAGGAAAACGACTATAAGAAAACATGGATTTGGTGTTTACTCTCAGTAACTGGAAAGGAATCAGATTCAACATCAAATTTTTTCCCCAAATGTATAAGTAATTGCTTGTTTCCATGAGAATCATTCTTTGCAGACACTAAACATAAAGCAAGTAATATTCCAGAATGGCTGTATCACCTGCACTCCAAGGTGCTGTCTAGCAGAACTTGACCCATATAACATGTTATCAGGTAGAACAGCGCCCTCAAGACAAATTCCACTGTGCAGAATTGGTGTTTATATGTGATGCAATCACAGCAGCTGAGACTGTGGCACCACTGACTCTCTTACAACACTAAATGAGTGAAAGAAGCTGCCTGATGCCTACACTTCATGCAAGTGTCTGGTGCTTGGTTATCACATGGCAGTAATTCCAGCATTATGCTCGAATGTTGACCAGAAACAAGCAGCTGAAAGTCTGGGCTGTGAGTGTGAACCTCCTGCATGCCTCATCCCACTGAACTCCACAAAATCTGCAGATGCACCAGCAGCACCTGGCCTCACCCCAGGTGTGCAGCAGGATGGGGGTCTCTCAGCAACAGAGGGATTGTGGCTGTGCACAGCACAGCTTGCATGGCACCCTTCTCAGGATGCAAGCAGCATCTCCCATCCTTCAGCTCAGCTGCACAAGCTTCTGACACACGCTTCTCTTCACATGTCTCACTAGTGTTGCTGGGCCACACAATCCACGTCTTCTTTTTCCATACTGTGTGCAGGTGAAGGAAGGAAATAACACAACCAATGGCAGCATTTCGATTTCACCTAATAAAAATATATCACAGCAGCCTTTCCATCTAAATTAGGGTGCTTATTAGCCTTTAGGATCTTAAAAATTCAAGTTACATTTGTGCAACTCTTGTAATACCTACAAATAACTGCTGCAATTAATGCACATGAAGAATATCAGACAAATCTATGATGACTGTAAAGTTAAAAAATTGCACCAGTCTGAATTTTTTGCTTCTGTTATCAATAGCTTAATTTATTGCAACTTTGTGACCTTTTTGAAGAAACAAATCAAGAATTATAAATAAAAGCAAAGGCTATTATTGATATGTCAGCATTAGTTCTGATATTATTAACAATAGCCATGAGTGTATAATCCAGCAGAAAAGAGGGCTGAATTTTAATAGACATGTTAACAACATCTGTCAGCATTTATTGCCCTATTGTGACCACGTAAAGAGCCTTATTGGCAGAATGTGTAAGTGAGGAAATCTGCTATGCTGTTGTAGCCTGCCATTCTCCTGAAATATCACTCTGCTCGGGAGAAGTTAAGGTATTCTAATTATAAAAGGAAATAAATAAAAATAAAAGAGAAAGACTTCTCCAAGCCATGTCACGTGGCAGAGAAACAAGTAAGTTCTGCATTAAGCCAAGATTTTCTTCTACTCCTTGATTTTTGCAAAAGAGTCTTCTAAAATATTTTTATCATAATTAATAAAACTGAAGCCCACACTGAGGAATGCAAGAACATAACAAAGAAACAAAAGCAAACAGAAGAAACAAAACTCTCAGAACATAGCAACAAACTACATCTCCTCTCAGCAGCATCCAGAGGGAAGTACCCCATGTCCTCAGGCTCCTCAAGGAGATTTTGCAGAGCCCCAGGATAATCTTTTCTGAACCAGAAAAACTGTTCTTACATCTAAGACCAAGAAAGCATGCTCCTTTCTCTCTCTCTCTCCCCCTTTTTAAACTCAGCAGTAATCTTTCTGCCATACTGGTAAAAACATCAAGCAGGCTTGTTTCCTGTTTCAATGTTATTCTTGAAGTGGGCTGCAGTAAGAATCTGATTTTCATTGGGCTATTATTATTTGCAGCTGTGTGACCTTTTTAACCCTCTTTTAAAAGTGACATTTCAGCCTTCAACCTCAAGCTGTCTAAATGTTGCAGGGTTTTCAGGCCTCTGATTAACAGAGGAAAAGGAACCGATGGGGAGGTGTATACTACAATGTGTCTAATGCAGGTCAGTGCACCCATCCTGCCATTTGCACAAGTGAGTAATTACACTCTTATAAGCAACCTGTTTGTTGAAATTAATCACCTGGGTTCATGCTTGCAAGACAGGTTTCTTCAGCGTGGTGTGACCAAGGTCACTGAGATTTCCAAATACAAGTACAGAACACACGATCTTTAGCGTTAGCAGTGGTATGCAGAGACATGAGCAATAAATGAAGCATCACCTATTTTTTAGGGTCATAGGCACAGTGTTTAAAAAGTGAAAGGAGACATGGTTACACTGCACTTGTGAATAGCAAAAAACCACACATGTATGCAGCATTCTGACCTGCTAGTCATGGCTATTCAGTACAGCACTATTTACAGATAATTAGAGTGTTATTAGAAATGCTATTAAGACTTGTTGGTTTTGGAAGTGTAATACACGCAGGGTTAATGCCTACGGTTGTTCCCAATATGTACTTGCTTGAGCAAAGCTTGAGCAAAGCCAATTTGAAGCAGCATTGTGCTGGAATGGTGCACGGTGGTTTTTCTCAGCGTGGGCTTTTCAGTGGAAGTGCTTGTTTTCCCAGCTAGCACCACACTTTCCACATGCAGCCATACAGGGCTCATTATCACTGCCCTGCCTGCTTCAGCTGCTACAACGAAGGGTCTGTCAGCATTTCCATTAGAAACCCCCTGGTTTCAGTATTAAAGCATTTCCAAATGGTTCTGGATGTTGGAAAGCAATTTGTGGCCGGAGTCCCCAAGAAGGATTTTAACACCATGCACATTTGAGCTGGGGCTTGAGCCCTTGCTGGTACTCCAGTGATGTTTTTGGGATTGCATTTATGACATTTATGTGTGGAAAAACACTCAGCTTGGTCCTTTACTCATTTATTTCAAAAGAAGAGAGGCCCATAAATCTTCAGGCAGAGCTGAGTGCTCTCAAAAAGCAGTTGATGTGTGAATTGCCTCAACAGCAAGCAGCCTTCCTTCGGTCTTTTCCCAGTGGCTGGCCGCCACTGACACACTTCAGGATCATTTGCAAAAGATTCTTTCTTCTTTCTTCCAAACACCCTAGTTCTTTTTAAATGGCCACATGGTTTACTTATTGCTTGCCCAAACAAAATCCAGTGCTGGGAAGGCTCCCCAGCGGGCCTAAGGTTTTGTCCCTTCTCTCTCTTACAAGTATACCCATTGACCTTCAAATCAGCCAACGGAGAAAAGGTTTTGATCCTCCAATTCAGCATTTGTCCACTAAAACCCACTGTTTCTGTTATCAAAGGAAGCCAAATAGCTGCTTCCTGACTTTCTTCTGCTTATGCAAAGCTGCTTTCTTCTCAAGAAAGAGCATAACTGGAGATAACTAAAAGAATGTAGGATATTTCAAAATGGAACAAGAACGAATGTTGGAAAACTCTGGAATTAAGGAGGGTGGAGGAAGTACAAGGAGAATGAACCACAAGGGAAATGGAAAAGAGAAAGGCAGTAGAAAGACTGCAAACCACTGACGGCTGAGGAAGAGGAGAGTAAAAGGATACATCTGAAAGAGAAACTCAAAATAGAAAGCAGATGATCTACTGCCTTCCCACGTAGCAGCAGCATGAGAGCCCAACACTGTGTATCACCCATGCAAGTATTTGGTAGAGGGCACAGTTTGTCCTCTGCACTGGATGATCAGTCTCTCAAGTCCAGCGGAAATGCACAAGTCTAAACGATTAAATTTCTGGGACTCCCCATTTCAGTACAGGAAACCCATCACAGATTCACTTGCTATAGTGCAAATGGATTTGCTGTTTTACAAAAAGGGCCTTGGAATTGCTAAGCACAGGCCACAGAAGACAAAAATGGAAATAGGAGAACAGAGGTGAAAAGTGACTTTAAAATGAAAACACACACACACAAAAAAAAAAAAAAAAAAAAAAAAAAAACCCAAAGAAAAAACACCACCTTTTGAAAACAGTTCATGAAAGTTATCTCAGCACAGAAATATTCTATAGGAGAAATAAGATCTTTATAGGGCAAGATGGCTATTACTTCAACTCTGGAAAAACACTTTGAGGAATAATGTGGTTATTTTGCACTCTGTGATTGGCCAAACAGGGCCAGCCTAACCTGGAAATGGCCCAGGCTTGTAGTTCTGCAACTGTCCCCCATTGATGGCATTTGCAGAATAACCCTAATACCTGCTGTTACAAGTCTGAAACCACATGACAGACCAGACTGGAACCTCGCTGACAGCAAAGAGGTTTGCTTAACAGAACAAGCAGCAGCACAAGCTGTACCATGCTAAGGAAAAGGAGTAATTCAGCAACAGCATTTCATACAACAACAGACAGAAACAACACCTGAAGAACTTCTCCATTTTCCCTACATGCAATTTTTCTGCTTTCTAGGGCTGGAAATTCAACAGCTAGTCCAGACCTACTGAAGTAAAACCAGAATCTGGGTCTGTGGACTTGAAAAATGTTAGGGAGAACATCATTTATCTGTGGATAATCAAACAGCATCTGAATGTCGAGTTTATCTCAACATGAACAAATACTGTCATTGTCCTGTATCATCAGACATATAACTGAATTGTTCATGTCAGAAGACTAAGTTAGACATGTGGGTCTTGAAAGGGAGAGAAGGAAGGAGGGAAGTATAGAAGACAAAAGGGGGAGGGAAGAGGAGGAAAAGTGGGGAGAGAATGGGGAAAAGCAGAAGAAGGAAAGGAAGGAAAAGAAGTGACAGAAGGGAGGAAATGGGAAGAAAGGCAGGAAAGGGAGGAAAAGGAGGAAAGGGAATAAAAGGAGGAAAAGGAAGGAAGGATGGTCTATGTTAAAGCAAGATTGAAAGCATCAAATGCTTTAAATGGTGTGCTACAAAAGGACTCTCCACTATTTTAAAATCTTTAACACTGAGGCTTCTTTTACCAGACACATTGTGATAATATAGTATATAATATAATGTACTAGATGTACATGGTGTGATAAAAATAGGGTAAAAATTCGTGTATAAAATAATAATTCGATGTATAATGAAACAAAGCTAAAGTAAAATTGTAAAATCCAATAGAAGGGTAACCGTTCTCTCTCAGCCTGCTAATCTCAGTTGAAAAGACAGGACGAAGGTCATCAACTTAGACAAAAGACACTGGCCAACCCTGATAAGAATCGCTTCCTCGCCAAGGCAAGGAGAAATTCCTTCCTGACGTCGATGCCAATTTCACCAACCTTCTGGTGCCACAAGCGGAATGAAATCAACATAAGACGGACTTTTGGAATTGACATAAGAAAGGAGCCTTCCCGGAATGAGACAACTAGACTTAATGAGGTCCGGGAGGACCATCGAAAAGAAATCCGGACTATTCAACCCACCTTGGACACCTGGACTGCCTAAGGGCAGAAAATTCCTATAAAACGGTGGACTGAGAGCTGCACTGGCGTGGACTAGGGCGTCTGGCACATCGGTGCGGACCTCTATCCACCCAGCGCGCGCTGACAATTTCCTATTATTGTGGTTTTTCTCTTTTTCAAGTGCTCGATATTCTGTTATTAATAAATTGTCATTTATTAACCTGAAATTTGCCTTTGCATTTATAACAGATTTGGTGCCGTGACTCGGATTCGGAGGAGGCTGCGGGGACCTGCGATCCAGGAGGGTACCCCCGCTGATTTCGGCGGCCTGGTGAGTGAGGAGACCCCGCGGCTCCACCCGAACCTCCGAACCAAATTTAGGAGCGAGAAAACCACAAAAATAGGACAGGGGAAAGAACGGATCCGGGGGCAAAGAGAGCTCGGGAAGGCAAAGGGCCTTCGGAAAAGCCGCGGCTTGCAATTGCTCGTAAAACGTCTACGTGCACGAAGACATCCACGCAGGAAAAGGAGCTGTAAGTACTGCTGGTTGAGCGGGTGATTGGGCGAGTGTGTGAGACGTGATCTGATCACGGAGCGAGTGCGGACTTCAAGGTCGCAGTTCCGTCTTTTCCCGCGAGGGGAGCGGTCGGCCGCGAAGGAAGCGATTTCGTGTGAAACTCTCTTACATTGCTTGTCAAAACCGGGACGAGGGAAGTCTCGGGGACCGATCACGGAGTGGGCAAAAAGGGGAAGGGTACGTCCTGTTGAGCTCGGGAATCGGTAAACCCTTTTTGCCAGCGGACCAAGGTAAGGGTCCAAAGAGAATCCGAAAGGATTGAGAGCCGATCAGGAACCCTCGGCACAGCTCGCTGGAGGGGGAGTGATCGAAAAAGCCCCATCCCCTGTGAAACAACCAAAGACACAACGCACAGGCAGAAAAGTCGACTTGCAGGGAATTTCGAAGATTTGGTAAGGAAATTCGCGAAATATGGGACAGAAAAAGAGTAAGCCCCAGAAAAAAACCTCAGAAAGCCCCCCCTCTGGTAAGGGAAAGGGAACCATGAAAATCCCTCGAAATAGTCCCTTGGGGTGGATGTTGGAGCACTGGGGAGATTGTCCACAGAGGAAAGAGAAATCTAAGGAAAGAATGATTTACTATTGCATGGATGTGTGGGGTGGAGAGAAATTGGGGGAACACCTCACATGGCCGGTAATGGGATCATTTGAAAGCTGGACATGTAGTAAGTTAAATCGCTATGTGACAAACAAGAGCCCCTCGAACCCCGAGGAGAGGGAATATGCCCGGCTTTGGCTAAACACCCGAGCTGGTTTATTCCCGATAAAACAGAAAGGGCGGCCCGGAACTGGGACCGAGCCCTGGGAGCCCCTAGATCACCTCCCACCTCCCTACATTGGGCTGAATTCCCCACCCTCTCCAGAGCAAGTGGTGCCCACAGCCCCTTCCGATCCTCCAAACCAGCTTTTGGGGGCACAGGCATCTCAGGTGGGGAGTCATGCCTCCCCTCCATTGTCCCCACTGGCAGCTCCCTCCCTGCCACCCCCGCTCCTGCCTCTCCCGTCTGGCCTGGGTCCGTCGGCGGCGCCCCCGCTGATAGATGCCATGGCTGCAGGAGCCCCCTCTGAGATCCCGTCTGCGCCAGCTTGGGGGCACTCTCGGTCACCTTTTCCGCCGCCACCGGGGTTGCTCCAAACGGAGGAGAGACCCCCCTCGGTTGCACAGGCGGCAGTCCCACCCCCGCAGTCCGGGAAAGGGAGACAACCCACTGCTATCAGTTCTCCCCCTGCTAGCAGAACCCGATTGAAAGCAAGGATGGTGGGTGATGAATGGGGAGAGAATGAGAATGTGGGACACAGTTTACTTCCATTAAGGGAAGTACCAACTGCCCCAAGGATCATTGGATTTGTAAATGTGCCTCTCAATACAGGAGACGTAAGAGCGTTCAAAAAGGAAATGGGGCGATTGTTGGATGATCCTTTTGGTGTAGCGGACAGGTTGGATGAGTTCCTAGGGAGCAGCATTTATACATATGAGGACCTGATGGCAATCCTGAGGTCTTTATTCAATAGTGAGGAAAGAGAGATGATAAAACAGGCGGGTATCAGAGACTGGGACCGGAGGAACCCACAGGGGACACCTGGGGATCAAAAGTGGCCCAGCTCTAGCCCAAACTGGAATGCACAAACAGAGGACGGGAGAAGGAGCATGGTAGATCTAAGGAACATCATAATTCAGGGCATCCGGGAAGCTGTCCCAAGGGGTCAGAACATTAGCAAGGTTTTCAATGAATGTCAGGGGAAAGATGAATCCCCCACTGAATGGATTGAGCGATTAAGGCGAAGTCTACAGATATATTCTGAGACGGACCCTAATTCCCCTGTGGGGGAAGTTCTGCTCAAAACTCAGTTTGTGGCAAAGTCATGGGAAGACATTCGGAGAAAATTGGAAAAGATAGAGGGGTGGCAGGACAAAAGCTTGCAGGAATTGTTGCGGGAAGCCCAGAAAATATACATGAGGAGGGAGGATGAAAAGCAGAAAGTACAAGCTAAGGTTTTGGTAGCTGCGGTGAAGGAGGTCCAGAGACAGGAACAGGCTTCGGGGAAATATAAAACCTTACCCCGAAAGTCTCAAGGCCCCCGAAAAGCAGCCCCAGACACGAGAAGGGAACTGCCCGAGTGCTACTATTGCAAAAGGGTAGGACACCTTCGAAGGGACTGCAAAAAGAGAATTAAAGATGAAAAAGTATTTCAGGAAGATTAGGGGTGTCAGGGGCTCTTCACCTTGGGGACCAGGACATCTAACGAGCCCCTGGTAAAACTGAAAGTGGGTCCCCAGCGTCAAGAAACCGTTTTTCTGGTGGATACCGGGGCAGAAAGGAGCACTTTACAAAATCTACCAATAGGGTGCACGGTCGGTAAGGAGAAAGTTGTGGTGGTGGGTGCAAAAGGGGATCCCTTTAAAGTACCTGTGATAGAAAGCGTGGAGATTGAATCAGAAAATAAAGTCTGCCTAGGGAATTTGTTGTTGGTAGAGGAAGCTGATTACAACTTGCTAGGGAGAGATATGATCATAGCTCTTGGAATTAGCATAGTTGTAAGAAGTTCCGATCTTGTGGTGAAAATGTTTAAACTCACTGAGAAGGATGAGGCAGACATCAATCCAGAGGTATGGCACTCTAAAGGGGAGGTAGAGAAGCTAGAAATAGACCCTATTCATATTATAATCGAGAACCCCGGGGACCCTATACGGGTCAAACAGTATCCCATTCCCCTGGAAGGAAGAAAGGGATTGAAGCAGGTTATCGATGACCTCTTGAAGGGAGGAACAATAGAGCCATGCATGTCCCCCCATAACACCCCTATACTGGCTGTAAAGAAGGCAGATGGAAGCTATCGGTTAGTTCAGGATTTGAGGGCAGTGAATGCCCGAACCAGGACTAGGTTTCCGGTAGTGGCCAATCCGTATACTTTGTTGAATCGGCTTACGCCTGAGGATGTGTGGTATAGTGTGATTGACCTGAAGGATGCATTTTGGACTTGCCCTTTGGATGAGAAAAGCAGGGATTACTTTGCTTTTCAGTGGGAGGACCCCGATACCAACAGAAAACAGCAGTTGAGATGGACGGTGCTTCCGCAAGGATTTGTAGAATCCCCTAATCTATTCGGGCAGGCCCTGGAGCACCTCTTGACTCAGTTTACCCCAAAGGCAGAGACGAAATTGTTGCAGTATGTGGATGATCTGCTGATAGCAGGATCTTCAAAGGAGCGGGTGAGGGAATGTACAGTGGAATTGTTAAACTTTATTGAAGCTAAGGGTCTGAAAGTTTCAAAATCCAAACTGCAGTTCACGGAGCCCGAAGTGAAGTACCTGGGGCATTGGCTGTCCCAAGGGAAAAAGAAATTGGACCCTGAGAGAGTCGCGGGAATTATAGCGTTGCCCGCGCCAAAAACTAAAAGGCAAATACGCCAATTGTTAGGGCTCCTAGGATACTGCAGACAGTGGATTGAGGGTTTCAGTGAAAAGGTAAAATTTCTGTATGAAAGATTAAACACCGACAGGGTGAAGTGGACCGAACAGGATGAATTAGATTTTCAAAAACTAAAAGAGGTTCTCATGACAGCCCCAGTACTGACCCTTCCAGATGTGAATAAAGAATTCCAGTTGTTTGTAGATGTTAGTGGGCAAACTGCACAGGGAGTCCTGACTCAGGAATGGGCCAGCAAAAAGAAACCCATAGGATTTTTATCAAAAATCCTGGATCCTGTGAGTCGAGGTTGGCCTACGTGTTTGCAGGCTATAGTTGCAGTGGCACTCCTGGTGGAAGAGGCGAGAAAGATTACCTTCGGAGCCTCTCTGGTAGTTTACACCCCTCACAATGTGAGAAACATTCTGCAACAAAAAGCGGAAAAGTGGCTGACCGATTCCAGGCTTCTGAAATATGAAGCCATTCTGATCAGCTCCCCAGGATTGGAGTTGAAAACCACCTCGGCACAAAACCCTGCACAGTTCATGTTTGGAGACCTTTCTGAGGAACTATTGCATGATTGTGCTGAGATCGTGGAACTTCAGACAAAAGAGCTCAGAAGGCGTGGACTCATCCCCCAAAGTGCCCCTCTCGGATTTGCGATTCATCACATTCGGCCCGGAGATAAAGTGTTAATCAGGACTTGGAAAGAGATTCCTCTCGCCCCGCAATGGGAAGGACCGTTCCTGGTACTACTCACAACTGACACCGCAGTTCGAACCGCTGAGAAGGGTTGGACTCATTCCTCAAAGGTGAAAAAGATCGAGGACTCAAAAGCCTCGGACTGGAAGGTCACCACCCCTCCTGGAGAGCTCAAAATCAAACTCAAGCGTCAACCTAGATGACCGACCAGATAAGTTGTAATACCCCAGGTTGTGAGTGCTTTCCTTTCATTCACTTTGAATGCGTGTACTGTAAACAGGTTTGGGTCACCCATTGCTGGAGAGGGAGTAGACCTAAAGGTCTGTGCACTAACTGTCTAATCGAGGAGCAGGTTCACACAGACCGCCTCTTAGTACTTGCCACTCGGGCCGGACTTTTTAAATTAGATTCTCCTGAGTGGTATCAAATTTTCAAAAAGGGAATAAAGGGAAAATTGGACGCTAAAGCAGAACCCTTAGCAATTGAGTGCCGGAGGACCATCAAGGTACCTTGCCGAGGAGATACAATCAAATTATCCCGGTGGGCAACCTATAAGAGAAGGTTTGCCATCAGGACCACACGGGCCCCTGAAGCAAACCCTTGCTGTCGAGAAGATGGTTTACCCCGCCGTATGTTCCCATACGGGCGATGGGCAAGGCAGAGGGGTTTTTCGGTGGGGAATCCTGACGGTCCTGAGCCTAGCCGTGTGCTGAGCCAAGGGGGCCCTTCCAGGGGCGCTCCTGAGGGAGAATCCTCCCGCGAAGTGTGAATGGTGCTTAACAGCACCAGAAACCGGGCCGATAATGGATTGTCCTCTAAAAAGGCAGTTGGGTGATTGTTGGGCTAATGGCACTCGATTTCACCTTTGTGAATTAGAAGGAAGAGTCCGGTGCCAACGCTCAGGGGCAAGTCCTAAGGGCGGGCTGTTCAGGGATCCTGCTCACTCACTCGTTAGAGGAAGGCGGGAGCTCGAAACTCCTCACCCGGTACCAACATGTCAACAATGTAACAAAACTGTATAGATGAGAGGAAAAAGGCAATCTACCTTCCTTGCCTACTATAAGGTGAATCCCCTGTGCTACGACAAAGCAAAACTAAAAATATGTAATATGGGTGGAAAATTGTATTGGGAAGGGAGGAATCTCAAACATGAGGAAACGGGTTTCTTGGACTCAGAACCCATCATTTTCGAGTTATTGCCTCCGGGAGATAAGCGTGTGTGTTTGCAGTTTGACCAAGTTTTTTGTTTTTCAAGAGACGAGGAAGGGATGGACCCTGAAAGTAAAATGAAACAGGTAACATTGGAACTCAAGAGAAAGGAAGCTGAGGCCAGAAAGAGGAGAATTGAGCAAGAAAGGTTGAAATCGCTCAGTGAACAGTACGAGCAATTGGAAAGGCAATACGGGGATGGGGGATTTCCAGCCCCTAACCAAAACCTCTTTGTAGAACTAATGCAGGAGATAGCCACTAAATTGGGGCTGACGGACTGCTGGATTTGTGGGGGATTAAAGTCAGCCGAAAGGTGGCCCTGGAAAGGAGAAGGATTAGCCCCGGAACAACTTCTAAAATGGGAAAGCTCTAAATTGTCAAAAATAGTAAAGAGACCGGAGGGATGGATTTTGGAAAAAAGGATAGTGGGAACTATCTGCATCAGCCGGGAGGGGAAGGAGTTCACCGACCTGGTGGGTTATACTCCTTGCATAAATACCCTAACGGTGAATGACAAAACACGGGTCTGGCAACCTGAACCACCCTCCGGATATTGGAGCCAAATTCGAGAAAAAGATTGTGAGTGGTTTGAGACTATGGGACTTTGTTGGCACAAAAGTCCCGGGGCTAATCCATTTCAGGCACTAGCAGGACTGAGAGAGTACTGGGACGAGCCGGGGAGAACCAATATAGGCTAGAAAGCTCCAGATGGGATATATTGGATTTGTGGAAAAAAGGCCTATAGCGAACTTCCCCGGAAATGGAAGGGGTCCTGTACCCTAGGAATGATAAGACCCTTCTTTTTCACCTTGCCCAGAGCCGAAAGCAGTTTGTTAGGAGCTCCTCTGTTCGAAACATTAAACCGACAGAGAAGGGAGATAAGACGAGTGTTACCCATAGCCGGAGGCAACCAGAAATGGGGGGAGGAGGAGTGGCCCGCTAAAAGAATCATTGAGTATTATAGGCCAGCCACCTGGGCTAACGATGGCAGTTGGGGATATCGAACACCCATTTACCTCCTGAATAGGCTGATTCGGCTGCAAGCAGTGGTAGAAGTGGTTTCTAACCACACCTCAGAGGCCTTGGAACTCCTGGCAAAACAGCATTCACAAATGAGGGCTTTTGTGTATCAAAATCGGCTTGCCCTGGACTACCTGCTAGCAGAGGAAAGAGGGGTCTGCGGCAGATTCAATGAATCAGAATGCTGCATCGAAATCGATGACTATGGGGAGACTATCAAAGGGTTAGCACAAGAAATAAAAAAGGTGGCACATGTGCCAGTCCAGAAGTGGAATTCAATTCTTCAGGCTTCATGGTGGGACCAGCTGTTCGGACAGGGGGAATGGTGGAAGAAGGTAATATTCTTTATAACATGCTCCATTGCAGGCATTGTCTTCCTCCCGTGTCTGATCCCTTGTTTCATTCGACTGATACATTCAGTCGTCCAAGGGATGCAAATAGCATCCCTTCCCATGGATCCAGAGGCAGCACAAGGGAAAACTGTGTCCAAAATAATGAAACTTGAAGAAGAAAAAGGTAAAAGAAGGGCTGCAGAGGCCCTAAGAAAATTCGAAAAGGAGCGGAAGCTCCAACAAGGTGATGAATCCTCTCAGGAGGACTGGGAAGAATGTGACTTTTTAAACTAAAATTAAGGTCAATAAAGGGAGAAAAACGAATTTTTAATTTGATGAATTATTAGGTGGGGGACTGTGATAAAAATAGGGTAAAAATTCGTGTATAAAATAATAATTCGATGTATAATGAAACAAAGCTAAAGTAAAATTGTAAAATCCAATAGAAGGGTAACCGTTCTCTCTCAGCCTGCTAATCTCAGTTGAAAAGACAGGACGAAGGTCATCAACTTAGACAAAAGACACTGGCCAACCCTGATAAGAATCGCTTCCTCGCCAAGGCAAGGAGAAATTCCTTCCTGACGTCGATGCCAATTTCACCAACCTTCTGGTGCCACAAGCGGAATGAAATCAACATAAGACGGACTTTTGGAATTGACATAAGAAAAGAGCCTTCCCGGAATGAGACAACTAGACTTAATGAGGTCCGGGAGGACCATCGAAAAGAAATCCGGACTATTCAACCCACCTTGGACACCTGGACTGCCTAAGGGCAGAAAATTCCTATAAAACGGTGGACTGAGAGCTGCACTGGCGTGGACTAGGGCGTCTGGCACATCGGTGCGGACCTCTATCCACCCAGCGCGCGCTGACAATTTCCTATTATTGTGGTTTTTCTCTTTTTCAGGTGCTCGATATTCTGTTATTAATAAATTGTCATTTATTAACCTGAAATTTGCCTTTGCATTTATAACAATGGTGATAATACAGCCCTCATTTAGGTCACTGTCCATCTCACAAATTGTTCTGCTCAAAGGAAGGTGGCAGAACTGCAAAACAATTGCAGTAACACAAGTGGCAGGAATCTTGCTTTGAGAGACCACCACTAACATCTAGCATTTTAAACGAAAAACATATTTGCTCTGTTCTTTATGAGCAAGTCTTGGCTTCTCCCTTTACGTGACAGAGTCCCTTGGGGCAAAGCATGTGCACAAAGAAGTTAAAACCACCATTAGCTGAAATCAATATTTACTACCAAAGTCTTGAAAGATTTAAAGGAGAAGATACATGCAGAGAACGCCATTCCAGGTTCATACAGTCATTACTAACATGGATCTGATAGCACCCACTCTCCCTCACTATCATTTTTTGGTGGGTTACACACTTAAATACTTCAGTGTGATATTTGATTAATTACAAAGTTGCTAATAATATAAGAATGGTCTGCTTAGAATTGCATTTACAGTTATTTTTCAGGCAAAGGGATAAAAAATAACAGAAAATTCTTATCCTATGAGGAAGTCTGCCCCAATTTTCATTCATCTTCAAAAGGTTACCAATACTAAGTGAGGTGAGTAGTCCATCTTTTACAAATCCCTTCACAAACACAGCCCCATTCCCGGAGCTGTGGCAGTCACTGTGCTTAATGTCCATGGTTCCTACACCAAGAAGATTATCGTGGTGTATGAAAGAAAAACAATGAGTCTTGAGATCAGCTTCACAAGTTAAGATGGTTCACTATGCCTATTGCTATGAAACAAACAAACAAAAAAACCTACTTCAAAGGAAAAAAACAAGCATTATGCATTGCAGAAGGTCTCCAGAAAGCCTCCAAAGGGCAGAAAAGTCAACTGCGACTGCGGCAAGAGATGAAGCCCACGAAGCAGAGGGTGTCAATGATGAACTCCCAGTAACATCTGGCAAATAACCTAATCTTTTGGGACTTTCCAAATGCTGGCAGATAAGTGTGTTGTCCATCCCTTCAAAGGCTGACCTCATTTCTATCCTTGGGTTAATGGCATGCAAAGCTCTCTGCTACACCTACTTTTCACTCTTACCTCTGCCCCAAACAGTTATTATTAACACGAAACAACTTTGCCTATTGTTGTAGTTTGCATACAATTTAGTTAAGAGTTTTCCCTCCAGGAATAATATTGACTGAAGGTTTTGTAGGGTTGTTTTGGTTTTTAAGTGTACTGTAACTGCAGTATGCTAATTGCTTTGGTTTACGATACACAAATAGATAAAAGAATTCACCTAACTTGCATGCAAATAAACACTTGGCTTTCCAAAGGGAAGGAAGGGAAAAAAAAAAAAAAAAAAAAAAAAAAAAAAAAAAAAAAAAGCATAAAAGATATCCTGGGGGAAACAACAACACAAGGCTGCTTAACTGACTTTCATACCAGAAGCAGTTAGGGGCTTTAAAAGCTTTGAAAATTCTGCCAGCCCAGGTTTTCCTTCCATATTTTATTATATTAAAATAACCCCGAAACCAAAACTCTGCAAACAAACTTAAACATTTTATGGATAAAACTCTGCAGTTCCGTAAGTTTAAAATAATTTTAAACTGAAACCAATCTCACCTTTTACTTTTTTTTTTTTTGCTTTATAGTTAACATACAAGAGAGTTTAAGATTTTCATTACATAGAAAAATGAGGCTATTAATAAATCAGCTGCAAGCCATTAATTATTAATTTTCACCAATTTTTAATTGCCATTTTTAAAGATTCTTTTTTTTTAGTTGAGAAGCTTCTCTCTCTGCAAAATGACAAAAAAAAAAAAAAATCCTGAATCAAACCTTCAATATTCACTGTTTCTAGCTATAAGATAAAATCCTCTGAGGTAACAAATCTCTGCTGAGAGCACTAGTAGCACACAGATCCCCTCAGGCAGTACTCAGCACTAGAGAGTTTTAGACACTAAAAACTGAAAACAGGGCTGTTCTTTTCAGCCCTGACAAATCAAGGGCAGGCTGATCTGCCACACTTTAAACTTTGTACATGTGAAGGTGCTCACATCTCAAATACACACACTTTATCTTCAGACACATTTCTTACCAGTCATATAACTAGTTCTACTAACAGCAGTGTAACAATCTATTTTGGGTAAGTTTAGTTTGGATTTAGGCTTATCCATGTTTTTAGAAAATCAAAGATGGAATCATTTTGCTGTTAAAATACCTTCATAAAAATAAGAGGGCTTGAGTTCTGAAACTGGGTTAAAAAGCTGCTTCCAAATCATCCATTGCATTGAATACAGCACAAGAAGAAGAACGATTCACAATAGTTAATGAAAGCCTTTTGGGGGAGGCAGGACAGGTATTTTAGACTCAGCCTTCTGGAGTACCAGCAGTGCCATCAGCAGTCACAGGACATTGTCCCATGCAGGTATCACCACAAACAGTGTTGTGCTGCAGGCACAGCTGCTCCCAGGCCTCTGAAATCAGCCACTACTAAGGCCCAGCACCAAAAAAAACAGGAGCAACAAGCAACACCCTGGGATGGCAGGCTCAGCAGAGAAGCTCTTCTTCCCCTGTCGTGACACAGGCTGGTGGCACAGTCCCCCACAACACCTCCTTCCAGCCAGCACTGGAGAGAAGGCTGAGGACCATCTGCCCCAGCAATTCAGGTACCTGATTTGGAAAGGGAACAGAATGGCCCACAAACTGCTTGGCAGAAATCCAAAACGAAACAAAAAGCCCAAACCATTCTGTGCTGCTCCCCCTGCCCTCCACAGACCCCCCAGCTAGGCTCTGGCTGCCTGCTCTGCCCTGGATGTGTCCACAACCCTTGGGTCAAACTTCTCAACCATTAAAGGTCTGGACCCAGGAGAGGAGCTAACTTTGATGGGAAGCCAACACAGGTCTTCAAAGGCTTTTCTGCAAATATATGCTTTCTTTGAGCACAAAAGTGGTGATCCCTCTCCTCTCCACTCCAGAACACTCCAAAAGTACTCGTAAGGGTTGGAGGTGCTTTTCCAGTCCCCAGCACTAACAATGCCTAGCAAATACATTTGCTGCATGTGAGACAAACAAGTCTGCCTCCCTCTCCATACCCAGAAGAGCAGCTCAAACATCAGCATCCCAGAGGAGCTCCAGGATAGGCAGAGACATGCGGATGCCCATGGCTGGAGCTGTCCTGTTCCCTGGCTGGGGAAGTGGAATGGATCCTATCCTGACACCCCCATGAGCCCCCTGAGGTTCTCACCCCCAGGGAGACCCCTGTGGTTCCTGACATCAAGCTTTTCTGATGGTCTCTACTGGAGAGCAGAAGCACAGCCCAAGGCACTTGTGGGGATGCTGCTCAGCTACTGCTCCCTTGGGAACACTCCACGGCTCTACAACAAACCCAGACAGGTTATACACAGCCTCTGTACAGCCTGTGTACTTCTGCCTAGTCAGACCTCAAGCACTACCTCAAGGAATGAGAGATTTGGATGCAGAAGGGATATAAATGCAGCTATTGCTGCACTGACAAGAAAGGGCATCTGATGTGGGCTGCTACTCTGTCCTCAACTAATACAAGCGAGTGCAAAGTGAACTGCTACCAGTGGTTGGGCAGGGGGATGAGTCTGCCTTCCAGAATCAGCTGCACCAGCACCCATCATTAATCCATGCAAACTATGGGAGACCCTCCCAAGAGCAGAGAGAGAGTGCTGCACTCCAGGAGTGATTGTGCTTGTCTGTGTGCACAAACATGCAAGCCTGTGGGGTAGGTGAGAGTCTGCAAAGGGACCTTTCCTTTCTTCCTACAGGGATGCAAGTACCCCTCAGCAATATAAGTCTCCAGAACTCTTATCAGAAGAGTGCTGTACCACATTTAAAAAATCAGCCTTTCTGGCCTGTAGATTATTGCCTCAGTGAAGGAGGCAGTACATCATAATGAAGCAATTCCTAATCACTGACTAGCCACACATTTCTGGCAGGGACCAATCCATAACTACAAACAAGAACCTTAAAAACTAGAACATATGAAAAAATTACTACTTTTCCTAACAAGAAGGAGGCAACGTGAGGGGTAATTCTCTGTAGGCTGTACATTCACAATCTGGGAACTACTCACAGCAACTTATAACATACTGCAAGTGTAAAGCGGTGAAATTCAAACATCTCTAAAAACCACAGATTTGTAACTTGTGCTTATGTAAATACACAGCTTTCAAGCCCCAGCCGTCCTGGCCATAGCTCTTCTGGGAAAAATGAAAAAATCTTGGCTAAGATTTTCAAGAGCAAGCAGTGATACTGAGTGCCTCCAGTTTTTATGTGTCCAATCAGAAATACTTTAAAAGGCTTCATTTTCAACTCCTGCGGCACATGCCCTCTTCCAATTATATCCCTTTAGGGAATATTTATCTTTGAGAGTAAGCAAATAAGGAAAAGTCAGACACATACACATTATCTTGTTCATTCTTCCCTCAGTAGTCTCTCTAACAAAAAGATGTAATACTATGCCAAAATTATAGACAAGAGGCTAAATAACACACCTTTAAAGACTGATTTTAATTCTTTTTAGCATAGCTGAAAGATGCTTACAATCACAATTAACTGCAAGGAGCTTTAAGTATATTTTATCTGTAGTTTCATCTAGAAGAATCTAGCTTACATGTTCTATCCCAAGTTATGCAAAGTTGGTGGCAAAGTCAGGAAATAAATACATATATATTTATAGTTACAATGTACTGATTAACTACAAGATCATTATTTTGGGAATGGACTGCACAGACTGATCTGGCTTTTTGCATTTTTAATTAATATAATTTATCTCATTTTGAACTAGGGTGCAGAGAGTTATGACTAACGAATACTTTGTATGAGAACTTAAAATAGACTTTTAAAAAGACTTTAAAAGCTATTTCAACATATAATTGCCTCATTTTCTAAAAAGAGAATTTAATATATAAGTTGTTTTGAAGGTCTAGCAAGTAGATGAATACATAATTCCTTTTCCCTTCCTTGCAAGAACAGAAAATCACTGAGATTTGTATCAGGACAGTGAAAAACATAGCCTTATTTTAAAAGTAATCCAAATGTAAGCATTCACATTCCCTAATAATATAGATACAATAATCCATTACACAAACAAAAAAAAAAAAAGAGCATAGAGAATCACTAAGCCTACTGCCATCTAGCAAAGCAAATGTGCTAGGGATGTCTTCTACCAGCTGCCCAGATCTATGTACACTTCACAATACCTATGCTATAGAGGCAACATAATCAGAAAATAAAGGCATAGCTGAGCTGGCAGGGTCCCAGCCAAGGCAGATTTCACAGGGTAGTAATATCAATGACTGCCTCCAATAAAGGGATTACAAATTCAGGGTTCAGTATCTGGAAAGGCAGTGTACTTTTTGAAAGAGACTTTGATCCTAACCATTTGACAGGTCCTCTCGGTGTATCATCTGCCTCCAGTCAGTCACATGAGAAGTCAGGAGTTTTCTCAGAAAGCCATATTACTGCAGGATACTCCTTTCCAAGTATATGCTAATGATACAAGTCCATTAAATCTATACACTCTAGTTGTCATAATCTTCTGTGACATAGTATCCAAAATTTTTATAGGTAAGGCTAAGTTTTCTTCACAGAAAGAGCTATTTTTATGGACAGCTACAGATACTGACTAATGCTTTTGTATTTATCAATGCCACAAATATCTTTTTGAATATCAATGCTGCAAGATTTTCTTTCAAGACAGTAAGTGGCAATTATAAATAGGTGCTATTATCTTCTCATGTGTCAAAACAGGGAAAAATGTTTAACACACATTTTGGTTGGATCATCACAATTTTTTATTCTGCAGAATTTGCATAATTCTGCAGAATAAAAAATATTTGAGAAGCTTCAAGAACAAACAGGATTGTCATGAATCTCCTTCCAAGCACTACCATCCATCTCCTCTAGCAGACTACCCTTGCCTCCTTCTCCCTCATGTTGTCCTTTCTCAAGTACTGCTTTAGTCAGAAATGAAGAAGCGTCTGATCTTGGATCATTCATTTTGCATTTATGTATATAACGGTTTATTTTATGCAGTTTTGTATTACATCATAGCATGCATTTGCATGCTATGTACACAGTGTGCTATGAACTTTTTGTTATTACAGTGTTTAAAAAAAATAAAGTCCATCTCCAAGGCACTTTGATATTACACTAATACCTCTCATGTTTTCTTGGCTGGGCTGTAGACTTAAATAGTTATCTCCTTTATCTAGGCAATGGTAAGGAAAGAAGCAGCAAAATATCTCTACTCATATAAGAACATCTGGGCTAACTAACAAATCTAAAATACAAGGGTCTCTTCTGGTATCACATCACAAATAACAAAAAACATATGTGGAGATATAGGCTGCATCTTCTACTTGAAGTTAACCTGAAAAAATTCCACTAAGTGTTACCTAAGCTATAACAAATATAAAAGAACAAAGATCAATACATTGAAAGCTTATTTCATGTCAATCAACTTTTTGTGAGATATATTCACAGGTTGTCTTGCTTCCAGCACTAATGCTTAGCTCTTTAAGTAGACTCTAAATTTTTCTTTATAGATCTCAATCTTAGGTACATGGACTGAAATGAATCACTTTGGCAAGTAAGTGTCAGAGCAAAGAAAAAAAGCCCCTGACATTCTGGTCCCTGACACTAACAAGAAACTGAAGGAAAATAGTTTAATTTTTTAAGAAGGTACTTGCTGTCTTCTTTTCTTAATGTCTTTCTCTCACAATCTCATTCCCACTCTCATATTCTCCTACTGAAAAAGAAAAGGGAAAACTAAGTGAAACCACAGTGAAAAAATATTTGGGTGAAAGAGTTTGTGTCACAGAGTTCAGAGGAGAATTCAGGAATTTTTTGGGGTTTCATGCTCAGTGCTGTTTTAGGGAATTTTATAGTTCCAGGTCAGCTCTTCAGTTCACACACATCTTGTGACTGACTGACAATGAAATCCATCCTGCAGGAATTGAGAGAACAACATTAGTGAGGCCATCGGAACTTCCAGATAGAGAACATGGGACCCAAACAGCCCAACTTCATTTCAAGACTGGTCAAGTTCATTTCACTACTGAATATGACTCCATATTTGGGAAGCAGGGAGGAGAAAGCAAAGAAAATAAGACTACATATATGCTGAGGAAGATCCCTTCTTGCCTTCATCCCTTCTCACAAAGCCTGTATAGCTTGTGCTTTTTGATGGAAGGCTGTAATCATCTGCTAAATCACATTTGGTAAAACAATTATTTCTAATATAAATCAAATCCCTTTTGAAGGCTTTATCAGAGCAGTTCTGCCTGCAGATCTACCATAACAGAGTCTGAGTAGCAAGACTAGTTCAGGCACTGAGGAATAGAGCACAAACATGCAAATGCACATCCACCATGGTCTGATTTTACAGTAACTTTTAAAGTAGCATGGCTACAATATTGCCAGGCTACTCATTTGGGTGTGTGAAAATCCCTTTGGTGTTTTCTAGTTAATAAGGATGAAAGGAGAGAAGAGAAGGAAAAAAAAAAAAAAAAAAAAAAGAAAAAAAAAAAAAAAGAAAAAAAAAAAAAGAATATGGGAAAAAAATTATAGGGCTGCATAGGCAGCCTTGAAGGAACATGGATTGAACAACCTTTGAAGTATCCAATTCTAAAATGAGATCATATGAGAATTTTTTTCAAGCAATAAAAGTGAAGCCTCAGAAACAAGTGTAAGTTACAGCCTGAAGTGCTTTATCACAGCTCCATGAACCCTCTTCCATAAAACCTAGTTCTTTTAAAAGTTCATTTACTTCAAGGAAAAATTGAACTGACTGCGGGGGAATGAAAGGGCAGGAGGGATCTATAGATTCCCAGAGGTGTATTGGTAAATAAGGCATGTACATCTCATGACATCAAAATCATTAGTGGAGAAGAGCTGTCTCCTGCCACTCTGGAAGGAGGCATTTTTCACTTGGGGATAAGAACAAGTACCAGTGGCTTATGTGCTTCTTCAACAAAACTCCTGCCCTCTGGAGAGCACAACCTTCAACTTAATAACATGCCTATAGGTATGTAAAATCTACTGTGGCCTCAAAAAGTTATGCCTGGGCTAACACTGTCCATAAAAAATACCCAGAGCAGATTCTGAGGGAATGTGGCTGTTTACACAGCACAGTGCAGAGCTGGTCACAGGTAACCAGCTCATATCATGGAAGCAATATTGGCACAACAGTGTTCTTGAGCTAACCAGACACATCTTTCAGTGGAGCCAAACACAAAATTCAGCTGATGGGGATATGCCCCTTCCAGACAGAACTCTGCCCACAACACCCACATGAGAGGTTTCTGATTTGTATGACACTCACATAATCATCTTGGCTTTAGGCATCCTCAGCCTCTCCATCTCAGCCAGTCATTCCATACCTCCTCTACAGCCAACAGAGAGAAATAGGCACATGAGCGTTATCCACTTGATATAGACATCTCCATGATGAACCATTTTCCAGAGGAACCATGAGCTAGAATTGCCGATTTCCCACTACTAGCTTTGAAAGAAGACTGTAGGATTAACTCAAGCACCACACAGATGCCTGAGCCAGAATAATGCTGGCTGCCTGTCTGAAGAGTGCTATTCATATTCATAAAGCAGCGATAACAGAGAAAGTCATAGGTTCAGAAACTGTTCAAGACAGGTCACTTTTTCGCAGCTGGATCAAGTTTTGCTGTCACCAGAGCAGAAGGTGACTGACTCCAAATTCCTCACTTCATTCAAGTGACACCACCTGGCCATGGGCCTGGCTGGAATCAGCAAGAGGAAATACCCTATACCATCCCATGTGAAAGGAATGCCTCACCCTATCATGGTGACCTCCTTAATGACACCAGAACCCTCCAGCGGAGTACATGCAGACCTTCCTCAGGTGGAAAACTGATGCATGATGCAGGACCCCAAGCAAGGTGTGGCATCTCGTGCTATGGGGCCAATCCAGCACAAAGAGTACCTAAGACATTGAAAACAAATCATGTTTTCTCATCCTTCTTTCCCCAAAGTACATCTGCATTCAGGTAACAAGTGTGCAAGGTATCACCTTGAGATATCAATTGAGCATGTATGCTATTGCATATAGAAGTTACTTTTCAATAGATTTAAATGATAATCATCAATATAGCTTGTGCTGGGAACTGTAACAAATTCAAAACTTAATTTCTGTTTCCAGGTTTGGCAGCCACCAAGTTCTTCTTTAAGACCCAAATTTTGTATCCTATACAGGCAGCTATTTGTTAAGTAGTTTTAAAGTAACCCACAGAAACCCTGTGAAGAAATATAGCTAGGCAGCAGGAGGAGAGAAATTTTTCAGCTTAGAGACTTGCTCTGAGCCATTTAGAGATCTTTTCTGATTTTACAAATGAGAGAAGAAGCACAGATTTAAAAATTATACAAATGCCGAACCATTTGTTTTGGGAGATTTAGAAAAACGAAGCCTTTAAATTCAATTCTTCAAGTTATAAAAGATTCCATCCGGGGCAGTTGTTACAGTAGGTTGACCTCATCCTCTAAGGCAACTTTCCCTCTCTGTTCCTAAGCCCTGTAACACCCTGCAAGCCCCAAGGGCACCCCTGCAGCAATCTTTGGAGAAAGAAAGACAGAGAGAGAAAGTTGTCCTTGGATTTATTTAGCGAGAAAGAGGCCAAATCTGGGACAGGGAAAAAGGTTTGCATAGAGACCGCGCTCTTGTGGATTTGTACAATCATCCATGCACATGGAATACATTGAACCTTGAACCTAAACTAAGGTCAAGCAAGTTTAAGGCTTGATACAGATGTTTCACAGAACTCTGGTAAACGAAGGTGAATGTTACTGTTAAAGCAAGAGAAAAAAGCAAGCCATAAAAACGGTTGGTCGCTTGTTTATTTTTCTTTTCAGTCCATTGTCGAGTTTACTTTGTCCCCCTTAAGCCCAGCACTGGTATTTCCTGCATCTGGGTGATGACAGCAATCTCTTATACACCACATAAAACAGATTTAGACGTTTGAAAGCCACTCCTGGCCTGGTTTCTCCCCGGAAACATATCACTCCAGCACAAGGGAATATTTGCATTTTCCTCATTTGTCTTTAATTTCAAAAACTACTGATTTTCTTCTGGTCATAAAAAGGCTAAACCAAACCAACCAAACAAACAAAACTAAATAAAACAAACAAACAAATTAAACACAAACCAGAAAACAAATTCACTATAAGTGTAATACCAACCCTATCATAACCAGTGAGGGAGCCTTTGAGCCAACAGTACCTTTTTTTTTTTTTTTTTTTTTTTTTTTTTTTTTTTTTTGGTAATTAAAAAAATAAGTTTACAGAACAATCCAAAGGGAAGTCCCTCAAGGAGAATTAACATAATGACTTCTTAAAGACATACTGTGATCACTTGTTTTTAGCCAATTACTTGTTCTCCTTTGGCATGAATGTGTTTGAAACTATGCTCAGAAAATGGGCAAAGACCTTCCAAGTCCAAAGCCATGGTGAAGTGCAGGCCAATGTGGAAAAGGTCTCCATTCCAATCAAGTTCTGACTATCTGACTAACAGTGATGTTATTGGCTCTGAAGCGAGAATGAGTCTTGAGATTTGGCAAAGGCAGGATAAATTAAAGTTCTAAAATAATTTGGAATAGTTAAAACATTTTAGGGGATTCACAGTAAAATGCTGTAGTAATAATAATAATAACAACAACGACTTTTCAGTTTTAAAGAGCTTAGCATAAATAAACTTTGCAATGGATTTGGCTGGGATAGAGTTAGTTTTATTCATATTAGGTGATATCAGGCTATGTTTTGGATTTGCTCTGGAAAAAAGTGTTGATAATACAGGGATATTTTAGTTACTGCTGAGCAGTGCTGACACAGTCAAGACTTCTCCTGCTCCTCATAGACCCTACCAAGGAGGAGGCTGGGGGAGCCCAAGAAGCTAGGAGGGGACACAACCAGGACAGCTGACCCAAGGGATACTCCATCCCAAACGATGCCATGCTCAGTGTATAAAGCTGGGGGAAGAAGAAGGAAGGGGTGAACATTCTGAGTGATGATGTTTGTCTTCCCAAGTCACCCTTATGGTTGATGGGGCCCTGCTCACCTGAAGATTGCTGAACATCTGCCTGCTCATAGGAAGTGGTGACTGAATTCCCTGGTTTGCTTTCCTTGTGTGTGCAACTTTTTCTTTTCCTATTAAACTATCTTCATCCCAATTCATGAGGGTTGTTTTTTTTTTACTTTTGCCCTCCCTGTTGATGGACTGTGAGGGGCTGCAAGGGAGCAGCTGCCACCTTTAAACATTACCACAAACTCTTAACATTAGAAGGTGCAGAGGTGGTATTTTCTCTGTTCTACTGACAGGGTACATGAGCAAAGAAACATCAGGGGAGAGAAGGCATCAGTATCAGAACAAATTAAAACACGACATGATGGGCCATGAAGTATTATGTTTAGAATAGATTAAGAATGAGACAGGCTTAAAAGTTAAAAATTTAAGGAAGCACAAGTTTGAAGGAAAGAAGAGTTTGGTGTTCCCCAGCTAACTACTAGAGTGAGACAGTTGCAGGATTACTACACCTGCATCTGTAATTCAGATTTTAAAACTAGTTAATTTCTTTGTTTTCTCCATGTTCCCACTGAGGTCCCAGGAATCCTGGTTCCAGTTCCCTACTGGTTTGCACCTTGGGTAATCATCAGTGCCCTGATTCATCAAAGCTCTCAACTGCATTCTTATGTTTCAGCACACACCAGCACTCTCAACTCTCGATTTTCTGCAGGTGGTTTTCCAGATCCAGTGGATTAACTATGCTCCCAACAGAGAAAAGCAGTACCTGGTGTTACATGCAGCCTGTGATGTTCTGGGGTCAGGCTGGTGGTTCAAGCACTGTTCTCCTGCTCAATCTATTGTCATGAGACCAATGCAGACTAGTTTGTCTTGTATCAAATTTACCCACATAAGACTCAAAGTGCCAGGAAACACATTTCAGTGACACCTGAGTAGCCCTGTCACACGCAGGGCTGCATCAGCGTGGCTCACCATGGGTCAGGCAGACCTGGACTGCCCTGCCCTAAATCCCTGCAGCATCCTTGCACTGGGCCATCCAGGTGTACCCAGTGTGTCGGGTTCCCCCTGCAGCTGTGGGCCAGAGGAGGAAGAACAGTTGCTGCCCACTGACTTCACTAACACTGTCCACAAGTGCAGAAAGTTAGAGAGGCGTTCTGTAGTATTTTGTATTTACAGAAGTAGCAGGCTAGCTTTTAGTTTTGAAAAGTTTCACTTTCAGAACAGAATCCTCCAGCATCAATAATCAGTGCCCAACATACCAAAAACATGACAGCAACTAGCTTAGTAGGATAGCCAGAAAGTTAAAAACAAAGATACATGTACCTTTTAGAAACAGAAAGTGCTGGCAACGTGAAGGAACTCAGACTACTAAAAAAGTTAAGATTTTCATATAAAACACATTCCACAGTCTTAGGAGAAGCACCTGAATTCTTACCAATTTTTAAAAGCTTTACTACATCATCCCATCACTCCCCCAGTCTAACAGTGAATAGTTTAGGGAGCAAATAGACAAAAATTGAATAACATTATGTTTAAAATGCTGGAAATATTGTGGGGGGGAAAATCAGTTACAGTGAGTTCTGTGACCTCAAATAAAAAGATACTGTAGAAAAAGAATTCAGCCTGATGCCATGAGACATGAATAACGGATAGATGCTTGCATTAGAGAATGAAGAATGCAGCCACTCACTTCAAGTTTAGATAGATAAAAACCATTACTTAGGGCAAGAGCATCTGTAGAACTATCAATAAAAGAAAACAAATTTAACCCTGAGTAAGTACCTGAAAACAACACAGGCAGCTGAATTACAAAGGGAGAGGATCAAAACAATGAGAAGGTCTAGTGAAGATTAAGTACATAGAGACATGTCTGAAGAATTTAGAAGGCAGAACAGAGACTAACTGAGATTGCTGGCAGTCTGCTCCTGTGCACAGGATCTGGAAAGCATCAAGAAAGGCTGAAAAAAAATACACAAACTATGGACAACTCTGGGAAACAGAACTGCTTTATATACTAATGCCATAGTAATCCTCGGGAAGGGGGTGAGTGAGTAGCTAATGTAGTTGTATGGGCAGTGATTGAGAACACCAAAATTCACTCTAGGAGGAGAATACAGGACACGTAACTTAAAAAAAGACTCCTGTGTACAAATACTATACAAAACTATCAGCTGTGTTCCTGGATTAAAAAACTAGCTAGATTGCAGCTGGGCTGTGGAGCCAGATGCAACATGATCACAATTGGGATGAGCAGCGATATTAGACAGGAAAAATGTGACCAAGTGCTGGTGATGCACAGCGCTGCCAACGAGAACATCATGAAGCAAAAGATGCTATCATTTGGCATTTATAGCAGATGACTCATAGGAGTACCACCCACCGCTGGGCAACGGGGCAGAGCAAGACACTGATTTGAATGCAATACAACACCACAACTCCTTCATCTAATACCCTGGGAATGAATAGTCACTGTGGGTCACGCAGTCCTCTGGCTGAACACATAGGTTAAGTTTCAAAGACATGAGCACCTAGAAAACAAGGTACAGCCAAGAAAAAAAAAATACTAAAATGCAGGGGGTTTATGCTTTGGAAGAGCTACTGAATCCAGCAACCCTGCAAAAAAGCACTGTACCTGCAGAAACTAGCAAAAAATAGATCATCCATCCTAGCAAAATAAAAGGAAAAAAAAAATAAATCAGAGGCTGTACCTGCTCTACCCCAATTCAAAATTGCTGAGAAAAAAGGCAGAGCAAAGAGGTCAAAATCCATTAGCACCAGCTGAAGCAATACTATCAAGATATATTCAGGGCATCTTAGTTTAAGATGATAAAAGTAGGTCTGGCACACTGCCACAACTATTGGCTAGCAAATACAAGCACCAACGGCTTGTCTACTGTAAACTGGACCAGACAAGAGAAGAGACTCATGTATTAGTGTTGCTGTCACTGTAGAAGATGTTAAGGAAGAGACATTTCAGGACTGTAAGAACCAGTCTGAGTTATTCCTAAACATAGCAGAGTAGGAGGCTCAAAACTGGTAAGCTGAAATAAAAAAGTTATGCTACTTCCTGCTTTGGACATGGGGACTCAATCCTAAATCCTAAGAAATCCAAGACCCCCAAGAAACACCCAAACACAAGTGGGCAGAGTATTTGACCGTCATTCCAGATTTGATATGCATCAGCAATGTGACGCTTGTACTCATTTAAAATCCAGCCTTGCACAGGGAGTAGAGGTGGTGGGGAGCCTGCAAGTCAAAGTCCAGATAGTGAAAACAGGCAAAGGTAGAAAAATTAATTTAAAAAAATATAATTAAGCATTTAAAAAATATAAAGTATGTCAAATTGAGAAAGATCTAGTTGCTAAGATGGACTAGACAAATCTCAGTAGTGCACTCCCGAGCCTACTGACCAGCCATGAGTGAACAACAATCCAGCCTCCCCCAGATAAACAAAATAAGCCAAACTCACTGGTGAGATCACCCAGGTGACTACGGCTCATGCATAGGCATTATGTGCACCTGGATTTAGAGATAGCCAAAGCTGCAGTACCCCTGTAAATAGTTGTGCCACTAAAGACGACTTGTTTTTGCAACATGGTATTCACTCATGCTAATGCCCACAATATTGTACATGAAATGCCCACTTGCTCTGTTGTTGCCGCTGTCCTTTTTCAGCAGGGGTCCCTCTCCAGTTCCCCAATAGTATCCTTTGTATAGAAGGGAAGAACTATAAAACAAAAGGTTTTCTCTCTTAGTTTTCCTTGTTGTAGCCAAATGCATAACCATCATAGATGCACAAGCAAGTGCAAAATCAATCATTCACTGCAATAGTTACTCCTCTGAATGTACTGCACATAGTGCACTTGTTGGTATACATTTGCTCACATACTTTTTTATGTACACAAATCTACTTCCTGTATTAAAGTGACTGATATATTTCCCTGTGCATTACTGGAACATAATTTAAATCCTGCACAAAACCATACCACTATGCAATGCCTGTGTTACTGGTGCGTATAGTACACATTTTGAAAAAATACTGGGCAAAGCAACTAAAGATTCACCAATAAAAGACCTCACTACAATTATATAAAGACTTTCATAGACCAAAATCCAGCCTGCAGCAGCAGTACATACATCTGAAGCAAATTTCCTCACTGACTGAGCACTTGCATCTCCAGCTGACAACAGTAAGAGCAGTGTACATCCAACAGAGAATCTTCAATTTTCATTCATGTGCCCAGCTTCACTTTGAAGTTCCACATTCACAGTTAGCAATTTTACATGTATCCTAAGAAAATAACGTTACCAAAAGTACATTAATGCATATATATATAGTCTGCTATAATGTCAGATACAAATTTCATGTGCAAACAGGGCATAAAAAGAAGATATGCACAACTACTTCACAAAAGGTATTAAACTTGCCTTGTTTCACTAGGAAAAAAATTTCTATCATTTTCAACATTGGCTAGCTGTTAGAACTGCAAGTGGACTAAAATGAAGGTGTTGCATGCTTCAGAAGAATAGTTATGCAAACACCATCACTGCAGTCTGGCAGCCCTCTTTGCAGGAAGCAGGATGGTACCTCACCAGAGCTCCTTCAGAGAAAGGCTCCCAAAACCGAGTAAGTGGGTGGCAGATTTACCAACTGCAATCTCTTGACATGAGTGAATAATGTGATTTTACACCAGTGAAGAATATGACCTCCTCTCTACCCCACGTAATTCTCTCTCCCCAGAGCTGAGCCTTACAAGGAGACTGGAGTAACCGCAGCAGGTAATTACATGTTATTAGTGTTGCATTAGACTGAGTAGCTATTCAGTAAATTAGTATGTGATATTAACTAAACCTATTCAGTTGATGAACACAAGAATCAGCCTCGAAGTAGCAATTAACAAATTATTCCTAAACAGGTGTCACTTACAGACTAAGTCAGGCTCTCATTTTTCTATAATTCACCAGGAAAATCCTGACTTCTGCCATACAGTAAACACAATTTAAGCAGATGATATATTCTCAAAAGGCAAGAGACCAATACTTAAATCAATGCTGTTGGATGTGAAGGCTTACATTGAAAATCAGTAGAATTTGTGGCACATCTCCTTAAGATTTAGGAATGATTTACTACTACGCTGAGAGAACAAACCCAAGATCTAAATCTTGCTGATTAAACTCCCTGGACTCCTCGGGAAAAAAACTAGAGCTCTCGTTTGTCCATAGAAAATAGTCACTGACACCCATCATGCTCAAGGTTTTTTAAAGAGTAGCATATTATCACAAAAATATTGGGATCCCTGCTAACATAAACAGTGTTTTTAATGCCCCATAGCAGAAACACACTACTTCGTTGCCTTTTAGTCTTGATCCTGCAAAAAGTCAGTTCTCTGTATAGTTTCCCTGCTCTTTAGAGAGATTTATGTACATCTGATGTTGAGTCCCTTGGGTTACTAAATGCTTGAACACATGAAACAAACTGACAGATGAGAGTCTGCTTTAAACCAAAGGTTGCTGCAGAAAGCAAAGGCTGAACGGATTGAAAATGTACAGAGGAGAAAAATGCCCCGAGTTCTTAACACGAACTCATCAGCTCCCTTCATAAACCCCATTTCACTGTGCTTTGTTAAGAGAGTGTTTTCACAGCAGGAAACCTTCGCCTCTGAAACTGCGTGGTTCAGTTTTTATGTGTGTGTACCCGTGCCCGCCCATCCATCCATCCATCCATCCATCCATCCATCCATCCATCCATCCATCCGCCCATCCCTGAGCTCCCGGTCCCCGGCGGCAGGCACGGCGCGGCCAGAGCCGCTGCCCGGGAGGGGCCGCTGATTCCCGCCCCTTCCCGGCGCCAGGCGCGGGCTGGCAGCAGCCTCTGCTGGCGACCGGGTGCAGGGAGAGGGCCCGGGAATCCGGCACCGGGATCCGGCCGACGTTCAGCGCCGAGCCGGCTACCCCAGCCGCAGCTGAGCATCTCTGCGTGTGCGAGGGGCCCCTGCACAGCATTAAACACTGGCAAAAGCCCGCTCTTGTTTTCCTTGGGAGTGATGTGATTTTCTTCCTCCCTACTCTTTAGAAAAGTATGCGAGAAGTTTCCCCGGGTTTTCGAATTTTTATCTAAAGGTACCTGTGAAAGGTAACCAAAAACTCTGTTTTAATGATGTGAAGAGGCACCACTGAGGTGCAGGCAGATGTGCACAGCCTGCAGTCACCCTTCAAAAGCCCAGGTAGCACAGACCACAAACTCGGACTTCTGCTGGATAGACTGGACCAAATTGCAGCATATACATACTAATGATTTGTTACACAAACCATATAACTGAGAAGAAAAGCCCTCACAGAGGAAGAGAAGATGCACCCGTTGTTTTGAGGGTGAATACAGGCCAAGAGCCCACTAGAAGTCGCTGGAAAGTAAAGCCAGTCCCCAATACCAACATACTCATTGGCTGTCTTAATTTGCTGGTAGAAGAGTTGCTGAGTGAAGATCATTTTCCAATTGATGTGATTAGCATAAACAATTTTAGCCTTCATTACCCACTATGTTTAGTCTCTCATGAGAGTATTTTTCCAAGCCTTTGGAAATGCAGAAATTACAAGCATCTTAGAGCAGAATCCCAGCTCAATGGCAGAAACAGCAGCAATCTGATTTAATACCATACCGATTTACTGCAAGGTCTTTCATCCAGCTGGCACAGCAGAATCCCTTAACCTCAAAAATTTATTCCCAAAGAAATCACAATCACTATGCAACCAGGTAAAAAGAATGCTTTAAAATTAAAAGCTTTTAATCACCTTGAAAGTGAATTTGTTCTAATGGGCAAAAAGTTAGAAGTATAAACAGTATTATATTGTAAATAGTGTAACAATGTTTACAGCCAAAAAAAGAACACGTCTTTTGACACAAAACACCTTCACTGACTTTCTGATTGATTTGAATTTGCATTTTCCCTTCGCTTTGAAATAAAAGCCAAAGTTTTCCTGAAGTATTCTTTCATGATAAGAAAACCTACCTTATCTTATGGCAAATGAACTTTATCCTGGAGACATAGGAGGGGCTGAAAACATCATGATCGGGAAATATCACATTTCCTCACTTTCACCCTTCTTCCAATTCACCTGGGGCTGTCTCCTCCAAGATTTTTTCAGCAGCAGCTCTTAAGAGACAGAGCACAAGAGGCCACCAGAAGACACTGCTCAAGGAGCACAGAGCTGGTCCTCTCTTGAGCACAGTCTGCCAGAAAGCAACATCCCATCTTCCAAATGTGCTCCAGCTTATGGAGAAAGAATATTCACCCACCTACCACAACTCCTGCCACCTCTGAATACCTCCCAAAATTTGCAAACACACTTTCTGCTCAGATAAACTGGTGTTTTCTGTTAGGAACACTGCAGGACACTAGGTTTAGATGTAATTTTGATGACCCTAGATTTGGGGGAATTCCCTCATTTATGTGGAACAGCTTGTCCCAAGCAGACCACGTACTGAGAGTAACAAGGACAAGCAGGCCAAGGGATATGCCTTTCCCCCTATCCAACAGGTACCAGTGAAGGGAGGACAGATGCATCCTCCTAATCAGGAAACAGCTGAGTGAGCAGCAAGAGCTAACACAGCCCAAACTGTTGATGCAGAGTCTCAGGTCCCTGCAGGTCCCAGATTTCTGCTCCAGCTAATTCAAACCTAGGGCGTTGTCAATCATCACTTGGAAAAGCCATACTCATGGGGACAAGCAGGCACCCAGCTAGACCAAACAGACCTCCCATTTCCAACTTTCACTTAAAGTGAAAGCAAATATTTTGTAAAGAAATTCCTTTTTTTGAACTCATCATATGTACATGTTGGGGAGAGGTAGAGAGCTGTGAGTTTCTCCACAGTTAACAGATCTGTAGCTCTAATTTCATTTGCCTAAAGCTGACCATCACACAGGTACCCTAAACAAAATCTAAAATGCACTTAGATTGGTCAACATTTTCCCAAGTTCTACACAAACAAAAGTTAACCATTGAGGGAATCAATCTGCTCAGTCGTCACATATGCAAGGATTCACTGAGTCTTTTCCTTCTTTTCTTTGAACTCTAAATTTCTTTGGCCTTTACCTTCCACTGCAGCTACCTATGCTCTCTGTATTTACAGCTTCACTGTGTCTTACAGTTAATAAGGGGTTTAGTAGTTCAGCAGAGAGACTGCCCACACATCAAATCCTAGGGCTGTAGCAAAGCTGGGTGCCACCTACCACTTGGTTCAGGAAAGCAGGAGTTTGATTTTAAGTGATAGTTTGCCCATCTGCCCATGCAGAGGCTTTTTTCTTGTCTGAAGCAGACTCTAAAATCCATCCAAATCCAGCTTACAGCATTAGTGCAACAAAAATGGGACATACAGAATTTCTAACATTGATAATATTTGAAAATCTTGAGTAAAAGGAAGCATGAAAGCAGATGAGAAGAAGCAGAAAGACATTTTTTCACCCTTTTTTCTGACTCACTATAGGCGTTGCTTTTTTTTTTTTTTTTTTTTTTTTTTTTTTTTTTTTTTGTCTTTGAGGGGTTTTTTTAATTATTGGGGGGGTTGTTGGTTTTTTGGTTATTTTTGTTTGGTTTGGTTTTGCTTTTTTGGGTGTTTTTTTGTTTGGGTTTTTTTGTTTTGTT